>NW_022107432.1:27556937-27563352 GCF_000313985.2 Echinops telfairi | reverse complement strand
GGGGGGCTGTTATACGTCACCACTCATCCTGGAGGGGTAGGGGTCTGATGATGAAGGGCCCTTACAGGCAGGCAGCTGCTACCAACTCTGTTCCAACTCACGCGAATCCCCACGGAGCTCAGAGTGAACTGTGCTCCAGAGGGTTCGGGTGGGTGGCCCAGTGGTTACACATCGGGCGGCTAGCTGCAAAGCCAGCAGTTTGAAACCACTACTTTCTGCTCCTCAGGAGAAAGACGAGGCTTTCTACTCTCATATAGAGTCACAGGCTGGGGAACCCACGGGGGCAGTTCTACCCCGACCCTCTAGGATTGATTCAATGCCAGTGAGTTTATTTTTTTTTCTCCAAAGACCACTGGGCCTTTCTTCCTGGGCATCTCTGGACACACTTGGGCACCCACCTTGCTGGCTAGCAGCCAAGTGCGTTCCATGGTTGAGCAAGCCGGGTTGGGGGGTTGGTGGGGGAGCGAGATTACTAAGCATCCTCATTTGTTTGTTGAAGATGACCAAGGGATTACACTCTAAAAATCTCGAGGGGCACTGATTGTCTCTCCTCCTATGAAATCCTCTCTCTGCCCATCTTCATACTATGTCGCCTTCTCATGAGACCAGACACAGGGGGGCACTTGTCTCAGAACGTCTTCTCCTCCGCCCATGGCCCCCAAGTACAAGCTCCCCACAGGAGCCTCTGGAGGGCAACCACCTGTCACAAAATCCCTCCTCATTGTCTGCCAGGAACCTAACCCCCTCCGGCTGCAGTCCCGGCCCATTTCCTTTGGTTCAACAACAGCTGGCTTCCATCCTGCCTGGCATCAATGGTACAGAAAGTACCAGTCAGCCAGCATGGGCACCTTGGGGTGGCTGGTACTTCTGAGTTAGGGGAGTGTGTCTTGCTGCCTCCACAGCCCACATAGGAAGACTGAGTTGCCAGTGGGGTCAGCAGCCAAGACCAATTCCCTGCACCCCAGGGATGGCTGGGTGGGATACAGGTGTGGGTCTGCTACCAGGTGCACAGTCCCTGAGCCCCAGTTTCACAAACACAGCGCAGGCTATGGATGGTCCCCATCTCTGAGCCAGGGACCGGGTACAAATAGCAAGTCACAGGAGCAGAAGACCAGACCAGATGCGGCTGGCCTCTGCCTGTCCCACCCTGAGAGAAAGGTTTCCCCCACCCACAGCCTGTGCCTGGCTGCCTGGGGAGTGGGACGTGACCAGAGTTAAGATACACAGACTGTTTTGTGCTGAAGGTCTGGAAAAGTACAGCCAAGGCCTCCCAGCTGGGCTGACGTGAGGAGTGGGGGATTGGAGGAACATCACCCCACCCCAGAACCTGCGGACTGGGGCAGGCCCGGCAACAGGAAATGGAAACTCCCCTGACAAGCGCCTCCAGTCACAACCCCCAGGTGAGACCCTGGCGCCCCAGCAAAACACAAGGATGGTCGGGCCCTCTAGTCACTCCTTCCCACTCTTGTCACACGGACCTGTGGGTTTTAAGCACGGATGCTCACCCAGCCCATCTGCCTCCACCCAGTCCATTGGCCCCCAGCCAGGCCCGGTCCCCCCAGCCTTCCCAACAAGGCCGAGGAGCGTGTGGCTGCTGGGCCTGCATCTGCGTCTGCACCAGAGGGCATCAGAGAGCTGGTGGGAAAACAAGAGAAGGGGATTTTCCCAGGAACCTGTTGAAAGCCCCTCCTAAAATGAGCTCAGCACACCGCCCGTCATGTGTGTCAGGCTGTCAGGGTCAAGAGTCAAAGGGCTGGAGGGCCCAGAGGAGGACTGGAGATGCTCACTGCTGGCAGGGGAGTCAGTGGCAGCATTCTCCACTTGGGAGACCGGAGTTCGATTCCCAGCCGGTATGCCTTAGTCTCAGCTGCCATCCCGGTGGGTGAGGGTCTGTGCATTACTGGGGAAGCTCGCAGGCTGAGAGGCAGGCCTGTGTTTCTGCAAACCAGCCAAGGCAAACCCTGCGGATCAGACGAGGCCCGTCCTGGGAAGCGTGGATCACCACCCGTCTGAGGCCGACTTGGGCCGTGAGCCACAGTTTAACGGCATCCAGTACTGCTGGGCCGGGGGAGTGTGTCAGGAGGCTGGAAGAAGGGGCATGAATTTGCAAGCTAGGTAGGGGAGCTTATGTTTCTCCCATGGCCGCCTCCTGTCTGCCACCGCCCTCTGCAGAACTCAAGCTCCCACAAGGCACACAGTGGGGGGCGGGGGTAGCTTCATCGGCCTCTTCACAGGCTTGTGCAGTGGTCTGTTCAGCCCTTGGGCTGCTGACGCAGGACAGTCTGTCCTGGGCGGCTAAGAACTACGAAAGTGGCCTGGCAGTGACCTTCCAAAATGCAGCCTACCTTCTCGAAGCACCTCTTCCCTCTCCCCTGCAAGAGGAGCAAGAGGCCAAGAGGAGAGAGTGAGGGACTCCCAGCACCCTCCCTCCCACCTGGGCCCCTGGGCCGTGCCCCTTTGGAAGGGCAGAAGAGCAGCAAAGCTGTGTCCTCTGGCTGCAAGTACCACACCCAGACAGATGCCAGAGATTGCCTCCCCCCTGCTCAGAGCACCCCCTCAACCTAATTCAACCCCGAGGCAGAAGGGGACAGCAGCATGAACCAACACCTTCCCCTGCTCACTGCTGTCCGCTCCATCCAGCCCTGGCTGACACCTGTGCAGTGGGGAACTCAAGTCTGATGAAGGCAGGCAGGCAGACAGGAAAGGGCGACAGGACAGTGGGAGTCCCAGCTGGTAAACATCCCTGAGGTCAAGCCAGTCCCCATGGGGCTCCCGCCAAGCCTTTCTCAAAGTCCAAGCAAAGGGGCATTGAAAACAGGGCAAAGAAGCCCAAACACAGGTGGGGAGCGTGAGGCCCGGAGCAAACTCCAGGCAGGTCGGATGCTGGACTCAGCCTGAGAACTCGGTGCATGATCCTGAACCCCTTTTCTTGCTCCCAAGCCTTGGGGTTTTCCCCATCCCCTTCCCCTTCCTCTGGCCCAAGACCCTCTCTCTCATGGGACCAAGCAAGGGTCAGGAAAGCCCCTGCAAGTTTCCAGAGTCTGTTTTGGCTCACTCATTCTGAAACAGCAGTGGAAAGATACAGTCACAGCTGTGTCCGCTGGAAGGAGATGCTGATCTAGTAGGTAGACTCCCCGGGAACCTGACTGCTCCGAAACTGGCTTCTCTCCACAGGTGGGGGGCAGCTGGTGGGCCACAACAGGAAGGAACCTGGAGACCGTGAGCAACGTGCCAGCTGTCTGTGAAAAATGACTCTTTTCTACATCCTGGTCCCACCTCAAGTGTCGCCAAGCTTGACTGATGACGGTGGGTCAGGCCATCAGGGATCACACGCCCCACCCCTTCCCCAGAAGTGCTGTTTAGGGGGTGGGGGCGGGGGGAGCACGCCAAGGGAGTGACTCACAGTGACGCCATGTGACTGAGGAGAAAGTCCCCAGGTGGGTCTCATGGCTACAATCTCTACAGAAGTCTCCAGGTCTTGGCCAGGCTTGTGAGTAGGTTTGAACCACAAACCTCCTGGTTAACCACTGCCTCCCCTTCTCTGGAACACTCATGCAGGTCCGATGGTACACCCAGAACAAGACCTTCAACACAACCTCTGCACACACACAAAACGGACCGGGGGAGCTACCGGTTTCCAGGTGAGGGAGAGACCTCCCCTCAGCCACCTGCTCACCATCCCTCACTCAAGGCTGCCAGGACACCTCGTTGCTCTTGACCCCAAAACTCACTGCCATTGAGTCAATTCCAACTCACGGATAGAGCTGCTTCTGTGTTTCCAAGATGATAACCACCCCCCTTTAAACAAATATATATATAAAATTGTGTTTTGGTGAGGGTTTGCAGAGCAAATTGGGTTCCCTTTAGACAATGTCTATGCGTAGTGTTCAGTGACATGGGCTGCATTTTTCACATTCCATCAGCTTTGTTCTTGTTCTGGTACTCACAAACCATGCGCCTGCATGGTTAAATCGCTTTTAAAATGAGTTGTGTAGACACGATCCCAAGCAGTTCTAGTGCCCCCCCACCCCCCCAAGATGGTTTAAAGTCCTTCAAACTGCTGACCTCGGAGGGTTCACCGCCAACACGTCCCCGCTGTCATCCTGGTGGCAACACTTAAAAACGAGGAAGGCGCTGTTTCAGAGACCACAGAATTCCGACTTCGCAGCGGAGTCCGTGAAAACCACATGGACGTGCGCTGTGTGTGCCTCGGGCGTGGCAGGATGGCCTCGGGGAGAAAAGGGATAGGCGCGCTCTAGCCTTTGAAAGCTAACCTGGTTTTGCTTTCCTCTTCTGTCGTTAAGGGGACATAACTGCATTGACACTAGATCTCAGAGGCAGCGCAAGGAAAAAGTCGTCAATAATTCCGCCTTGCCGATTCTGCACTGCCTGGCTTCTGTTTTCCAATTGAGTTTCTGGGACTCAAAGGCTAACAGAGAAGCACAAACCCTACACTCTAACTGGAGCCTCCTTGCCTTCCTGCCCCCCACTACCCGCTCCCTGGCTGCTGTTCCAAAGCTTGGCTCATACCTCAGATGCGCTGCGAGAAGCACACAGCTCTGGCCCTAGCCTAGCCTAGCCTAGCTTCGGCCCTAGGGAACTTAGACTCCAGAGGGAAGCTTTAGCTGGACATCAACACAATGATCCCTAGCACACAGAGGATGGAGTTAGGTGGTTTGACCCTCGGAGGCATTCCGGACAGAACGGGCATGCCAAAATTCAGTTTCTGTCCACTAACCCCCCAGCTTCTTCTAGAGACTTCTACAACCTTTAGGGCCAGACCTAAACAAAGGCAACCGCACAGGGCTCAGCAGCTGCCATGCCTCCAACCCCTGGGAGCCTGCCCTGGGCTACCGAGAACAGGCCCTGGGAGATGCTGATGCACTTGGCCGCCGGCACTTTATCGACCAGCCCAAACAGAGAGCAGTGTCCCCCGCCTGGAGGGCACTGCACAGGTGAGAGGCAGCGGCGGGGAGCAGTCCGAGTGCTCAGCTTGGGGAGCATCGCCAGGCAGGGCTAGAGCCTGTCTGAAAAACAAAGAGGGGCCATAAGGGTATATGTGTGGGAGGAGGGGGGTGCTGGGAGGCAGAGGAAATTAAGGGTATCATGGTTCAGGAACCCCACCCCTGCCCAAGACCCAAACTCACTGCCATCAAGTCAATTCCAACTCATATTGACTCTATACAGAGTAGAACTGCCCCTGTGGGTTTCTGAGGTTCTAACTCTTTACAGGAGCAGAAAGCCTCATTTTCTCCCACACAGCAGCTGGTGGTTCTGAACTGTTGACCTTGTGGTTAATAGCCCAATATGTAACTCATTATGCCACCAGGGCTCCAACAGTTTAGGACATTCATTAATCATTATATGGTCCTAGATTTGGCACCCAGTGGGGCTTTGTTCTCATAAGACTACGGGGGGAGGGGATGTTGGGGGGCAGTTCAGACAAACCACACCCTCTCCACCTCCCAGTGCAATGTGCTGATGAGGTGGGGGGAAGGCGCGGGCCATGGGGTTATAAAGAGGGGCAAGGCTCCGTCCTTGAGTCCCACATGACAGGGACAGGGACTCTTCTTCCTTGGAGCATCGGAGGCCTTTACAAAATGCCCCACCCACCATTTAACCCTTCCTCTGTACTGCATGGTGAAGTAGATCGAATCCTAGGATCCCAAAAGATGTGCTGCGAAGCCCTCATCCCTGGCACCTGTGACAGTGACCTTGTTTACAAAGGTCTTTGAAGATGTGATCAGCTCAATTAAGCCAAAATCTGTACTGGAGTAGGGGGTAAGTGGGAGGCAGCCTCATCCAGGGCGTTGTTGGTATTGTTGCTAGGCGCTTTTAGTTCTGGCTCAGAGCACCGCTCTGCACAACTCAACCAAACACTGCCCTGGTCTGTGCCCCACCACGGTTGGTCACGTTGGACCCCGTCGCACTCCCACTGGGTCCATCTCCTTGAGAGTCTTCCTCTTTTTCACTGACCTTCTGTAGAGTAGTCACCTGATAAAAGCCAGGAGACCCACACACACTGGGTGCAGAAACAGAGATTGGAGTTCTACGGACGCAGCAAGCCAAGGAAAGACCAGGGCTACCAGAGGCTGGAGAGATGAGCAGGCTCGTCCCCCAGGACCTTCAGCGATAACATGGCCCTGAACCAGCATTGGGAAGTCTCGCCTGCAGATCGGGGAGGCCAACCACCACCTTCTGGTGAAAGTCGCACACTTGGTGCTCATTCGCTAAGAAACAAATATGCGCGATGACCCCCATGCCACCGGATTTCATGTCTCCACCTCCACCTCAAAGCCAGAGGTGATGTCTAATAGCCTCCTACCAGAGAGACCTGGTGGTGTGTGGGGGGCGTTAAGCAGCAGGCGGTTCACCCCGACGTGTCGAATCCACCCGCCATGCATAGGGAGAAAGA
>NW_022107432.1:27554635-27556678 GCF_000313985.2 Echinops telfairi | reverse complement strand
CCCCTCACCCCCATATATTCTCGGGCTGAGTTTAGAGTCTGGGAGATGGGGGAGGTGGGGGTGTTGAGAAAATTAGGACACCCTCCCTTTTCCTGCTACCCCAGGGAGTGCTGACAAGACACACTAGCGCATCAGCCTGCCCCACAGAGTCCACTCAGCACTTCTGCACACAAGGCTCCAAGGGGAAGGGGCGGGGGCTGGGGGGTGCTGAGAAGGGAAGGGCGCCCTTCCAAAGCTAACACTGTCAGGATGCATTCCACGACCCGGGAGGCCAGCGATCTATTTGAACAGGAGCCGTGGGGAAGCGACCAGACTGCTGTTTGCTCTCCTCCGGAGGGTCTGTGAACAGGTGCCCACCTCCACCCTGCACCGAGGGCCTGGTAGGAGCCACAGCTGGTGCTGGACATGAGGGCACCCAAGCCAGAATAAACAGCCAATTCCACAAGCGGCTGGTCCTGGGGTCTTGGGATGCTGCAAAACCACCTCGCTCTACTCCGAGTGGAAGGAACCGTGGTTGGCAGCGGGGGCTAAGTATGGGACTGCCTAATCACACACGGCTAAAGCCGCCAGCTGTGCTCAGAGGTGGCAGTCTGTTTTCAGAAAGGTTGACAGCCTTGAAAACCTGATGAGACCATTGGAACAGACAGCCAGCGGGCTTCTGGTATTCCCAGTCTGCAGTTGCTACACCCTAGGAGAAAGGAAACCGGGGCAATGAATGTACACATGTGCTTTACACAATTGATGTATGTATGGATTGTGATAAGAGTCGTATGAGCCCCTAATACAATGATTTAAAAAAAAAGAAAGGAAACGGAAGTGATCCCCTCCTGAGATACAGACCAGAGTCCCTGATGGGAATGACCCGGAGAAACCAAGAGGGGGAAGTGTCACAAAAGTGGGCTTAGCTGGTGGGGAAACGGCAGGTAATGTGGGGACCGGAGCAGACACCCCATGGCCAGAGGCAATTGCATTCTCCCTCCAGCTCCTCGGGCATCTTTCTGGGAACCCCCAGTCTAGGGCTCTCTCCACCCACAAGCCTGGTGAGGGACGAGGGGTAGGAACAATGAGCAAGGGACAGGAGGGGATGCAAAACCACCCCAACCCAAAGACACCCATCTCTTCACTGATCAACGTGAATCAGGTCCCAAAGGCCAGGCCGTGATGTGACAATCGGCAAGACGAGAAAACGGAGAACGACCACACCAGACCACAAAAACAGAGGCACGATCTAACCACCAAATTCTAGCAGGATGCAGCACCGCCAAGCCAGCCAACGTGTCACCTGGCCTTATGCATCACAGCCAGCACTATGCGCACCCCGCTGTTCGCTGCTGCCACACAGGCAAAAGTAACCAGACAGATTCTCCACAGCCGTTCTAAATTCAAGATGTCACGTTCAGGAGACAGTCGGTAAGCGCGGAGGAGGCGTACCATCAGAAAGAAAGTTCTCGATAGAAAATAAATGTCTAGAAAATTATGATGGCAACCTATGTACAAATGTGCTCGATATATGGATTGTTATAAGAGCTGGAAGAGCCCCCCCCAAAAAAAATTTTTTTCATTAGAAAAGTTGTAAAAGGGATTAGAAGCAGGGTGAGCTATGGCTCAGGAATGAGTCTATAGGGAGGGAGAGGGGAGAGGGGCTGGGGGGAGGGACAGTTGACAGCTTGAGGGGGGTGTCTGTTACGTAACCCTGGTATTCTTGCTTTAACACGTGTCACCCTCAAAATGGTCACTGAGGTTAGAACACAGAGGTAGCTGGGTGTCAGAGCCCACAGGAGGGAGCCGAGCAAATGGGGCCAGCTTTGTGCCCGGCGCTGCCAGGGTACAAGGAAGAGGCCCTTCCAGGCAGAGTGGCTCGCAGCTTAGCAAGAGCAGCAAGATGGGACTTATTTAGGCCAGGACAGGGTGGCAATCTCAGCTCTGCAGAGTGTTGGCTCAACGCTCAGGACTGCGTTCAAACCACTAACTAACTAGCCCTGTGACCTTCAGTAAGTTTCTTAATCTCTCTCTCTCTCTCTCTCTCTCTCTCTCTCTCTCTCT
>NW_022107432.1:27541565-27554535 GCF_000313985.2 Echinops telfairi | reverse complement strand
CCCTTTGTGGCCCTTAGCATGCTGCCGCCACCCTCCCACCCAAACTAATTTATAAGTGGCTACAGACTACTAAGGAGCCCTGGTGGCACAGTAGGGTGAGTGCTGGGCTGCTAACCGCAAGGTCGGTGGTTCAAACCCACCAGCTACTCCTCGGGAGGAAGATGAGGTTGTCTACTCCCATAAAGGTTGATTGTCTGGGAAACCCTGTGGAGCAGTCCTGCTCTGCCCTACGGGCCACTCTGAGTGGGGACCGACTCGGTGGTTACAGACATCCAGTTCTGTGTAAGGGATAGTCGCTCGCTGTCACTGTGCCCAGTTTGAGACTGCCTGCCTGTCTGTTGCGACCAGCCTCCTGCTGGGAGGAGAGAGGGGACAGGCGAGGGTGCTGGGCTGCAGGGCACCAACGACTCTTTCATGATCACTCTGACCCGGAGGTGGCAAGGGGACTTGTTAGGATGTTGCAACAACCTTCAGCCTACCCCCTCTGCCCTCTGCTCCCAAGAAGTCTTCCTAATGGCCCCACTTAGCTCTAATTGCCCCTAGATTGTACTTCTCCTCCCTCCCCTTAGAGCACAGTGACCTCTGGCAAGTTGTATAACTCCGCAAGGTCTGGGCCTGGGCTCCCTAACCACGAGGCATCTTCCTGCCTCACATTTTATGATCCGCTGCCAGGAGAGGTATAAAGAACATGACCCTCCTCCCCCAGCCCCAGCTTGTGGGGTACAGGGACACGGGGAGCCAATTCCTTGGGTGTAGAAACTCCTGGGGGAGCAGGGAGGCATCCGGTCACTTGTCTGAGGCTCTGGTGGCCAACCCCCCCTCAAAAAAACACACACACAAAAACAATACCATACTTCTTTCTGAGCCTCCAACTGTAACAGCATACATAAACCCCCAAGCAAACCCAGTACCATCGAGTGGATTCTGAGCCATGGCCACTCCACTTGTTAGCGCAGACCCATGTGCCCCTTAGGGGTTGCACGGCTGTGGGAATCACAGCCAGAGCAGGTGGACCGTGCACACATGGGCCTGCTGTGAGCGTGGACCAATGACAACACTCTTTCTGGAAGCAGATCACCAAGCCTTTCTTCAGCAGCACAACTGGCTGAGATTGAACTGCCAACCTGCCAGCGAGAAATCAAGCGCTAACCATCCTTCCTACCCCAAGCACTTGTCTGGGCCTCCAGTCCACCACCAGGGGTGGACACGCTGGGCTGATAACCACAAAGCCAGCTCAAAAGCACCAGCTGTGGCTTTCTACCAGAGGCTTTCTACTCCCGCAGAGGGTGACAGTCTTGGGACACTCTCAGGGGCAGTTCTACCCTATCCTAGAGGGTCACGATGAGTTGGCATTGACTGGTAGTGAGTGAATCTCTCCTCCCTGGGTCTCGGTAGCCCCATCTATCAAGTGGGCCACTCTTCGGTTGCTGACCTGAGTCAGCCCCCTAGAGCACACAGGAAGGCCCTCTCATCAGCACCCAGAGGCACACAAGAGTACGAAGCTTGTGAGGACTGGGCAGTGTCACCCCAGCATGTCCTTCCCCGGCGTCAGTGACCTTGGTCAGCTGTGGGTGGGAGTGCGGGGTGCCCCATGGCATAGAGAAGTCCAGTGAGACTCAGGTCCGGCCAAAGGCAGCATCGGCAAGGGACGTGGCCCTCTGCAAACAGCCTGGCCTCCCTCCTGCTCCTCCCCAGAAGGCTGTGAAGATGAAAAAAGCAGCTTCCACAAGGAAAGGGTGGGCGGGAGGGGGGAGGGCAGTGCTTCCCCGCTGGCACGTCCACTTGCCCTCTTGGTTTCCGCAGTACGTGGTCTGAAGACACTCCCTACGGGCTGCGCTTTGGAGCCAGGCCTGGTGACGGAGTGTGCGCTTAGCAAACACCTGCTGCACGAGGCCCAGGACACGTGTCCAGCCTCCTGTTCTTTGAAAGCAGAGTGCCCGGCTCCCCTGCAGCGCCTAGCCAGGGGCCCGGGATCGGACCTGCTGTACATGTCCACGTTCCCCTGATACATGCAGTAATGACAATGGAGAGGCACCTGGGAAAAGCTTATGAACCAAGGGACAGGGCATGGGACAGAGAACAGGGCTCGCGGAGGCCAACCAGCCCAGGCACGGCGAGCTATCGGCTCTGTAACACCACTTACAAAGGGGACAAGATGACAATAAGCTGGTCTCGGAGGTTAACCACGCACACGATCTTCACTCTAACGAGAGTATACTGAACCCCACTTTCAGATGAAGCAATGTGCTCCCAATGGGCAAGGGCAGGATCCGAAGGCACTCCCAGCTTGGACTTGACCCGACTTGAAAGCCGGTCTTTAACCACTAGGCCCTGCCCCATTTGGACTGAAGCTGGAAGTGGGAGTAGGTTTGGATAATGACCACCTTTCCCCTGGGAGCCTCTAGGACTCCAGGAGTCTGCACCTGGCTTCATGCTCCAGGTAATAACCTTGACCCTTGCGAAAGGCCGGGCTCCTGACTCTCACACCTGGAACTTCCACCCTGAAGATTCACAAGCCTCTCTGGACCCAGGCTGGGCACCTGGGATCCAACAGGCATGTCAGAGACAGTCCGGTCACCTCAAACCCACAGGCTTACTGAGCATCTCTCGCGGCCTGACAACACAGGGCTACCGCACAGACTTGCGGCACTAAAACCAAAAGAAAAGCAAATTCTTTCCCATCCAGCCAGCTGCAATTCAGGGCCACCTGAGAACTACACCAGAGGGGTTTCTTGGAAGTAATCTTTATGGAGCATGATGGCCGCGTGGTTAAGCTCTACAGGCGTGGCTTCAAATCCCATCCTCGTCAGGTAGCTGAACCTACTGGCCGCTACCTCGCAAGGTTGGTGGTGGGTCAAACATATCAGCTGCTACAAAGGAGACAAAGAAGGCTGTCTGCTTCCATCAAGATTTACAACCTCCGAAATCTGATGACTGACAGTTGCTATGAGTTGGAATCAACTCAACGGCAGTAGGTGATCTTTACCGAAAAAGCAGGTGAATGAATGGGTTTGAACCGAAAACCTTGAGGTGAGTGGGCCTTCCAACAGATGTGCGTGCCATCCCTCTGATCTCAATTGGCAGTAACGCTCTAGGACAGAGTGTAACTGCCCTAGAGGGGGTACTAGGCTTCTCCCATGGGAGTAGTCACCAGGACTTCTGAGCCGCCAGGTACCTAAACAGTGAGCCACCAGGGGATCCTTTTCATATAGATCAGCATAGAGCTGTAGAGGGAGATTGTTTGCTTTTAGACTTAAAAGGGGACAGCTTGAGCCAGGCCTGGATAGACCAGAGGTGTGGGCACGGCTTCCTATGAAGCACCTACATGGGCTAGGCACTGTGGCTCCTGGACCTGGGGTTCTGTCTTCATGCTGATCCTAGTTTACAGGGAGCCCATGACTGGCCTAGACTGCCTCTAGAAGGGACCCCGGCAGCATGCTAGTTACGTGTTGGGCTGCGATCTGCATGGTGGGCCCCCACCATACCCTTCAGGAGCCCTAACTCTTTTTGATTTTTTGCCAAGTCTCACACAATCCCCTCTGTCCACGCACCTACTATTCTGTTGTTGGATGGCATCGGGTGGGCTTATACCGTCATCAATGCTATCAGCTCCCCATTCCCCCACCCTCAAGTTTTTGGGTTTGTTTTTTTTTTTTTTGCTTTTTTCCAAAATCATTTTATTGGGAGCTAATACAGATATCATATCATTCCATAGTTCAATCACATCAATCAATAATGTACATTGCTACCACAATCAGTTTCAAAACATTCTCTTGAACTCCTTAACATCAGCTCCCTCTTACCCTTCCCCTACTTCCCCCCTAAGAGGGTCACCCCAATGACATAATACATCCGAGGTAAATCCCAATATAAACAACAACAACAACCCACAGAAAATCAGATCAGGCCCAACTCTTTTTTTTTCTAGTTTTTTTTTTTTAAATCATTTTATTAGGGGCTCATACAACTCTTATCACAATCCATACACACATCAATTGTGTAAAGCGCATTTGTACATCATTCTCAAAACATTTTCTCTCCACTTAAACCCCCGACATTAGGTCCTCATTTTTCCCCTCCCTCCCCACTCCCCCCTTCCCTCATGAGCCCTTGATAGTTTATAAATTGTTATTTTGTCATATCTTGCCCTGTCCGACGTCTCCCTTCACCCACTTTTCTGTTGTCCGTCCCCCAGGGAGGAGGTCACATATAGTTCCTTGTAATCGGTTCCCTCTTTCCTACTCACTCTCCCTCTACCCTCCCTGTTTCGCCACTCACACCACTGGTCCTGTAGGGCTCATCCGCCCTGGATTCCCTGTATTTTCAGTTCCTATCTGTACCAGTGTACCTCCTCTGGTCTAGCCAGACTTGCAAGGTCGGATTCGAGTCATGGTAGTGGGAGCGGGGAGGAAACATTTAGGAACTAGAGGAAAGTTGTATTTTTCATCCTTGTTACATCACACCCTGACTGGCTCATCTCCTCCCCGAGACCCCTCTACAAGAGGATCTCCAGTGAGGCCCAACTCTTGATGTACATTCAGACTTGCTAAGATATACTACGTACCATTGTCAATGTTTAAGTAGTCAAGATATTACTTAGAACTTTACTTGTGTATGTTAAATCATGCTCACATTGGTGTTGCGTGCTAAGTAGAATTTTAAAATGTCTTGATGTTTGTAAATAGATAACCGAGTTTGTTTGTTTTAGAGACCCACTCTATGCTTCCCGGTAACAGCAGCATATGGTGAGGCAGGGCACTGACATTCAGTACCCCTGGCTGACTTCAGAAGGAACCCTGGTGGCCCTGGGGGTTACCCAGTGGGCTGCTCTCTCCGCGGTTGGCAGTTCAAACCTAGCAGCTGCTCCTCGGGTGAAAGATGAGGCTGTCCGCTCCTGTGAAGATCTAGTCTTGGAAATAGGGAGTGGTTCTACTCTGCACTGTCAGGTGGCTATGGGTTAAAATCACTCAGTGGCAGTGGGTTTTTTGAGCCTTGGTTATTCAGTGTTGGTCTTTGCTGTGAGTCCAGGTTGATCCCTGGGGGGGCCTGCAGTGACCTGAGGGAGGGCGGGAGCAGGGCTGTGGGTGGGACGGTGATAACAGTACAGAACCCTTCCTTGGCTAGAGGCTGTGTAAACTCCACACCCATTATCTCCTCACACCCTCCAGAGACTGCTGGCCTCTGCCGCAGTAAAAAACAGACACAACCTCACTGCCACTGAGTGGATGCCAACTCATAGTAACCCTGCAGGACAGGGTAGACATGCCCCTGTGAGTTCCCAAGACTATCAGTCTTGGTGGGACCTGTAGGCAGCTGGTGATTTTGAACTGCGGACCTTGCGGTTAGCAGACCAGACCATAACCCTCCTCTGCTACCAGGGCTCCTTCTGCAGCAGTCGGAACTTTTCCTTTTTACCAGCGCCAGTTCACCCTGGAAGCAATAAAAAGATTCCCTGGAGGTTAAAGAACTTGCCTGAGGCCACAGAGTAAGGAAGTACAAGAATGAGGATTTAAACGTCCCCCTAGGACAGTGGTTCTCAACCTTCCTCATGCCGTGACCCTTTAATAGTTAGTTCCTCATGTGGTGGTGACCCCCAACCATAAAGTTATTTTCATTGCTACTTTATCACTGTCATTTTGCTCCTGTTATGAATTGAGCGACCCCTGTGAAAGGGTCATTCAACCCCAATGGGGGAGCGGTAGAGAACCGCTGCCCTAGGAGGCTGCACTGAAGGTAGTGTCAGCAGGGGTCAGAGGTCTAGAGTGGGCCAACTGGGGGCCCTCCTTTCTGGATACTTAGTGGTTGGGCTCCCCATCTCTGAAGTGGGATCTGTCTTTCTCATGCCCACAGAATCCATTTGTTTTGGGCATGCTTGTCAGGGTACCTGAGATAGTTTATTGTGCCAGCCTGGCCAATAAACACAAGTGGGATTAACTGAAGGGCAGAGAGATAAATGGCTTGGTGAGTCTCGCCTTTCTTGTCTCTCGCTCTTTGATCATCGGACCAGTGTGCGGCTGCCTTGTTGTCCTGTGCCTCAATTTAAAGGCTACACTACCTGCGGGACGCCTAGCCTGTGGACTGTGTCGCTGTAAGTTGAGGTCCCTTTAAGACATCGCTGGAGCTGGGGACTGGCAGTTGGTGACCTGGCTGGCAGTTGGTGACCTGCCTTGTGATTGGCTGCTGTGCTGACACAGCCTAACTCTCTCTATAAATGGAGGAAGATCTAGCAGCAGACTAGACTGGAAGGCCTGCTAGCCTCTCACGGTTGTGAGACTGGGCCATTTGTAGCGCTTTATAAATCTAACCGCTCATTTTTTGTATTATATATTTATCTGTATATGATTTAACAGTTCATTTCTTGCTATATATCTAATTATCTTTATAAATAAATATATTATCAGCAATTTGGTTTCATCTCTCTCTCTAGAGAACCTCGTCTAACACAGTACCCAGCTTTCATGAGCTGCTCTCCCTCTGTCCTGACTCCCTGTGGTTGTCCTGGCCCCTGCCCTTTATCCTAAGGGCAGGACGGGAATGATGAAGACTCTTGGAGAAACTCCTGCTCATAACGTTTTCTTACATAATCCGATTGCCTCCCTCTGGGCTGTCTTACTGGGGTTGCCCATGTCTTTCACTCCCCCACCTTAGATTTTAACCCCCACCCTCTCCCAGAAGTCACCGGCCCACTCTGAAAAGTATGTCCAGTGTACATTGCCCTGGGCCATGCTCTGCTCACTGCCTGCTCTAGGGGGAAAATTAGGGAAGTCTTTCTCTGTTCAGCCCCCCCATTCCCCATTGGCCCAGACAACCTCACAGATATCAGTCCTGTGTTACAGGGAAGGTCACAGGCTCTGGGCTTGAGTTGGGCCTCCTTTGGGGACCTGAGACATCCTCATCCATCAAAAGGTCCCTGGGTGGCCCACCAGGTCTCTTTGATTGGCTTTGAAATGTGTATTCTTTTTTCCCTCTCTTCCATCTAAATATTTGGGTTTCCTGCCGAAATATTTAGGCATGACTGTGTACTTCTGGCTGTTGTCACCCACTCCACCCCTGCCCCACTATAATCTGGCTGCAGCTGCTCAGCTGGGGCCTTCTATGAGGGGGTTACTTGCCCTGTGTCTAGGAGGGAAATGGGGGGGTTGCTGGCCCTGTGGGCTGCAAGGGCCTTGATGTCGGCCACACCAGATAGGAAGGAGTCTGCAGTTGAGCCTCCCCGCCACCTCCCCTCCCCTTGTTTGTCTCTGAGATATGGAGACTCTTATCTGAACCCCTCCATTCCTGGCCTTCCCCAGAGATACACGCTGGGCTTCAGCTCCTTTGACAACTCTTGATCTGTTCATTCAAGAAGGCTTTGAGCTCCTATTGAATCAAGGCAGGTTCATCTAGAGCAGTGGTTCTCAACCTTCCTAATGCTGCAACCCTTTCATACAGTTCCTCATGTGGTGGTGACCCCCCCAACCATAACATTTTCGTTGCTACTTCATAACTATCATTTTGCTACTGTTATGAATCGGGTGACCCCTGTGAAAGGGTTGTTCAACACCCAAAGGAGTCGTGGCCCACAGGTTGAGAGCCGCTGCTCTATAGTGTATACCTGGAACCTCCAAATACATTTCCTTACTGACGTCAGAGCTCCTCACTCTTGCTCCTGCTTTAGTGGGGTTAGTGGCTACGTGTTGGGCTGCTAACTGCAAGGTCAGCAGATCAAAACCACCAGCCTCTCTGAGAAAGATGGAGTTTTCCCCTCCCGAAAACAGCTACAGCCTTGGGAACCCACAGGGGCAGGTCTACCCCGGCCCATAGGATCCTATGAGTCAGCATCGACTCCCTGGCAGTGAATCTGGTTTGAATTCTTCCCCCTGCATAGACCAGGGGGTCCCCAAGAGCAGGTACGAGGCTTTGTTCGAAGCTAGATGCCCCCACACAGACTAAGAGGTTGCTTCAAAACCAGCTGGCCTCTGGGGCACTCAGCTGCATGGCGACCCCACTCCCACCCCCGTGTCACCCTGGGGTTTTCGGTGGCCTGGAACCCTCGATGCTTGGTTAGCAACCAAACTCGCACCACCCAGAGACTCCGGCACCCTGCAGGAAATGGCAAGGCCACTGTCAGGGGTCTCTGACCCTCACTCCTCTCTCCAGCCTGGGCCATCTGCTGCCCATCCCTCAGCACTCAGCTCGCATTCCCCCTTGCTTCCTTCCCATCCTGGCCCTGCCTTCTTGCTCTCCTCGGGGAGCTGAAGGCCCCTTAGGGTCTTCATACCGGGAAATGACAGTCAGCCGGGAGGGCCCCTTCCTCGGCCCACCTCCACTTCACACACCCTCACACCCCCAACCCCCTGCCTCAGAGAGAGAGAGAGGGAGAGAGAGAGAGAGAGAGAGAAGAGAGAGCGCGCACACTTTGGGGAACAAAAGGGCAAGAGGCCTAGGCCAGCCGTGCAGGAGGTGAGACTCAGCACCCCCACTTTCACATAAGAAGAAACTGAGGGGTAAACAGAGAAGGTCATTTTACAGTGGAGAGGGCAAAGGGCACAGACCCTGGGCCTCCCCATGGGAAGATACCCTGAGCAGGGAGGGTTGGGGTGCGGGGGCTGTTGGGTTGGCTCCATTTGGGGGTAAAGGGGCCCCTGCGAGCGTTCCTGGCTTCCGTGGAAAAACCCACCCTTCGTCATCACAGAGAAGGAAGGAGGAAGCGGCCTTATCAGAACACCCATGGGGTGAAGGGATCAGGCCACAGAAATGCCATTACTTCGGACTAGGATATTTCGACAGCTGGGAAGAAAAGAAGGATATGTCTGAAAGGCTCCTCACTCCCCTCCTTGAAAATTGCGAACTTGTAATGAGTTCAAATTCCTTGGCTAAACCCAGAAGAAGGGTTTTGCCCCGTGACCCTTCCTCCCTGGCCCCATGGCTGCAGCCCGGCAGGACCACCAGGAAGTGTGTGTCTCCTGCTTCTCCTTCCCTGATGGTTGGGGGTGGACAAGAGCCAACTTGCTATGTGTCCCTGGAACCCTGCTGGTGCTATGGGTTGCAGTTCCAACCCACTGGCCACTCTGAAGCTCTCTGCTCCTGTAAAGACTGGGGAACCCTGGATAAGGTCGCTGAATCGGAATCAACACCTGACAAACAGTGGGTTTGGTTTGGAGGACTATGTGCCAAACACGGTTTTGAAGAGGTTATGAGGTTGATATTATCACTCACCCTAATTTGAGGAAATGGAGGCACACCCTCGTTAGTAAGGAGTTCAGGGTCAATAAGCCACCCCTATAACCATCACACACACTACTGTGTGGCGCCTGGAGGGAAGAGTCCTGGCAGGCTCTGTGTCCATGGCACGCCACTCCTCATTCTCAGGAAGACAGGTCCAGGGCTCCTGTCTTGTTCCAGGGGGCTGCTTGATGCCACTCGAGCGTCCCCGCTTCCCTACTTCCAGAAAAGGATGCTAGAGGGTAAGCAATGCAGGGCGCCCGCTTCCCTGTAACCACCTGCCCCACTCCTCTCCCCTAGAGCACCCCGTTTTAAGGCAGCCTGCTTCCTCTGTCCCTGGAAGCCATGCGCTTCCCAGCACAGTCCTCCCCTAACACACACACACACACACACACACACACACACACACACACACAGAGTTCAGAGGCTAAGCCTAATCAGACAGCAAACAGCCAAGTTCAAGATGAAAGCCCTTGGCCCAGGGTCAGGGCCAGCCAAGCACAGCATCTAAAATCAGAGGATTGTGTTTCTTTTAAATGCCAGGCTATAAATAGGGCAGAACCCCAGGAAAATACTTAGAAGTAGCAGCCATCACCTCCCCCCTACACAGTTTCCCCTCCCACCGGGATCTGTCAACACATGCTAATATCTACCCTCAATAATTCTCCTATTACGAGCCTTCTGCAACCATGCAACCAGACCATGGCCATCCAGCCGATTCTGACTCCATAGGACAGAATTCCCAAAGCTGTCACCTGGGCTGTTTTTCCTGCTGAGCGCCTGGTGGGTTCAAACCACTGACCTTGCAGCAGCCACTGAACCTCTTAGAATCATCCTAAGGGTTCTCTTCTCCAAAGGATTTAATAGGAATTCAATTTAACCACGAACACGCTAACCAGCGTAGTGAACTAAGGCAAATTTATGAATATATCAATTGGAAAGGTCTCTCTCTCACCTTTGAACAAAACACAAGCAAAGAAAGAGCTACCAGAAAGACTTCTCGCTTCCATTTCCTCTCCGAAACTCAACTTCTCCACTGTCCACATCTGCAGTCCTAGACCATGGGAACCCAAGGCCCAGGGAATAAGACACAGAGGACCCCCACCACCTTCACTAATCAAAAGACCCATTGTGTTCCCCTAACTCACAAAGGCAGTGAAGTGGAGTTAAGGGCGCTTTATAATTTCCAGGGAGGCTCAAACAAAAGGGGTTTTCATGTTAACCCTCGCTTCCCTAGAAAACCCAATGAATTCCCCTCCACTCCCCCCCACACACACCAGTTCTAAAGCGTTTTGGTCAGATGTCATTTCATCACAGAATCTGAGGTTTCAGTTTTCACGTCTTGAGAAAGAGGCATGGTGTTAATAACAGGATGTCAGAACTTGGAGACGACGGGAGCAAGCTTTATGACTGCAGCGGCCGGCCCACGCATGCTGCGGCGGGAAGGGTCCGGAAAATGAAAGGCGAGAGGTCTGGCGCGTGCGGAAAACCTCGGAATACCATAATGCAATAATGCTGTCTGGGAGTTTAGGTGGGATGGAGGCCAAGGGGATTGGACAGGCTTCCGTGAACGGGTCAGCAGTCTAGGTAAACTGGAGTTTAGATCTGGGGTGGTGGGAAGCGGCTACAGAGAGTGGCAACTGCTGATCTTACAGTTAGTGCCCCAACTCCGTAGCCCACTACATCACCAGGACGCCTTTCACTTCTCCCCATACCAAACCAAATCACTGCCATGGAGTCAATCCCCATCCACAGCGGCTCTGAGGCAGGGTACCTGTGAGTTCCTGAGACTGTAACTCTTTACTGGAGTGGCAGCCCAGCATGTAACCCATTATGCCACCAGGGCTCCTCGCTCAATCTTAATTCCAAAACCTTACTTTGGTTTCCGGTCATCTCAGGTTGCACCCGGAGATCTCAGAATGTTACCCAGGTGCCTCCGAGGGACCTCGCCGTCTCCTCATGCTGGGTTTGCTTGCGTGTCTCCCCAGAGGGCAGCCAGAGAGCTAGCTACCGGATCCCATTCATCTTTGCATTCATGGTACCTGGCTCAGTGTCTGGCACACCGCAAGTGCTTTCTAAATGGTTGGTTACTAATAGCATGTGCTGCATAAATGACACACTCAGTGGTTTGAAGCTGCCGCTGCACTCTTAAGACCTGAAGGGGGCGAGTGACAGCATCTTCCCAAGTCTTGATTTCCTTACCCATTGAAAGGGTACAAGACATCCCAAGGTAGTCTACAGGATAAAATTAAAATGGGATGTATGTCACGTGCTTATTCATAGAGCCTGGCACAGGGTGGGTACTCAAATCCTTCCTCTTAGGACCGCCCATGTGAAACCTGGCTTCGTTCTCTTCAGGCCAACTCTCAGCCTTGTTTTGGGTGATGTAGTAGTTACCGGTTGGGCTGCAATCTGCAAGGTCAGCAGTTCGAAACTACCATCCTGCTCCATAGGATAAAGATGGAGCTTTCTACTCTCATAGTCTTGGAAACTCACAGGGATCGTTCTAGTCTGTCCTACAGGGTCACTGTGACTCAGAACTGACTCTGATAGCAGTTGGCGTGATTGGTGAGGCAGCTATGTGACTTCGGTAGCAGAAGTAGTGCTGGGGTAGCCAGGTGACAACATGGGAGAAGCCTGTATGCAGATGCCCCATTCCAAGGGAAACAGAAAATAGAATTGCCCAGTCTGAACCAATTTACTAAATTCACTTGCAGAACGATAATCCTATGACGTCTCTACCCACAGGTAGAGAGAGGACAGGGGCATACACGGGTGAGGGTGCAGATTCCAGAGACAGCCTGGGTTTGGCCTCTGCTCTATATGAATAGGGGTTGTGGGAGCCCATTAGACAAAGATCGGTGTTGGTTTGGCCACTTTTAACTTCCAGTTCTCTATCTGACAGTTTAAGGCGCTGTAAGGAGGACTGAAATGATGTGGGTTAGAACAATTAGCAAGTTGCCTTGCTCAATACCAAACTCCAACCCATTGAGGCCCAGCCACTTTTGTGAGCTCTATCTGCAGGCATCTTACCCAACACTTGACAAAATTCACAGTTTGCAGAAGAGGAAAAGGAGGTGAAGGGAGGTTAAACCACTTCTGGTAAATGCTCAAACCAGGTGGCAAAACCAGCTCTCTCTCATAAAATGTGGCTCAGACCATCCCCTGAGCTCAGCACCCAGGAAGTGCTCTGGAAATGCCACTTCCACTGAAGGGACCGCTCCGTTAGGAAGAGGCTCTCCGGGAGTCCCTAAATGCTTGGTGGAGTGGCCTCTGGAGGAAGGAGGTTACAAAAGATGATTGCCAAGGCCAGAAAGAGGGTGGCCACCTGGTCTGAGGCTGGAGGGGGGGTGGGGGTGCTTAGGCACTTTCAAGTCACCCTCTACTGCTTGCTTAATTAAGCTCACTTAAAGGGCCATGTGAGTGGGGGAGGAAGCACCTGACATGCCCTGGAAGTATTTCTGAGGAGAGGTGGGTAAAAAGTGCAGCACACAACAGTAGTAAGAAAATCCCCAATCCCCATAGCACCCCTCTCCCAAGCATCCCTGCAGCGTCCCCGCCCCCACCCCAGGAATGCTTCCAGCTCGGGGCTCCTTTATGATTGCAATGTGATTCAGAGGCAGCCCAGACAGGAGACCTCTGGTAGAAAATGCCCAGGCAGCCAGATGGGAAAGAAAGAATTTTGAATTTTCACTTTTCCTTAAACCAATTTCCTGAGGTAGTGCCCTGAGTCACAGAGCAGCAGGCAGAGCAAAGCGGATTTCTA
>NW_022107432.1:27535028-27541457 GCF_000313985.2 Echinops telfairi | reverse complement strand
GGGGTTTTGGTTTTTGTTTTGGCTGGGAACGGGGATGGAATTGCCTGTGTCCAAGAACTCGTGTTTGTAATGGGGCTCCAAATCACACTGGCCGGGTGCCAAAAGTCTCTACTCCTAAAGTTACCTGCCTGCTTTCTCGGAGGGCAGCCGTGTGTGGACTGGACTGCAGGGGCCTCAGAAATAAGAGGCGCCTTCTTTGTTCCTTACGGAAGCCATCTAGCCTCCAGAGCGGGCGGCCATCAGCAGCTGCACCCGGCTGGCTTGCAGCTCCCCCCTTCGCTCCCCACCCCCTCCCCCTTTCCCTTCGCCTCGTGTTTTGAAGTTTATTTTCCCACATTTAGCCTTGGATTCTTTCCTTCCTTCCCCTGCTGTGGCGGAGGAGCAGGGAAGAGGGGAAACACTTCGAAGGCAGCAAGGCTTTATCATCTCCGCCTGGCCTGTACCCCCCCCCCCCCCCCCAGCCCCCTCAAAACAAAGGCTTGGAGCAAACCAAACAAAATTCTCTCTCTGGAGGAATTGTTTCCTCAAGGGAAATTATAAAGTGACCCCCTCCCCCCAACTCTCTCTCTCCAGACCACACTGGGATCCAGAAGGAGCCTACATCACGCCAACCCCACCCGGCCCTCTCAGATCCTAAACCAGCCAACTTTTAGTTAAAGCTCATCCTCCCAACAGCCCTCACCTGGAAATAGCTATCCAGCAGGTGACGCTCCCCCACTGAAACCTAGCCCCCCCATAGAGAAGGAAACCGCTCAGAGAACCCTGGCCATTGCCCTTCTTCTGCAAAGGCTTGAAGGAATAAACTTGGAATTTCTGGAGTCAACCCTGCCTGTTTGTGGCTCTGCTGACAGGTTCTCCTGGCCTCCAGGCAGTCCCACAACACAACCTGGTCTCTGAACTTTCCTCATGGGTCGCGTTACAGGGCAAGTCTCTTAAGCTGGTCGGCCTGGTGAGCACCTATAAACTCAACAGTGTGAATGTCCAACAACTCAAGGCCATGGGGGTAGAAAGGTTGGCGATTTGAGCCCACCCAGAGGCCTTCAAGACCTGGTGATCTACTTCTGAAAACCCTAGCCCCTGGAGACCCTAGGGTCCAGTTCTACTCTGACCCACACAGGGGTCCTGAGACCCTAGGGTCCAGTTCTACTCTGCCCCACACAGGGGTCCCAGGAATGGGAACCCATATGACCATAGTGGGTTTTTACTGCTAAGAGCCTTCTGGCTTCTGCTTTCAACCTCACAGCAGTGTAGGTGGGATGGGAAATGGGATGAACTAAGTAAATTCCCATGGGTTAATTCCCATTTTACATATGGGAAAACTGAGGCCAAAGAAAAGGGGGGGGTGCAGCTAGACACAGCATAAGATACTGAGAGCTGCTGTAGATTAAATGCTGCTCCTTTGCACATCTTTCTTTCTGGCATCTGGCATCTTTCATCCTAAGAGAGAAACGTAAAACCATGGACCATTTATCCAGGCTCCACCAGGGTCCCTGACAGCCCCCTCCCTACCCCATGCTCAATCGTCTAGAGCCCTGGCATTCAGGTCCTGGCGGTTCCCATTTGAAGAGGCAGGTGGAGAAGAAAATGAGAGGGTAAAGGTCCCGGGCATGCACACAGTTGGAACCACAAGGTCAGCCCACAGCTTATCTGAGTGAGGTCAATGCCACGGATAGGACGCGCGCGCCCTTAAGAGATAAAGGCTCCAATGCCAACGAGGACGAGACACTCCCCTACACCATGGCCCATTCGCACCCCCTTTCTTCCTGCTTCCCTAGAAAAGTCCGTTTGTTTAACTGGCTACTTTTACGGAAGTTTAACTCCAAGCCGGGACGTCTCGGCAAGATAAGCCTTTTCGGAACCTTGAGCGCGTCCCAGCCTTCCAGCCAGCAGCCCTTATCCCAGGACTCACGCAGTCACACACACACACACCCCAACACACCCTCCCTCCCATCCTGGGCTTTGTGGGCAGGGGACGTTGAGAGACCCTCCTGCAGCTCAGAAGGGGTCAAAATTCCAGAAGAAAATCCGCGCGGGAGTAGCATTGGCCCAGGAGCTGGAGACTGGAGGGAATTGCAACCCGCTAGGCTAGGCTAGGCCCCCGGACTCCGGGAGCCTCTCCAAAGAAAGATAAACGCCTTTATCCGCCCTACAGCCTCTTTCCAAGTAGGGAGGTACCCACACAACCATACCGAGGGACGGCGGAGGCCGGGCTCAGTTCACCTGGGGTCAACTCCAAGTTGTCTCCGGACAAGCCGGGTTCCAACGAGTCTCCCACGTGTGGTGACCCTTAAGTGTATCCAGGAGGTTGGATCCCCGAAGCTTGACTCAGGATAGGACACCGCTCTCCGTCACCCCAGGGCCTCCCACTGGGTCTGGGGGCCACCAAAAGCTAAGGAGAGCTTCCCTTCCGCGCGCCTAGACTCCAGCCAGCTCCAGGCAAGATATAATAAGGGGTACAGGCGACGGCTCACCTGCAGGATCTTCTGTAGGCCCTCCTGGCCCAGGCACGGAAACTTCTCCAGCAGCTGCAGCTTCTGCGTGTAGTAGTTTTTCTTGGCCTCCTTCCAGTGCGGCTCCTCCAGCACCTCGAAGATCGCTGCCCCGATGGACAGGTAGAAGATGATGGCGGAGGTGAGCAGAGGGCCGCGGTCCACCATGGCTCCCGAGCAGCCGCCCCTCGAAGAAAGCCCACCCCAGCCTTGGCAGGTCCGAGTGCCCCCACCACTTCAGCCTCTACAAACAGCTGTTTGAATTTGGAGCTCCGCATGCGCAGTGCCCCGCCCCCCCCCCCCCCCCCTCCCGCGCCGCTCGCGGACAAAGTGGCTCAGGCAAGTTGGCACACTGCGAACGCGGAGAAGTGCGCGGTGCCCAGCTAAGGTGGGCCAGGGCTAGCAGGGCACGAAAGAGACCAAGAGGGCGTCTTGGACCGGGCGGGAGCGCAGGCAGCAGGGAAAGCCAAGAACTCAACTTGGGGCAGACACGTGAGCTGCGGCTCCGCGCGCACCTCCAGCCCTCTGCTTCGCGCCAGCCGCCGAGCGCCTCTTTAACTAGCTCTCAGCGCTCTCCACCCGCCAGCTCAAGACTCCGGCCGGGGCGGGGCCCAGACAAGCCCCGCCCAGTCCCCGCCCCGCGCCGCTCCCGCACGGGCCCCGCCCCCGCAGAGCCGCCCGCCAGTCCGCGCGAGGTGCGCCCTGGAAGGAGCCGCGAGTTTTCTCCTCTCCCGGGGGCAGCCGCCAGGGGAGGCTGCGCGCTGACCCCCCCTTCGCCGCGCGCCGCGGTGCAAAGGGCCTGGGGGCTACTGGGACTTCGGTTATTATCGGTGTTCATGTATTAACTCAAGTGATCGTGGGCCTTATTACTCAGGTCAGAAGTTCATTTCTGTGATATTTTCATTACAGGTCAATTTTCGTTCGCTGATGCTTCTTCCAAAAAGTCTTTTAAGTCACGATCCTGACACACCTTCGTGTAAACCTAATGCAAAGAGAAAAGAAACTTTGCCTTAGATTCACCCCCTATTCCTAACGACCCCCATAGGGTAGAGCAGAACTGACTCATTGGATGGCCAAGGCAGAAGCAGAGCGCCGCATGTCTCCTGTCCCGCACACAAGTTGCTGACCTTGCAGTTTTCAGCCCGAAGGAGAGAGTGCTAAGCATGATTTTACAAAATAATAATAATTCTGTCATTCGAGTCCATGCTGACTCTTAGGGATCCTATCGGACAGGGTAGAACCTTCCCTGTGAGTTTCCAAATTTACTTTAAAGCAATAGAAACACCAGACTTACTCCCACACAGCGGCTCACCTTGCAGTTGGCAGCCCCACACGTAGCCACTCCGCCACAGCAAGGAGTGAAAAAGGGTATCTGGCTCCCGCCCCTCTCACCCTTCTAAACTGCCCTGTGAGACCCCAACTTCTGGAAGGCACAACGTGGACCATCACTGCCTGGGACACCCGCGGTTCCACATTGTAACTTGACAGGCCACACTTGACCTCTTTCTTCCTCTTAAGGTTGTTTAAAATTGCAACCATCACCACGCATGCAAACACGCATGCCCTTTTCCTCCTAACGCTAAAGTTCCTCTTCCACTACCCCACCACCAAGCACACTGGAATGTCAGCTGAAGGAGTGGGGGGGAGAGGGGGGTCGGGGGTGGAGTGCCCTATTTTGTCCACTGGTGTATCCACGGTTCCTGGTACAGAGAAAACTCAATGTAACGTTTGTGCGGTGGGTGAATGGGTTTTTCAAACACATGTTTCTCTTCCCAGGATATTTCTCAGTCACTTCATCTTACTACCATCTCCTGAGCATCGGTAAACCCAAGGTTGTATTACATCCTTTCTACCCAAACAGACCTCTCTTCTCTAACCCCTCCTGTGCTACCTCCCCTGTGCTTTGGCCTGAACCCCAACTTTGCAGCCCCCCACCCCCTCCCTCTGCTAACTAGAGGGGGTTCATATCCATCGTGAGAGTCTGAAACCGTGGTTTGATGTGAACAGTTCACCAGCCTCTTAGCACGGGGTGGGACCGTTTGAGAGGCCACAGACTCTCCCTTTGTTTGGAAAAAGACTGCCATTCTGCTCCCACCTCCCGTCTGTGTTCTCTTCCTAAGAAAATAGAAGGGCCTCTTCCTATTTCAGCCTCACTGCCTCTGGAAAATGCCGCAGACTTTGTGATACATTGATTGTTATTTGAACTTCTGTAACCTTCCATTTAGCCATTTCCAGCTCTCTGAGCCCCCACCCACCCACAGCCCCCTACTCTCTCCTGCTTTCTTCTCATCTTGGTTCTTGTTCCTTGAAGGCCAGACACT
Source organism: Echinops telfairi (assembly GCF_000313985.2). Lineage (NCBI taxonomy): Eukaryota > Metazoa > Chordata > Mammalia > Afrosoricida > Tenrecidae > Echinops > Echinops telfairi. The sequence goes on along the minus strand of NW_022107432.1, from coordinate 27,536,647 downwards.
CGGGTCCCCCTGGGAAAGACTGCGTCCTCCTGTAACAACCCTGTGATTGGTTGTAGATTGGACTGTTGTGATCTATAGAGCTCTCATTGGCTGACTTTCAGAACTAGATCACCAGGCCTTTCTTCCTAATGTTAGTCTGGAAGTGCTGCTGAAACCTGTTCGGCCTCATAGCACCCTACAAGCCTCTGATTACAGCGGCTGTGCTTGAAGTGCATTGGCCATGAATCCAGTCCCGGTCACTCACAGGGCAGTGGAGACTTCTACCTCTGAGCCACCAGGGCTCCACACCCTGTGTTTTCCCACCCCACTTCAATACACTCTGTTCCTCCTCGCTCTCTCCTTTGTCTTCACCTAGGAGGAACAAGCCAGAGTGCTCAGAGGCAGGGATGGTGAGACTTCCTCTCTCGCATGGGACATGTTATCAGGAGAGATCTGTCCTGGGAAAAAGACACCGTGTTTGGTAGAGTACAGTGAAACAGAGGAAGGCCCCCGGCAAGATACCGTGACACAGTGGCTGCAACAATGGGCCCAGAAGAACCATCGTGAGGACGGCGGAGGACCGGGCAGTATTTCCTTCTATTGTCCGTTGGGTTGTTAGGAGTTGGAACTGACTGGCTAGATGCAGATTCACCAGGAACAGGGTGTTTTGAGGAGCGCATCTGGCCTCCTCTGACTGGTCCTGCAGTAGAGTCAGGGGTGGGTAAAAGAAGAGTCGGCAGTCAGTGACTGAGTCAGAAAGGTTTGGGGCTGCTGGTCTCAAAGTTTGTCCCCCCCCCAACTTTTTACACCCCCCCTTGGGTTTCCTTACACTGTAGATAAATCAATTTGTATAGTTTTATCTCCTCTCTGATGATTATATTTATTGTTAGAGCTACAGATTGCTGCAGGGTGCCATCTTTAAAGAAAAAAATATCACGCCATTTTTATTTGCTGAATGAGTTAGAAGACACAGAGAATGCTGACAGCATATAACCTGAGAGGTGCTTGCTTTGAGCTGTACATTACATTCTTATCCCCCGTCCGGTCAGTTTTAGTGACCCCCAGCTCCTTGCTGCTCTGTTCCCACACACTGGAAGTACACTTGTGAGACCCCACTAATTGAACTGCATTGATTTTGTTAATTGAATCGAAATTCAATTCCAACCAACTGTTCCCAGGAAGTGTGAGAATTCTATTTCCAATGTACAAAGATCCATCACTTTGGGGAGCTGGAAGAGACTTAAAACACACAACCGTGATTTACAAGTTGTGACGTTTCACACCAATAGAAACAAACGCTCGTTTATTTTGCCCTTGATTTTTGGTGCAGCTGATACATAGACGTTGTCTCGCTTAGTTTGCAGAGTGCTACCGTTTGAAAGACAACCTCCTTGCATTTGGATTTGAAGCTCGTTTGGGAGCAATAGGAGCCCTGGTGGCGTCGTGGGTGACAAGCTGGTCTGCTAACCATGAGGTCAGCCGTGTGAACCCACTAGCTGCTCTGCCAGAGAAAGAGGTGGCTTTCTACTCCCGTAAAGATTTACACCCTCTGTGAGAGGCAAAACAGGGAGGGTAGAGGGAGAGTGGGTTGGAAAGAAGGAACCGATGACAAGGAACTATATGTGACCTCCTCCCTGGGG
>NW_022107432.1:27531678-27534068 GCF_000313985.2 Echinops telfairi | reverse complement strand
GGGAGTACAATGCCTCATCTTTCTCCAACAGAGTGGCTAGTGCATTTGAACTTCTCAGTTAGCAGCCCAGGACTTAACCGTGCCATCAGGACCCCTTTATTTCAGGTCAGGAATAGGTATTTCTGTTTGCTTGTTTTACATTCTGTTTTGGGAAGCTGTGAGAAGCTTCCCTCGGAAGCTCATGTTGGAGCAAAGGAAGCAAAGAAAGAAACCGTGAAGATAAAACATTGGCTGTCACAGATTGGCGCATGTAGGGAAACGGCGAAGATTCCTTGTCTGTATTATTAGCATAGTTTTTAAAAAGCCATCCCGGGCACAAGGGTGTTCAACAGCACAGTTAGATGGAAGCATTGTTTCCTTAAAATGAAAACGTTTTGTGGCTCTTTAATAGGAATCAAAAAGGTTTTCTTTGTATTTTTGTTCTTGGAAAAGTGCTTGAACTCAAAATTCACTGTTGTGTAGTCAGTGCTATCTCACAGGGAGCCCGTAGGGTAGTGACTGCCCTGAGTTTCCGAGGCTGTAAGTATTCATGGGGCTAGAAAACCTCATCTTTCTCTCTCTGAGAGACTGTTGGTTTTGAACTGGTGATCTTGCAGTTAGCAGCCCAACTTATAACCCCACGATGCCACCAGGCTCCTATTGCTTAGAAGATGGATAATATTAAGTGCCTTGTAATATAGCTTGCCTTATGAGAGATAATTCGTTTGCCAACTTGTTCTATTACTGAGGGATGGTTTGTGCATATGAGGAACATGGTGTGCAGTTTTCGTGTGTACAGAGAATCTATTTATTAAGCTAGAATGTTTTCTGAGGGTCAAATTAAATATCTGATAAAGAGGCTGCTGCTAGGAGATGTGAAGTGGAATCTCAGAAGATGAATTTATAAGATAGTCATAAAAGAAGTAGGGAGGCTGGGTCGGAAAGAGAGAGAGAAAGAGAGAGAGAGAACTTGTAAATTCAATTAAGATGTTTGAAGTTGTAAGAATTCTCTTGGCATTGCTGCTCAAAAAGCTCAAACACACTGCCATTGAGTTGATTCCTACTCATAGTGACCCTTTAAGACAGGGTAGAACTGCCCCTATGGGTTTCCAAGACTGTAACTGTTCACAGAAGAAGAAAACCTCATCTTTCCCCTATGAGGAGGCTGCTGGTTTTGAACTGCTGACTGCAAGGCCTAAAGCCTACTGCTTAACCATTAGGCCACAGGGCCCCTTGACATTGTAGCTCTGAGACAATCATTAAGCCAGGTTGGTTTATTAGGGTTTCCTATCACTCTTCACATTGAAGCTACATGGCCTTCGCCCTGAGAGCCAGTTAAGCTACAGAAATGCATGCCTTTGTAGGTTAAGAGCCAAGGTGGAGTGCTGGTTCTCAGTGATTTGTATTTGATGATTTCAGATGGAAGCTCCACTTGTGCACAACTGGTAACAGAAAGTCCCTGTCTACCAGGGGTACCTACCAAGGAGAAAGTCTCGCTGCTGCACAGCCAGAAGAATGACGGTAACTAATCCTGGACAGCCCTCTGCAGCACAGTTCTACCCTGGCACATATGGAGTCGCCCCAAGTCGCTCTCTACCCAAGATCTCTTTTAAAACCAAGGGGTGGGGAATGACTTTAAGATCATACCATTTTACTTCTGCGGAGCCGTGGTTGTGTGTTTGGCTGCTAACAGTAAGGATACCTGTTCAAAACCACCAGCTGCTTTGTGGGAGACAGGCGAGGCTTTCTATGCCAGTTAGGATTTATAGTCTCGGAAACCCCCAGGGCAATTCTACCATGCCCTACAGGGTTACTGTAACTCAGAATCCCTATGAAATCAGAGAAGAAGCCCTGGTCTCATTTGGCTGCTAGCCACAAGGCCAGCAGTTTGAACTTCTCAGCCCCTCCATAGGAGAGAGATGAAACTTTCAAGTCCCATAAAGAGCTACAGTCTCAGAAACCCTATGTGTGGTTACTGTGAGTCAGTATTGACGCAATGGCAATGGGTTCTGGGATTTAGATAAGGCTCCCTGGTACAAAATGGTTACATTAATGGCTACTAATTCACAAGTCAACAGTTCAAACTCACTAGCCACTCAGAGGGAAAAAAAGATACAGCAATCTGCTTCTATAAATAGCTAAGAGCTCTGGTGATGTCCTGGCTACTCATTGGGTTACTAGCAGCCAAGGTCAGCAGTTGGAAACCATCAGCTGCTCCAAGGGAAAAGCCAAGGCTGTCTGGTCCCATAAGAGTTACAGCAAATGTGGTGAAGAAAGCTGATGGTGCCCGGCTATCAAAAGATATAGCGTCTGGGGTCTTAAAAGCTTGAAGGTAAACAAGCAGCTATCTAGCTCAGAAGCAACAAAGCCCACATGGAACAACATATCAGCCTGTGTGATCACGGGGTGTC
>NW_022107432.1:27529145-27530729 GCF_000313985.2 Echinops telfairi | reverse complement strand
AGTTACAGTCTCAGGAAGTGCCAGGAGCAATTCTACTCTGCCTTATAGGGTCGTTGTGAGCCAGCATCAACTTGATGGCCGTGAGGTTTATTCTGTAAAGATCACAACCATGCAGACCCTGAGGGCTAGATTGACTGTATCCTAAAAGACAGTATCCATGGCTACAAAGGCTTTCTGCCTCTTTATGTACACTGACCTTTATCTGAAACTTAGCATCATGGTCAGTCATGAATGTAGGCAGCAAACCACAGTAATGTTCTCAGCATGTCTTCTCCAGCAGACACCCCGGTTCTTTCTGTATCATGGGGACATAGTGCCAGAGACCCCCGAATCATGTCTCACACTCATGGCAATTATTGGGCTCCCTGCTAAATTTTGCGAGACAAAATTTTTAAAAGAGAGTCTATATTGCTAGACATAAATCTTTTATTTTCTTCTTTAAAGCATTGATGATTGTGTTTCCATACAAGGGATCGCTTTTGTGAGTGCTTTAGTTTGTGTATTTAAATACATTCTAATAGGAAGGTATCCACAGACGTTATCAGACTGCCAGAGAGGGTCTATGAAAGATAAATAAGGCTAGGGAGTCTGGTCTGCATTAATGAAATGAGCAAGTGGCCTGATCATGATGGTATTTTCAAGAGTTCACTCAGACAGCTGTTGTGTCCTTAGGCGTTGGTGCCACTACTCCTGGGGAGAGCTAGTGAAGACCAGAAGCAAGGTAGGAAAGGTTTGGGGAGAGGTAGGGAGCACTCAGGAGCTATTAAGGTGCTAGCAGCTCTGTGGTTTTCCTAGTAACTCCTTACAAGACCTGCAGCATTCTTGAATTGGGCACCAGTGATACATCCTCTCTGCCTCTCACCATTGCCTGAACGCTTTGCTCACAGCCTGAGCATCCTCCTCCCACCCCCCACCCCTTAGCCTCCCTAGTGCCCTGCTGCACAAAGATCCTCTACCCACCCCTGCAGTCCCACAGCTGCCCCATGTGACTGCCCCCCAGCACATCAAGATCCCAGAAGACAATTGATACTTGTTACTGGATGGGAGAGGGGCTTGAGGATTGGCTGAGAGTGGGGGTGGGGAGGGGAGGAGGATGCCAAAGGGAAGGAGGAACCAAGATTCCTGGGATTTCTGCCTCCTGAGCCAACCTCCAAGAATGAGCTGGGCACTAAGCAGAGCTTGTTTGTCAGTAAAGACTCCAAGTCCATATTTTAAAATCATTTTATTAGGGGCTCATACAACTCTTATCACAATCCATACATACATCTATTGTGTAAAGCACATCTGTACATTCATTGCCTCATAATTCTCAAAACATTTCCTCTCCACCTAAGCCTCTGGCATCAGCTCATTTTTTCCCCTTGTTCCCTGCTCCCCCTCCCTAATGAACACTTGATAATTTATAAATTATTATCTTGTCATATTTTGCCCTGTCCGATGTCTCCCTTCACCCACTTTTCTGTTGTCCATCCCCCAGGGAGGAGGTCACATGTAGATTCTTGTAATTGGTTCCCCCTTTCCAACCCACCCTCCCTCCATCCTCCCAGTATCACTACTTTCACCACTGGTCCTGAAGGATCATCC
>NW_022107432.1:27525261-27527751 GCF_000313985.2 Echinops telfairi | reverse complement strand
ACCTTGCCACTCCATTTTCTTGCTGTTCTGTTGCACCCCCTAAGTGTTTTGCCTCTGTGTGGCGGGATCAGATTGGGTGCAATTCCCACACTGTGTCTCCGGTGTTGTCTCCTGTAGGGCTATGGTTCAGTGAGGGACGTTATGTCTCATAGTGGGGCCAGCCATGTGGTCCTCTCTGTGGACTGGCCACTCTAATCTGGAACATCGTCCTCAAGGCCTGGTGTGCTCCACTCTCTCCTTCTCCCCCTTCATCTGCTTCCGTGTGATCTGATCAGATATGGCCCTCTCCCAGAGCTGCAGATTCAGTGCCATCCTTTGAAATAAATTCTTCTGGGGGGAGGGGCAGGTATCCACATACTAGTTGGGATTGGGGCCGGCCCCTCAGACCTCTCCACTGGTTCCCTACTCCAGGCCGGCATGTTGCATTCACATCTTGGAGCACTGGGTTGAAGTCTAGTCCCTCTTTCCCTGTGGAGATACAAACAGTACCCTCCCTTGGGTGGGTTAGTGCCCTGTGCTCCCACTACCCATTTCATTTTTATCATTTTTTCCTTTCCCCACCTTCTTTTTAGTTGGCTACCATATAAATCCCTGTATTTGGTCTGGTTCCTGCCATCCTACCTGATCCTCACCCTAGAATTGCTTGTATACAGTAGCTTTTCCCCTATGCCCCTTTTGCATTTTTTTTAAAGCTTACCTCAGTGGACTCATGTTGTACTTGTCCTTTCGTGCTTGGCTTGCTTCGCTTAGCATGATTTCCTCCGGTTCTTCCCATGCAACGATGTGTTTCATACATTCATCACTGCTTTTTAGCGATGCGTAGTACTCCATTGTATGTTTGTACCACAGCTTTTTAATCCACTCATCAGTTGATGGAAATTTAGGTTGTTTCCAACTCCTTGCAATTGTGAACTGTGCCACAATGAACATTGGGGCACAGATGTCTGGCCTTGGCTTGTTTCTTGCCTCTTCTGGGTAGATGCCCAGTAGGGGGATTGCTGGGTTGTATGGTAACTCGGTTTCCATCTGTATTAGATATTGCCAGATCGATTTCTATTCCAAGTCTATTTTAATTTGACTCTTCCTCCCTTTTTTTAAGCCACTCAAGTGCTATTTAGGATTGAAGAATAAGGAATCTGGAGGGATTTTTTTTTTGTTTCATTTTTAAAGAAACATCCTACATATAGATTACAAAGCCCCTCTCCAGAAATGAAATCAACAATATCCTGTTAAAGCCTCCACTTTTTTTTCTCATCTCCCCTCCCTCCCTCTACGCTCCCACCCGCTTCATCCCTCTCCTTTCCCTGTCCCCACCCCCATGCCTGGCCTCCTCAAAGTCCTGTCAATTGGTGCATAAACCATATTTATCCTTCTTTGTATTTCCTTATCACAATGGTGATAGTAAATGTTTATCTTTGTAGGATTGAAGCATAGTGTTCTCTAGTTTTGTCCATGCCTTGCAGTGTTTAAGAAAGTTGTATTTATTTTTATTTTTTAATTGATGCATATAATCCCGTAGTAGCAATGAAGCAGAGCTTGTTTGTCCATTCCTCTCTATTTGGGTGTTTTGGGTTGTTTCTATGTGTCCACTCTTGTGGAAATTGCTGCAATGAACATAGGTGTCCACAAGTCTGTTCATGTGTTATTCTTGAGGCCAACGGTTTTCTTCTGACAGCTTTACTCTCAGGGCAAGAGGGGGCCATTGTAGCAGTTGTAAGTCATGACGACCCCATGTGTTATGGAGTAGAACTGCTCCATGGGGTTTTCTTGACTGCTTTCTTAATGGAGAGAGATCACTAGCCCTTTTCTCCCTGGATACCCAAATGGATTTGAACCAATAACATTTCAGTATATAATTGAGTGCAAATAGCTTGCTCCATCCTGGGACCCTGGATACCCAAATGGATTTGAACCAATAACCTTTCGGTATACAATTGAGTGCAAACAGCTTGCTCCATCCCGGGACCATAAGGAAGGGCCTCAAACCAAACCAGATCAAGCTCACGGCATCCAGTCCATTCTGACTCATTGTGACCTCTGTGCGTTTCCAAGACTGTAACTGTTTATGAGAGTCGAAAACCCAGTCTTTCTCCCTAGGAGCTACTGGTGGTTTCGACCACGCCGATTGCAGCCCAACTCACAAACACTAAGGCACCAAGGGGTGAACAAAAAAGGGAGAAGTTATAAGCAATGCCATGCTAAATAATGCCACTGTTATTGTGGGCTTCTCGTGTGCCCAGCACTGCCCTCAGCACTTGTTATACATGAATCCATTACTACTGTGTTAGTCCAAGTTGACTAGAGACACAAATTCAGTGATATTCTTATATATGTAAAAGAGAGCTTTATATCATAGAGCAATTGTATATTAAGAAAACATCCAAGCCCAGGCTAGATAAATTGTACATTTAGAAAACATCCCCAATGATGAGAAATACAACTTTCCTCTAGTTCCTAAATGTTTCCTCCCCGCTCCCACTACCATGACTC
>NW_022107432.1:27518098-27524829 GCF_000313985.2 Echinops telfairi | reverse complement strand
ATGTTTTGAGAATGATGTACAAATGCGCTTTACACAATTGATGTGTGTATGGATTGCGATAACAGTTGTATGAGCCCCTAATAAAATGTTTAAAAAGAAAAAGAAAAGAAAACATCCCAGCCCAGGCTAGATAAAGTCTATAAGCCTGATATTAACCAATATGTCCGATACTAGTCCATAAGTTCCTCTTTAAACTCAGCAATGATGCTGAATGCAGGAAGATCACAGGCCAGTGGATGGAAAGTCTTGTGGATCCAGTGGCAGTGGAAGCATCTCAGTGCTAGCATGGATCTCTGCATGGCTCCTCCAGCTCCAGGGCTCTGACTATATCAGTGCGTCTCCATGTGGCTTGTCACCAGGAATGTCTCACAGACAGAGTGTGTGTCCCACCTCCAGGGAGTTCCCAGAATCCTCAGGTGAAGGCCCTGCCTACACAGAGGCATTACTGGCTATGACCCGATTGACAGGCTACACACCACCCCTTCACTCAAGTTGACAGGAGATTATAACTGCCCCAACTACCTTGCTGCATTTAACCCCACAGCCATCCTCCAAGGTAGGTGTTGTTATCATCCTCATTAAACAGGAAGAAACTGAAGCTCAGAAGGGGTAAGTGGCTTTCCTGATTTGGGGTGTGGGGAAGCCAGATATGATAGCCAGGCTGGTCTGATGCCTGGTGCCCCAGTCAGCTTTCCTTCCAGAGCACTGGGCCCCATGGCTCTCCCAGAACCTGGCTTTTACCTATGGGGTCATGGCCACATTGCTGATCTCAAAACTAAAACGTAAGATACATGGAAAACCCAGGTGAGCTTGTCTTAATCTAACAAGAGTAGCTTCCAACACAGGAGGCGTTCGCTCCCAGGGGAGAGAAGTGGCAGTATTCAATGCTGAGAGAAAGTTCATGAACCACCCACTGCCCCAACCTCCACTAGGTAAACAGGAAGATGGCAACATTTCACAAAACTTATAGACCATTAAAGAAATGATTGGCGTGGTTGCGGACACTGACAATTCCAAAATCCATGGATCGGGTATTAATCTGGAGACTAAGTATTGGTAGCTGATGAATCAGGTCAGATGGCAGGCTGCTGGCTTAAGTATCCAGATGATGACAAGCCAGATGCTGGGTACAGGTCAAGAGAGAGAAATTTGCCAACACATTCATACGTATATTGGATGAAGACCATATCCGTATAGGAACGCTCCTTACTTAAATCAGATGTACAAGAGCGTGATGTGGAAAGAGCTATAACTTGAGACACACCCTAAGACAATCACTCAAGATGCATCCAATCTTTATCTTGCTTACTTCAAAAGGGGACAACTTACTTCAAAAGGGACCTATAGCTACAGGCATAGAAACTAGGATTTACAGCATATCACAGAATTTGGTGTTAAGGACCATCCCAAGGAGTCCTGGTAGTATAGTGGTTCAAGCACTCAGCTGCTAACCAAAAGGTCGGGGTTCAACCCAAAGATGCAACAGCCTCCTCCTGAGAAGATTTGCAGCCATGGAACCCGTAGGAGCAGTTCTACTCTGCCCTACAGAGTTGCTATGGCAGTGGACTGACTTGGTGGGGTTTGGAGAGAGGAGGAACAGGGCTCACAGAGGAAGAATCCATCCTCAGCGAACACCAGACGCATTGCAAAGTTGGGAATAAGGCAGAGGGAGAGCACAATAGATGGGCGAAGGATGACGATGCCCCCTGGAGATAATGTTTTCAAGATGTAGTAAAATATGTGTACTAAAAGTATTGTCATCTTAAGCACTCTTTTAAATATTTTTCTTCTGTGTGTGTTTTTGGTGAAAGTTAGCGGGGCAAAAATTTGATTCCCATTTGACAATTTCCACACAAATTATTCATTGACTTTTAGTTATTTTTTTTATCCCCATAGTGTGTCCACCTTCTTTTTAATGGTGTTTTGGTCGCTCCATTTCCAGACGCTAGTTTTCCTGCCCTCTTCTCAGCCTTTGCTCCCCAGTAATTGTTGACCTTTGGTCTCACATTGATGGTTTCTTCCCCCACCCCACCCCCATCATTTTATTGGGGGCTTGTACCACTCTTATCACAATCCATACATCCATCCATTGTGTCAAGCACCTTTGTACATATGTTGCCATCATCATTCTCAAATCATTTGCTTTCTACTTGAGCCCTTGGTATCAGCTCATTTTCCCCTCTCTCCCCACGCCCTCCCTCATGAACCCTAGATAATTTATAAATTATTATTATTTTGTCATATCTTACACTGTCTGGTGTCTCCCTTCACACATTTTTCTGTTCTCCGTCCCCCAGGTAAGAGGTTATATTTAGATCTTTGTAATCTGTTCTCCCTTTCCACCCCACCTTCCCTCCACCCTCCCGGTATTGCCACTTTCAGCACTGGTCCTGAAGCGATCATCTGTTCTGGACTCCCTGTGTTTCCACTTCCATCTATACCAGTGTACATCCTCTGGTCTAGCCATATTTGTAAGGTAGAATTGGGATCATGATAGTGGGGGGCGGGGGGAAGCATTTAGGAACTAGAGGAAAGTTGTATGTTTCATCGTTGCTACACTGCACCCTGATGGCTCATCTCCTCCCTGGGACCCTTCTGTAAAGGGATGTCCAGTTGCCTACAGATGGGTCTTGGGTCCCCACTCTGCACTCCCCCTCATTCACAATGATTTGCTATTTTGTTCTTTGATGCCTGATACCTAATCCCTTCTACACCTCGTGATCACACAGGCTGGTGTGCTTCTTCCATGTGGGCTTTGTTGCTTCTGAACTAGATGGTTACCTTCAAGCCTTTAAGACCCAAGACGCTGTATCTTTTGATAGCCAGGCACCTTCAGCTTTCTTCACCACTTTTGCTTATGCATCCATTTGTCTTCAGCGATTGTATTGGGAAGGTGAGCACACAGTGGTATAATTTTTTGTTCTTTGATGCCTGATACCTGATACCTTCGATACCTCATGATCACACAGGCTGGTATGCTTCCTCCATGTGGACTTTATTGCTTCTGAGCTAGATGGCCACTTGTTTACTTTCAAGTCTTTAAGACTCCAGATGCTATATCTTTTGATAGCAGGACTCCAATCAGCTTTCTTCACCACATTTGCTTATGCACTCACTTTGTCTTCAGCAATTGTGTCAGGAAGATGAGCATCATGGAATGCCAGTTTAATAGATGAAAGTATTCTTGCATTGAGGGAGTACTTGCGTGGAGGCCTAATGTCCATCTGCTACCGTAATACTAAACCTATAAGTATATGCGCATAGATCTATTTCCCCATCCTAATATATATTTACATATGCACATGCCTTTATTTAGACCTCTACAAATGCCCTTTGTCTCCTAGCTCTTTCCTCTATTTCCTTTTACTTTCCTCTTGTCCCACTATCATGCTCAACCTTCATTTAGGTTTCAGTAATTCCTCTCGGTTACATTACCCTTGATTACACCCTACCAGGCCTCCTACACCCTCCTCACCACTAATGTGGTTCACTTGTTGTTCCCTTGTCCCTGGGTTTGTTAACACCACTTCTTTTCCCCCCACTTACCCCTCTCCTATGTCCCCTGGGAACTGTCAGTCCCATTGTTTTCTCCTCTAGATTGTTCATCTAGCCTATCTTATTTAGACAGCCCTGTGGAGATAATAACATGCACAAAAATAAGACAGAGCAAAACAAAACAACAAAAGAAAAAAACCAGCAGCAACAACAACAAAAAATGACAACAACAACAACAACAAAGAAAGGCCTGTAGTTAGTTCAAAGACTGTTTGTTGGCCTTTAGGAGTGTTTTCTGGTCGAGTCTGATGTGGTGCCACGCCCGGGCCCCAAAGTCTATTTTTGGTATTCCCTGGGGACTTACTTGCTCTGCTCCCCTTACTGTTCTCTTGCACGCATTTAGTCTTTTGCCTCCGTGTGGTGGGGTCAGATGGGGCTCAATTCCCATACTGTGTCTCCAGTGTTGTCCTCTGTAGGGCTATGGGTCAGTGAGCGATGACATGTCTCATAGTGGGGCTGGCCATATGGTCTTCTCTGTGGATTGGCTGCTCTGAGTGGCAATATCGTCCTCAAGGATTAGTGGGCCAGGATGTGCTCCACTCTCTCTTCCTCCCCCTTCATTTGCTCCCATTTGCTCTGATCAGACACGTCCCTCTCCCTGAACTTCAGCTTCAGTGCTGTCCTCTGAAATAAATTCTCCCGGGGGTGAAGGGGCAGATGTCCACATAATTGGGATTGGGGCCGGCCCCTCAGACCTCTCCACTGATTCCCTCGATGGTTTCTTAGTGGAACTCAGTACTCATTAGTTGTGTGCCAATCTGTTATTTCACTCAAAGGTAAGGTGACCAGATTTTAACATTGGTAAAGCGGGACACCATTGCTAAAACTCATATCCTGGCGAAATAGCCAAATGACAGCTGAAAACCGTATACCCTAGCTTGTCATGCATTCTTTCAAAAAAAAAAAATCGGGACTTTTTTAAAACGCTGCTGGACACGGGAAAAATTGTTAAAAATCGGGACTGTCCCACCAAAAGCTGTACATCTGGTCACCTTACTCAAAAGTGACCTTGGGATAATTTCAATGAGATGATTAAAGGGCATCCCAAGACAGCAGTCGTGGGGAGTCATAGAGCCTCAACTAGTTCAATAGAACTGGACTTTTAAAGAATTGGAATGACGTATGCTTCATGTTTATCTTCCATACGATCCTGCTTCATCTATTGTGGCCCTGTTCAGGTGGGTTGGTATCAATACCTGGTACCATCTAGTTCTTCTGGCCTTAGGGTAGATGCAGACCCTGACTGGTCTAGGCTATTCGTTTTGTAAACAGTTTTATTCTCCAAAGGGAGGAAGCCATCACCAGTACACATAGAGCTCAGGGGCATCCATTACATTCACCAGGTTGTGCAACTATCCCCAGTATTTGTTTCTAAAACTTTTCAACACCTCAAACAGAAACTCTGTACTCATGAAGCAATCATGTCCAACCCCACCTCTCCCAGCTCCTGGTAACCTCTAATCTTCTTTTCTGCTTCCATGAATTAATTTCTTTCAGTCAGCATAAAAGGAGCCCTGCTGGCATAGTGGTTTTGAGCTCAGCTGGGATCCGCAAGATCAGCAGTTCAAAACGACCAGCTGTTCCTCAGGAGAAAGATGGGGCTTTCTACTTCTGTAAAGAGTTACGGTCTCAGAAACCCCAAGGGGGCACTTCTACTTTGTCCAAGAGGGTCACTATGAGTTGGCATTCATTCATTGGGAGTAAGTGAATGAGTGAGTGAGCAAGCATATGTTCTCAAGGTCCACCCTTGTGGTAGCATGTATGGGGACTTCATCTCTCTCTCTCTCTCTCTCTCTCTCTCTCTCTCTCTCTTTGCAGCACCATATTGCATTGTATGGACGTACCACATTTTGTTTATCCATTTATCTGGTGGTGGTAGACACTTGAATGGTTTCCACCTTTTAACCATGACAAACAATGCTGAATTAGTTGTCAGTATTTATTTGAATACCTGCTTTCAATTCTCTTGGCTCTTTACCTAGTAGTGAACTTGCTGAGTCTGTGCTAGTTCACCTTGGGGCTCTTGAAGGGCAAGGTGCTCTTGGTCTGCTGGGTGAAGAAGCCCTGAGGGCACTGGGGACATAGACCAGTAATTCAGGCATAAGGGCTAAAGAGACGGATTCAGAGGGCACAGCACACAGATGGTATTTGTCATCTCAGAAGTGGATCAAACTGCCCCATTCCTGCTCCCAGGCTAGAAAAACAAGGTATTAGCCACTGTGGTTTGCACCTGCGCTCTCAGAGAAAGGGAGGACTCTTCACTGAGATAGGATACAAACTGATCCCTGAGGTATGGAGGGAATGGGACCAGCCCCCTGATCCAAGGACTGGAACACAAACTGCCATCAGCTACATGTACTGAATTGGAGCCAAGCCGGGGCTTAAGAAGACCCACAGGCATAGTTAGGGAAAGGCAGACTCAATGAGAAGCAGGATTCTGTCATCAGGAAACATCCCTGGCTAGGACCAACTGAATTGCCCTTCAGCTCCTCCAGAGACTGAAACTAGTTTTCATTCCAGGTGCAGCCTGGTTCTCAAATGGGCCATGAGTCACTTGGAAAATAGGATTTGATTAGCAAAGATTCAGTCAGACTACAGCTGTTGCAAAACCAGGCACACCTACAAGCTTTCCCCTTGGGCAGTCAGGACTGTCGTGCACCCTGTTCAAGTCTGCTGCCTGCCACCGAGCCCCAAATCTCACCATCAGGGGCTTGCCGTTGGTGAAGAAGGCACACCTGCTTCCAGAGTCTTGGTTCCTCTTCCAGGAGGCCGTGGGCTTGTTGCAAATTGCTTTTCAGTTCCTCTTTGGCCTGGAAGGTTAGCTAGGGTCAGAACCTGACGAGAGAGGGATTTTAATGATGGAGATCCAGAGGGACTTGTATGACCTGGTATGCAGGGTGGCAAGGACATGCAGATTGAAGGCTGTGGGCCCAGGGTTGGGTGGGATATAGCCTGGGAGAGTCTGCATGAAGTGGAGCTGCTGTGCTCCAGTTGTGTCAGAAAACAGATACATGGGGAAAACCCAGGTGGCTGACCCAACTCGTATCCGAGACCCTGTTTCCTCATGGATTGTCCTCAGCGGGGTCTTATGGTCCTGCTATATGTCCCATACTGCTATGTCACTATATGGGAACCTCTTCCTAGCAGAGACTGTCTGCTTCTTCTCCTCCTCCACC
>NW_022107432.1:27515667-27517998 GCF_000313985.2 Echinops telfairi | reverse complement strand
TCCTCCTCCTCCTCCTCCTCCTTCTTCCTCTTCCTCCTTGTGATGGGTTTACTGTGCTAACTAGGCCAATAGGAACAAGAGGGCAGATTTTAATCAGGTCACAGCTTGATTGGAGGATGACCGAAATTAAGACAGCCAGCATCCCATCTCCCTCTTGCTCCCTGGCACTGCTGCTTAGCTAGTCTCTGCCTCAACCTGTGTGCTACACTACCTGTGGGCCATGCCACTGGGGCTTGAGGCTTCTTTGGGACCTGCTTCTCCACGATGCTGATGTGTGCATTGTTAGAGCTTGAGGCTGGTGGATCCTGTCAGCCCAGCACTTGCGTTCAAGATCCCATCAGAGCCTGCTTCACTAAGCTCCCAAGCTACTGACTGTTGCTGACCTACCCTGCAGCCTGCTGCCTGGGAGCAGACCCTGCCTGCTTTGCTTGAGGGAAGACTCCGCTGTCTGCTTCCTTGACCTTAGACCCAGCAGCCCACATGAGTTAAACTTCCAGTATATTAACTGTTCCACGGAAGTGAGTTGAACTGAGCCATCTGTATTGCTGTGTGGACTAATTAGCTGTTATATTCCTTTTTGCTATATAAACCTATTCATATATATATATACACACATATATACATACACACACACAAACACACACACACACACACACACACACCATATATACTTGTGTATAAGCCAAGTTTTTCAGCACATTTTTAATGCAGTTTTTGTGAGAAAATTAGGTGCCTTGGCTGGTATTCGGGTTGGCTTATATCGAGTGTATATGATAGATATATATCTATATAATCACAAGTGTCCTGGTTTTAATTCTCTAGAGAACCCTGCCTAACATACTCTTCTCTTCCTCCATCTCCTCCTCTTTCCCCCTTCCTTTTTAAGCAGCGGTCAGTCTGTGTCTATCAACGTCCCTAGGTGACACAAAGGCTGGTGCTCACTTAGGAATGGAAAGCTTAGTAGTGCTGCCTTGCTACCACAGCTCTCCGCTCCAAAAGGAGCTACCCTAGAGGGCCCTGGACCAAATGGGAGATCCACGTGGAGCAAAACTCTAACTCCTAAAGATGGCCAGGCTTAGTCGACAGAACTCTGAGACCACAGCCCTCGGTCCTCCTCAGGCTTGGACTGGAACCCACCCTTGTGATTCAATTTTCATCGAAACACTGTGATAACCTATACACGGTGACCAATAACACTGGCGGACACACATTTTGGTGCCTCAAATATTAGCCTTGTTTCTGGCTACATTTGACCTGGGTATATTTGATTCCAAATATAGCACCAGCTTTTCCCTATCAGCTTTAGTTTTTGTGATACAGAACATATGCCATCTACCACTCTTCACTCTGCTTGCACATAAAAAATAATCAGGATCTTTTAATGTAGTGTTAGCTATCCTGAGATAGAGGAAGTGTACACTGGTCTTATTTGAAGTAGTTTGCGTTGTCCTAAATATTAAGGTCAAGTTATACTTCACATGATGTCTTATGATCCAAAGACATACTTGAAGGGTGCAAATGACATGAACTTGGAATTTTCCCCAAGTATCTTTGCACCTTTCTTCGGAACTGGATAGCAGGCAGTTCCAATTTGTTGTCTTAAAAGGGGGCCAGCAATAAGAATGATTGTACAATAAATGTTAGGAGCCCCAGTGATTTAAGGATTATAAATTCATTGGGCTTCGATATTCAAGATCAGCAATTTGAAACTACCAGTTAGTCTTTGAGGAGAAAGATGAGTCTTTCTACTCCTATAAATAGTTACAGTCTTGGAAACTCATAGGGACAGTTAATGAGTTGGCATCAACTCGATGGTAGTGAGCTTGAAGTTTGGTTCGGTACAATAAATAAGGAGCCCTTATGGCTGGAGTAGTGGCTAATGAGTTTGACTGCTAATCACAAGGTCCAATATTTGAGCCCACAAGCTCTGTAAGAAAAAGATGAGATTTTCTGCTCTCATAAAGATTTACAGCCTCAAAGGACATTTATAGAGGTCTAAATACAGGCATGTACATATGTAAACATGTTTATATATAACTATAGGGAAATAGATCTATGTACATATATTTATATTTTAAGTATTAAGTAGCAAATGGACATTGGGCCTCTACTCAAGTACAATGCAAGAACACTTTGTTCTAATAACCTGGCATTCCGTAATGCGCACCTTCCCATCACGATTGCTGAAGACAAAATGGGTGCAAAAGCAAATGTGGTGAAGAAAGCTGATGGTGCCAGGCTATCAAAAGATCTAACATCTAGGGTCCTAAAGGCTTGCAGACAAACAAGCGGCCATCTAGCTGAGAAACAACAAAGTCCACATGTAAGAAG
>NW_022107432.1:27514342-27515310 GCF_000313985.2 Echinops telfairi | reverse complement strand
GGGACCAATAATGAGAGTAGTGATACCAGGAATGGAAGGGGAAGGTGGGAGGAGAAAGGGAGAACCAATCACAAGGATCTTCATATATCCCCCTCCCATGGGGATGGACAACAGAAAAGTGGGTAAAGGGAGACAGTGGTCGTTGTAAGGCATGAAAAAAAAATCAATTATCAAAGGTTCATGAGGGAGGAAGGGTGGTGGAGGGAGGGGAAAAAATGAGGAGCCGATACCAAGGACTCAAGTAGAAAGAAAATGTTTTGAAAATGCTGATGGCAACAAATGGATGGATATATGGATTGTGATAAGAGCTGTATTAGCCCCCAATAAAATGATTTTAAAAATCAATAAATGATTGTGGAAAAAATGTTTCTAGAGTATAAAAATATGGATATGAAATTAATAATAATTTATAATTTATCAAGGGGTCACAAGTGTGGAAGGGGAGAGAGTAAAATGAGGTGCTCATACCAAGAACTCAAATAGACTGTAAATGTTTAGGAAATATTAATGGCAACATATGTGCAAATATGCTTGATAGAATTGATGGATGGGTTTGTTATAAGAACTGTAAGAGCCCCAATAAAATGATCTTTTTTAAAAAAGTGAAGTATCTTTCAGCAAGTCAAAGAAATAACGTCTCCAGATTTACCAAAGTCTCATGGGTACAAGTATAGGTGATTCTTGTATCTGCCTTTGATATAAAGAAGCATGTTTCCAAATTAAAAAAGAATTTTTGAAGAAACATACAACTTTCCTCTAGTTATTTAATGCTTCCTATCCCCCCCACTATCATGACCCCAATTCTACCTTACAAATCTGGCTAGACCAGAGCATGCACACGGGTACAGATAAGACCTGGAAATACAGGGAATCCAGGACAGATAACCCCCTCAGGACCAATAATGAGAGTAGCCATACCAGGAGGGTGGGGGGAAGGTGCGGGGAGAAAGGGGGAACTGATCACAGTG
>NW_022107432.1:27511082-27512610 GCF_000313985.2 Echinops telfairi | reverse complement strand
TGTCTCTTAGCAGGTTCATCTCTTGCAGGTTGAAGGATGGGGGACGCACACACGCCTCTCTCTCTCTCTCTCTCTCTCTCTCTCTCTCTCTCTCTCTCTCTCTCTCTCCCCTGTTATGGTATTCCTTCCGACCTGCACACTTTTCAGAGACACGTGCTTTCCGAAGCTGTGATACCTGAAACTTCCCTGTCCCTCACAAAAGCTATTTGGATTACAAAAGTGCTTCTGCTACGTGAATTCTTTCAGTGTTGAAAAGCAAGCATCAAGGTAAACCGCCCCAGAAACCTAGCAAGTTCAAACCACTGACCTTATGATTGGCAGCTGAGTTCCTCACCAGCGGCTGCCATGGGTCCATATTACAGCTTCCCTCGGAAGTCCCTTCAAACCTCATTCTTTTTCAAATATTTCTTACCTTTTTTTTTTTTTTGGTGTTACCCTTTGTGGGCCTGAATTCTCATATTTAAAACTAGGATGATAAATTAATATAACTTAGAGAGGCAGTGGAACACTGTCTCTGAGAAGCCAGAGCTGATGTGATCCATCCAATGCCCTTTTCTGAATCCATGCCCCAAAGAACCCCCATAAGATGGGCCTAAAAACCACCAAGGAGGAAATGATTTTGTTGGTGGGCTAACAGCAAGGGGGTATGCACCCTTTAGAACAGTCAATTCTTTAAGATACAAAAGGGCATTTGCCGGGGATTAAGGTCAGAAGGCAGGGAGGGGAGGTAGGAAAAAGGATGAATGAAAAAGGTAAACCGAGGTAGGGGTGGGTGCTCTTACATTGTGCGGCCTGCAACCCATGCCAGGAGACAAAATGCATATGAATTGCTGAATGGAAAACCACTTGGCCCTGTAAATGTTCACTTACATAAGAAAGAAGGGTCAGCAGTTGGAATCCACCCAGTGGTACTAAGGGGTAGGGGGTGGGGGGTGTGGGGAAATGTCTGGCTATGATTTGCTTTGATAAAGATGAGCAAACGAACTTACTCCCATCCAGTCGCGTCTGCCTCGTCAGGATATCCATCCTTTAGGACAGAGCAGACTAACTCTTTGGGAGCGTAGAAAGGCTCATCTTTCTCCCTGCGGCAGCTGATGGTTTTGAACTGCTGACATGGCAGTCTCAGCCCAATGCATAACCCACTACCATGCCACTAGGGCTCCTGTAAAGAGGACAGCTGTAAAGAAAAACGCCCCCACCCCCAGCCCCCCAGGAGACTTTCTGCTAGGAATTGACTCAGAGGCAAGAGAACATTTGCCATTTCAACATTCTTCAGAGGTACCATTCAGTGCCCATAACGGTGTTCACCATGATGCTCAAATGGACCACCACGTAGCCATTTCTCAAGTGTTTCTATCACCCCGTAACAGCTCCTGTCTCTTAAGTGGCGAATGCCCCTTCATTCTATTTCTGTGTCTTATGAAGCTCCCGGCACCACACCATCCACACAGTCTGTGTTTAAGACGTGGCTCCAGTGAGCTCTGTAAGAACAGCACAGATAGAAACCAGGCACCTCACCTTCAAGAGC
>NW_022107432.1:27508229-27509122 GCF_000313985.2 Echinops telfairi | reverse complement strand
TGGTGGTGGTGGTGGTGGTGGCAAAGGTGATGGTGATGAGGATGAGAGCCACGTGGATGGTGGGGGAAGCACTGGCAATGATGATGATGTTGGCAGTGGGGGTGGGGTGATGATGGTGATAGTAACCATGGTGATGATTTGATGACAGTGATGCTGATGAGCTGATAGTGAGATGATAAAGGTGGAAGTCACTTTGAAGATGCGATGGTAATGCTGGTGATCAGGGAGGAGGATGAGAAGGAGAATGTTCTCCAAGATAAAATTCCATCGTCTTCCTTCAGAACCTCCCTTATGTTTCCAAGTTGGAAGGCACCTTGGAGACCTTCTACTTAGAACGTGCCCACCATGGGGACTACTTGGCAGTTTGCTTCTCCTCCCCCTGCAGGTTGAGCATCACCATCACCCCCCCATCAGAGACTCCTCCACGATGGTCTTAACCTTTGGTCTCCCTTCTGACCCCTTTTTGGGAGGCTACAGTCATAGAAGCTTTATTAAGCAAAACTATCAATATGGAGAGCGACTGCTCTCCACACACCTTCCACCTAGGTCTCTGGTTCATGGCAACTGGTTTTTATTTTAAAAAAAAATCATTTTATTGGAGGCTCTTACAACTCATCACCATCCATACATCCATTGTATCAAGCACGTTTGTACATATGTGGCCGTCATCCTTTTCAAACATTTTCTTACTACTTGAGCCCTTGGTATCCGCTCCGCATTGTTTCGCACCCTCCCACCCTCGTAAACCCTTGATAAATGATATATTATTATTATTTTCATATCTTACATCTTTTTAAAATCATTTTATTAGGGGCTCATACAACTCTTATCACAATCCATACAGACATCAATTGTGTAAAGCACATTTGTACATTCATTGCCCTCATCATTCT
>NW_022107432.1:27504335-27507274 GCF_000313985.2 Echinops telfairi | reverse complement strand
GAAGCCCAGGCAACCCCCTCTAACCAGAGACCACTGATGTGAACGGCTTCACTCTCATGCGGAACGCCCTGGAAGGTAGATTGCTGCCCACGAAGTTAGGCTGAAACTTAGCACCCTGTCACTTGAGCTCCCTGATGCTCCCCGTAAACTTTGTTCTAGTCTTTAAGATTTTCTGGTTTCTTTTCCATTGGAAGTCTTATTGGTTTTAACTTGTTATTGTCTTTTAAACATTTTGTTTTTCTGTATAGGAAATGCGGGCTAGGTAAATCTAGGGAGAGAGTCGCTGGATTGATGCTTCCTCGGGGGTGTGGTAGAGGAGGCTGGAGGAAAGCGGGAAGCTAATAATGAGGAGTACACAGGAACGAACAAAATGTTCTAGAACTGATTGTCGTGCTGATTGCACGACTCTTCTTGATGTAATCGAACGATTGGATTGTAGGACATGTGAATGATGTGCCAATAAAACTGTTGGGAAAAATAAAGTCGATTTTCCTGCACATCCACCTTCCAGCCCCTATTTATACCCTTTACAGCCCTCTTCACAATTGCCATTGTGCCTCCATCTGTTGACTTCCAGGTGTCCTGGTGTGTCTCTTTTCCTCACCAGTTTATCTAACCACCAGCCCTAGGGCAGAGAGGAAAGGCTTGATAAGCCTCTGTTAGATATCCGAGGGAGGGAGTGAACATATAAACAAGAGAGACGAAATGCAGTCAATATCCGTGCCCTTCCTTCTTCTTGCCTCCTTGGGCCAGATAGCAGGTTCTTTCCCTGGTAGAGGTTAAAGACATGCCTGGCCATTGATCAACACTTACAATACTGTAACACAGTCAACCCCAGCCGGCCGTGACCTCACTGGGTGACACTAGGGGCCCAGCCCCGCACTCTGCTTCCTCCATGCTGAGCCCGAGCCCCACGTGAAGTCTCAGCCAGGGAGCGAGGCAGGAAGCAGATTGTCTCAGCTAGCAACCCTCGGTGAATATTCCCACAGCTCTAAACAAACAAGGGCCAAAGCCATGTTGTTTCACAATCGCTGTAAAAACAGATGACAGGAGAGCATGCACCTCCCTGGTGGCGCAGGAAGTGTTTAGACTGATAATCAACAATGAAAAAAAAAAAAAAAAAGGCAGATCATTTGAATCCACCAGCCACTCCGTGGGAGAAAAACGTGGCAACCCGTTTCTGTAAAGATTCCCAAAACAAACGCACTACCATCGCATTGATTCCAGCTCATTGCCCCCCTACAGGCCCAGGCCGCTCAGCTCTGCTCCCCTGGGGGTTCTGAGGCTCTAAGTCTTCACAGGAGCACACTGCCTCATCTCTGTACCTGGCGTCGCTGGGGGGTTGGATGCAGCCCAGCGCATAACCCACGATGTCACCAGGGCGCCTCTGTAAACGTCCCAGCCTGGGAGAGCCCACAGGGACAGGGCTAGCCTGTCCTGGGGGGGTCACTCGGGGTCAGAAGCCTCTTGATGGCACTGGGCTTGGCTGTTGTTCTGTTTGGGCAGCATTGGGTTGTGACCGGAAGGGGGAGAGTAGAGAGTGAAGAGATCGCAGGCTTCTCATGTTTGTTATTTGTTCAGGTGTTTCCTTCCCTCAGCCCTGCCTGGACGGTATCACCTGTTGCCCTGAGGAGCGCGAAAGAGTTAATCAGAGCGATAGGAAATACCTACTGACAACCCCTTCATACCTGCGCATCTCCCTGCCCTCACCCCTGCCCCCACTCGTCCTCTCCAGAGCACACGCACACACCATGCTCTCTCCAAGCAGTCCCTCGTGTTTAAACAACACAGTACAGTGATCCCTTCCTTCCATCCAGTCTGCGTAGCACGCGGGTGCCCTTCTTTGGATGGCTTTCATTTATGCGGGGAGACTTTCACACTCACAGGAGCGCACCAAGCACAGCCCTCAGCGCTGCCTTATTTCCTTCACCCAGATTCTGTGACTGTCCCTCTGCCCCTGTTTCATGACCCGCTCATCAGATACACATCTTCGCCTTTTGGAAAACATGTTTCCTTTACGAGCAAGCTGCAGACATAATAATATTCTACATAATCGAAACCAAACCGGTTGCCGCCAGGCCCATCCCACGGTGACCCCATGGGTGTCAGCGTAGACCTGTGCTGTAGCAGGTAGTCAGTGCCTCACTTTTCAAAGCGGGTCACCAGGCCTGTTTTCTGAGGGCCCTCAGGTGGATTGGAACCTGTTACCTTTCTCTTAGCAGCTGAAGGAGCTAACCACTTGTGCTGCCCAGGGACTCCATAGATCACTCGATAGCTCTCCAAATTAAGACATGCCTCATTGGATGATTGTGTGGAGCATAGGTCATTTTAACATGTCCTGCAATTATGTGGTCAGCAGTTCAAAACCACCAGCAGCTCCGAGGGAGAAAGACTGGGCGTTCTACTCCTGTAAACAGTTACCACCTCAGAAACCCACAGTGGGGTCAATGTGAGTCAGCAGTCACTCCATGGCAGTGCGATGGTTGGGGTTTTTCGGAGTTGTTGAGGAGAATGGGGCCCTGATGGTATGGAGGAATAACCAGTTTACCACAGGTTCCTTGTTGCGTGGCTCACCTCCAAAGCCAATAGTCTGAAACCACCGACTGCTCCTTGGGAGAAAGAGGAGGGTTTCTACTCCCATAAAAAGCTACAGCCTCACCCTGTCTTGGTGGGTGTCCAATGGAAAGGAAGCCCAAATCACCCTCCTACCTTGATGTCCCCCTCGCAGTGACATGACAGGTTTTGATCTGTTGGGTGGGGATCTGCACTTGGGAGAATTGATCCAGGAAGTTCCCTCCTGGCACCAATCCCCATACTTGGGGTAAACAGAGCTCAATGGAATGGGAGATGGAGGGACGGACAACAGAAAAGTGGGTGAAGGGAGACGTTGGACAGGGCAAGATATGACAAAATAACAATTTATAAACTATCAAGGGCTC
>NW_022107432.1:27503103-27503844 GCF_000313985.2 Echinops telfairi | reverse complement strand
TTATTGATGTAGTTGGTCTTCTGGAGTTTTGATTTTGCCATATTGTGGCATAGGAAACCTGAGTCATGCTTATCCCACGGACAAAGCAGATGGATTCTGGGCTCCCACTTAACTCCAGTCTCAATCCAAAAACAGTTCCTTCTGATTACCTGACCCTGCTCCATGCTCACCTTCATGAAATGATTGCTGGAGGCCAGGGTGCTACAGCCAAGTGCGCTGAAGAAAGTGGATGGTGCCTCACATCAATCGGAACAGTGTCTGGGATCTTAGAGGCTTCTATTCAAACAAACAGCCATCTAAGTGAGGAGTCAACTAAATCCACATGGAAGCAGTACAACAGCTTGTGGGATCCAATGAAGACAATAATAAAATTCAAATATGACAAAAGGAAAAGTATCAGAGCTAAAATTGTGAACACCCAATTGGTAGATGGCTATGGGAGATGATGGGAGCCTAAAGTCCTTCTGCAGAGTTGCTAGTTAGATTATGCCGCAGGAAGACCCCCAGTAGCCACAGGCAAGGGTCTCCAGCACCCTTAATATCATACAAAGACCACGTCCCCCAGAATAATTTATTTCAGAGGACAGCACTGAAGCTGCAGCTCAGGGAGAGGGGGGAGTCTGATCAGAGCACACGGAGCAAATGAAGGGAGAGGAAGAGAGAGTGGAGCACACCCTGGCCCACCAACCCTTGAGGATGATATTCCTGCTCAGAGCAGCCAATCCACAGAGAAGACCATAT
>NW_022107432.1:27498346-27500934 GCF_000313985.2 Echinops telfairi | reverse complement strand
TAATCATAATAACAATAAATAATAATAAAATGTACAGCCTCAGAAACCAACAGGGGCAGTTCTGCCCTGTCCTATAGCGTCACCATGAGTCTGATTCAACTTGATGGCAGTGAGTTTGGTGTTGTTGTTGTTGTTGTTGTTGTTGTTGTTGACGAGCAGGTCAATTCCTGGCCAACCTCCAAGGAGGGAGAGGGGGGAGAGGTGCAATAAAGCAATGGGAAGGCGCCGGATGGAGGCTTGCTTTCTCCAGTCTAGATGTGATTTCTTCGTAAGAGAAACGTATTCCAGGTTTTTATTCAAACTCCTACCTTGGAGCACAATCTATTTAGTTTGCTCTTTGTTTGACTTTCTTTTCAACGTCCCTGTGAATGTCTTTGCTTCTGTTGTTCTCCCTTCCCTGAGCTCTTTCTCTGTCTCTCTCGCTGGCTGACTAGTCATTCTTGAAGGCTGAAACGAGCAACAAATGCCATCTCCTCCAGGAAGCCTGCCTGGACTTTGCATCTGGTTTGGCCACCTTTCTTCTGCTTTCTCATCGTGTTCGGTACTTATTCCATTTGGGGCCCTTATCCATTGGCTTCTAAGTGCTGTTAGCTTCCTGTCTCAGTGCCTATCTCCCACCCCATCAGGGCAAGTGCTGAACGAAGGCCTTTCTTCTTTGTACCCCCAGCTCATGGCCAAGTGCCCAGCGCTAAGCTAGCCCTGGATGAATATCGGTGAAATAAATGACTGACGATATCCAAGATCTCTGCACGTCTACCTGGTACTTCACTTATCTTTGAAAAGGTAATTCATTCATATAATTCAAAAGCCAAGAAATAGAAAGCCGTATGTAGTTCCCTCTCACCCGTGTCCTGAACCAGCCATGCTCCCCTCTCCTGTTCACTCCAGTGTCTTGAAGCGAGTTCTTTTGTGGCGTAGTGAGTTTCCTCGTTCTACACAGTTGCACAGTGTTCCCTTGTCCTGAGACAGCATCATTTCTTGAAACAATGCCTGATTGATGGGCCTCCTGATTGCTCCCAAATATTTTCCCTGGTGGTGTTGTGGTTATGCGTTGGATTATTAACGGAAAGGCGAGAAGTTTGAAGTCACCAGGGGCTCCACGGGGGAGAGAGGAGGCTTTCTTCTCCTTGAAAGAGTTGCAGTCTCAGAAACCTCCAGGGCCAATTCTGTCCTGTCCTCTAGGCTCATTCGATGAATTGGACTGAATGGCAATGGGAGGAGGGTGATAGTATTAATTTCTCCGCACCGAGGTTGTTAACGGCCATTTAAAGGAGATGGTGGAGCGACTGACCAGGGAAACATTTGTGGAGCTTCACAGGAGTGTCAACTGCATCATTCTCAACACTACCCTCGTCATTAGGGTCATCATCTATCTCAGGGCCTTTACGAATGGATGAGGTGGTTGGAAATGAGCCAGGTTCTATTTGTTAACCACCTCATCTGCATGCAAAGGCTGGACCAGGAAGGAGATCAGGAGAAACACCGACGCCTTGGGACTGTGGTGTTGCTGAAGCATGCTGACTACACCGTGCACTCCCAGACTCGCAAGGGAGTCAGGTAGAAGAAAGACAACCAGAATGTTCCTCAGAAGTGAGGGCAGTGAGACTTCCAACATGTTTACTGCGGATCTGTCTTCTTCAGGAACGATTCATGGTCAGAAGAGACTTTCATGATTGGGGAAGTAGCCTGCTGCCAGCCACTCAAATCCAACTCGGAGTGAACCTTTAGGACACACTAGAACTGCCTTACTCTCCAGGTTTCTAAGGTGGTGATCCTTACACAAGTAGACGGCCGCATCTTTGCCTGCAATATGGCTGGTGGAGTTGAACTTTAAAAAAAATCATTTTATTGGGGGCTCTTACAGCTCTTATCATAAATCCATACATCATGTCAAGTACATCTGTACATATATTGCCATCCTCATTTGCAAAACATTTTCTTTCTACTTGAGCCCTTGGGATCAGCCCATTCCCCCTCCTCTCCGCCCCCCATGAATCCTTCATAACTTATAAATTATTATTTTTTTCATGTCTTACACTGACCACTGTCTCCCTTCACCCACTTTTCTGCTGTTTGTCCTCCGGGGAGGAGGTTCTATGTCGATCATTGTGATCAGTTCCCCCAATTCTACCTTACAAATCGAGCTAGACCAAAGCATGTACACAGGTACAGATAAGAACTTAGAAACATAGAAATCCCCCCTCCCCACTGAAGAATTTATTTCAGAGGACAGCGTTGAAGCTGCAGCTCACAGAGAAGGACATGTCTGATCAGAGCACACCGGAGCAAATGAAGGGGGAGGAAGAGAGAGTGGAGCACATCTGGCCCCCCAAGCCTTGAGGACGATATCCCTGCTCAGAGCAGCCAAGGCACAGTGAGGACCATAGGGCCAGCCCTGCTGTGAGACACAACATCTATGGGGGACAACACTGGAGACACAGTGTTGGAATTGTGCGATCTGATCCCACCACACCAAGGCAAAACACTAAGGGTGTGCAACAGAACACAGGGGAGCAGAGCAAGGAAGTCCCCAGGGAATACCAAAAATAGACTTTGGGGCCAAGTCTTGGCACCCCATCAGACTCGAC
>NW_022107432.1:27490312-27496807 GCF_000313985.2 Echinops telfairi | reverse complement strand
AAGAAAGAAAGAAAGAAAGAAAGAAAGAAAGAAAGAAAGAAAGAAAGAAAGAAAGAAAGAAAGAAACATAGAGATACAGGACAGATAAACCCCTCAGGACCAATAATGAGAGTACAGATACCAGCAGGGTCAGGGGAAGGTTGGGGGAGAGAAGGCATTTGAACTTTTGGTTTAGCTGGGCCTTTGGCCCCTAAGGTACCAGGGATCCTGGGTCAAGAAGGTCATCCAGGAAGAGGAGTCCTCACGGTGAGAAGACTCAGCACAACAGCCACGTGAACGGGCTCTGCCTCCCAGCAATCACCTGGAAAATGCCACAGGACCAGACAAGGTTTTTGTCTCGGTTATCCAGAAAGTCCCCATGAGTCGCCCCTAGGAGAGGATGGGACCCTGCATTTGTCTTCTCAGAGGGACTTTGGGGGCAGCCTCTTCATGTTTCAGGGAGGCGTTCCACTCGGTGGGTGTGAGAGGGCTTCACAGTGACCGCAGTTGAAGGAGACAGAGATTTGCTTTCTCTGACGTGAACCAAGTCCACAAATAGATGTCTGTTACAGAGCTCATAGCGACCCAGGGATTCCTCCAGCTTGCTGCCTCTTCTTCTTGACCTACTTCAAGGTCCAAGCCTCTTCATCCAAGCCGAACCCATAGAAGTTGGTGGTGAAGAAGCTGCTGATGATGAAGGAGGATGTTGGTGGTTTACGCTCAGTGCCCCTAGCTGTTGGCAGCCCCACTTAAGAAGCCCCGTGGCCCCGTTGAGAGGTCTTAGGTAATGGCCATGCATGACTACTATTTGACATGAGTCAGCCACCTTGGCTCTTGTTATTTTCCACTTGCCAGGCCAGGAGGCACTCTTGACCTGCAGGGTTCAGTGGTTCCATGACCAGGGAGGAATCCCAGATGGACTGGGAGGGCAGAGGTTCATGAAGCGGCCCCACCAGGAGGTGACAAAGGGATGTGAGGGTCAGAGCGCTGCATACCTTGAAGAATCTGATGCCAGGAAAGGCATCAGCCGACGCTCCACCCCTTTGCTCAGGCTGGCCCTGACGGACTCTGGTGAGAGTCAAGGTGGGGTGACAGGCTCTTGGAGCCAAGGTCTCTTTCTTGGAACAGTCTCGAGCAGGACCTGTGAGATGGGGGTCTGGGCAGTCTGACTCAGGCACATCCCTGCGGCGGCGGTCTCTGAGAACATGACGACTATTGATGCATGCAGAGGGGATTGGAGGAAGACCCCCTCTAGGGGTTAAAGTCTCCTTTGCTGTGCTCCTTGAACCTGAACACCTCACAGCGATGTGCCTCACCTCCTGCTTAAACATTTACCAGAGCCAGTCAGGAGTTTTGCAGGGGCAGGGGCTGTCAGGCACAGACGGCTGCTGAGAGTCATTCAGCGGGTCATGGAGCGGGACTGCTGACATTGACTTCAGAGTCTGCACCTGGGCCCTCTGTCCCACCCGTAGGTTCTGCACTACCACCCTCATAACCACCCTGCCCCGCTCCCAGCTCACCCTTTGGGCTTCGAACACCTCCCAGACCCTACCCACCATTGCTTCTGTTCCCTTGTTATCACAAGGACGCAGACGCGTCCTTACAATACAAGAGAGATGACTGTACCTCCACGATGAGTGATCATGACCGTGATGGAGCGTCCTGGGCCTGAGTGTGAGTTCTGTGTGATCGTAGGCAAGTGATGTAAATCTTACAGGTCTCAGTATAATGCGGAAAGCAAAAACAAATCAATGGATACATGAATGGATGAACGAATGCCAGAGTTTTGGGGAGGCTCAAGTGAGACCAGGAACATTTGTAAATTGCTGAAGACAGCAGACTATCTATAAGGAAGATTAACCCCCCACCCCCTGGCTTGCTGCAGCTGTTTGGGCAGCACTGAAGCATGAGAGACCACACCTCTAGATGTAAAGTTTTGGAAGCCAAAAGGCTGAGATTATTTTTTTTTGTTATTATTTAAAAGTTACTAAGTGCTTCATTGCCCATTTGAATTCACCCACAGAAAACCCGGCAAGATATGCATCTCAAGAGTCACAGGTTTAAAACTCCTGTGGAATGCAAGGGGTCTTGAAAGAGTCATGGAAAAATGTCATGATCTTGTCATTCAAAAATTTCATTTGCTTTTTGAAGGCCCCTAGACAAGCCTGAAGGAGCCCTGGTGATGTAGTGGTTACACGTTACCCAAGGTCCACCGGCTGCTCTATGGGAGAAAGACAGGACTTTGAACTCCTGTAAAGAGTTACAGTCTGGGGACACCCACAGGAGCAGTTCCACTCCGTCCTGTAGGGTCTCTATCAGTCAGCATCGACTCGATGCGGCAGTGAGTGTGTTTGTTGAGTACAGGTCTAGTCAGCAACCCCTGTGGTTGGCAGCCATCGGAATCAATTTGAAGGGAACTCAGGACACGGGTGGATTTGGAAGGCCTGATGCTCAGGGAAGTTAGTCAGTCACTGAAGGACAAGGTGAGTACAGGAGCACTGTTCTAAAACAGAAAGCTTGAGGTCAAGGCTTTCGCACCAACAGAAACAGACTTGAAGCTCGGAGGGAAAGTGAGGGCGAGGAGGCGATGGGCTAGAGGGTAGACAGGCATTGGCGTGGGTGAAGGCGGAGGCAAGGTCCTGTCAGAAGGAGAAGGGGACAGAAAGCGGGAGGGGAGCTGGGCAAGCGACGGAGGTTAGAGAAATCGTTTTAAGTTGCTGAATACAAAAATGATGACCTGAAGTGTTGTCTTAGGGTACCCAAGAGACCCCTGTCTCAAATCCAATATAAGTAGAACATGTGTGAAGTCGTAAAAGGGACAGAGACAGCCCAAGGATGCAGGCATATCACCCGGATGAGGGAGGCCATTAGCAGGAGGCTGAAAAGGTACACGAGTGTTCATTGAGACCAAACTTGGGTGGGCAAAAGGCACAGTCACAAAAGCACGACTGGTGGCAGATCAGGTAGGGTGCCCAAAGCAGGAGAGGGCCCATAACTAATTAGGACATGTACATTGTTGGATAGAAGGGTTCACCAGATTGGTCCAGGGCCTTCCAACCAAGGTGGTCAGGGTTAGATTGATAGGGCATGACTCATCACTATGCAATGCCCTCCTGTAGTTTAAGGTGACCTCTATCAAGGACACACCTAGGCCTCCCCCTATAGAGTGACTATCTCTCCCTGGACGGGCTAGAGAGGGGGAGGAGGCAAGCCACAAGCCAAGGCATTCTGCCTGAGGGCAAGATTACCTACCTCCTGGGTTGTGAACAGAAAGAATTCCATGGCGGCCTAATCTGTGTGGGAGAACAACAGAGCTTTCTGCTCCTGTAGAGTTAGTCACAAAAAGTCACAGGTGCAGCGGGGAGGGAGGGGAAAAATGAGGACCTAATGTCGGGGGTTTAAATGGAGAGAAAATGTTTTGAGAAACGATGTACAAATGCGCTTTACACAATTGATGTGTGTATGGATTGGGATAACAGTTGTATGAGCCCCTAATAAAAAATGAAAAAAAAAAAAAAATGGAATTGCAGATTTGACAATGTCAAAAAAAAAAAAAAAAGTCACAGGTGCACGTCCTTCCTGTCCTATAAAGTCACTATGAGTCGGCATCAAGCCAATGGGCAGTGATAATGGGATATGCCTACTGAACAATGTCAACGTTAATGCAGGATGGGTTTGGGGGAGGCACAAGTGTTTCTGAGATCCCAGCTATATCTAAGAAGTATATATTAAAGATGCGATTATAGCATTTGTTTTAATAAACCATTATAAGGCATGAAGACAGGCTTTGAGTATTTCCCAAGTAACATGCACATATTATTCAAGAAAGCGCATCATTTGTCGAACACTTTCAAATCGATAACTCATGCCTGGATGGATGTTAGAATATCAACAACTAATTCCTAAAAATGATTTCAGAACTCAGTGTGGAGAATTCTTGCATTTTACACTCTGAGGAATCGACTAACCGCATGTTCATCCATTTGTCAAGCTTGGTTTCTAAGCGTGTCTCCTGATATAACAACACGCGGCGGCTGGATGTCAAGTCTCCATTTCCACCAAGGACAAAGCCTCATTGGAAAGAGCAGCCTTTCGGTGTTTCCTTTTAGCGTGATGGTGAAGAACCTAACACATCTTGGGCTTTAACGGCATTCGATCAGATGAATGCAAATGACGAAACAGGCATCCAGCACCTAGAGGCACGCGCTGCACAACTCTTACCATTAGCCCCTGCTTGGATTGTTATGCTTCCAATCCAGGCAATCGGATGCAGCTCATTAATTACCAACCAACCACTGTGCACAGACATAAAGTTGTAAAGTACAGCATTGGAAAAAATGATGGAGTTGAGGAATGCTCTAAGAAGGTACCCTGGGGACGAGTGTTGAGTTAGCTGACCTCAAGGTCAGCATTCCAAGTTCACAGGCTGCTCCCTAGCAGAAAGATGAAGCTATCTAGCTGCTCTCACAAAGGGACGCCCTGGGGAGCAGTTCTCCTTGGTCCTCTAGGGACGCTATGAGTTCACTGGTTTATGTTGGAGTCTATTGGTTTCTTAGTTCAATAGTGAAGAAAAGCAAGCCAGACCCCAAACTATTTCAATTACCCTGTTCCAAGCTAAGAAGCTACCTGAGACATCCCATGCTCACTCACATGGCTCTAAGAAAGCCCAAACCAGCCCCCTGCCACTGTGGTTCCAGATCACTGTGACCTCACCTGCTTCAGAATAGAACTCTGTGGAGCTTTCTGGCAAATTATTGGTGCCATACCAGAACGTTCACCTGGCACTGGGAGGTAGCTTTGTAAACTGGTGTGAATGGACTTGGAATAGCTCGTGTGGCTTGGTGGTTCAAGGGTCAAAAAGTAGAAGGACATGGTGGAATTGCTGGCTCCGACGGATGCGCGTTTATAATTGTGAGGGCTGTTGCAACGTTGCTCCGCAGGGAATGTGTTCCCATTGAAGTGCTTCGCAGACTGTCTGAGCTGTGCCGATCTGATAGGGGAAACGGGTCTGTCAGCGACAAGTTAAATCTGCATTTCTTTTCTTGCAAGTAAGGTTGGGCCCGTTTCACATGTTTAAGAATCATTTGTATTTCCTTTTCTGTCGATTGTCTGTTCATGTCCTTTGCATATATATGGGGCAGTATATTCCTTTTTTTAAATTAAAAGATCATTTTATTGGAGGCTCTTACACTCTTTTAACAATCCATACATCAATTGTATTAAGCATATTTGTACATATGTTGCCATCATTATTTTCTAAACATACTGTCTATTGAGCCTTTGGTATCAGCTCCTCTTTTTTCCCTTCCTCTCCCCTCCCACCCTCATGACCCCTTGATAAATGATAATTATTTTCAGCTCTTACACCAACCACTGTCTCCCTTCCCCCACGGTTTCTAGTGTTCCTCCCCCAGGCAGGGGTGAGGTGGGGTGGTTATGTGTCCATCGTTAAACAATCTGTTTCCCCCTTTCTCCCCTGCTGTCCCCACCTTCCCTCTACCCTCCTGGTATCACTACTTCCACTCCTGTTCCTGGAGTCCATGTGCCTGAGCTCTTATCTCTTATCTATAGCAGTGCACATGCTCAGGTTTAGCCTGCAGTGAAAGGCAGGACTGGGGTCATGATAGTGGCGCGGGGATGGGGGTAGGGGGTAGGGTGAGGATATATTGTTTTATATATAGGATTGTTCATATTTTTTGGTTTATTTTCCTAACTGAGTTGTAGGAACTCTTTATTAAGGAAATTAGCTCCATGTTTGCAATATTCATCACAAATACGTTTCCAAGTTTGTGGGGTTCTTTGGCCTTTTGTTTATGGCTTTAAAATTAAATTTCACATAAAATATGGTTCCGAGTTGAATTTCATGAGTTTATTTTATGGCTTCTGGGTGTTGTGTCATGATTAGAAAGGTTTTTGGGATGGCAGCAGTAATTGCTCCATTCATGGAAATGTTTAGAGGCGGAATGGAAATGACCATGACCAACTCCATTCATACATATACAGGCCCCTGGCTAGGGAGGGAGACTTTAGATGAATCGGTGCTTTCATAAGTCCTTAGTTCGAATCAGCTGATTTAGCACCAACCACTCTTGAGGGCCAGGGAGAGAGAGGAAGACCCTCAATGAGAGGAGCTGGCACATGGCCGCACTCGCGGGTTCAAATGTCAGAATAATGGCGGACACTCAAGCAACTACTAGCCCAAAGCTCAATGGTTTCAACCCACCCACAGTGCGTTGGGAGACAGAACTGATGGTTTGCTTCTGAGGGACCAGAGCCTGGACAGCCCCAGCGAGGAGCTCTACTCTGCACACGTGGGGTCAGCCTGAGTCAGAGCCCATTCCACAGCAACTAGCCTCAACACATCCAGCTCTCTGCAGATGGAGGCAGGCCCGGTGTGCATGAGTGCCAATGTCATTACTTTGGGTGGTGGTGGTAGTTGACCTTGCTTTAAAAAATACTTTCTTTTTTATCTTATTACAGAGAATAGACACAGCAGAACACACACCAATTCAACAG
>NW_022107432.1:27488254-27489338 GCF_000313985.2 Echinops telfairi | reverse complement strand
CATGAGGGTGGAAGAAGCAGGGAGGGAGGGGAAAAAATGCGGACCTGATGCCAGGGACTTAAGTGGAGAGCAGATGTTTTGGGAATGATGAGAGCAATGAATGTACAAATGTGCTTTACACAGTTGATGTATGTATGGATTGTGATAAGAGTTGTATGAGCCCCTAATAAAACGATTAAAAAAAATAAAAACATAAACAAAATAAACTCACTGCTTAAAATTAAAAACCAAAAACAACCCCAACTCCCTAAAATAAAAACACAAAGACCCAAACAGACTCACTGAATCAAGTTAATTCTGACTCATAATGACCTTATAGGGTAGACCCGCCCTTGTGGGTTCCCAAGACTCTTAGCTTTTTCCGGGAGTAGAAAGCAGAACATCTGGTGGTTTTGAACTGCTGACCTTGGAGTTAGCAGTCCAACATGTAACTTCTACTTCTATCAGGGCTCTTCAGATTCCTATCTAATCTTTCTATTTGGTCAATGGACATAGATCTTTGAAGAGTGTGGGAACAGAACTGGGAAGCGGGTGCATGTGGACAAACTCAACATTTATACGTTATAGAGTCTGGGAGGCCAGGGCTCCCATGAAGGGAACCTTCACATTTGTGGTTTAGACATGTGTCCTGTTCACATTCTCCTAAGAAAGAGCTATTCCTCATGATATCCCCTAATAATGCCAGTTTTAAGGTGCTACTTGCAAGCACATGGCTGCTACTACCCTGTTTCCCCCAAAATAAGACAGTGTCTTATATTAATTTTTGCTCCCAAAGATGCGCTAGGTCTTATTTTCAGGGGATGTCTTATTTTTCCATGAAGAAGAATACGGTACACATTTATTGTTGAACAAAAAAAGAGGAAATTTATTACCTGTATACGGTACGGTAGTAGTTGTCATCACAAATCAGCATAACCAGACAAACTGTGAATCCTACAGGGTCAAGAATGTCTTGTTACTACCACTATTTCCATGTACAACAATCTATGGTACATTTACTCACAATCTATGGTACATTTACTCACAATCTATGGTACATTTACTCACAATCTATGGTACATTTACTCACAATCTATGGTACATT
>NW_022107432.1:27485797-27487962 GCF_000313985.2 Echinops telfairi | reverse complement strand
CAGTTGTCTGTCCCACCCTAAGTAGGCCCACTCCCTTCTCATAAGGATCATAGGTGGTTCCCCTGGAGAATGGCTCAAAGACACCTAAGGTCAAGCCAGCTCAGAGATGACCAAGGTTAGGCCTGCTCATCTTGTTACGTATGTGCCTTTCTGTTACATGGATGCCCCTAGTGCCTCCTCTTCCTATTGCATGTATACCCCTAGCTCATCCCCCTCGTGTTACATGTATGCCTCTTGTAAACCCCTTGCTTTTACGTATGTGTTTACCATAGCCTGCATGCACCCCTGAGATTATATAAGCTTGTGAGAATGCACTAAGCTCTCTCTTTCTGCATGGGCCTGGCTCCTGAAGTCCTGACTATGAAGGTGACCCCTTGCATGATTTACTTTATCTGATGTCTCTTTAATTCACCCCTCAATTACACAACCACTCCTTGGACCCGTTTGGTTGCGGGGAGGCTGGTCCCACACAGAAGAGAATAATGCATAAAGCAGACATTCTTTACTAGTAATGTTATTAAAAAATAAAATTTTGCTAAAGATAATTCAAAAACAGTTGCTGAGCTACATCAGCAGGGAGCTGCCAGAAATTCAAGCTGGATTCAGAAGAGGGCATGGAACAAGGGATGCTGACATTAGATGGATTTTGGCTGAAAGCAGAGAAGGCTGGAAAGAGGTTTACCTGTGTGCTATGGAATATACAACAACAAAACAAACAAAAAATATGCAAAGGAAATTGACCTTATGGATCAAAACAAATGATAGATAACAGTGCAAAGAACAGGAATTTCAGAACATTTAGTTGTGCTCATGCAGAATCCAGACACGGACCAAGAGACAGTTGTGCAAAAAGAACAGGGGCTGCTCTGTGGTTTCAAATCAGGAAAGGTGTGTGTGAGGGTTGGATCTTTTCCCTGTACTTATTCCATCTGTATGCTGAGCAAATAGTCTGAGATGCTGGACTAAAGGAAGACCGTGGCTTCTGGATCAGAGGAAGTAACAACCTGAGATGTGTAGGGGACACAGTCTTGCTTGCTGAAAGCCCAGATGGTGAACATCAAAGACTGCAGCCTTGCAGATGAATTACAACTCAATGTAAAGACAACCAGCACCCTCTCCCTGGCACGCATAGACAACATCTTGGTAAGTGGAGAAAAGATTGAAGTGCTAGGTTTCCGGGTGATTCACCTCAGTTCTTGCCTCTCAATGCTGAACAGATTCAGGTAACAGAAGCACTTTTGTAAATCCAAGTAACTTTTATGAGGGAAAGGAAAGTTTCAGGTATTATAGTCTCAAAAAGTACATGCTATTTCAAGGCCTCTCGGAGGCCGCATGGGAGCTTCTAACTGAAGCTAGCCATTTTCAGGAGAGGCTGAAAACCACGTGAAAAGAAGACCAGATCAGGAGCACAAAATTACATGTCCAGAACCAAGAGCAGGAAATCCCCAGAGGCCAAGCGAATATGGGGGGCCCGACGGCGCTTCTGTACCTGCGCACAGGGGAGAGATTCCCACCTTCTGCTTACAGAGCACATCTGAACCAGAGAGGAGAGACCTGCGGCCTGTCTGCCTGCCACCTGCTTTTACTCCCTCATGTCCCCATTGGCTGGGGAGGGGGGGATTGAGAGCACTGGCTGATCTTATTGGTTGCATTTAGCCTCACCTGTGTGATGTCAGGTGGCTGGTGCCTGGTCTGTACGCCCAGGTGGACCTCCGACTGAGCATGCTCAGTTCTGCATTTTCTCATAGGTGTCTCATTAGTGTACCTGATTCCTTTCCGGCCCCTGTCTGGTGCCATAGACAGCTAATTTTCATTTAGTGCAGGCATTATGGGGAGGGAACCCCCACCCCCCTTTGTCCCTCTCCAGTTACCTTTCAGAAGTTAAGCATCTTATGTCACTACAATCAGTGCTCCCAGGAAGCAGTGAAGAAATCCAACAACGGGTGGAGGTGGGCAAATCTGCAGCCACAGAACTCTTCAAAGTACGAAAGCGCGAAAATGCCACTTTCAGGACTGAGGTGTGTCTGACCTCCGGCACCACGGGATTTTCTCCTTGCATATGAAAGCTGGACAAGGAATCAGCTAGCTGGATTTACCAGGAAAGGAAAGCTCAAGCACATGGTTTTGTAAGATTTGTAATTCTGGATTCATCTTTCTTTTTTTAT
>NW_022107432.1:27483864-27485697 GCF_000313985.2 Echinops telfairi | reverse complement strand
TCCCTTAGTGTTTTGCCTCAGTGTGGTGGGATCAGATCGGGTGCAATTCCCACACTGTGTCTCCAGTGATGTTCCCTGTAGGGCTATGGGTCAGTGAGGGATGTCGTGTCTCGTAGTGGAGCTGGCCATATGGTCTTCTCTGTGGATTTGCTGCTCTGAGCAAGGATATTGTCCTCAAGGCTTGGTGGGCCAGGATGTGCTCTACTCTCTCTTCCTCCCCCTTCATTTGCTCCCATGTGCTCTGATCAGACATGTCCCTCTCCCTGAGCTGCAGCTTCAGTGCTGTCCTCTGAAATAAGTTCTTCTGGGGGAATAAGCAGATTTCTAGTGCGTTTTCCTAGGCCTGACCTGCCAGCTTTTGTAGGGTAGGTGGATAACAGGGAGATGGAGTGTGGAGATAGAGTGAGGGGTGGGAAGCAGTTAGGTTCTTGAGTGAGACGTGTCCAATATTCTTGGGATCGAGGCTGTGTGTGTGTGTGTGTGTGTGTGTGTGTGTGTAATGAGATAGCAAAAATTTGTGGAAGGGAGGCAGAAGGGGAGCAGTCCTCCACACTGCACATCTATTCGGCCCACCCCCTCTCTCACACGCACATGCGTTTGGAAGGGGTCCCCTTCTTCCCCTTCCTTTGGTCACTCCGACCCTTCAGACCCCCTAACCAGCAAGTCTTCCCAGAGTCCTGCCAGGAATTCCAGACCACACCTTAGTTTTGCATTTCCTTATGTCTATTTCCTCAAGATGTATGGATTTGGCTCGCCCTGTGTTTGTCTATCTGTCCCTTGGGTTGCCTCCCAGGAGGTAGAGGTTGGCAGCCTGCTCCCATGAAGATTTACAGAAACTCTATGGAGTCGTTCTACGCTGCCTTATCAGGTCACCTCGCATCGACAGAAGCTCCGCCACCATGGCTGCAAACTGTTCTCTCCAAGGCACTGTCCTCCCTGCACAGCTTGCACTTCTCTCCACCTGGGAGCTTCTCCCAGTCAGGAGCCCCGTGTCCACACCCCGATCCAAACTCACTGCTACAGAGACTGTTCGATCCAAACTCACTGCTACAGAGACTGTTCGGACACAGAGAGGGCCCATGGGCGGAGTAGAACTCGCTCTATCGGTTTCTGAAACTGTAAAACTTTAAAGGATTAGTTGTTTGTCTCCCAAGGAATAGCTGCTGGTTTTGAACTACTGACCTTGTGGTGCCCAGTGCATGACCCCCTCTGCTAACAGGGTTCCCTTTCAGATTAGGAGCTCGTAGTAACTCTATTATGATTGTTGGCTTTTATATAAGGGAATAGGGGTGGGAGAGAGGAGTGCCACTCTCATACAGGGATCTGGGGGTGAGGGGAGACTTGGGGAGCTGTTATAAATCTCTGAGATGGTTCTGAGCATGCAGGGCCCCTTCTTTTCTAAAAAAAAAAAAAAAAAGGTGATAGGTTATACTTCAACACATTTCAAAATCCCAAAGGTCCAAAAGAGAGCAGTTGAAAATTAAGTCTTCCAACTTTGTCCTTGAACCAGTGTGGTAGTGATATAATTGTCAATTTGAGAGGCTTATGAGTGAAGGGGTATAGTCCAGCCTGTCAATCATGTGAGAGGCCTCTGTGTGGGCATGACCTTCTCCTGAGAATTCTGGGAACTCTGGTATTCCTCCTTGGAGGTCGGAGACAATCTTTCTCTCAGCTGACTCCCTTCGAGACATCCTGTGGAGAAGACACATGGGGAGAGGCTGATAGAGCCAGACCTCTGAGGCCAGAGAAGCCATGTAGAGACCCTGCCAGCACTGAGATGCTTACAACGCCACTGGATCCACAAGACTTTCCACCCACTGGCCTGTGATCCTC
>NW_022107432.1:27482522-27483764 GCF_000313985.2 Echinops telfairi | reverse complement strand
TCCGACTTGGCGAGATTTGGCTTTCCGCTCCAGGATCTTTTTGCGGTCTTTGTCCAGTTTTAACCTCGTAATGACCACCTTGCTGGGGTGAATGCCCACATGCACAGTGGTGCCGTTAGCTTTATCTGGCTGCACCTGCTCAATGTAGATGACGTATTTCTTCGGTACACCTGGACCACTTTGCCAATCTGCTGACCTTTGTAGTGTCCTCACACAACCTGAACTTCATCATCCTTGCGGATCGGCATGGACCGAACATTGTATTTCTGCCACAGTTCCTTGCAAAGAGGGGAAGACATAATCTTCCTGCGGACGTGGGAGGGCGCATTGAAATGCCTCTTCCGGTTTTTGCTCCGGTCCGAAGTCACGAAGGGATTGAACTTCATTTTGGCCGCTACTCCTTCAGCGATGGCCCCAAAAGGGAAAAAGCGGATTCATCTTTCTAAGAGTGCTTCTCAAATGGCTTCAGCAGCAGGTCCTCCAATCCACTCCTGAATCAACAGTCGAGCAAATGTAATGGCAGCATTCCAGGGAACCCTGAGGCAGAAAGTCCTTGGGAAGGGATTGTCGAGTGAAGGGGAGCCGTCCTGATGTCTCTAAAGTCACACACAGCTGGTCTCTAGTTATGTAGTGCTGCTATACTAGACATACCGCAAATTAGCTGCTCTCTCTCGCTGCCATTGAGTCCAGGCTGATTCATGGGGACCCCCAGTGGGTTCCCAGACTAACTGTTGACGGGAGTAGGAAGCCCAGACTTTCTCCTGAGGAGCTGCTAGTGGTTTCACCCGCCGAACATTCGGATCACAGCCCAACTCGTAACCACTACAAAGAGAAATGTATTTTCTTACAGTTTAGGTGAGACTCACGCCAGGGAGTGACTTCAATAAGGACGTATAAGGGGGATAACTGATTAAAGGTGTGTTAGTCTGGGTTGACTGGAGAAACGTATTCACAGACACTCAGATGTGTATAAGGAAGAGGTTTATAAACAAGAGCAATTGAATATTGAGAAAACATCCCAGCCCAGTCTAGCTCAAGTCCATAAGTCCGATATTAGCGCATGTGTCTGATACCAATCTATAAAGTCCTCTTCAGACTCACGCAACACATGCAAGGACGCCAATCACAGGAAGATCACAGGCCAGTGGGTGGGAAGTCTTGTGGACGCAGGGGTGTTGTAAGCATCTCAGTGCTGGCAGGGGTCTCCATGTGACTTCTCCAGGTCAGGGCACTAGCATAGTT
>NW_022107432.1:27481226-27482319 GCF_000313985.2 Echinops telfairi | reverse complement strand
TGTAACTGCCACAGTCTGGTTTCTTCATCACTTGTTGTTGTTGTTGTTGCTGCTGTCAGGTACTGTGGAGCAGGTTCCGACTGATAGCAACTCTCTGTACAGGAGAACTGGCTCGGTGGAAACACGGACAAGGAAACCCTGCCCAGTCCCGCACCCGCCTCACAATGGTCCTTCTGCGTGAGCACGGGCTTGCGGCCACTGTGTCAGTCCATGGACCTTCCTCTTTGTCGCTGCCCCTCTCCGTTCCCAAGCAGGATGTCCTTCTCCAGGGACCAGTCTCTCCTGACAGCAAGTCCAAAGTACCTGAGACGGAGAAGTCTCATCATCCTTGCCTCTAAGGAGCATTCTGACTATATTTCTTCCAAGAAAGACTTGTTTGTTCTTCTGGCCGTCCACGGTGCTTTTAAAATTCTTCCTCAGCACCATCATCCACATGCATGGATTCTCCCTCGGTCTTCCTTACTCAATCATGTCGTCAGCACTTAGTCATCACGGAATGGTCAGCATCTAGCAGTGGGCCTTGCACATGGCATAGACCAGTGGTTCGCAACCTGTGGGTCGTGACCCCTTTGGGGGTTGAATGACCCTTTCACAGGGGTCGCCTAAGAGCATCTGAAAACACATATCCAGGCGGGTCCACCCACATGCAGAGACACCCACCTACGAGTACCCGGCGTGAAGACTGTTACCCATACTAAACCATGCTTCAAGACGTTTCATTTATTTGTTATTAGAAATCAATATATCACACTATATCCCTATATATTGTTTTGTGATGCATCACTATGCTTTAATGATGTTCAATTTGTAACCATCAAAATAAATCCTGCATATCAGATATTTACATGACGATCCATAACAGTAGTAAAATGACAGTGATGAAGTAGCAATGAAAATAATTCTATGGTCGGGGGTCACCACCACATGAGGAACTGTATGAAAGGGTCGTGCATGAGGAGGGTGGAGAACCGCCGGCGTAGACTTTCCTGGTGGGTGACAGAGGGAACAGGAGAGTGATGGAGCAGCATGTCCAACTCTCGCAGGAGCTCAGCAAACTCTGAAGACAGGCTCGCCACTTGGCAGCTCCCTCTGC
>NW_022107432.1:27469577-27481126 GCF_000313985.2 Echinops telfairi | reverse complement strand
TAAATCATTTTATTGGGGGCTTGTACAACTCTTATCACCATCCATCCATCCATTGTGTCAAGCACATTTGTACATGTGTTGCCATCATCATTTTTAAAACATTTTCTTTCTACTTGAGCCCTTGGTATCAGCTTCTCATCCCTCCCCCCATGAACCCTTGATAATTTATAAATTATTATTATTATTTCTTCAAGTCTTACGCTGACCGATGTCTCCCTCCACCCACTTTTCTGTTGTCCATCCCCCTGGGAGGGGATATAAAGCTCTTTCTTCTACACATCTGCGTGTTTATGGATTTGTTTCTCTAGTCTACCCGGACCCACACAACCACCCAGGTCTTTTCTCCCAGAGACGGACACTATCCCCAGCCACCTGCTTTTGTACAACGGGGAAAAGTGTCTGTCTGAAGTGAGTCCCTGAGTGGTGCTAGTAGTCAGTGAGCTCAGCTGCTCACCAACGGCTTGGAAGTCCCAGTCCTCCCCAAGGCACATGGGAAAGAATGCCCTGATGCCCTTCTTCCAACAAGTCACAGCTCCAGTCTGACACACAACGTTTCCTATGAGTCCTAATGAACGTGCTAGCAACCGGTGTGTGTCCGTGCACCCACTTTCTCTTTAGTATGCAAAATAAGAGATGTGCAATCTCTTTGGAAGATGTTTGGAAAGCTCTTTAGCACTGAGCTGAGCATATGCACAGCCCATGACTCAGCAACGCCGTTCCTTGAATCACTTCCAACAGAACTGTGCTTGTTTATGCGCTATGAGACCGTTCCTAACAGCGCCCTGTGTGAGAGTCACACAGTCACTGTTGCTGTCGTGAGGTGCTGTGGGAGGAAAGGATGGAGAAGAGCGCCATTGGTCCCTCCTGGGACTCATGACCTCAGTCAGAGTGGCCGTCTGGGTGGGGCTCATGGTTGACCAGAGTTAAGGACCCCAGAGAAGCCGAGGTGGGAGGTGACACTAAGGCAGAGGGAGAGCAGGAGAACACCATACCTGAGAGCCCCTGCTGGGCCTGAGTGGGCTGGACTCATACGAGTCACAGGTTACAGGAACCTGGTAAACACCTTGGCAGGGACTGGGGCAAAATCCCCTAACCTAATGGGGTGGGGGCATAATCAGGGAAGGCTTTGTGGGATGGGCTGCTCAGATAGAGACTGGAAGGTCAAGGTACACACTAGAATGGTTCAGAAGAACAGCGCTGGGAGGCTCAAAGACTAACGAGGGATGGGGATAGGGGCACTGAGGATAAACAAATGACAGGAGGCAATGGCCATGACCAGAGAGTGATACCCAACAAAACACACCTGTTGCTTTCAAAGCAATTCGGACTCAAGGTGACGTCATGTGTGAAGAATAGAGATGTGCTCTGGAGGGTTTCCAGAATTTGATCTTTTGGGATCAGAGCACAAGGGCTTTCTCTTGAGGAGTCTTTGGTGGGCCTGAAATGCAAACCATTTGGTTAGAAGGTGAGTGCTTAACACTTTGCACTACCTAAGGATCCCTTGGCCAGAAATAGGGGTAAGATCTTGAAGGTTAACGTTTGAGGACAAAGAGATTCAGGGAGCTAAATGCTCTGATAGATCCTGCAAAGAGCAGTGTTAAGGGGACAGTGAGGGTACACTGGTAACACCCAGAGGACCTAGAGGCGCCGGAGACTCAGGGATATGGATTCAGATGTATTCGAAAGTTCTTGGGGACCAATGGACTGAAGAGGTGGAGGAGGATGTAAAACGGGTGGGGCAGCATCTGCGTCTGAGCTTCTGTAACTTCACGAGGGGAAGAGCATCTCCAGCAACACTAGCCCAATTCTGATTCCCATGAGGTTGAGGTCACATATACCTCCTCTCCAACCTTTTGACCAATTATATCACCAACCATCCCTCCCACGATACAGTCTACTTCTCTGTTGGGTTCCACAATTCATTGTAATGGCCACACAAAACTCAGAGACAGTCATGATTATGGGGTTTATTCAGGAAGTAACAGGTTCCAATTCCGGCTCAGGAATGAATGACATAGTATACAATTTCTTCTGTGAACAGAGCTCCTCAGTCATGCCCATAAGAGGGTCTTCTCCCTGGCCCTCAACATTTAGACCTTCAGCCATTTAAGCCTTCGGGCTGGCCCAGCCTCGGGCCTGCTCAGAAAAGTATTGCAAAACTCTATAGTTCTGCCAAGTTCCCAGAGGCACGTCACCTCTGCCAGGAAGCCTGCCCTAAGGTGCCTAGCTTTTTCACTCCAGGGGCTAAGACGCCCACCACACAATTGCATGACAGTCTCCTGGTTCTGCTGACTCTACTGCCACCATTTCTCTGCCACTGCTTCTCATCCTCTCTCTCCATCCTCAGTGTTACAGCTCTTTCTCTCTGTCTTCTGGGTCTAGCAGGTTCTCAGCACAGGGACCCTGGGTACTAAGGAAACACTCCATTCTTAGTTCTTCTTTCTTGGTAGCAGTGAGGTCCCCACTTTCTGCCTCATAAATGACTCCTTTTAAGGGTAAATCAAACCAAAGCCAAACTCAGTGTCATCAGGTTAATTAAACTCACAGTGACCCTACAGGACAGGGCGGAGCTGCCACTGGGAGGTTCCATGACTGGACGTCTTTACAGGAGTGGAAAGCCCTGTCTTCCTCCTACAGAGTGGCTGGTGGTTTCAGACGGCTGACCTTGCAGTCCCTAGAAAATCACTATGCCACCAGGGCTGGTGGGATGGCAAAGCTGACCAATTTCCTCATTAGGAGTCCATATACTTTATTTGCATGCTCCCATCTCCACAAAGGTGCTGTGCTAGGCAGAATTCTCTAGAGAAAGAAAACCAGGATACTTACGATTATATAGACCAGTGGTTCTCAACCAACCTAATGCCAAGACCCTTTCATACAGTTCCTCATGTGGTGGTGACCCCCAACCATAAAATTTTTTCATTGCTACATCATCACTGTCATTTTGCTACTGCTATGAATCGTAATGTAAATATCTGATAGGCAGGATATATTTTTCATTGTTATAAATTGAACATCATTTAAACATAGTGATGAGTCACAGAAACAATATGTAATTATATATTGTGAAATATTTTTCTTTTTTTTCTTTAAAAAAAATCATTTTGTTGGGAGTGCTTACAAATATCATTCCATAGTTCAATCACATCAAGCAGTATTGTATAATTGTCACCACAATCAGTTTCAACAAAACATTTTCTTTCTTCTTGAACTCCTTGATAGGAGCTCCCCTGTATCCCCTCCCTTCCCCACCTCAACCCCCATAAAATTCTTTAATACCATTTTTTGGTATTAAATTGCATGGCCTCCTGCTTTACAAAAACCAAGAAAGAATCCATTGTAGGAGCTGCAATTTTTAATACAATTTTATAAGTCATCTTGTATTTCGATTAATCTAAACACATGTGCTGTTGTGATAGAACAGTTTGAGCTTTTTGGTAATGTTTGTTTATGGTACTTTTATTTTCTGAAAATTAAAAATGTATTCTATTGGGGGGAAATACAGTTTTTAAGTCTTGCTTCAAATATGACTTCTAACAATCTTTGTGACTCTTCACTCAGAATTTGGTTGCTGAAACACTTCAGCAGCTATGACAACTACTCCCACTGACTGTGTTGGAGGAAAGAAATGATGTGATATAATCACCCCAACTTCCAAATGGCTGCTGCTGCCTCTTGCTCCAGGAAACCCGGTTTCCTTCTCTGGAGAACTAGGAAACCTGCCTGGGTCACAGCTTTTAGGAAACAAGCTGCAAACAGAACTCAGATGATGCAAAGAGGTACATGAACGTGGTTTTGTAGACGCAGACATGCAGAGGAAAATAAACTAAATAGGG
This sequence comes from Echinops telfairi, assembly GCF_000313985.2. Classification (NCBI taxonomy): domain Eukaryota; kingdom Metazoa; phylum Chordata; class Mammalia; order Afrosoricida; family Tenrecidae; genus Echinops; species Echinops telfairi. Next base: position 27,477,290 of record NW_022107432.1, on the reverse strand, counting down.
GCAGTATTGAACGGGGTTCAAACTTCTCTAGAACAGGCCAGATCAACCCGATGATGCTTGGTTTCTCTGCAACCATTCACTCTGCTGTGGTACGAAAGCAGGCACAGACAGCTATCAATGAACGAGTGAGGCTGCGATGGTGAACTATTTATTTCTAATGACAAATAAATGAAAATTTGTCTTGAAGCATGGTGTAGCATGGGGAACAGTCTTAATACAACAACAGTACACTGCATGGCTACATTTTGCGACAGTCTGCACAGAAAGCCAACATCCGTGTGAAGGTTGAGACAGCTGCTTTCTCGCCAGATCAGCATATCTGCATGTGGGCGGACCCACCTGGAGATGGAGGAGCCGTGTCTCAGTTCCTAAGCCCATCGGAAATATGTGTTTTCTGATGGTCTTAGGGGACCCCTGGGAAAGGGTCCTTCGACCCCTAAAGGGGTCGTGACCCACAGGTTGAGAATCACTGACATAGATAGAAAGGTTTATATAGCCACACACCAGCTAATTAGTCTACAAAGCAGTATAGAGGGCTCAGTCCAACTCATTTTCGTGGGACAGTTAATATACTGAAGGTCCTTCAATTCATGCAGGCCACTGGTCCAAGGGCCAGGAAGTATACAGTGGAATCTGCCCTCAGTTGGCCAACAGGCAGCAGACTTGGCAGGGTGGGGGGAACAGCCGGAAGATGAGACGTGGAGGCACAGCAGAGGCCAGTAGCATGGCAGCATGGCGATGCAGGTCCTGATGGAGTCTCCAGCTCTAGTGATCATGACAAGGCAACGCGATACATGGGCTGACTTGGCCCACCGGTCGTGCAGCGCACGGTTGCAGTAAAGGACTAGCTCAGGCAGCAGCGTTGTACTTTTTTGTTTCTGTGGGTTTTTGTTGACCTGCCTTTAACTAGTTTTTGCTTTGTTTTGTTTGTGAGTTGATTTGTTGCTGTTGTTGGCATATTTGGTCTTATGGGGTTCAGATTTTGTAAATCTGAGCCGTGCATATCCCATGACAAGCACTTGAATTCTGGGCTCCCACTGAACTCTAGCCCCAATCCAAGAACACTTAGTTTTGGTAACATGGCCCTGCTCGATATTCACCTTCATGAAATGATGACTGAAGATAAGGGTGTTACAGCAAACTCTGGTGAAGAGAGCAGATGGTGCCTGGCTATCAATTGGAATAGTGTCTGGGGTCTTAAAAGCTTGTATTCAAACCAGCAGCCATCTAAATGAGGAGTCAACTAAGTCCACATGGAAGAAGTACACAGCTTCTGTGATATTAAAAAATGATACTAACAAAATTCAAGTATGACAAAGGAAAAAGTATCAGAGCTAAAATTAGGAACACCCAATTTGTAGAAGGCTATGGAGGGAGTGGGAGCCCAAAACCTATCTACAGAGTATCTAGTCAGATTAAGCCACTGGCAGATCCCCTCTGGCCACAGGTAAGGGTCTTAAATAGCTTTACTGTTAACTAGAGATCACTGTAATCTTGATTATGCTGGGTTGAACTTTAGACTTGGTTAGTTCACCTTCCTCTTGGCCCAGACTGAAATTGTTCTAGGTGCAAGTATTTCTTGTTCCATGACAAACATTTCTTCCCTGGCTTTTAAAATATCCATGGTGGTCTTTTCTTTCAAACTCATTATTTGTATTTGTATCTTTATATTATTATTTTTTCCCCTTACTACTTCATTTTGTTTCTGTTGAGTTTTCCAGTTTGTAAAACACATAAGGAGCAGATGCAGAGATAGTAACTGATACAAGGGTTTATTGGGGAGGTAGGAGTAGCAGGTGGGAGATAGGGAGGGTGAGGGGGTTGGAGGAACAAACAATGCATGTAGGAGGGGAGAGAGTGCAGTAGAATTGACTGTGATTACACAGCTCATTTAAAAAAAGAAAATGCTCTAAAATTTGATTGTGTTAATGATTATACAATTCTTGATATGATTGAACTATTGAATTGCATAATAGGTGGGTTATGTGCCAATAAACTATAAGAAAAAAAGAGGAACATTTCAAGATCTATCCTGAAGTATCATGCTGTCAGTGATAGAATAATATCCATATGCCTACCAGGAAGATGAGCTAATATGACAGTTTTTCAAATCGATCCATCAAATGTAGAATTTTTTAACCACTTTTCTTCAGTCTGAAATTGATTAAACATGCAAGCAAGGGGCATTAACAGATGATTCAAGATAACCAGGTGTTCTGCGGAAGAAGGACGAGACTGCCTGCTCCTGTCAAGATGTATGGTTTTGGAAACCCACAGGAAGGGTTCTACGCTGTCCTGCAGGGTGGCAGTAAGCTGGAACCCACGGGACAGCAGTGGGTTTTAGAATGCAAAGGCTGGCAACAAAGCAGGATCAGCAGTCAGTATTGTTTCAAAAGAAACAGCCCCTGAGATAGAACGATAGAATCTTGCAAGAGCAACAGCTTATTCATGACAAATGTATTTATTTTCGCAACAACATGAACTGTGACAATCGATGTGGACCTTGCCAGGTAGACTACGCAAGAACCAGATCAACTCAACCTGTGAAACGAGTCGAGGGAGAAGCTCAATATCACCAGTCGGAACAAGGCCAGGGGTCAACATTCAACCATTTCAGGAACTAGCACATGACCAAGAACCTATGGAACTGAAAGAAGTCCAGGTTGCACCGAGGCACTACTGAAAAACCAGGCCCCGGGAATTGATGGAATGTCAGTTGAGATGTTTCCATACATGGTACACTGCGGGGGGTGCTCATCTGTCTATGCCAAGAATGTTACTTGGCTAACCAACTGGAAGAGATCCGGATTCTTGACCACTGCAAAGAAAGGCAGAATGGAGACACTATTGAACAACAGCATTAATAGCACCTGCAGGTAAAACGTTGCCGAAGATGAATTAATGTAAAATGGTGGCAGCAGTACATCAACAGGGACCTGCCGGAAATGCCAGCCAGATTCAGAAGAGGATGTGAATATGGGATATCATTGCTAGTAACAGACATCAGACAGATCTTGGTCGGAAGAGGAGACGACAAGAAAAATGTTTCCCTGTGTTTTATTGACTGTGCAAAGGCATTCAGCTCTGTGGGCCAGATTATAGATCACATTGTGAAGTCTGAGAATTCCAGAGCACTTATTTGTGCTCCTGTGGGTGCTCAGGTTGAACCTGAGCCGGAAGCAGACAGTGGCTAGACAGAACAAAGGGCTTCTCCACAGTCTAGAATCAGGAAGAGTACGGTGGAATGCTGAGACGGTGCTCCGGGCTCTTTCAAACCTGTCACCCTTTGGGAGTGGATTGCCAGGCCTGTCTTCGGAGCCTCATTGTGTGGGTTCAATACATGAACCTTTGGCTACCCTGTTTCCCCCAAAGTAAGACATCCCCCCAAAATAAGCCATCCCCCCAAAATAAGCCCTACTTACAGTTTTGTCTCTCGCTGAAATATAAGGCATCCCCCAGAAAATAAGACCTCCCCGAAAATAAGGCCCCCCCCAAAGCTACCGTGACTCTGGACTCAGGACCATAGCGGTGGGCGCCACCGCACAGCTCACTGTTGGCCGCAGCGCAGCCGGAGCAGACAGGAAGTGCGAGGTCTCTTTTAATAAAACAATAAACAATAAATGTGTACCATAGCCTTCTTCATGGAAAAATAAGACATCTCCTGAAAATAAAACCAACGCATTTTTTGGAGCAAACATTAATATAAGACACTGTCTTATTTTTGGGGAAACAGGGTAGTAGGCTAGGGCTTAACTATATTGCCCAGCCTTGAATAAATAGAAAACGTATTCACCAACTAACACCACGGTTTGCCCACCCAAATCTTTTGAACCGGGGGTGGTAGGGGGGTTTCTGGGCATAAACCACCTGGACCTTGGTGGCGACTAATCTACCTTGGTCCGACTGCCCTTTCTTCGGGCCAGGTTCAGCTCTAGCTTGTTCCCTCTGAGCGAGGACGCCAACTTGAGGCCACAGCAAACACGAACATGACCAAGCTCCCGAGGCAGCAGGGACAGGCTGGCAGAGTGAAGTGTACAAACATTCTTAGTTCCAAGCCCCTAGACCAGCCCTGGGAAGAGTTTGTTGGGAAGGAGGACACCTTGTCCTTGTGGGAATCGGGTTTGGTCAATGCCCCAGGGAATGTTCATGAAAATCAGCTGGACCATCGTTCAATGCATGCAAACAATTTGGTTCTACCAGGAAGATCACAGACCCACCTTTTTGCAAATGTCCTGAGGTTCTTTTTTTTTTTTTTTAAAATGGAGATTGCTCCTTTTCACTCAGCAGGGCCAGGGATGGTATGGCTTTTACACAGATCACCTGTGTTCTAGGAAATCTAGACACGTAGACATGTGAGGTTTCTCGAGTGCGTAAGACCTGGGTTCTTGGTTTCGCATGAGAAAGAATTCACACTGAAGCCCGTTTGGAATCCAGGTGGGTTTCTATGAAGGACGGGAGAAGTTTCAGGTTTGTAGTCTCTATTTCAGGGAACCGTGCCAAGCCACAAGGAAGCCACGGGGGAGGGGGGGGGGGCGCAACTGAACACGGGCAGCCTCGTGGGGCTGCACACCCACCCGTGATGAACTGAGGCCAGAGAGAGTGTGACACAGCATGAGGGGTGCTGGTGGGGTGGGGTGGAGGGTAAGTAAGAAGAGGAGGGTTCTCTCCGACCTGCCACTGACTGGGAGGGAGCAGGGTGAAATGGGAGAAGAGAGAGAGAGAGAAAGGTAGGCTGTGGGCCCCAAATAGGTCCAGCGTAGGGATGCATGTGGGTCCCAAGCAGGCCCAGGGGGCCACTGAGGGGACCGCACAGGCCACACGTGCGCCTCCTATACCTCTGACCAGGAGCAGAGTAAAAAGAAAATGACCCTCCCGGGGGTCAGGATATTTAAAGCCTCTGGCTCGGGAGGCATGGTTGATGGTATTGGTTGACCCCGTTGGCTGAATTAAGCCCACCTGGGTCTAGTTTGGGCCGCCCAGGTGTACCGCCCACCTGGCTTGGGGCCTGAATTGGAGCATGCCCAGTTTCATGGTCTTCATGGGTGGCAGATGCTTGCCTGATTCCTTCCCAACCCCCTCCATGGGCACCTGTACAGGCGTGGAGGACACACTGCTGTCCGTATCCTGGCTACTTAACAGACATACATGTAGGCATCTCAAATGGAAGGAAGTATGCCAAAATGGTAACCGTTGGTTTGTTTGTTTTTTTTCACTTGAGTCAGAGAAATGACTCTTTATTTTCTTCTTTCTAGTTTTGTTGTTGTTTTCTCCAAACACATCTTCACGGTTTGATGCTGTGGATGAGTGGATGAGTGCAGGAAATCAACCAAGGTAAAGAAAAACGAGGGAGGGAGAGTGAGAGACAGGAGTTGGCATGACCCTCAGAACCCAGTTAACATGGGCATGAGTTCCAGACTCAGCATTTTCATATCATGAACAAGGATCCACTGCCAGAGTATAACTTCTAGTAAAAAAGTAAGAGAATTGGCGCAAAGAAGCCCGAATCAGCATCCGATTCTTGTTTATTCTTCTCTGCATCTGCCCAAACTGGAGCCCCAACTTGACCCAGGCTGGTTCTCAGGTGAGTTGGAAGGTCACAGAGGGCTGATGGGGATGGGTCTCAAGAGCCCGGCTTCTCACCCTAAGTCTAGACACAGACCCTTTAGGGAAGCGGTTTATGCTTGGTACTCCTCTCTCTTCCAAGGGTCTGTCCCACTCCCAGACATCTCCTTGTCCCCACTCTCCAGGTACTTTCCTGTCTCTCCCCATCTCCCACCTCACTTTTAAATAACCCTATGCCTTATTGGGTTTTTGCAAAGCATGCAGAGCAAGGGTTCATCCTATGTCAACGACACCCCACCCCACCCTCTGCATATTAGCACTTAAAAAACAAGATGCTTAGGAAATCTGTTTTAGCAAAGGAACTTTCTGGGGACGTCTGAATTCAAGGCTTGTGCTATCCTTTAAATTGCGGGGTGACCTTAGGCAAGTCATGCATTAACCTCCCCGCCCCCCACTTCTGCCTGGGCCTCAATTTCTTCACCTGTGGAAGGGTGACAGCCCCTTGCCTGGAGTTACCTGGGGTTTTATCTGGTTACGAAATTCCCTCTTCACTATCCCATCCAATCTTCACATTAACATGTGGTTACACAGGAAGACTTATCATTCCTATTTGTCTTTCAAGCCTGGCTCACATAAGATTTTTGGTAAGCCTTTTGCTCCCCCAGCCCCACGTTAATCATCTGTCCTTGGGGCTGGGGGATCTCTGAATCTCTCACTGGATTCTATAGTTTCTCTCCATCCCCCATCTTTGTATTGGGTCACATGCCTACTCCCTAGCCCTTTGAGTCACCAGGGCCTGGCACACAGTAGGCCCTCAGCAGTAGGCATGTTGGATGATGCCAAGTTATTGCATCGTCACCTAGAATTTGCTTCCCTGAAGCTTGAGCTAATTTGGCCTAGGCCACTCCCTTCTCTGAAAATGCATCAAGTGTGTGCGCTTATCTTCATCTGGCTTTAGAGACAGTGATGTTGGTGGTGGTTGTTAGCTGCTATCAAGTCGTTTGCAACCCCTGGTGACTTAAGTACAACAAACATAACACGGTCCAGTCCGGCCCCATCCTCGTGTTATGTCTGAGCCCGTGGTTGCAGCCACTGTGTCAGTCCATCTTATGGAGAGGCTGCCTCTTGTTCTCTGACTCCCTGCCAAGCACGGTGACCTTTTCCAGGGACTGCTTTCTCCATGCAAGGGAAACAAAGGGTTATGCCGCCATTGCTTCTAAGGAGCATCCTGCCAGTATATTTCTAAGACATATTTGTTCGTTCTTCTGGTAGGTCATGGAATATGCTGTATTTTGTACACACACTATAATTCATAAAGGAGCCCTGGTGGCACTGTCGGGTAAGCATTGGGCCACTGATGGAGAGGGGTGGCCGTGTAGCCCCACCAACCACTCCATCAGAGTCAGATGAGGCTCCCGAAAAGATCTGTGGCCTTATAAACCCTCCACAGGGTTGTTGTCAGGCAGACCCTATTCAGTGTTTGGTGTTTTGGTTTAGAATTCCACTGCAGCCATTCTTCCTTGGTCTTTGTGCTAGTTACATAATTTCATGTCAACTTGATAAAAGAATGAAGGGGTGGAGTCTAGCCTCTTCAATCAGGTCACAGCCTGAAGCTGTCTCCTCCTGGGCATGGCCTAATCATGAGACTTCTGCGAACTTTTTCTCTTCTTCTCTGGAGGCGGGACACACTCTCTTTGCTTCACATTCCTGCTGATAAGCCACATGGAGCCACGCTGATGGCAGCCAGAGCCCTAGAGATGCGTCCACTCCCATTGGATCCACAAGACTTCCCACCCACTGGCCTGTGATCTTCCTGCATTTGGCATCATTGCATGTGTTGCATGCATCTGAAGAGGAATTCTTGGCCTAATATTGGACTTATGGGCTAATATTGAACTTCTGGACTGTGCTGGGTTATTTTATTGATGCCTAATTACTTCTTGATATAAAGTTCTGTCTTCCACATGTATATGAGTGTCTCTGGACTTGTTTCTCTAGTCAACCCGGACTCACAGTCTTCTTTATTTGCTATCCAGATTTCCCATGCATGTGAGGTGATTGAAAATATCATGGTTTGTCCAATTGACTACTGATGGGCTTTGGGTCTCCACTATGCCCCCACCCCCATTCCCATTGATATGATTTTTGTTT
>NW_022107432.1:27457366-27468329 GCF_000313985.2 Echinops telfairi | reverse complement strand
CTCTCTTATACATGAGTTGCTGTGGATTTGTTTCTCCAAAGTACCTAGACTAATACAACAACATATGTACAGATGTGTTTGACACAATGGATATATGTGTGGATTGTGATGAGAGCTGTAAGAACCTCTAATACAATAAAATTTAAAAATTAAAAAAAAGAGAGAAATACCTTGGTTTGGGTCAGGCACCCCTTAGGCTCTAAATGACTCATTGCTTTTTTAACTCATCAAAGTGGTCTTTTGAAAGAGAGTTGCAATGATGTGACACGCCATTGGATTTCTTGACGGCCCTGCTGGGGGTGTGGATTGTGGCTCCCAGGACAATGAAATCCTCGCCCACTTCTCTCTCTTCTTCATTTCTCCTGATGTTGCTTCTTGGCCCAGGTGTGAGGGTTTTTGTTTCTCTTGAGGTGTCATCTCTCCTGGGGGCTGTCGTCTCCGGGCCTCCAGCACAGTGATGTCCGCCGCCTGTGGCTGGTGGGTCCTCAGCCTTCCTCCCATCCTGATGCCATGCTCTTCTTCCTATCGGCCAGCTTCATGGGTTATTTGCTCAACGTACAGGTGGAATAAGTATGAAAATGCTGAGCTGGGAAAATCTAAGGGTTGAGTTCTGTAGAGGCGAAAAATGAAATGAAACAATAACAACAACAATCCGGAAAACTTCCAAACACACTGCCCTTGAATGAAACCAGCTCAGCCTGGCTTGTCACCGATTTGGACGCATAGCAACCCTGTAGGACAGACAGGGTAGAACCACTGTGCTCCGCAGAGTTACCGAGGTGGCGAATGATTACAGAAGCAGCTGGGGTTTTGGGTAGCAGCCCGATGCTTAACTTACCGCACCACCAACAATTCTCTGCACATGCCAAAGAACTCTTCAGTTACTTGCCCTGTCCTGGGTCAGATACCATCAGCTCACAGGCGCCCAGCCCAGGATTGACAGGCCGTGCCTACTTCCCTGATGAATGGCCTCTTCCAGCAGGTCTGTTAGAGTAAACCAGCCTCTCACACTAGCACGGGGTTCGCAGGTGCAATTATATGGTTATAATAGATCAAGATTATAGTAAAGTCATAGAGCATAGGAGAGGTAGGAGAGAAGATCAAATAAAGGCGTCAGACACATGTTATGGTAGCATGCTCACCTCTGGGACAGCCATGATCTCAGCAGCCAGGTCCTTGCAGAGAGAGGGAGGAGGAGGGAGGCCTATATATTTCCAATCACAGATTTTATATATACGTAATTAGGGGGCATGCAAGCCCCCCTGATTACAGGTAACCACATATGTCACAGGAAGGTGTTGTGCCATAGGCAATACAAGAGTGGAGGAGGACAATCTAGGAGTGTGCCCTAAATAGGAAGGGGAGGGACTAGGGGTACACATGCGACAAGATGGGCGGATCCTAGATCCAAGATGGCAGCCTAACCTTGGTCATCCTTGAGCTGGCTTGATTATTCTGAGCTGTCCTTCAGGAAAGCAATCCACTATCCTTATCATCAGGGACTGAGCCCCACCTATGGTGGGACAGACAATAGAGTCTGATTGCTCTAGATGGTTGAATGCCCTCCGGGAGATAACTTCTAAGCAGCTGGCTTCCAAGTGTGCTACAGTCATTGACCATGTGTTGCAAGCAGTGCCCTAGACTGGGGGTACAATAAATCTGGGAACAACATGGAGAAAACCCTTTTTGCATCCCACACAGGTCAAGGAAGGAGCCCTGGTGGCATAGTGGGTGACACTTTGGGCTGCCAAGCACAAGGTCAGCAGTTTGAAACCATCTGCTGCTCCATCGGTGAAAGAGGAGGCTTTCTCCTCTCAGAAGCAGTTATAGTCTTGGAAATCCTCAGGGGACGTTTTACCCTGTCCTTTAGGGTCCCTACGAGTTGGGGCTGACTCTACTTGCAGTGAGTTTTGGGGTCCTGTAAAGGCAGGCCAAGGGGGAGATGCCAGCTGGCCTTCCATGATGGTCAGTGGAAGGGGGCCACTGGCATCCACAGCCCCCTTGCCCTAGCAGCCCCTTTGCAATCCAGAGTATCTGCTTCCTGCTCCCAAGACCCTAGGTGTCCTCAGAATGAGTGTGGGAGGCTGAGAGGGGCCTGGCACCAGCTAGTTCACTGACCATGTGACAGTAAAGCACAAGGATTTGAACTTGTGCAATCCCAGCTCTGTCGCTCACCACTTGTGCACCCAGGCAGGTCACTGCGCCTCTCTGTGCCTAACGCCCCCATCCCCTGAAATGGGAGGAATCAACAGTAGCCATGTCATTGGGTTGGTAAGAGGGTTAGGTGTGAAAATACTCCTGCTGCGAGTGAGTGTCAGAGAGAGCAAACTTGAATACTAATTGTTCACGATCCCCTGAAAACATGGCTGCCAGTGTGGGAGCCTTAGGAATAGATCAGGACTCCTCCAGAGCTGCCACGGTCAGGATCCCCAACCTCGCATGGACCTAGGAGCTGCCTTGGCAGTTGAGGGGGACCCAGGAGGCCCTGCCCTCCTGGACAGCCAGAGCTAGAATGTCCTGGTGCCTACATAAGAGTGGGGATGGGGACCCACGCAGCTGCAACCCCTGGCCAGCCCTTGTTGATGATGAAATGCGCCCGCCCCTGGGGTGGGGCCGGCCAGCCACTGCCCTGCTGCAGTTAGTACAGAACAGTGTGTCTTCCTATGTGTGTCTGCCTGGCCCGGAGCCCGGAGTCCAGGTTCAAGGGTAACTAGCTAGTCAGGCAGAGAGAGACAGCGAGAGAGAGACAGCAGACCCTGGTGTGCACCCCAGCTCTGCTCTTCGTGAGCTGTGTGACCTCCAGTGGGCCCCTTTCCCCTGTGGTCCACTGTTCCCAGCACTTTCTAAGGCTCCTCTCAGCTCGGAGAGATGTCTCCGTCCCAAGCTCTCAGGGGGGCTGGGCATCTGCCAGCATTTCATGTGGCAGCCTGTGCTTTTGCCCAGAAAACGGCAAGTGATTAATTCATTCTTCATTTATGTGTTCCCTTCATTATGTGCCCCTCCTGCAGCAAGCACCCCTTATTCCTGAGGCTTGAAGTGAGCAGAGAAGACAGAGGCTCCCCAGTGCCACCGATGAGTCTGGCCACCACAGCTAGTGACCAGAGGGGCTCAGACAGGGTGTGTGCTGACAGCTGCGGTGAGGCAGCCGGGCTGAAGGAGGGCAGGATAGGGGACCCTGGAGGGAAAGGGACAAATGGGGCACTTGAGCTGGATGTGGCGTGTGCCAGGAAGGACCTGAGTCAGAGGGCCTGGACAGTAGGTCGCAAGTCTCAGACCACCCAGAAATTTCACTTCTGTGTATTGGCCCCTGTCTTTAGGTGGGGCCCAGCCCTGCTTCAAGGGCTCCCCAGGGGCTGGGCGTCCCCCTGGCCTGGGACCGCTCCAGTGGGCTCTGTCAACAGCTCTGAAGGCTGCCCATGGCGAAGCTAAGCTCAGAGCAAACGCTGGGGAAGACAGCACAAGCCGCGTGCAGCCGCGCGCAATCACTCACCACTCTCCCCTTCGTTCTGGGTTCACTGAGAAGCTGTGATTTTCCTCCTGCTGAGTCACACAGGGAAGGGCAATAGAGGAGGGTGATTAACAGTGTTTCAGTTCCTGGGATTTCCCGTCTCCGTTTACAGGAATTCAAAGCAAGGGCACAGAAATACCTGTGTGGGGCAAAGCAAGGCACGAGGCTCTGCATAGTCTTCCTGAGACCATCACCCATCTCTTCAGACCAGGGACACCTGAGGACCGGCCTCGTGTGTCCTCAGTCAGACTGGGGGCTTTGCGATGGCAGTCTGTGTGTCTCCTTCCCTGAATGGAGCTCTGGGAGGCAGGGCTGTGTCTCCCCGTCATGTCAGGGGCTTCCGCGGGAGTGGTCTCTTTCTGGGGGCCTCCTAGAGGTACTCTTGGGCCCACTGACTAATGTAAACAAGCTCGGGGGCCTCGGTTCTTCTTCCCATCAAAGGAAGAGGATCGTGCATGGAGGCCCTCATTTCCTCTAGGCCAGTGGTGGAGAACCACCTTCCTAAGGCCGCAACCCTTTCATACAGCTCCTCGTGTGGTGATGGCCCCCCAGCCACAACATTACTTCCGTTGCTACTTCATCACTGTTATTTTGCTACTGTTATGAATCGTCATGTAGCTATTTGATAGGCAGGATGTACTTTCATGGTGACACATTGAACAGCATCAGAGCACAGTGATGAATCACAAAAACAAGATGTCATGATACACGGTGAAATGTTTATTTCTAATGGCACATCAATGAAATGTTGTCTTGAAGCATGGTGTAGCATGGGTCACAGTCTTCACGCGGGGAACTCGTATGTGGGCGTGTCTGCATGTGGGCGGACCCGTCTGGAGACAGATACAGGAGTGGTGTCTCAGTTCCTAAGACCATCAGAAATATGTGTTTTCCGATGGTCTTAGACGACCCCTGTGAAAGGGTTGTTCAACCCCCAGGTTGAGAATGGCTGCTCTAGGCTCTTCACTTCTCTCTCTCTCTCTTTGACAGGCAGCTTTCTCTTTATTTATAAGATTGAACTTATTTTGCTGTTGTTGAGTCGATGCGGAACAAAACATGCACCGATTCCATCAATTCAACTACGTGCGCAGGCTCATGGCATCGATGGCATGAACCTGCATGTTGTTAACTCGTCTCCACCTCCTTTTCTGAGGAAGCCCTTCCCGAGTAACATAACTTCACTGCCCTCTGAGGTTCCCAGCGCATCTTTAAAAAGGGTATATATTGTTTTATTGACATATGATTCATATACCTCACATTCAAAGGTCTAACTACATTAAAGAGTTGTGCAAGCATCATCACAAGCAATTTTAGATCATTTCCTTCGTGCTTGTACCCCTTATTATTAGCTCCCCATTGCCCTTCTCTTGACTTCTCTCTCCTCCCATCAGGCCTTTCTCTTAGTCAACCCAGGAAGGGCTATGCCTCCTTTTTCCATCTATCCCCAATCCTATGACATATCCACTCCCACCCATCCCATCCCGCCCTTTGGTCCCTTGTTCTAACTCCATGCCTCTCTGGTACTCATTGACCAGGGGCCAAAGGTAGCCGAGTTGGGCACTACCAACGAAATCAGAAACCCAACAGACTGGGTGAGGACTGACTGTCTTCCTCTTGTCCTCCTTCCTGCTGACAGCTGACTAAAGTCCAGCTGGGCTTACTCTGGCTCCATCTTTCGTGGAGGCCGAGAGCAGAGAGAGAGCTAGCTTGTGCTGCGGCCAGAGGGCGAGATAAAAACAAGGGAGAGATGACTTGCTGGTCAGAGGGGCTGGCTGTGGGAGAGGAAAACATCAGCTGGTGGGAGACTCTGCCAACCTCTCCTCCGTCTCTTACATAGTTGGCTACGTGGGGCCACGGCCCCAGGAGCAGCTCGTCAAGGTGACTCCCCTGTGGCCAAACTGCGCCTTCTACACACAGCTGTTCCTGGTAGCTGCACCCACTGTTGGCAGAGCCTGTCTTTGGGATGGAGGGTGTTGTTAAAGAATTCTGACCTTTCTCCTACTCTTCCATCAAGTTGGCACCCGCAGGGACCAGACTGCACGGCCCTCAGGGCCTGAGGGTCTTGACTCAAAACAGCAACCCCAAGCCCCCAGCAGGATCTCAAGCTTTTGCTTTACACCAAAACCCACACATAAAGTTTGCACTAGATTCTGGCATGTCCGTCCCTAATAGAAGAACAAAGTTATTTACATCACGGTTTTTTTTGTTTGTTTGTTTTTACATCACGTTTCTGAAGCCACAGGGAAGCACTCACAGGAGGGGCCCTACTTATTCTGTGGAGTTGCTGCCCCTACGCAAATGGTGCCAGCTCTGTGTGCCCGGACAGGAGCCCCCATAACCGCACACTTAGTGCCAGGGAAGGTAGACCCAATTTCTAGCCCCAGATGTACAAAAAGCTCTCTACCCTTCTGAGTTAGTTAATTGTGCCAGCCTGGCCGACAATCACATGTGGTGCTGGTTGAAAGGCGGAGGGATAAATGGGTGGTGAAGCCTCGCCTTTCTAGTTCTCGGGTCTCTTGTTTTGTGATGGTTGCATCAGGTGCAGCTGCCTTAGCAGTTCCCTGCTTCAGCTTGCAAGATGGACTTCCTACAAGACATCCCCAAGGAGAAGCCGCATGGATCTATCCCGATGCAGCCCTGGGTGCTGGAGCAGCCGTGTGGAGACCCCTGCCAGTGCTGAGATGCTTACACGTTCACTGACTCAGCTTTCCTCCTGCAGTCGGCATCATTGCCTCTGTTTTGTGAGGTGAAGGACTTTGTGGACTGGTGTTGGGTTAATGGGTTAATGTTGGACTTGTGGGCTTGGGCAACATTGGGTTGGGATGTTTTCGTGATGCACATTTTCTTTGCATAAAATACATGAGTTGCTGTGGATTTGTTTCTCCAAAGTACCTAGACTAATACACCTTCCTACCCTTTCCCTCCCAGTTATTCCTGATGAAGGCTGTGGGGGTTATCTGGTCACCCGAGGGTGTGGCTAGAGATGGAGTGAAGGGTCTGAGGTGTGCTGAGGCGCTTCTTCCTCCCCACCCCTCTCCCAAGCCTGCTGCCTCCGGCTCCACAGCCCCCAGAAGGCCCTTGGTGGGAGGGCTCTGACCCTCTGCTCTCTGGAAGCCATAGGCGGATGGAGTGTCTGCCACATGACGTCCAAGGAGACCTCGTCAGGGCCCAGGCCCAGCTGCCTTTGCAGGCAGGCGTGTCCACAGGGCACACCGGGCTCCTGGCAGTGAGGGTGCCCTGCGGCAGCGTCCAGGCCAGCCCTGAAGAGGAGCTGCTGAGAGAGCCTAGGAGCTGACACTCACATGCTCCCAACTCCCTTCTGCCCAATCAGTCACCAAGACCCAATCGCTCAGTCTCTCAAATGCTTCTCCAGTTGATTTCACTTCCACGAAGTAATCTTTATAAAGGACAATCTTATTTCATTTCTTGGCTTAAAAATCCTTGAAAGACTTCCCACTAGACTCTGGATAAAGTCCCACCGGTCAGGTCCTTCCCCCATGCTCACTCCCTGGGCTCTCTCTCTGTTTTGACCCTTTCTCTTCTCTCTTCCCCTCCTGGGCTTGGCACATGCGCCTCCCTTGCAGCATCCAGCACATCGCCCCTCGCTGCCACCCCTCCAGTGGCCTCCTTGTCCAGCCGTCTGACTCTGACTAGTCCTTCAGGTTCCTGCTTCCTCAAGGAGGCCTGGGTTTGACGTGTCTCTTCTGGACGCTCAGGAACTCCTTTGGGATGTTAACAGAGAGATCCTGGTTGTTTTAGAAAGGGAAACAGAAAAGCTCCCAGCCTTTGTGTTTGAAACCCTAAATCCTTTCGGGAAGGGAGACGATGAGGTAATGAAACATGGGAGGAACACACACACACGTAAACAGTATTCCTCCCCTGCCCTAGAGAGATGGTGTTTTCCTAGACAAGGCCACGGCCATAGTTTCTTCCCCACATACTCTTCTAGAACCCTGGAGCTATCCATCAACAGGTAGAGTCTATTTTTTTCCATTCCACTGAAACTGGGTGGGGTTGTGGAATGGCCTGGATGAATAAGCATGCGATAGAAGCAGTGCTTCTCCCTCTTTCTCTTTCCTGCGAGTCTTCGAAGCCCAACGGCCGTGTTGTAAGGAAGCCTAGACAGCTTGCAGAAGCCCACGTACGTGCTAAAGTCTAAGTCGGCCAGCGATCCAGCCTGCAGATATGAGAGCTGTGAGTGTGTGAAGCTTCCTCTCAACCCAGCCTTCAACCCAGCTCAGAAGATGCGGGCAACCGAAGCCTGTCCGTCCCCACTGTCTCAACTTCCTAGTTAAGCATTTGCCACACACATGCCCCAAGTGGGTGTTGTTTTAAAGACAGACATTTATTTTCTCACAATGCTGGAGGTAGAAAGTCCAACTCAGGCTTTTGACCTTGTTGGTTCCTTGTTTGTCAGGAGTTCTGGGTGTTTCATGGTTCTTGGCAATTCTCAGAGGACTCCCTTGATGCGTGTCTTCCCCGTATGTGCGCAAGTCTGTGTCTAATCTGCTGTTAGAATGCAGAAGGGAGATTAAGACACCCCCTAAGTGGGTTTCACCTCATTGACCTAACAAAGGAAGCCAGCTCTCCAGACAGGATTCCCTTCACAGGATAAGGGTTAGGATCCCGAGGTATATTTTGTCAGGTCCTGGTTTAATCTCTCATTCCCACTCAGCCCTGCCCAAGTGACAAATCCATGTGCAAGATAAACGCTGTCACTTGGAGTCACTTAAAATGTTGTCATTTTACGTGTGGGGACAAGAGTTTCTGGGTGGTGCAAGCAGTTAAGCGCTTCACTGCTAGCTGAAAGGTGTGTGGTTCAAACCCACTCAAAGACGCCTCGGAAGCTGCTCTCCTCTTCACACACACAGGGCCACATGAGTAGCATCAACCGGAAAGCAGCTAGTAACAACACACCGACTGGGGTACTGTGTGGTCCATAACCATCGACTCTCTTCCTTTCTCGCCTTGAAGACTATTTTCCCGGAAAGCAGGTGAAGGAAAACAGACGTGGGTAGGTTTGCTTTTTATGGCGGGGTCAGGGTCCCAAAGAGCGCTCGAGAGCACGTCTCGGGGGAGCAGAATAGAGATGGGCCAGCAAAGATCCCGGACTTAGGGAGGCCAGAGAAGCAGAGGGAGGAGCTTCTCAGGAAGGAGGGCTTGGTCAGGTGGTGACCAAGGACTGGGCTCCAGACAAGGGAATGGACATCTGAGTAGACAAGTGCCAGATTTTCTTATACAGTGAACCCTCGCCACTTCGCGCTTCAACTTCTGCGGCTTCACTCTATCGCGGTCTTTGCATAACAGCACCCACTGCCTACACCCGCTCCTTCAGAGGAAAAAGACGGCAACCCACCTGTAGCGTACATCCCTTAAGTCATTTCATAGGCTATTGATTACAGTATTTGTAAGAACTATGTATAATAATACTGTATGTGAAATATGTAATACTGTAAACTAGATGCCATAAATAATATAATAAATAATGGATGATAATTATAACGTCCAAAATGTTTTACTGTATTTTCCCTTTTTCGTTTAATAAATTGGGTAATACGAGTGTAATGGTGACTAAAGGGTGTTTTTTCATGTCCTCTATGCTCTAACTACGAAAATATTTGATTTACAAATAAGGAATCCTACTTCGCGGAGTTTCATTTATCACGGTAGGGTCTAGAACCGATTAACCGCGATAAACGAGGGTCCACTGTACACCTTCATTCTGCTCAGATACACTCCTGAGCAGGACAGGGGGTCCTGATCTACTTGAAATCAGACTTGGTGGTAACCAGAACAAGGGAGTACTTCATGGTTTCCAATCAGGAAAGGTGTGCATCAGGGTTGTATCCTCTCCCCGTGCTTATTCCAGCTGCATGCAGAGCAAACCATCAGAGAAGCTGGATTCTACGAAGAGGAATGCAACATCAGAATCGGAGGAAGACGTGTTGGCAGCCCGAGATGTGCAGATGACACAATCCTGCTTGCTGAAAGTCAAGGTGATAAAAATCAAAGACTACAGCCTTCGGCGTAAATTACAGCTCAATAGAAAAGAAACCTCAAATCCTTACAACTGGACCAATAGGCAACATCATGATCAAAAGAGAAAAGATCGAAGTTGTCAAGGATTTTGTTGCGCTTGGACTCACAATCGATGCTCTTGGAGGCAACAGTCGAGAGATCAAAAGACTTGCTTTGTTGAGTAAATCTGCTGCACAAAACCTCTTTATAGGGTTGAAAAGCAAGGATGTTACTCTGAGGACGAAGGCATACTAGACCCGAACTGTAGCATTTTCAATCGCCTCATATGCTTGTCTGAGTTGGACATCGAATAAGCAAGACT
Source organism: Echinops telfairi (assembly GCF_000313985.2). Taxonomy (NCBI): domain Eukaryota; kingdom Metazoa; phylum Chordata; class Mammalia; order Afrosoricida; family Tenrecidae; genus Echinops; species Echinops telfairi. The sequence continues at coordinate 27,458,481 of NW_022107432.1, read as the reverse complement.
GAAGAAGAATTGATTTGATGCATTTGAATTGTGGTGCTGGAGAAGGATGTTCAGAGTACCGAGGACTGCTAAAAGGACAAACCAATCTGTCTTGGAAGAAGGACAGCCACAGTGCTCCTTGGAGCAAGACTTCATCTCACAGGTTGGCAGGAAAGCCTAGCCCCTGGAGAAGGACATCATGTTTGGTAAAGTGAAGGGACATGGGCCAAAGAGGAAGGCCTTCCACAAGATGCACGGATACCATGGCTGCAACCGTGGGCTCACGCCTGGGGACAATTGAGAGGATGGTGCAGGACCGGGCAGCGTTTCCTTCTACTGGACAGAGGGTTGCTGTGAGTTGGAATTAGTCGATGGCACCTAGCAACAGCATGCCGCCAAGTTGACCCCCAAGGACCCCTACTCCCTACCCTAGTTCTTCATTGTAAAGGCTCACCTGTAGAATCAAATACAGCTGCAGTGAAGGAGGCCACCACTGAGGTTGGGTTCTAAAAGGCAGCGTAGCGCCTGTTTGATCACTCTTGCATGGATCACTTACACGGCTGTCGGGCTGTGAGTGATCCTCAGGGAGATTCCTCAGGGGGAGGAACTGAGGCCTCCCGGCAGCAACCACCGAGTCAGCCATTGTGAAGCAGACCCCCTAGTTGAGTGAAGTTGTCTGCAGCCCTGGCTAACATCATGATCAAACCATCCTAAGGCCAGTCCAGCAGAACCACTCACCTAAACTACCCCTGGATTCCTGTCCCTCAGAAACAGTGTAACTAATAAACATTTGCTGCTTAAAGGAGCTACATTTGGGGATAATTTGTTACTCAGCAATAGATAGCTAATGCATTCTCCTTCTATCACCCCAAATACAAGGTCCTTGCTCTAGAGCAATTGAGCACAATCAGTAACCACCCCCAAGTGGAACAGAGCAAGAGACAGGCTATCTAGTAGCCAGGAGTCTGGCCAATGGAGCTTCCCACAGCTGCAAGCCTGTTTGGTGGGTGTTTGGATAATCCCAGTTGCCAAGAATTATTCATTTACTTATAAGATTTCTTTCTTGGTGGGAGCGGGGAGGGAGGGGAAAAATGAGGAGCTGATGCCAGGGGTTTAAGTGGAGAGCAAATGTTTTG
>NW_022107432.1:27454038-27455582 GCF_000313985.2 Echinops telfairi | reverse complement strand
TGCCCTTGATCAAGCCCTACCAAGCTTTCCGACACCCTCCTCACCACAGATTTGGATCACTTGTTGTTCCCTTGTTCCTGGGTTTGTTAACACCACTTCCTTTCCCCCACCTTCCCTCTCTCATGTCCCCTTGGAACTATTGGTCCATTGTTTTCTCCTCCAGATTGCTCATCCAGACTATCTTATTTAGACAGACCTGTGGAGATAATATCATGCACAAAAACAAGTCAGAGCAAAACAAAGCAACAAAAGAAAAGAAAACAACAACAACAAAGAGCCAATGGCAAACAACAACAACTAAAGAAAGGCCTGTAGGTAGTTCAAGGACTGTTTGTTGGCCTTTAGGAGTGTTTTCCGGTCAGTCTGATGGGGTGCCAAGACCTGACCCCAAAGTCCATTTTTGGTGTTCCCTTGGGACTTTGTTGCTCTGTTCCCCTTGCTTTTCTGTTGCATGTTCTTAGGTTTTTGCCCTGTGTGGTGGGATCATATCGGGTGCAATTCCCACACTATCTCCAGTGTTGTCCCCTGTAGGGCTATGGGTCAGTGAGGGATCTCATGTCTCATAGAGGGGCCGGCCATAGGGTCTTCTCTGTGGATTGGCTGCTCCGAGTGGGAATATCATCGTCAAGCCTTGGTGGACCAGGATGTGCTCCACTCTCTCTTCCTCCCCCTTCATTTGCTCCCGTGTGCTCTGATCAGACATGTCCCTCCCCTTGAGCTGTAGCTTCAGTGCTGTCCTCTGAAATAAATTCTTCTGGGAGGAGGGTCAGGTACTAATTTCTTTTAACAATATTTATCATATTTTTCATGGAGGTGAGTTTTAAATTTTAAGAGACATAACGGGCTACACAAAACCATAAAATTCAGCTAGTACACAAAACACCATGAGTATAAAAGAAGAAGTCTATAGTGTCATCTTGACACTGACATTGCAACTGTCCACTCCTTACCAATCGGATACTGACCAAGGAAGCTCAACTCGGGATTCGAACAGTGATTAGCATTTCAAACTCTTGTTGAATCCTCAGAAACAGTCCAAAACATACAGTAGTAAGTGTGGAACAACACTGAGGCTACTTAAGCCTGGTGGACAGAAATCTAAAAGGCTGCAGTCTTGCTCACAAGTCTTGCTCATGGCCCACACTTCCACCCGAGCTAAGGGCTAGGTCGACATAGAGATGGAGCTAGAAAGGACTAAGGAGCATTAGACAGTGAAACAACCCTGTGGTGGTCAGAACTCAACAAAACTGGCTCGTTTTTCTGGGTCTCCGCCGTTTTCTGCCTTCGACAGGGCGTAGTCCTATCACTTTCCCTATCGCTCCTCTGAGTGGAAAATATTCATATTTGAGTTTTCCTTCTCTGCCAACTTGCTGTCCGCACATGTTCCACCCCTCTCAGGTTTTCTGTGTTTCTGACTGACACAAGATTGTAGGCTGAAACCTCACCCACTAGATGCCGAGCCGAGAGGGCCCACGGGTGCGTTTTCCTCCTTGGCCTGGGTTGCGTGGTGACACGGCAGCCCCGGACCACCTGTGTGACAGAGG
>NW_022107432.1:27449851-27452191 GCF_000313985.2 Echinops telfairi | reverse complement strand
AATCCTTAAATTGACACCAGATTAGGTGACTACCACACTGCATGTGGGTCCCCAAAGCATCAAGTGGGAGGCAGATGCCCTTTTTAACAAGTGGTGCTGGAAACAATGGATATTCACCAATAGAAAAATGAAACAAGACATGTACCTCACCCCATACACAAGAACAAACTCAAGGTGGATCACAGACCTAGAAGTAAAACCTCCAACTATCAAGACCATCAACAAAGGAATCAGGACAAACTAAGACCCTTGGCCAGGGAATACACAGGCTAACTGCAACAGGGAAGGGTACACACACAGGTGAACCTGAATTGACAAATGGAATTTACTAAGGATAAAACACCTGTGTGCACTGAAAGACTTCACCAAGAGGTTAATGCGGCAACCCACAGAAGAAGAGAGGACTTTTAGCAATGACACAACAGACAAAGGGCTCATTTACTAAAATCTACAATACCCTCCTGGCCTGCAAAAATAGGAAAACAGTTAACCCCCTGAATAATTGGGCAAAAGAACGGAAAAGAAGTTTCACTAGGGAGGAGACCGATATGGCCTTTTTTCAAAGATTGAAAAAGGAAAAGTAAACAGGATTTCCCAGAATTCTCAGGAGAAGGACATGCCCACACAGAAGCCTCATTGGCTATGATCTGATTGACAGACTAGACTCCACCCCTTCCATCACAATCCTCTCAAATGGACAATTATATAACTACCACACTGACTGAATGCAGGCAAACATGGCTGGCTCTCAAGGGACTCTCTTGAACCACGAGGTGATGTAGAAAGTGATGATCTTGACTGCTTAGCTTCAGAAGCTAGAGATGAGAATTTGAAAGATGTTATGAACCCGATATTGCTGTGGGTTAGGCGTTGAGTGGTCTACCCGCAGGTTCGGTGGTTCAAACCCACCGGTCCCTCCATGGGAGAAAGATGAGGCTGTCTGTTGCTGTAAAGATTTACAGTTTTGGTGTCACTATTGACAGTCACTCGCTGTGCGTGGGAAAGGGCTTGATGACAATGGGCTTGGATTGTGGCAAATTATAGCTGGATTTTGAAATCTTGGCAGGCATTCCGTGCCTAGGGTGGAAACGTAGACTGAGAAAAGAAGACAACTTAACAATCAATCTGGAGGACAGCCAACATCTACAGACAATGAGTTGGCCAGGGAGCCCGAGAAGGCAGGTTAGTATCTCCAGCCCCTTCCTGTCCCACATCCCCTACCTTGAAGTGATTCTAAGTCAAAGCAATCCTCCAGGACCAAGTTGAACTTGTCTTATAGCGTTTCCAAGGCTGTAATCTTCACGGAGGCAGCTTGCCCAGTGTTCTCCCTCTAACACACTGGCGACTTCAAACTGTGGACCTTGGGCTAGCAGCAGAGTGGAGCACCAATATCTGCAGCTACCGATATTTTCAGGGGCTTACTCCATTCTCAAAGGGCTAAGCCGGTGGTTCTCAACCTTCCTCATGCCGAGACTGTTTCATACAGTTCCTCATGTGGTGGTGACCCCCCAACCATAACATTATTTCCGTGGCTACTTTATTATTGTCATTTTGCTACTGTTATGAATCTGGCGACCCCTGTGAAAGGGTCGTTTGACCCCCAAAGGTGTCACGATCCACAGGTTGAGAACTGCTGGGCTAAGCCCTGATTCTAAGGAACCCAGGTGGTGTAGTGGTTACAAGTTGAACTGCTAATCACAAGGTCAGCAGTTTGAAACCACCAGCCACGCTGAGGGAGAAAGATGGGACTTTCTACTCCCACAAAGTGTTACAGTCTCGGAAACCCACAGGAGCAATTCCACCCAGTCCTACAGGGTTGCTCTGAGTAGCAATCGACTAGATAGCAGTGTCTAAGAAGCCCTGATGCAGGTCAGTGAACAGGAACCTGATCATCCACATCTGAAAACAGCTTTGTAAATTGTACAGCCTCTCCCTGCAGGTCTCAAACCTGCTATGCAAATGATCCACTTCCTCCTCTACAAGCAGAACAACGGCCGTCCAGTTGGGCTGTACTTCCTCAAAAGTGTCCCTTTTCCAGTGAAGGAAGTCGATCTTGAAGAAATAAAGAAAACAGCCCTGCCACACCTGATGCGGGAGTCTGTCGGTGCTGGAAACAGTTCGCCAGCTTGGCTGCTAACCAAGAGGTTGGCGGGGTGAGGTCTACCCAGTGTCTTGGGAGAAAGGTCTGGATATTTACTCCAGAAAAACAAAATACTGACTCTACGAAGCACAGTTCTACTCTGACCTACCTGCCGGGAATGACAAAGAGGACAGTGTGACATTCATTGTCAAAAAGAGCACTTCAGGGGTCTCGGGGAGGAGATGAGCCAGTCAGGGTGC
>NW_022107432.1:27428669-27448998 GCF_000313985.2 Echinops telfairi | reverse complement strand
CAAAGAAGACCAGTTAATGCAACTATTATTCAAGTTCACCAACTACTAAAGCCAATAATGAAGAACTGAAGGAGTTCTATCAACATTTCAGTCAGATGTTGCTCAAACACTCCATAACGGAGCGTTGATCATCACTGGTGAGAAGGGTCCAGTGGTTATTTAAAGTGCTAAGATGCCACTTTGAGGCTATGGTGTGGCTGACCCAAGCCGTGGTATTCTATATCGCCTCCTATACACGTGGGAACTGGGCAGTGAATAAGAAGTCTGGAGAAGAATTTAAATGATGGTATTGACAAACAATATGGAAATTGCCATGGTCTACCAGGACAAATACATCTATTTCAGAAGAAGTACAGCCAGAAGGTTCCATGTACGTAGGGATGGCAAGATTCACTTACCCCACTTTAGGCAACGCTATCAGAAGGGGGCAGTCCCTGGAGAAGGATATCATGCGTGGGAGGGGTTCAGTGAAAAACAGGAAGAAGGCACACAATGACTAAGACACACACAGTGAGATGGGGCGACAGGGACGGAGACCATCAATGGGTTCAAACCTTCAGTCTCTAGTGCAGCGGGTCGCAATGAGTCGGAACCAACTCGATAGAACCTAACAACAATAGACTCTGCTCTAAACTCCTTACATGCTGGACGTGTTTAATCCTCAACATCAGAGAGGCGGAGAGATCGAGAGGTTTAGCAACTTGCCAGTAAGAAGCAGAGCTGAGCTTTGAGCCCAGTGGGACTCCAGTGCCCATGTTCTAGCCCACTGAGATTTCCTGCTCCAAATATAATAGTAAGTACTTTTTAATGGGTTTCTCATATTGCAGGTACTAATGGGGGGGGTTCTCATTAGCTCCGTGGCATGAATGGATTGAGCATTTATGGTTTGGGTTATAAGATGGGGCTTCAAAAAATGGTAACTCAAAGATAATGGAACTTTCCCACAGACCTTTTGACTGTGTGTATGTATGCAGCTGTGCGTGTTTGTATATGCCAGTGTCTGTGTGTCTGTCTGTGTCTGTGGGTATCTGTGTGCATGTCTGTGTTTGTTAGGGATCTGTGTGCATGTCTGTGTATCTGTATATGTGTTTGTTATGTCTGTGTCAGTGTGTGGCTATTGTGTGTCTGTGTCTATTGCTGTGTGTTGTGTGTCTATGTCAGTGTGTGACTCTCTCTGTGTGTGATGGATGTGTGCGTTCTGTGACTGTGTATCTCTATGTGTGTCTGTATATGTGACTGTTGTGTGTGTTTTTGGATTTCTGGTGCAAGTGTGTGTGCATTGTGTGACTGTGTCTGTGTACATCCCTGTGTTTGTCCATGTAGTTGTGTGTGTGTATGTTTCACACACGTGTGTGTGTGTGTGTGTGTATCTTTAGGTATATTTCTTGCGTGTCTGTGTGTGAGTTCTGTGATTGTGTCTGTGTGTCTCTATGTGTGTTTATATGTTTCTGGTGTGTTCTGGTGTGTATATGTCAGTGTGTGTCTGTTTATATGCATGTTGTGTGCCTCTGGGAGTGTTTGTGTGTCTCTGTGTGTGTTTATATATGTTTCTGGTATATGTGTATGTGTGTGTAGCCCTCTGTGTTTATATACATGCTGTGTCTCTGTGTGTGCGTGTGTGTTAGTTTGTCTCTGTGCATGTGTTGCGTGTCTGTGTCCGTTGGGTACACTGTGTGCACGCATACACACATGCATGTCTCACTGGGAGAAGTAGGTAAGGGGAGACCAGAGGTTGTTGCCTTTCCTGGGATGTCATGTTCTGAAATGAACTTGCAAGTCACACTTGTGGTTCCTGGAGGGAAAATAAAACAATCCCTACCTCCAGTCAAAACAACAATATTTGTGTAGCTCTGGTCATAACCACTGGAACCTTCCCTCCCTCCTGGCCGGCTGACAACACCTTGCCCGTCTCATTCTCCATCTCAGGCTCTTGCAAGCCTCCCTTCCACGAAGCTCGGATCCGGGGACCCACAGCAGCCGCCTGGCTGGTTCAGGGCTCGCCTCCGCTGGGCAGCCTTTTTGTTGGCTCCAGCCCCCACACTGGGTAGGGCTCGTGACCTAGAACCAAGACCCTGCCATGTTCTCACTCTCTTCCTTCAATCTCAGACCCAGGCTTCTCCTTCTGCCCTTGGGATTGTGCTGTTTCTCTTTAATCCAGCCCCCAAGTCATCCTTCCTTTCTCCCCGCCGTTCTTTGGTCACCACTATCTTTCCCTTCTCGTCTCTTTTTCTCCTTCACTTCTCCCCTCCCCGCCCCATCCATTTCTCTGCCTTCCCACCTCTTTTCTCCTGCTGCCCAGACCTGCATCCCTGCCTCATCACCGGAGCTTCCCCATCTGCTCGGCCTCCCCTACTTGTCCACTGCCCGCTTCTCCAGGTCTTGGTCCAGGCCTTCTTGATGCCCCCAGGCTGGACGGCATTGCTCCCTTCTCCCAAGGCTGCCCTGGGTCTCCCCATCGAGTCTGCCCCACTGCAGACGCGAGCCCTTTACTGAGATTCAGTTTATGGAAACAAGTGTTGTACATCTGCCAGGTGCGGGGCCTGCCCTCTCCTCTGCCTGAAAAACACCCTTCCCCACAGCTGCACAGGCGTCCCCCTCCGTTGCCCTGCCACCTAGCCACCATACCACCGGAGAAGAGGCTAGACGCACTGCCCTGCTTGCTCTGCCCTCCCCATTTCCACGACTCTGCAGCCTCCATCCACAAGAGCCGTGGATAGATGTAACATCTCACCACCCCAGAGAAAACCCCAAACAGGGCCCATTGTGTCGATCGTGACTCCATGGCTGCTCCAAGCTGGACGGCTCCCACGGGCCAATGCTCAGTCACCAACCGCAAGGCTGGTGGTTCAAAGCTCCCAGAGGTGCCGCAGAAGAAAGACCTGCCAAGCTGCTTCTCAACATCCAGAGCCTTGGAAACCAGTGGTATTCTCCAGCACCTGCACTGCCACGGACTACCCTGGGGAGAGGGACATGGGAGACGAAATCACACAGCTTCCTAGCCTCTTGGGTGAAACAACTCTGAATCAAGCCCTCCACGGCACCCCCACCCGACCCCTGCAGGACGGAGGGAGTCTCAGTTGTCCACAGCGACCGTTACTGCTTCTGGCAATGACTTCCTAAAATCAAGGGGTTGCCGTCGATCCCAGACGCATCGAGGATCAGTTCCAGAGTCTGCTGCTGGGACTCACAGATGACGGCCAGAGAGGCCTTCCACCGTGCCTGGCCCTTCCTAAGTTCTCCATATGCCCAGGCTCATTTCATCCACAACCCTCTTCCTTTTGAGGCGGCTACTCTTAGCATCATTTCCCTTTTGTCTACAGGGAAACGGAAGCACAAGACGGCCACGTTGGGTGGACAATTCCCTGGTTTGTCTAGGGCTCAGAGGAGCCCTTGGAGGTGGGGCTTCCAGGTTTGAGTGTGAGGCAGTCTTAGGAAACCTGGGATGGGTGGCTCAACTGCAGACGAAGTAACCTGGAGCTGGTGTGGCATAGGGGTTCCATGTTGGGCTGCTATCCACAAGGTCAGCAGTTCGAAACTACCAACAGCTCCAGGAAATTTGAAAGAAGATGGGGCTTTCGATTCCTGTCAGGAGTTCCCATCTCAGAACCTCACAGAGGCAGGTCTACCCTGTCCTATAGGGTCACCACGAGTCAGCATCGACTCGGTGGCAGTGAGCTGTGTTGAGTGCAAGGCCACGTGGTGAGTGAGCAGTAAGATGGACTGAAGTCCGGGGGCTGGCTCTGGGGACTATGCTATGTCCTGCTAGCTCAGCACCGACTCCACGGCTCTTGGGGCCGTTCTCCTGGAACTTGCTTTCCTACCAGGTTGTGGGGATATTGTTTTGGACACTTCTGCGTCTTCACCTACGAGATGTTTGCTGGCTATGGAGCTGGATGTTGGGGACAATCAGGAAAAAAAAAGAGTGAGACCCAGCCCCTGCATTCAGGGAGCACCTGGTCAGGTGGGGGAAGACAGTGTTTCTAAGTGTGTAGCTGATGAGGGAGATCCAGGTTGGGCTGAGGGTCTGTTCTTTCCTCTTGACTTCTCTGCAGGGCCATCGTGTCCATGCTGACTCGGAGCGACCCCCTGTGGATTTCTGAGACTGTAACTGTTTATGGGAGTAGAAAGCCCAATCTTTCTCCATTGCAGCTTGTTGGTGATTTCGAACCGCTGACCACGCGGATCACAACCCAATGCGTAACCCCTGACCCCCAGGCCTAGAGTATGGTTTATATGACTTTTCCCCTCCCCACTAGGAGCCCTGGTGGTTGAGCTTTCTTCAGGGCTGGGGGTCCTTGCCCTTTAGTTGGCCTGCATTTTGGTTCAGGGAGGGTGGGGGGAGGCTGAAGAGCTGGGAGCTTGGATCTGCCAGGTCTTTGTGGGGAGCATGGCGGGACACTGGAGGGACAGTGCACAGGGTGGAGGGCTGGTGTGGCAGCCCGGTTGGGACCAGCAGCAGTAGGCAGCCACGACCACCCTGCATCTAAGGAGCACGGGAGGGCAGCACTTCTGGAATGCAGCTGAAACTGTAGCAGGGGAAGGGGCTGCCGGGAGGAGAGCTGTGGCCTCAGACGAGGAACACAGCCATCCATAAAACCCAGGTCTTCGAGGAAGGGCGGGATGAACACCCTGACTTCTCTCCCCTCCTGCTCTCTCATCTCCTTCCCTGTCTCCCAGGGGCCTCATCAAAAGGGTAAGACCGAGATCAAAGGAGTCCGGCTGACACAGAGCATGAGGGTCAGCTCCCTTCCCCTTTCCTTTGCCATGCTGCTGTTCCAGAAGGGCCCACGTGGGCGGGTGGCTTCACTAGACAAGAGTATACTTTCTCAGTCCCAGAGGAGGCTAGAAGCCAGAGTTGCAGTGCCAGCTGAATGGGGAGGCTCCCTCTGTGTGCTCTGGGGGCCAGTCCCCATCCCAGCCCCTCTGATGTACTTCTGTGAGCTCCTCAGTGGTCTCCGCGTGGGCCCTGCCTCCCCCTCGTTCGTGCTGGCCTGCTTCTGTGTCCACCAGCTCTTCCTATTCCAAGAAAGGGGTGAGGCTGGAGCCCACTGGATGACACTGGGCTTGCTTAAACGGGCAGGGCCTCATTAACATCATATACAAATCCTGTATCTCAAGTGGAATTCCACCCAGAGTTCAGACTCACCACCTGTTTTAGGGGAAGGGGGCATAGTTCAATTCATAACACACACACACGTGGGGTTGAGAGAAAGTCAGAGAGTGGACAAGAGGAGGGGATCAATAGAGAATAAGGGACAGTGTGCCCCCACCTACCCCAGTGCCAGTATCCTAAGGGCGCTATCTGTCTGTCCCTAGAGACCCTGGCCAGCTGGGCTCGTGGGAGCTGCCTCCTCCTCTACACACACACACACACACACACATACTTTACAATCTGTCCTCTCATTTCAAGGAACCCAGGGGGTGTCATCGTTAAGTGCCTGGCTGCTAAGGGAACGGCTGGCCGTTGGTACCCGCCAGTCACTTCTTGGGGGCAGAGAGACCCGGGGCTCTCCTGTAGGGAGCAGCCGGGAAACCCTCTGGGACAGTGCTGCTCAGCCACGTAGGGTCACTGAGGTGGAAGGGCATTCACAGCAAACCACGTCGCCACCACGCCCCTCCCAGGGCTCTGCTGCAGAATAGGCACCCGCTTCACTTGTCTCCTGTGCTGGCTGCTGAAAGAGGGGGAGCAGGAGAGGGGAGAACAGAGCCAGGGAACACATACAATTTCTGAGCCCCTCCCAGGGATCCTGGTGGTGCAGTGGTTTAAGTGCTGGGCCACTAACAGGAAGGTCCGTGGTTCAAACCCACCCGGTGGTTTGTGAGAGGACGATGAGGTCCTCGGCTCCCATACAGATGGACAGCCTTGGGGACCCTGGGACCAGTTCTACTCCGCCCTATTGGGTCCATGAGTCGGATTGGGTTTTTATGTACCCCGAGGCAACACTGGGTGTGCGTCATTTATTGAGGAGCCCCGGGGGAGTCGTGAGTTCCTTGTTGGGCCCCTCACTGAGATGACAGCAGCTCAATCCATCAGACACTCCTCGGGGGAGAGAGGAGGCGGTCCCACCCTGTCCCCTTGAGTGGTCGCGAGGTGGAGTCGACTCGATGGCCATGGGTTGTTTTCAGTTTGTGCATTCAACACCCCGTTCCCTTCTGCCCACCCCACGCCCCCCCACCCCCGATCCAAACCATTCGGAGACTGCTGTGGAGGCATTTCCAACTTAAGGACCAAGGAGGTGATGCGACTTTCCAGGCAGCATACAGCAAGCAGTGGGGAGACCAGGATGTGCACGTACATGGTCTGTGTTCCGGGGCAGAAGGGAGACAAGCAGAGTTGTGGGAAGGGGCAGGCTGACCCGGGCTCCAACCCCAGGACCAGACAGGGGGCAGGGCAAGGTGCTCTGCCAACAGGTGAGGGGAAAGATCAGAAGAACGTGACTCCATCAGCAACTCCAAGTCGATGTGACTTGGCTTTCACCATGCTGGAGAATGTTCTGGTGGGAGTGGGGAGTGCCCCCTGCCCATACAAGAGCTGTGACTGGGGGTAGAATCACCCACTTCTGGTTGTCCTTCTTGCCTCTCGCCCCTAGGAGCTGCAGGGCCCTGGAGCGGTTCGGAGAGGTTTTATGATTGGGGTGTGGGCAGGGACTGGGGATCCTGAGGAAAGACCCCTCTGGTGGAAGCCTGGGGAAGGAAGGTTGTGTCCTTGCCCCCAAGGAACAATTTTGTCCGGAGGTCAATCCGGTTGCGGAAGGAAGGTAGGTTAGGATGCAGCAGTTGACACTAAGCGTGGGGTCTACAATGATCCGAGTAGCAGGAGGTCCAGGGAGTAGAGCTGTGTGTGTGTGTGTGTGTGTGTGTGTGTGTGTGTGTGGTCAGTGTCCTGGGGGGCTTTGGGAGGTGTATGTATGGAGGACAGTAAGGCGGGAGGCCCAGGGTCCAGCCTGTGTGTGATGTGTTATATGTGTGTATGTATGTATGCATGTGTGTGTGGGGGGGGTAGTGAGGTGGGATGTCTGGGGTCCAGCGCTCTGTGTGTGTGATGTGTGTGTGCAGGACAGTGTGATGGCAGGTCCACTGTGTTTGTGTGTGTGTGTGTGACAGTGAGACGGGAGGTCCGGGGTCCAGCACTGTGTGATGTGTGTGTGAGCAGTGTGTGTGTACAGGACAGTGAGGGGGGGGGTGTCCAGCACTCTGTGTGGTGTGTGTATGTGTGTGTGTGTGTGTGTGTAGGACAGTGAGGCAGGAGGTCCGGGGTCCAGCACTGTGTGATGTGTGTGTGAGCAGTGTGTGTGTATAGGACAGTGAGGCGGGGGTCCGGGGTCCAGCACTCTGTGTGAATAAGTGGGGAGGGAGGGGGTCCACGGGGCTAATGCTCTGGGCCTGGCGCCCAGGGGTGGAGAGGGGTGAGGTAAGGGTGGAGGGGAATCGGGGACCTGCAGAGCTGCCGCCCAGACCCAGCAGTTCTTTTGCGTCCACTGAGTCAGATCCTTCTCTGGCTCCTACAGAGAAAGACACCATTCCCCCAGCCAGGCCGTCAGAGTGCAGGGGCCTGGGAGGAGGGGCTGAGGGCCTGGGAGGAGGGGCTGAGGGCCCGGAACTTTATGTCGATGTCTTCTCTCTCTCCAGATCCCGTGTGTGTGTGTGTGTGTGTGTGTGTGTGTGTGTGTGTGTGTTTAGAGAGACAGAGATACACTACCTTGGATCTAAAAATGCTTAAGAGCAGTTCTAGGACTGAGGTGGGTGGGGCCTGGCACTACACTCTCAGGGATGTGTTTAATTAGAACTGCCTGGGGTCGTGGTGGGTTACATATTGGGCTGCTAACCTCAAGTCCAAAGTTCAAAACCACCCACTGCTCCCTGGGAGAAAGATGAGGCGTTCTACTCCCGTTTCAGGCTTGAAAACCCACGGGGGGGGGGGGGGGGGGGGGGGGGGCGGGGAGCACGCGGCAGTTCTGTCCTCCAAGTCACCGTGATCAGGATGGTCTTTGGGTTTGGCAGACCCCATTGTTCCTAGGTGAGGGAAGGGAGGCACAGAAAGGGAGTGGCCGGTCAAGATCCCCAGAGGCTTGAATTAGAGGAAGACTCTCCTGCTGCTCAGGTCAGGCATTCGCTGGGGGGCTGCTCACATGGACAGGAGCAGCTACCTCTGGTTTTAACTTTCACCCAAAGCCTCACTTCCCCCATCTTAAGACACCATTCAAAACCATCGCTCCTTCCTCACGGAGGCGCTGGGAGAAGGAAAAGACTTCATTAGAACAGAGCCTGGTACAGAGTAAGCACCAAGTCAATGGTAGGAGGTAATGGTAATACTACCAGGGTTTCAAAAAGGGAATGCCAAGATAATTTTCCATGCAAACAGTATCCAGTCACTTAAGCTTTTAATCTGTACAGGTCAACAATTCAATAGTTTCCTTTTCTCAACAGTTTTAAATTTTATACCATTGACTAAATCAATGACAGTATCAATAGAATTATCTTAGCTATATAACCATAGAGACATAAATGGATGTTGGGGTGGCACTTCATTATAGCCCTAATCTAAGAACAATTAGTTCTCATGACATGGCTCTACTTGATCCTTGCCCTCGTGAAGAGAATCCTGAACATATGGGTGCTACAGATAAGTGTGGTGAAGAAATCAGATGGTGCCCGGCTATCAGAAAGAATACCATCTGTAGTCTTAAAGGCTTGTCTTAAAACAGGCAGCCATCTAAGTGAGGCATCAGGTAAGTTCACTTGGAAGAAGTACACCAGCCTGTGAGATCATGGTTCGTTAATCATAAAATCTAAATCTGGAGGAGGCACGGTATTAGAGCTTAAATTCTGAACACCCAGTTTACAGAAGACTATGAATAATCGTAGAAACCCCAAATTCACTCGCCAGGTTCCCACATGGGTTAAGCCTCCATTGAATTCCCTCTGACCGTAGCCGCAGAATGTGAATAGCCTTGCAGTCAGACAAAGTGCACTGCAAAGTTGATTATGGCAGGTGTAGTTAGGTTCAAGTGTAACACCGTATCATGTGATTTCCCTTGTGATCCATTTTAAAGTTGTTTCAGTTATTAATATTTTCGACTTTCCTTTTGATTGCGGTTTCTCTCTGTTTTGTCATTATTTTTGGTTGTGTCATGTTTATATTTTGAATGATTTTTTTTTTTTGGTATGTGAAATCCAAGATAGGTAAACCTATATAGAGAAAGCGGGTTAACAATGACCTGATAGCAGGGGAGATGTGTGTGCGGCGGAGGAGCCAACAGCAATAGAGGGTGGGAACGAAGGAAATGTTCTGAAATTGATTGTGGTGATGATTGCACAACCAACCCTTCTGAATACGATCGAACTTCTTAAATTGCATGCTATGTGAATTCGATGCCAATAAAACTATTAAAATTGCCAATAAATAAAAAGACAATTGAAAAGCCAAAGAAAGACCGTCTTGGAAGCCAACCCACAGGGGCAGTTCTACGCTTTCATAAGGGGGCCGCTGGGACTCAGCACAGATTGAGGCTGTCTGAGTTAGTAGGCGCTGTCTCTCTGTTTTTGAGGGAACCACCCAGTCTCGCTGGGTCTCCTGGGGGCTCGCCGGCAGCCAGACCAGGGTGGGAAGGCCGACGAGGCAGCCACTATTGTTGGGGGAGGATCTGCCCCGTGGCAGGGTCGTCCTCCTCTCCGCAACCGCCCCCCCTCCCCGTCCCCCGGGCCTGTATTTACACACTTGGCACACACTTCCCCCTCTTGCGTTCCTCTGACTCACTGCTGTCCAGACCCATCCTCTGGCCGCCGCTCCACGGTTATCAGCGGGGAGCCCCTCAAGGGCGGGGCTCAGTGCTGGGTCACTGCTCCCTCAGCCCAGCCCGCAGAGGGGGGTCAGCAGGGGGGCTGCCTGCCACGTGGCTGCCGGCCGGCCCAGTGTCTGTCTGTCTCCCTTCTTGTCCCTTGGTGGGCCCAGCTGGGGAACAGGCTTCATCGCATCTCGTGGGGCTGATTCGGTGCAGCTGCTCGTCGTTCTGAGAACTGGGTGCACAGTCAGGTGCTCGCTCCTTCCCGGGAGGCTGGTACCGTTCTGGGCTCCATTTCACAGGGGAGGAAACCGAGGCGCAGGGAGGGTGAAGGGATGTGCCAGGGCCACACAGTGGGCAAAGAGTGGAGCAGGGATTTCAGCCCCTTAACCATCACACCCCACTGTGCTGAGGGCGTCCCCTCCGCGTGCCTCCCCCACCCTTTGGTGACCTGGCGAATGAATGAATGATTTGGTTCTCGGTCACATTCCTCTTCGGTCGTGTCATATGCTCATCACTCCTTTTGCTCTTGCCAAAGGACCAGCCTTTCCCTTTGTCTGTGAAATAAAGACCTCCCTGCCCATTCTGGCTGTCTATCCTGAGCTCTGTTCTTGGGGCTTTTTCTGAACCAGGTCCACCCCCACCTGCCCCAAGTGGGTCCCAACTCACTTCTTAACCCTCCCCTGCCTGCCCTGCCCATTCATGCACCTCTCCACCAGCGTGCCCTTATCACTTTCAAAGAGGGGGAGGGGCGGACGGCAGACATGTTTCTCATTGGTTGAGGAGCAGCCCTTGGGAGGACCCAGCCAATCAGAATCCTTCCTCTGGGACAGGGGACACACACACACACACACACACACACACACACACACACACACTTTTCTCCTGGTTGGTTTCCTGGGGGCTGGGGGTGGGATGAGGGTGGGGCTGCTGGAAGCTGGGTTTTCCAAGTTTGGGGTCATGTGAGTGTGGGGGTGAAGGAGTCCATGGGAGAAAGAAAAACGAAATCCACGTGGCCAGGAACGAGGAGAAATAGGGTTGGTACTCCCCCCACCCCGAGAGCAGTCTACCCTTCCTGCTTTCAGCTCTCCCGGGTTGGAGCTGCGAGATGTCTTTCTGGAGCTCTTGGGGGCTGGAAGGCCACCCCAGGCCCGCACAACCGCCTGCTGCACAGGCATGTCTATGGGCCTCGGGAAACAGGCATGAGCCCTGTGGCTGACACCCCAGTGCTCGCCCCTGCGCCCGGCCTCGGCCCACTCGCGCATGAGGGGTGGCGCAATAGTCCTTACTATTTCCGGGGCCAAAGGCTTCTCCTGGCCAGCGCCAGGGTTTGTCCATAGGGAGCTCCCCCAGTTCCCAGTGTCGCTGTGATGCCGTCTATAGGCGAGTAGAGGGGACCAGAGTCACAGGTGCCCACTGAGGCCAGGTGGCCGCCGGGTGCTGGCTGGCGCTGCCAGGGGTCCCTGAGTACATCAGGTGTCCATGTGGTGGGGCCGTAGCATTAAGTGCTGTCTTCATAACAACCTCAGTGAGAAGCAGAATTATGCTCCAGCTGAGGGGCTCTCCTAGCAGGTGTGCCCGCTGCACGGGTTCACTATAGCTTTCACATGCAGGAGAGGTCTGGGTGCTGAGCAGAGGGGCAAGGTGAGGCAGGAGGCTGGGGTCCACTGGTCTGCACCTGGCGCTTGCAGTGCCAGTCAGTGATAAGGCAGGAACTTAGCACCTGGGCTGGGACTATCTGCCCACTGGCTGTGTCAGCCTTGGGGGTCATCAACTCTTTAGTTCCTTCACCCGGAGAGGCCCTGGCGATGGCCCGCAAACCCACCTGGATATGCCCCAGTCCAGAGAGGCTGCCTTTGTTTCTGGGGATGTGCATGGATTAGAGTGACATTAGTTACCAGTGACAGAAAGCCTCAAGCAATACTTCTCAATAAAATGGATGTTTACTTCTCCCTTACAGAAATAACATCTGGTGGAATCCAGTCCAAGTTGGTTTGTTATCATGGCTCGGTGATCAATCGGGGAGCCAGGCTTATTCTGCCTGTCCTCTACCCCATGGTGTCCCATGGCTGCCAGAGTTCCAACCATCATCTCACCATTGCAGGCAGCTGGACGGGAAAAGTCGGGGAGGAAAGCCCCCCACAACTTGAAAATCACATGCAGGAAGTCGCACGGCTCGCATCCGGGGAAGTTAATGACATAGCAGCACTTAGCCTTCTGGGAGGATTCTGGGGGGCTGCAAAGGGCAATCTTGAGTCCAGGTGGCCAGAAGGAGGAAGAAGGGATAAGCATAGGGGGAGAACTAGCTGTTCCTGGCACAGTGCATAGCCTGAGTGGAAGGTTCCAGATGCGGGCTGACTCCCATAGGCTCCTCCTCGTGGCAGCCTGGCAGAGGGGGGTGGGCCTCTGGCTCCCAACTGGGGGGCTTGAGGTCCTCCTCCTCAGAGCGCCGGCGGTAACAGGAGCACACCTCCCTTGAGGTTTCCATGAAGGAGAAGATGAGTTGGATGATCAAGGCCAGCCACGCCATCCCAAAGAGGATCCACAGCGACACCATGTTCTTGTACCACACGGGGTACTTCCGGGAGGGGTCCATCCCTAGGGAGCGGTAAGAACAGAGGACAGAGGCTGGGAGAAGTTGGGACCATGTTCCCGTAACAGAAACGGGGCACATGGCTTGATGTGTCTGAGCCAGTGTGCGAGTCAACCGCCTGGACGATGGCATCCCATCATGGTCTGAGGTTCCTGATCACTTGGCATTCCAGCAGACTCCTGGTTGGCTACTCTGGGCTTGGAAGTTACATTTCCCCCTTGTTCTGGGACAGGCTCAATTTTGGCCCCATCCCAGCAGTTTCTCAAGTGGGGACCCTGCAACAGCAGCATCCCCTGGAGCTGGTGGGAAATGAACAGCCTGGGGTCCCACTGGGACCCATGAAATCAGAAGCTCTGCGTAGACCTAGCAGTCTGTTTTAACGTGCCCACCTGGAGCCCGACCGTGTGCCTGCTGTGTCACCCACTGGTCTCTGGGTTTGGGCTCCGTCTGTCTGAAGGGAGGCAGCTTGCTGGAGACAGAGGTTGTAGAATAATGGGTGGACTGCTGGTGTTGGTACTTGTCTGTTTTTACTAATGGTGTGCCCTCCAAGGAGCCCTAGTGGTGCTGTGGGTTGTGTGTTGGGCAGGGAACTTCAAGGTCGGTGGCTCTAACCCACCAGCTGCTCTGCAGGAAAAAGATGAGGCTGTGTGCTCAGTCTTGGAAACCCAATGGGGGTAGTTCTCCTTTGCTCTCTAGGGTCACCGTGAGTCAGAACTGACCTCATGACAGTGGGTTTTGGTTTGGGGTGGTAGTGGTGGTGTCAGACATCCACACAGCCAATGGGGAGAATTAAATTTCCTCATTTCCCCAAGGAAGCAAGGTTCTGGCAGATGGAAGTCTGATGGAAGTGCCAAATCGGACCAGGAGACCTACCTGCTCATCTCCAACCTCAGTTTGCCTGGCTTTCCCGGAAGCACCTCACTCTTAGCTCCTGTCTTGGTTGCCTGGACTCCTGCCACTCCATCCTACCCGGCTGGCCTCTGCTCTGCTCTGCCCGCTCAAAGGCTGGACCCCTCAGGCTTCCTTCCCGAGGATGAGCCCCGGCCTTGGAGCTGAGCCGGCCTGACCCCTGGGCAGGCAGAAGTGTGATCGGATTAGGCTGATTGGGTTTCAGGGGCCACCATTCCGCTGGCGGTCCCAAATGAGATCAGCGGGGAGTCAGCTCTCGGCCTCTGCCACACACCAGCTTGACTGGCTCCTGGTCACTGAGGGGAGACAGCGGTCCTCTCCACTTTTATTTTATTTTATTTTAGCCAAAATCTTAAGTGGCAGGAGCCTTGGCAGCTGGCAAGGCGCTCCACTGAGCTGCAAATGCAATTGGGGGAAGTAAGAGCTGTGGGGGCAGGGAGGCGCAGGCCCTGGGCTCTGGGGGCTGCTCTGCCCACTGCCCTTCAGGCCAAGAACTGACTGTGAAACCCAGCTCTGTGGCTTCTGGCATGGGACAAGGGACACCCAGGGTCCAGGGGGTGGTGGACCCTGGCATTCTCATCCAAGCAAAAGGTCGGCCTGTCCTTGGAGGACCGGCACAGTGGAAAGACATGAGGAAGAGGTGGATGCGGGGGTTTGTCCTCTTCTTGACTAGCAGAAGGTTCTAGGAAGAGTGTTGTGTGAGGAGCCCTGGCTAGGGACTGTATCCTGGGCCTGCCTTTGACTCTCCTAGTCTATGAGCTTTGTCCACTCCTTTCCCCTCTCTGAAGGAGGCCTAGCGTAGTGGGCAACTAACTGCAAGGTCTGAAGTTCAAAATCACCAGCCACTCTTCCAGAGAAAGAGCAGGCTTTCTACGCTGGAAGGAGTTACTGTCTTGGAAACTCACAGGGGTAGCTCTACCCTCGCCTAGAGGGTCACTATGAGTTGGCATCAATTGGAGGGCAGTGAGTTTGGTTTTTTGGGGGAGGAGGTCCCCTTCTCTGAGCCAGTTTCCCACCTGCAGCTTTTGCAGTTGAAGGCTCTCCTGTGTCAAGTTGCCACGAGAGACGGAAATGGCTACTGAGGGAGCCAGGTGGGGGAGCAGATCTCTGGAGGGGTGGGCAAGAGGATAACTCAACTGCCCCTGGGCTGGAAGGACATGCCTGACCAGTCCACTGGGCTTAATGGGCTCTGTGGAGTGTGGCCAGGCCTCCTCTGTCAGGGGGATCTGCACTGCCTGGGCTCCCCGTCTCAGCCCCACCCCACCAACCTGTTGCTCCCCCAGCAGGGTGGACTTGCTTCTATAGTAGTGTTTCCCAACGTGGGTGATGCTGCCCCCTGGGGGGCACTGGAGTGATGCAGGGGGGCTGCAAAAGCAGATTCCTACACTTTACCCTGGATTATCGTCTATGATATGAGTTTTTAATAGCCAGGGGGACGCTGAGTCTTTTTTTTTTTTTAAGAGAGGACAAGAGGCCAAATAAATTTAGGGATCTGTGTTCTACAGAGCCTGGCTCCTGGGGGCCTCATGGTCCCTCCCTCGAGGTTTGCTCCCATTTCCACAGTTCCCATGAGGGGCTCAGTCCCCGCTGTCTCAGAACATCCTCACCAGCCCTTTGGGGCCAGTTCTCCAGTGTGGAGAAGTTCCCCATTCAGGATCCAACCCTGGGAGCCCTGGTGACAGGTGGGTGCCACAAGACCCTCGCTGAGGATCCCACTACCATTTCTTATCCCCTCTTCCCACATGGAGGGCCCCCAGAGAAGGAGCCCTTTCTGATGGTGACTGGGGCGGGGGTGGGGTGGGGCGGGGGTGGGCCCGGCACATTCTGCCTTTCAGTCTCAGGGCCCTGCCGGGGTGGGGGTGAAGGAGGGTAGGGAGGGGGACTGCAGGACCGGCAGATGGCACTACCCTGGGTCAGAACCGCTATGGCTCATCTCTGCAGTGTTTTCAGGACCCTGGTGGTGCACCAGATTAAGCATTTAGCTGCTAACTATGAGGTCAGCAGTTCAAACCCACCAGGCACTCCTTGGGAGAGAGATGAGGCTCTCTGCTTCTGTAGAGATTTACAATCTCGGAAGCCCGATGATCGGAATGGGCTCAGTGGCAGGTGGGATAGAGTCTAGTCCAGGAACCTGGTGGCACACAGTTAAGCTCAGCGCTATGCAGCTAACGGAAAGGTTGGCAGTTTGCACCCACCCAGTGGCTCTGTAGGAGAAAAAGACCCAGTGACCTGATGGCAGCCTTGGAAGCACCCGACCACAGCAGCCTGGCACAGAGAGCAAGGCTGGGGCTGGGCCCCGGAGAGTGCCCTCCACAGCCTCCTTGTAGATTTCCCACTCCCCAGAACTGCTGGCGAGCCACGGAAAGGCTTTCTGAGGGGGAGAGGGGGTGACGGGTTGGAGCACTTGTAATTCTGAAAGGTCGTCTGAGGCAAGGGGGTGGGGCAAGGACAGGGCCAACTTTGGGTTGGCTGGATGGTACCCAACCTGCACAACCGTACGTGATGGCCGTGCCCAGCCCAGGGAGACAGCAGTGGGCACTGGGAGGGGAGGACAGGCCCAAGCCATGAGAGGGGGGATGTGGATGGCCCATGGACCTACGGGGCTCAGCTCTCCACTTCAAGGGTAGAGATGGAGATATGATTCAGTCCCTTCCAGAACATCAGGAGCGGGAGAGCACAGAGGGACACCAGGATCCCCCACCCCACCCCACCCCTGCCACAACCTGGAACCCCTTTCCCCACTGAAGAGGGCCCTGCACAAGGAGGAGGCACTGAGGAGGTGTCTCGGGGATCATTTAGTCTTTGCCCAGGTAGGGTAGAGGGGAAGGTGGTTTGAAAATAATACCCGTTTGGGAGCCAAACACAGGATTTCCTATCCCAGTGGCCATGCCATCTCGGGCGGATGGCTTGGGGCCTCTCTGTGCCTCAGCTTCCTCCTCTGTGCCTGGGCGATGGCTAGTGGTTTACCAAATGCATTCGGCATTCATTCATTCCTCTCTGCTTCCCTTCCTCTCAGGAGCACCGAGCCTTTGGCAAAACCTCCCTTCAAGATTCCGGGCAGAGCCTGTGGCTGGAGAAGTGAAGGCTAGGCTCGCCTCCCCCATGTAGAGTCTCAAGATAAGAGGGGGGCACAGAGCCCCTGGGGACCCCAGGCTGGTGCCAGTGGCTACTGCTGACACGGCTGTCCTGGGTGGACCTGCCGTGGGGAGGGGAGGGGCTGACTGCAGGCCGGTCCGTGCCATTCTTGCGGCCCCACAGAGCATGCCCCAGCTGGGCGCCTGGCCTCAGCTTTATGATGGGGGCAGTGAGGGTTGGGGCCAGTGGTTTGCAGTGACTGCTAACCTAAAGGCTGGTGGTCTGGATCTTACAGTGGCTCCGCAGAATAAAGTCCTGGTTGACCGGCTTCTGGAAGGATCCAAAAACAAAACCAAAAAACCCATTGCCAGTGAGTTGATTCCAGCTCATAGCTACCCTATGGGACAGACTAGAACTCCCCTATAGGGTTTTTAAAGCTGTAATATATATATATATATTCCTTTACATTTGGATGATTTTTGTTCTTGTTGAGAATAGGCACCAAAACAGACATGAATTCTCCGTGTACAATGACCGACCCGGCACGGATACCATTCTTCAAGTCGTAAGCGACCTTTCTCCTCTCCCCTCCCCTTCCCTTTCTGAGCTGCTCCTCCCTCCTGAACACAGACTTTCTGTCCCCCCGCCCCCCATCTCATCTTTCTAGTTGTTGTTGCCAACCTGATCCCATCTAGATCGTTCTTAAGGAGCTCTGGTGGTGTCGTGGTTTGGTTACACGTTGGGCTGCTAACCAGAAGAGTCAGCAGTTCAAATCCACCCACTGGTCTGCAGAAGCCTGGTGAGCCTTTAACGCTCCTGTGGAGATTTACAGCCTTGGAAACGAGCAGTGGGTTGGATGGGTCTTCAAAGAGCACAGTACTCAAAACACTTGTGTTAGCTAAGTGAAACAATTGTTTGGCTTTAAGAACACGTCAGGGGATCTTTTTAGTTTAAAGTTTAAAAGATTACCTCAGGGCAGTCATTTCAGTTTCATTCACCACCACCCCCTTCACCATCCCCCTACCCCATTGGCTCCAGAAAATCTAGAGTGTCTGAGTATTTGGAATTCTGTTCTGCATCCCTCTGCTCTGATCAGGATTCTTCTATGAAATCTTTGATCGAAATGCTCAGCAATGGCAGAAGACCATCCAGGTCTTCAGGCCTCGAGACAAAGGGGGCAGTCATTCATGGATACAATTACCCACACATGTCCACATCCTCCTCTTCCTGACTCTCCTTGCAAACCTTCACAGAAGCAGATGGCCACGTTTTCCCACAGAGTGGCTGCTGGGCTCAAACCGCTGACCTCCTCATTAGCAGCTGAGTGCTTAAGTACTGTGCCACTGGGGCTCCTGAAAGCTCTATGGGGCAGCCGTACTCTGCCACACAGGGGCTCACCATGTGCTGGACTGACTCTGTGGCAAAGGATCTGTTTGTTGGGTTGGGGGGCTGGGGGTGGGTGGCGAGGGAATAAAGAGTAGAGGGTTTCCCTATGCAAAGCCACTGGCTCCTGGCTCCCTCCCCTCTTTCATGCCGGCGGTGGCCACTGATTCAACCCCGCGTTGGGTCCTCTGATCCACATTCTTCCTTGCTGGCCCTCTGACTTTGGCTGTGGAAGACACCCGACCCCTCCCACTTTACCCCCAGGGTCTGAGAAATGATATGTGGCCCCAGCCTGGGAGCAGTGGAAGAGACTTGGTGTCTTCTTGGGGGAGGGGGAGTGGGGAGAGGGTGCTGCCACCAGGACCCCTTCACCTGGTGAGCACTAAGAAGGACCGCTGGATCTGCGGGGGACGTGAGGACTCACAGCGCCTGTCAGGAAGGGCTGGAATCTCATTTTGCAGCCCAAAGCTGCAAAGTGTTCACAACTCTCGTGGTGACGCATTGGGCTGCTAACCCCAAGGTCAGCAGCTCAAAACCACCAGCCACTCCACAGAAGAAAGACGAGGCTCTCTACTCCCGTGTAGAGTGACAGTCTCCCAAACCCACAGGGGCAGTTGCACCTGTCCTGTGGGGTCGTTGTGAGTCGGCATCGAGCCCATGACCCTGAGTTATGTTTTCTTTCTTTTTTTTAACCCGGGTGACCTCAGGCCTTTCACACTCCCCAAAGCAAGTAGGACTTTGAGCTTCAAGCCCTCCTCTCCCGGCACACAGTGGGTGCCCATCAGCCATGGGCCAACGGGTGGGTCGATGGGAGAGCCTTGGGTCACCCCACCCACTGCCCCACCGCCGGCCAGAGCTCCTCACCAATCATGTAGTCGCCGAAGCCCACGGTGCTGAGGGTGATGAAGGCGAAGTAGAAGCCCTCCATGTAGTTCCAGCCCTCCATGTAGGAGAAGAGCAGTGGGGGCAGCAGCAGGAAGAGCAGGAGGCCTGCCAGGAGGGCGCCGCAGCTCGCCAGCCAGCGCGCCTGGCCCGGGTCCTATGGGGGCAGGCACATCATGCGTGGGCGTGGGGGCGGGGGGACAGGCAGCCCCCGGGCACTTGTTCCCAGCAAGGGTGGGCCTCCCTCACCTAGTGTGGTTTTCCAGATCCCAGCCTGTTGGGAGTGGAATGGTGCTTCCCGCCCCACACCCCACACCCAATTTGAGGGGGCCTCAGACAGACTGTAGGAACCCCGATGGCATATTGGTTCTGAATTGGGCTGCGTTCCCGAAGGTCCGAAGTTCGAAACCACCAGCCGCTCCATGGGAGAAACATGGGGTCTTTTACTCCTATAAACAGTCTCAGAACCTCACAGGGGCAGTTCTACCCTGTCCTTATAAGGTCTCTGTGAGTCAGCATCGACTCTATGGCAGTGAGTTTGCTCTTTGGTTTTTGGTCACTTTGTGGAAAACTTCCACGATCTCTTCATCCCATCTCCCCGCAAGAACTTTGCGAAGCCTCCTTGGATGTGCTGAAATCCTCAATCCCTGTGGTCCTGACTCAAAGTCGGGAATAGGGTTCTCTGTGGTGTGATGAGGCCTTGGCTGTGTAACACCTGATCCGAACCACCTTCGAGGGAAACGCCAAGATCACCCAGAAATGGAAGGACAACAGAGCTGGGACTTGATGGCCTGGGACAGGAGCCCTGGTGGCTGGCATAGTGTTACGAGTTGGGCTACAAGGTCAGCAGTTCCAAACCACCAGCCCACCGAGGAAGAAAGATGGGGCTTCTACCCACCGAAAAAGTTATCCTGTTGCAACCCATAGCGGCAGTTCTACCCTGCCTAATAGTCGGCATCGACTCGATAGCCATGAGTTGGGCTTGGAGACCCCTACACTTCAAGGAAGCTCAGTGCGCACTGAGGCCACTGGCCGTGGGACTCTGAGACACAGACCATGACCCTGCTGTCGGCCCCGCCCGCCCTCTCCGCCTCCTTGCTGCTACTGCCGTCACTCCATCCTGAGTGTGGCAGTCCCCACAGTCATGCCACCCCCCACCAGTGACACCCAGATATACATATCACCCTGGCTTCCACCAAGGGCCCAGCCCCAGCAGGACCCTACCAGCCCTTCCTTCTGGACATGACCACCCCTCCCTCTCTGCTGGCCCTCACCGGCAAGGTGCCGCCCAGCTTGTGGGCGAAGCGGTGCATGCCCCTCAGCATGAGGTGGCCCAGGCGGTTGAGCACCACGAGGTTGAGCGGGATCCCCACTAGAGCGAAGAAGATGCAGAAGAGGCGGGCGGCCAGCGTGTGGGGGCTCAGGTTGCCGTAGCCTGGGGAGAGAGGGTGGGTGTGTGTCTTTAGGGCACCTTGCCTGCTCCCACCCTGCAGCCCCACTCCCACCCACTGCCCTGTGGCTCAGCCGAGAGTAGCTAACTCTTCTTGTTGCTTAGAATCCCCAGCCTGCAAATCCAAACTCAGCAGCTTCCTAGCTGTGTGACGTTGGGTAGGTGGCACAACCTCTCTGGGCCTCAGGTTCATCTGTGGAGGCTGTGGTCAGGATGAGATTGCATATGTGTGTGTGTGTGTGTGTGTGTGTGTGT
>NW_022107432.1:27424410-27428566 GCF_000313985.2 Echinops telfairi | reverse complement strand
GAGAGAGAGAGAGAGAGAGAGCAGTGTGCCCCTTTCTCTTGCCCTCTGGCCTCTCAGACCTGGCTCAGAAAGCTTTAGGGCAGGACTGAGTTGGAGACGAGACAAGAGACAATAAGATAGATAGTCCAGACCAGGAAGGGTGTGGATGGAACAAGAGGTGGAAACACTGAATTTGATGGTCAAGGGGACAGGCGTGGGGAAGAGGCTGTAGGAGGTATGAGGTTCAGAGGCTAAAGACCCCCCTCACATTGGGGAGGCTGGAGCCAACTGCTTCTGTTTTCAGCCCCCCTCTCTGTTGGAGTGCATAATCAGTGAATTCATGAATGTAATAGGGTTACTCCTGTGCTCATTGTACACTGAGCCTGGCCCTGGAGGGTGTGAGATGAATTGACAGTCTTGGCCAGTCTTTCTAAGGGGTCGGGATCATGGAGTCAGAGGGCTGCGTAAGAATTTTTGACGGAAGACAGAGGGCTAGCTGGTCAGCCTCCCTTGTGACCTTGAGAGTTGCTTTCAGGAAATACTGGCAGACTTAAGGAGCTGGTGCTTCATCCCACTGTGGGGAGGATAGAGGCCAGGATACTGGTTTCCTGGGAGTGGAAGCAAACCCGATTCATCAGTGGTGTTCGCCTGCCACCTGGTGTTCACTCCAGTGTGATGCAGGAGCTGGTTGGAGCTGCAGCCAGGCCTGGTACCCCGGCCAGTGGAAATGGGCCTAGTGGGTTTGTTTCATGGGTTTCAGAGCGGGAGGGATCTAGATGGGCCTTGGCCCTCTCTTCACAAACCATCTGAGGTGCTTCCCTGGGACAATGCCCATCAGCTCTCCTGCAGAGGGGGGCTCAGGGAAACGGGAAGTGAATCTGGTCCAGGTGGGAAAGGAGGCTGGAGAGGATGGGGGTGGGAACAGAGGACTTTGGCGGGCTGAAGAGAGCCCCTGGGAATAGCGTGTTCTCATCCCAGGTGAGGGAAGAGGCCCAGCTCTCCCTAAGGTTGAGAACAGGGAGTCGCATCTCCCGCCCCCTAAAGGCACAGTGCCTTGGGTGGGCATGGCTGAGAAGACCCAAACCCTTCCATCTTTCCTGCCTCTTGGGAGATGGTGGGCGGGCAGCAGAAGTCCCCTAGGGGGGCACGTCTTCAACTTGGAGGTTGCCCAGGAAGCCCCTGGGGATGTTGGCAACATGCAGAAAGATTCAGGAGATCTGTGTGAGGGCGGGGATTCTGCTCCCAAGGGCGGTAAGCCCCCGAGACAGTCCCTAGATGTCTGCCGGCCCCCCTGCCCCTCAGAGAGAGCCTCTGTTCCCAGGTGCACCCCTGCCCGCCTGGCCTGGCCTGGCCCTTACCGATGGTGGTGATAGTGGACACGGAGAAGAAGAAGGAGCCCACCAGCTCCCAGCGCTCCATGCTGGTGGTGTTGCCCATGACCAGGGACCCGCTTTTGTATGCTTGGACGATGCCCTAGGGGAGAGGCCACAGTGACTACCAGGCTTTGTGTGTGTAGGGATTTTACCCTCCACACAGACACACACACTTTAAACCCAACCTGACCAGAGCAAGGCAGTCCTCCCTCTCTAACCAGAAGCACCTTCCTCTCTCTTCGTCAGAAGCCCTGGTCAGCAGTTCAAAACCACCAGCCGCCCTGCACGGGAAAGATGAGACTTTCTACTCCTGTAAAGAATTACAGCTTAGGGAGCCCACAGGGGCAGTTCTACCCTGTCCTGTAGGGTCGCTATGAGTCAGAAGCAACTTGATGGGAATGAGCTGGTTGGTTAGTTTTATCTTCCTCCCCAGAGCCCAGCATAGGATGGAGGCTGTGTTTTTTTTCTTTGACTAGTAGAACAACTATTCACTCCCTCCTCAACTCCCTCCCTCGCTCCATCCCTCCACCACCCTCCCATTTTTGCAATAAGCCCTGGGCCCAGACCTGACACGTCGTGCATGTGCGTATGTGTATGGAATGTTGCCAGCATCATGTCGGAAGAGGTAAGGGCAGAAGTTTCACAGAGGAGGTGAGGTCTCAACCCTGGTCCTCAGGGCAGCATAGGATTGCTCCTGGTGGGAGGGCATTTAGGTAGATGGAACAGCAGGAGCAGAAGCCTGGAAGGAGAACTGTGCCTGGATTCTAGACTAGGTGGCTGAAAGGTCAAGGAACACCTGGTGTGGCGTGGCTCTGCCATGCTAGGTATGGGTGCTAGGTCTCATTCAAGGTCATCGAAAGGAGGGGAGACTGGGTCTGATTGGAATGTGCTGCAGTAGTTGGCAGAGGTGACAAGGGGCAGCAGATTGGAAGGGGTGACTGATGGACAGGCCCTGGCCAGCACCTGATGTGGTGTGGTCCAGGAGGAGCAGAGAGGAGATGCTCAGACATGTAGGCCTCTGGCCCTGTCAGCACGGGAAGCTGGGGAAGGCTCTAAGAACATGTGTGGATGGTGGGGGTCAACGGTGGGGGGTTAGAACAAGTGGAAGAGCAGGGCTGAGAGGGGGAAGGTGGTTTGCTCTCAGTTTGGAGGAATTTGAGGGTCATTATGAAGTTGCCAAGCAATGTGAGTAGCACGGTGAATTAAATATTGGACTGCTAACCCAAAGGTAAGAGGTTCAAACCCACCCGCCCTTCCAAGGGAACAAAGAGGAAGTGTCTCTTTCTGTGAAGATCTACAGCCTCCGGAACACGATGGAGCAGTTCTGCTGTGTCCTACAGGGTGGCCCTGAGTTGCTACGCGTGAAGATTAACCCGACAGCTAAGGGGTTGTTTGGATTAGGCGAGGAAGCTGCAGAGAGGTCCCTGGCAATGCAAATCGTGTGCACTTGGCTATGAACTTTAAGGCAGGCTGCTGAACACCATCCAACTGTGCTGCCGAGGAAAGACCTGGCAACATGCTGCAGGGCCGAGCCCCGCTACCCAAACCCCAGGGAGCACAGTTCTCCCCCGTCACAGGAGACAGATGGCTGGAGTCAGACTCCACTGTGACACAGTCTGACTGCGCGCGCGCGCGCGCGCGGAGATCTGGGCCGGAGCCTTCTCGTTCTTATCCTTGGGGATGGATGAAATCGC
Organism: Echinops telfairi; assembly: GCF_000313985.2. NCBI lineage: Eukaryota > Metazoa > Chordata > Mammalia > Afrosoricida > Tenrecidae > Echinops > Echinops telfairi. The sequence goes on along the minus strand of NW_022107432.1, from coordinate 27,425,520 downwards.
AGGAGGGCTGAGAAAGCCTGGGGAGGAGGGTATATGACAGTGCTTCTCAACCTTCCTCATGCCTCAACCTTTTCATACAGTTCCTCTTGTGGTGGTGACCACCCAACCATAACAGTATTTTCGTTGCTACTTCATCACTGTCATTTTGCTACTGTTATGATTCAGGCAACCCCTGTGAAGGGGTCATTTGACCCCCAAAGGGGTCACGACCCACAGGTTGAGAATCACTGGTTTATGAGATGAGATCCCAGCAGGCAGGCTTGGGAAACACCCCGCTTCCCCAGTCCAAGCTGAGGCTGTAAGTCAGGGGGGTGAACAGCCCAGCTCTGCGGAACCATGTATTTGGATCTCACTTCTCCAAGCCTCCGTTTCATCTCTAAGATGGAGATGCTAATCGCACATGCTGGATGGCTAATGCAAGGTTTGAGGTTCAAACCCAGCAGCCCACCCTTGGGAGAAAGAGGAGGCTTTCTGCTTTGTAAAGATACACAACCTCAGAAACTCTATATAGAGCCATTAGGAGTTGGGACAGATTCAATGGGCAACGGATTTTGTTATTGTTGTTAGTTTATGGCTTGTGTCAGGTTGAAAGAGGAGGCCTGGTGGCATCGTGGTTGCGTTGGGCTGTGATCCCCAGGTCAGCAGTTTGAAACCACCAGCGACTCTGAGGGAGAAAGACGGGGCTTTCCACTTCTGCAAGGAGTTACAGTCTTGGAAACTCACAGGGGGCAGTTCTACCCTGTGAGGTTGCTGTCAGTCCGTATCGACTCGATGACAGTGAGCTGAGTGGAGTTGAAGGTTGGAGGTAGCTCCTATGTGTCAAGTTCTAGGTAGAGTGCTTGGAACACAACACAGTAGACTCAGAAATGTCTACTGTGATCGGCACCACAATGTTTTTCTGTTAACAGTTGAACTTCACCACCTTCCCAAGAGGTGCGTCACATGGTCTGTGAACCAGGGTCAGATGGCCGGCCTGTTTTTTCACAAACTTGGATGCCTGGGCAGTGGGAGGGAAGGAGGGGGCAGGGACGTTCCCAACCCACAAACAGACCAACCCATTGCCTTGGCATCATGGTGGCACAGTGGTTAGAGTTCGCCTGGGATCTTCAA
>NW_022107432.1:27402791-27422966 GCF_000313985.2 Echinops telfairi | reverse complement strand
GCCGCGCCCCGCCAGCCCCTGACCCGGATCATGGAGTCCAGCGCCGGGCCGTCCAGACACGTGAAGTTCCGCAGCAGCGCCCACTTGTCGCTCTGGAACCTGCGTCCGGAGTCCCACCCCAGGGAGCCCTCCAGCAGCCAGAACACGACGGTGCCCAGCGCCAGGTAGCCCAGGTAGACGAGGAGCAGGAGCAGCGTGCGGGGCACCGAGCAGGCGCAGCCCCGAGCCCCGCCCGCAAGCGCCGGCCGCGCTCTGGCTCCGCACATGGTGGAGAGGCTAGCAGGCCCGAGGAGCCGGCGTCCGGGGCCAGGACCCGTTTGGGGCTGGTCCCTTTTCTGGCAGACGCCAGACAGTCAGTGTGGGTCAGTGCTCCCAGGCGGGGTGAGGAGCTGGGGCCCGGGACTGTCCTGCCCCACCCCATACAAGGATCCAATCCCAGGGACAAGAGAGCGGCTGGAGCTGCGGGCACCTGGCTCCGCCTCAGTGTGTGGGGAGTGCCTGTTCCCCAGCCCATCAGGGAGGCGGGGAGGTCCTCTGGGTGACCAGAGCGAGCAAGCAAGAGGGAAGAGGCCCGGAGCCCCCAAACTTCCGTAGCTAGAGCCTCCTGGAAACCGCACTCACTCAGGGGCCAGAGAAAGTAGAAGTCACGTTTATTGTCAGGTCCCCTGCCTCTATCCATAGGTTTTGGAGTCCGGGGGCTGCCTGTTTTTGTTGGGACTTAAAGAAGGCTCCTGCTGCTTCTCACCTGTCCAGCAGCTGGAGTGATGTCCCATCTCTGGGGCAGAGCCTGAGCTGCCTCGTCCACCCTGCATGGAGGAGGCTCTGAGGCCCTGTGGAGTCAGTCCGCAGGCCTTCTGCTCCAGGCCTCTCTTCCACGTTTGGAAGTCCGGCAGTGTCAGGTTGATAACCTCCATCCGTCTGGCCGCGGTAGATCCTTCCCCGGACCTTCTGTCTGGAGGGGAGGCTTCTCTGCTCCCCAGCGCTGCCTCAGCCTGTCCAGAGGTCTCCGCCACTTAGGGTGCGGGGCAGGGGGATGGGGAAGGACTGAGGTGTCTAGGCCTTGGTGAGATTCAGCCTTGGCCTGGCCCAACTCTTCCTCCCCTCCCACCCCAACTCCCTTCTGGTGGGAGAAAGGCCAGGCCTGGCCCAAGAGAGCTTCCCATGGGAGGCCAGCCTGCCAGATGGCTCATTTCCTGGAAGGCTCCTGGGACCTGCTGGTTCTCTGGCTCCCCAGAGGGTGTTTGGAAAGACTCTTAAAAAGACAGGAGTCCAGAGGAGGTGTTGAGATCAAAGGGTACCCTGTGGGGATTGGGGGAACACGTCTAAGAAATCGGTGGATAGACCACCTAAGAGGTCCTAAGTCTTGTCCCTGGATAGTTCTAGACTTCCAGGAAACGGGAGCTGGTGAGTCCGGAGAGGCCACCCCTGAGGCTGAGAGCGCCGTGCATGGAGAGTGTTCTGCCAACATTCTTGCCCGGTCCTCTCCTCTCCTGGGCTGTCCCTCGTAGCCACTCTCACGGGCTCCCACTGCGCCCTGGATCTGGCCCTGTCACCTTATTTTGGGTGCCATGTTGGGGTTTGCCTGTGTGTGTCCAGGCCTACCCCTTGACTAAGGATGCGCTGAAGACAGGGTGTTTTGAGTGCCATATCCCTTAAGCCTGGTACATGTGGTGGGCTTGGCAAATGCAGAATGTGGCTGTGTTGAGACAGGCAGGAAGTCACCTCTGGTTTTCCATCCTGTGTGTGTGTGGGTGGTGGGACTGCTGCTGGAGGCTTGGCCACAGTGGTCCAAGTTCGGAGCCAATTAGCCCAGGTCACTTTTAAGGGGTAAGGGCCAGGCTCTCTGGGACGAGGGTACAAGTCTCACATACCTGTCTGGGATCCCGACTCTACACTGCCTCTCTGTTATATTCTTGGAAACGGCCTGCCTCCTGTGGGGCCTTGGGAAGTGACTAGAGTGGGCGAGGAGGCGGTGTAGCAGGGAACCAGAAGGCAGATAGGGTGGGTTGAGAGAAGCCAGGAGAGGCCAGTGGGGCCACCTGCGGGCCTCAGGCAGAGATGGGGATCTTCTGAGGTCTGGGCAGCCCATCGGCCCCAGGGGTGCCTCTTTCCTTGAGGTTGGAGCCCCTGCTGAGGGGCCAGAGCTGGGAGCACCTGCGCAGAAGCAGGGGGCCCAGTGGGAGGATCAGCGCCAGCCAGGCGAGGCCCAGGAGGATCCAGATGGCCGCCAGGCTCCGGTACACTGAGATGTAGTGCTTGCTGGGGTCCGTGCCTGGCAGTGAAGGGGATGGGATAAATGCCAAGGGGCTGAGGGCACAGCCACCCCCAGGCTCCAGATGGCCCCTGCCTCACGATGGACTCTCCTTCTTTCCCACAGCCCCTGGTGGACATCGGGGAAACGACCATGGGTCGCAGGAAGATGTTCCTGAGACTGCATAGAAGCGGCAAGAACTAGCCATCGCCCCTGAACAAGTCAGCCTGGAGAGCTGCTTTTGAAAAACTAGCTGTTGAGAACCGCGTGGAGCACTGCTCTCCAGGGACACCCCTGCAGCCTCCTTGAACGGAAGTTGGCCTGGCTGCAGCTGACATACCCTCAACAGCTGTCCCTACCTGACTCCCACCTCCCCACCTCCCAGACCCCGGCAAGCTCGCCCCCTACCCCAGGCTAGGTGGCTGTCAGGTTCTGTTCTCACCGACAACATAGTCCCCGAAGCCGATGGTGCTGAGCGTGATGAAGGCAAAGTAGAAGCCCTCGCTGAAGCTCCAACCCTCCACGTGGCTGAAGACCATGGGGGGGAAGATGAGAATGACCAATGTGCCCAGGGTCAGGAAGAGAGCCAGGCCGAGGAGCTGCAGGAGCTGGGAGGGAGGGAGGAGGAGTCCCGGTTGTATTGACATGAACGGCTCCAGAGTTGGGTCAGGAAGCCCTGGGCTGAGTTTGGGAATGGGGCTAGGCCGTAGCTGGGTCTCCTCTCTGCTCTGCAGGTTTATCTCTGTGGGAGCGATCTGGTTCTAGCTCGGGAAAGATGAGGGCAGAGGGTTTGTCTATTGGGGGCAGGAGGGATTTAGAGACACGGGGTGGCAGAGTAGTTACATGTTGGGCTGCGATCTGCAAGGTCAACAGTTCGAAACCACCATCTGCTCCTCAGGAGAAAGACAAGGCTTACTATTCCCGTAAGGAGCTATAATCTTGGAAACTCACGGGACAGTTCTACCCTGTCCTATAGGGTCACTATGAGTTGGCATTGACTCGATGGAAGTGAGTTGGGTTTTGGGGTTCTGGGATCTGGAAATCATGCTTGTACAGGCTCCCCGTCTGCTCCCTGTCCCTCCCAGCATCTTACAAAGGACTGGCTATGCGGGCAGGGGTTGCATGGAGCTGTCCTGCGTGGCCCAGGGCCTGTTTTCGGTCTCAGGAAAGGAAGGGATGGACATTGAGACGGCTGTCCAGATCCCCTTTCACAGGAGGCTGTTGGCCAGCTGTCAGTTCCTTCAGGGTTCCACCTTCAGAGAGAGGCCCCTCACCCCCGGCACACTCCTGCTGGGTGCCTGATGGAGGCAGAGCTTAAAGGCCTGGCTAAGTCAGCCCACACTGGGACCATGCTTGCAGTGTGCACGTGCTACAGAGCTCTCGTGGGACTGGCCGACTCTTTGTCCCAGCAGCCCAGCAGTCCGTCTGCCCAGCCCCACCACGCTCAGTCCCAACTGACCAGCCCCAGCATCTGCTTCAGGACAACGGAACCTGCCCATTGGGTCCCAGCAGGGTGAGGAAGGGAGGGGGCCTACCTGGGAACGCCTGGGCTGATCCTCCCATCTCTCCAGGGCAGCCAGGTGGGTGCGTAGCCCCGTGCCCAGGTGATTGAGGAAGACCACGTTGAGAGGGATGCCCACTAGCGCGTAGAAGACACAGAAGACCTGCCCTGCCTCTGTGCTGGGTGCCAGGTTCCCATATCCTGTCGGGGAAGGAAGGATGTGTGTGTGAACAGGAGGAGAGTTGGGATCTAACCGCCTCCCACCCAAACTCTTGCCGAAGTTGGTCTTCCGTCTCTCAAGGATGGTCCCAGGACCGGTGTTTTCCACACACTGCTAGAATGATCTCTAGTTTTAAGAACCCTGCTCATCTCAGAAAGCCCTTCTTAAAGACACTCCCCCCTTGACTGTGCCCCTTCTCCTGCCCCATGGGAGTGAGTCTTGTGAGTCTCTGTACTGCGGCGTGTCATTCCTATCTAGCAACTGCCACTGGCTGACATGACTGCTTCGGGTGGTGGGCTGGATGGGATTGGAAGCCCCAGGAGGTCTGAGCTTAGGCCTGATCAAAGTTTGTATCCCCCACTCCCACCATCTGCCTGGCAGGTCACCCGAGTTCAAGGAAGGTGGGTGGACCTGGATTTAGCGGAATGGGTAGAGGGGTGTGGAGGAGTCTCCATGGAGCGTGTGTGTGTGTGTGTGTGTGTGTGTGTGTGTGTGTGTGTAGAGCAAATGTGGTCAGCCCCCTGAGGACATCTGGGATAGCACTTACAGTTTGGGTGGGCAGATTGCGAACACATGGACGATGTCCCACCTCAAGCCCCTGCGTCTCTCAACCTGAGAGATGTTTATGGCCACAGGAGGGTGCTTGGTCTGTTGGGGCAGGCTCAAAATGTGCAGGTTTAACATGCCCCAAGGCAGGAGTTGGTAGCTCAATACCAGCCCCTCTCACCAGCCCCCAGTGAGACCATCAGAGAGAGCCCAGCAGAGGGAGCCCTGGTGCCCAAACCAGTCGCTTGCAGTGTAGTGCACACTGTATTGCCTCCCCCCACCTCCTCCCCACTACCTGCGCATCCTGGAATCTCCTCCCAGAGCAATCAACTTCTGGTCTCTGGAGGGGAGTCCCCACTGAGACAGGGGCTTTGGGGACAGTCCTTTTCCACTCCGACCTTTTACCTATGGTAGTGACGACCGTGCCTGCGAAGAAGAAGCTGCTGCCAAAGTCCCAGTTGCTGGGGTTGGTGGAGTTGCCTTTGGGGTTCACACCTTTTACCCAGGCCTCCATGATGACCTGTGAGGGAGGGTGGCATGGGGGTAAGGGGTGGGCAAGAGGAGTTGATGGTTAGTGAGAACCAGCCACTGGCCAAGCCCTGGCATCTCGCTGAATGATGCTCTCAGCTGGGATCATTCTCATGTCACAGCAAAGAAGATGGGGGCTCAGAAGGACTAAGAGGCTTCCCCAGGCCCTCAGACCCCAAGCCCGGTGACGGTTCTGCTGGCCAGGGCTGTCCGCAGTGCGGACTCCAAGCCTGGGCTGGTGGAGGGGAAGTGAGCTCTGCAGAGGTGAGGTGGAAGAAGCTAACAGAAGGTTCTGGGGGGGTCAGTGTTGGGAGACCACAGGTGATCAGGAGGACCAGGCCCACACGGAACAATCGGGAAACTTCAGGTTGGATGTTCTTGGAAGGGAACATGGAGCTTGGGGACTCCAGGGAAAGCCATGGGGCCATCCTCCCACAGAGCGGATGGCGCTGAGCTTCCAGGTGAGCTGGCAGTCTGCACTTTGGTGCCCTCTAGTGAGCGCTGGCTGCGCCAATAGGAGACATTCCGTCTGAGTCCTGAGCCGCTAAGGTGGGAGAGTGCACATGCGGGGTGTTGTATGTGTGTTCTGTGTGTATGAGTGCATGGAACTTTTGAAGAGTGCGCAAAATTCCTTTCGGTGTGAGTTGTCCCAGGGCAGTGTCACAATCTTGTCACCTGTTGGGCCCCAAAGACCTGTAGGGTTCAGTTCAACGCTGGGCTGTACTGCGGGGCCTCTCCCGCCCCTCCCCATCCCCCAGTTCCTATGGAAACTGTTTGCGCCCTGGCTGGGAGAGTCTACTTGGCCAGGGTGGGCTGGTGCCCGATGCAGCCTGTCTGCGTCTTCTCACTTTGTCAGGAGTTGGCCTCTGAAGATGTGGACTTTGGGCTTCTTCTCTTTCCCACACTCCCCTAGAGGCGACTCTGGCCAAACATCCCCCCCACCCCCACCCTGTCCTCTTGAGGCACCTCGTCCCTCGGGAAAAGGCCTTGCCCTCTTCCTGGGCTCCCTTCCAAGGGCCTCAGTTCCCGGAGAGAGACTGTCCAGGGTGGGTGAGGGGGTAGCCATGGGCTGCTTTCTTTAAGACTCTGGAGCTGGTGGAAAGGAGTCAGACTTACTAGCTCTGTGAGTCTAGACGGGCCCTTATTTTCCCATGGAGTCAGTTTTGCTCTTTTGTCCCCTGGGGTTTTCACAGTAAGACGTGTTTTCCCGAGGAGCCCTGATGGCGAACGGGCTGTCACTGCCGTGTCAGCAGTTTGACTCCAACTGCGGATCCTTGGGAGAGAGATGGCACTCTGGCTCCCGTCCAGGTCTGTAGTCTCGGAAACCCACAGGAGCAGTTCTGCTTTGTCCTGTAGCATCACCATGAGTTCGAATCGACTCGACGGCCATGAGTTTGGCTTCAGTTTGGTGTGTTCTCCCAGAATTCTTCTGCCTTTGGCCAAATTGTTTTGGTGATAGGGTATGTTATGGGTTGGGCAGCACACCTCAAGGTCAGCAGTTCAAAACCACCAGCTTCTTCTGGGAGAAAGGCTTTCTATTTACATAAAGATTTACAGTCTCAGAAACTCACAGGGGCAGTTCTACCCTGTCCTATAGCGTCACTATGAGTCAGAATCGACTCAATGATAGTGAGTTTGGAGGGTCCCCTCCCACCCAGGATGAAGACCCTTGGGGCAAGGAAGGAGACCCTGGCTGCCCTGGGGTGGTCCCCACCAGGACGGGTGGGCTGTAGACATGCTCATCACAGACACTGCCACCTCTGAGCGGCAGCCCAGTCTGAAGCCTCTGTCCAGAGTACAAGCCTTCCCACACTCTCTGGTTCCTGCGTTCTCCTCTAAGCCAGGCCTGACGGAGTTGGTGGTCTCAGGATCTCCACCACTTTTGCTTTCTTGGCGGGGCCTTCGGGTTCTCGACCTTTCTCAGCCCTGACCTAGGCGTTATGACCCCAACCTGACCATTCTGGTTGACCAGAAACCAGGGAAGTGAAGCCTGAGGCTGCAGGTCCGGTTTCTTGAAAGAACGGGTCAGGGCAAGTGTCTCCAAGTTCTAGAAGCTTCTCTCAGACCACCCAGCCCCGGCCATCTCCCAGGCCAGCTGTTCTCAACATTAAGAGGCAGCAGCAGCTCTTGGAGGGCTTGCTAAAGCCAAGGATGCTGGTCCCTCGCCCCGAGGTGCTGATGCAGCAAGTCGGGCGGGACCCTACATTTTGCCTTTCTGACAACCTCCCAGGTGATCTGCGTGCTATGGGTCTGGGCCCCACACGCGTTTTCTTTGTTACACGTTTTATTTATTTTGTTGTTATTGAGCCCATATTCACAGCCAAGCACACACCATGTGTCTCGTGCCCTCATCAGTGATACTGATGGCATGCTTCCAGCTGCGTGACCTTCCTCAGCACCCCTCATTTCCGAGTTGCTCAGGAAACCCCAAGTTATCTGTCCCCTAGTGGGAGGGCAACCCCACGATCCCCCTAGAGACCTCCTTCTCCATTCACAGAAACGCACTGTCCCCTAAGGTCTCCAGCTGACCTTTCGAGTTGCTGGTGTCAATTTGATCCCGTACAGGTAATTCTTCAGAGAGCCAGGGCTATGAACCAGCTCATTCCAGCTCAGTCCCCCGCTGAGCATCTGCATTTCCAGCCCCTATAGCTGGATTCCTCATTGGCATTGTACCAAGATACTCAGGTAATTCTTATAGATCCCCCAGATTGTGATGGCCCCAGAATTCGTATAGATTCTTGCAGGTCCCCAGAACCTTAAAGGTTCTCCTGGATATGTGTGGTGCTTACAATATCTGTTGTCAATTGAAGACTTAAGAACGAAGGGGTGGAGTTTAGCCTGTCAATCAGGTCGCAGCTTGATGCTCTCATTTGGAGGTGCTAAGGAGATAAACAGCTTGTTGGAGGTGGGACACATGCACACTCCCTGGGAGACATTCCAGCTGACAAGACACATGGAGCTACACTAGAGCCCTGAGCTGGAGGAGCCACGTGGAGACCCATGCCAGCGCTGAAATGCTTCTACCGCCACTGGATCCACAAGACTCCCCACCCACTGGCCTGTGATCTTCCTGCATTCGGCGCCATTGCATGCTTTGCGTGAGTCTAAAGAGGAACTTATAAACTGGTACTGGACATATGGGCTAATATCGGACTTATGAACTTGGTATGGACTGGGCTGGGATGTTTTCTGGCTGTACAATTACTCTTTAGATAAAGCTCTTTCGTATACACGTATCAGTGTCCATGGATTTGTTTCTCTAGTCTACCCGGACTAACACACTCTTTAGACTCATACCTTGTTAAAATGTAGATTGGATTCACTACACTGAGGGTCGAAATGCGAACTTTCAGCAGGGAGTCCAACTGGAAAGAGCTGGTTAGAGGCCCTGAAACAGGGCATATGCTCAAAGCAGACCTTTTTACTTCTTCAGATAAACCACTGTTAGAGGACGGGCCCGGGTGGCCCAGTGGGCTGCATGCTGGCTGCTCCCTGCAAGGCCAACCACTAGAGCCTGCGGATGGACTGCTCTGCAGGAGAAGACGCGGCCTTCTGCTCCTGTAAAGATTGGCAGCCGCTGGGGAGTTCTGTTCTGCCCGTAGGGTTGCTGTGAATCAAGATTGTTCCATGGGGCTCACCTTTTTGGGAATCATTGTTCTAGACTGTATCCTTCCCCGAGTACTGAGGCTAAACCTATGTGGGCCAGAGCAAGGCCTGAGTTTGAATTCTGAAAACTGCAGATAATGACTATCAGGGTGGTGATTTGAATAATACAAGTAGGATCATGATTTGGCTAAACCCATTCTGTATATCCTGTTTTTCCACAGCTTTAGGTGCCTTGTAAATGCCCCCTAAATACCACGCACCCTTGTGACTGAGAGATGGGTCATTTGGGTTCAGATTTTGGGCAGTGTGCCCCATGCTACCACCTGTCTGCCAGTGGAGGCGGGTGTGTTGCTAGGAGGCCAACGAGGTTCCAGTGGAGCGTCCAGACTAAGGTGAGCCAGGGACAGAGGCCTGGCAGTCAACTTCCAAAAATCAACCCGGGACACCCTTATAGACTCCAGTGGTCTGATCCTCGGGTGTATGGGGTGGTCGTGCACCGGGGTAGAGTTGACGCCGTCAACCACCACACTGTCATGATGATTCTTCTGCACTTGATGGTGGTGTCCCTTGCTTCATCCCTGTCTCATCCCCACCCCCACCCCCATCCCCCAATTCCAGCAGTAGAGGCTTTGTCCGGCACCCTAGTCGGGAGGGTGTTGGGCCAGGCAGGCCTAAGGCTTGGGGACCCAGGGTCTGTGTGGGGACAGGATGTGGCCAGAGAGCGGTCCACAGGTAGGATCCTGGCAGAACTACATGCCCACTGCGCCGGGCCAGGGTAGGTCAGAGGGGTGGCCGTTCCTGACACTTCATTGCCTCCCACCCACAGGACTGCGGTGCTCAGAACAGGGGCTGGAGCTGGGTGGGTGGGGGCTGTGCAGACAGGAGGGGGAAGGACATTTGGATAGGTGTGGTGACAGTGACACACAGGCACGTTGATGCAGCAAGTGGCGCTCCGGAGGCGACTTTGATATCTGTGGTCAGATGTCTGTGGCATGGATGGGGTTGTTCCTGACACCTTATGGATAAAGAGAGGTTGGGATCCAGAGAGATCCAATATTAGAACCGGGGGCCTGAATCCAGGATGAGGTCGCACCTAGTTCTGAGCCTCTACTCTGCTTCTAACAGGACATATGGGTCTCCCCTGGGTCACCAGGAGAAGCACTCCCCACCCGCCACGCCTGAGTCCTCCCCTTCACCTGCACAAACTGTTCCAGGGCTCGCTGGTCCAGGCAGGTGTAGTTCTCCAGGAAGCGCAGCTTCTCAATCTGGAACTGGTCCCTGGACTGAGCCTCCGCCTGCTTCTCCAGCAGCTGGAAGACCGTGGCTCCGAGCAGCAGGTAGCAGATGTAGGCCAGGAGCAGGGGCAGCACCCGGCCACCCCAGCAGCTGCTGAGCCCAGCACCAGGCATAGTGTGGCTGGGACTGGGCTGGGGCCTTGAGGCTGGCTGCGGTAGGAGAGGCGGGCAGCAGGCAGCAGGCAGCTCCTAGGGACCCTGGCAGCCTCAGCCTGTCCACCTTGCCCTCCTGGGACAGGTGTCTGCAGCCTGGGAGTCTGTTTGAACAGTGCGGGGCGAGCTTGGCTGCACTTAGTGCACGGTGCGAATGCAAACAGGCCTGTCAACCCCCACCATGGCCTTTTTTTTTTTTTGTCCTTCTGCAGAGGGAGCAGCAAGTCAGTGACCACCAGGACCCCCGCAAAGAGACCGACCGGGTGTTTCTGAGGCCACTGTGGCTCACCCACAGCCTCCACATGGGATGGGTGTTTCTGGGCCACATCTAGTAGGCCTGCCCCCCTCTGTCTGGGCCCCAGTAGGTGCCCTCAGCAGCCCCCAGCCTCTCCCCCTGAAGGATTCACCCCCGGAGCTGGGGAGGGAGCGGGGGCTGGGGAGCAATCCACACGGGAGCGAACAGATCATCTCCGCTCAGTTGCTTTGGTCACACACGGGGCTGTGCGGCTCCACCTGCCTATCTGGGGCTGTGGGGGAAGAGCGCACTGGGTGACAAATCAGGACAAATGACAGTCTCACGCAGGGACAGCCTCAGGGCTGAGGCTCCTAATAAATTGGACGCATTTGCCTCATAACTTTTGCTGATAGTGTACTTTGCTTGCAGTCCCTCCCGTCAGGGGATAACATGTTGGTGAGATCTATGTGTGAATAAAAAGGGAAGCTGAGCGTATATCCTAGGCCCAGAGCATTAGCAGCGGCGGTGTGTGTGTGTGTGGCGTGTCATCAGGGCTTTCCTCCCACTGCCCTGCTCTTTGTTCCTCTGTGTATGTGTATGTGTGATGGCTTTATTGAGATATAATTCACGTCATAAAATTCACCCATTTCAAGTGTTCAAGTCATTGGCTTCTAGTGTAGTCACAGACTCGTGTAACCATCCCCACAATCAATTTTAGGGCATTTCCATCACCTCAAAAAGAAATCCCAAACCCCTTAGCCATCTCCCCTTCCCATCCCCCAGTCTCCGCAGGCTGCTCCCTCCGCCCCCTGCCTCATTCTCAGTCCCTGGCTACCACTAATCTTTGTCCTGTCTCCATGGATTTATCTGGTCTGGATCCCTCTGAGAAATGGTCCCACAGGGCCGCCGTTGGTGCTTCTTGGCGACTGGATTCGTTCACTGGCCTTAATGTACTCATGGAGCCCTGGGGGGCTAGTGGTTATGCACTGGGCTGTGATCAGCAAGGTCTGCAGTTTGAAACCACCGCATGCTCCTCGGGAGAAAGAGGGGGGCTTTTAATTCCGGTAAACAGACTCAAAAACCCACAGGGCCACCAGCTCTACCATGCCCCATCGGGTGGGCATCCACTCGAGGGCAGTGAGTTTGGGTTGGCTTGAGGATGTACTCAAGGCGCATCTGTGTGGCAGCCCGTGCCGCAGCCTCGTCCTGTTGTAGGACTGGATAATGTGCTCCACTGCATGCAGAGACCACTTTTCATGTTGGTACACTTTGGGTCATTTCCCAGCCCCCGCCTTTTTTTTGGGGGGGGGGGTTGGTTATGATGAATGCTGTAACAAGCCTTTGGATCCCAGTGTCTGGGTGGCTGTAGATTTTGCTTCTCTCGAGCGGAATTGCTGGGAGTGGAATTGCTAGGCCCTCTAAGGGACCGGAGGTGGTGATGCAGTGGTTAAGCGCTCTGCTGCTACGTAAATGAGGGACCAGCTGTTTCCAGACCTGTCTTCTCTTATTCCCCTTTCTTCCAGACGGCTCAGCGGTGTCATGCCAGGGGAGGTCACCCTCTTGAAAATGTGTTACATGATTTTTCATTTTTTGATGTATGAAACCCAGGGTCGATGAACCTCTAGACAGCAAGTAGAATAAAGGTTTCATGGGGGAGGGAGGTCCAATGACGGAGGTGGTGTGTATGTGTGCGAAGGGGAGACAATGGCAAGGAGTCCATGTAGAAAAAGAATGTTGGGACACTGGTTGTGGTAGCAATTGTACAATTCTGCTTAATGTCATTGAACGATGGAATGATATGATATTCTATATTAAAAAAGTCCACAAAAAAAGATGGCTCAGCCCCTGCCCAGGAGCTGTGTAAGGAGCTCGAGGGGTGGTGGGAGGACCATAGAAAGGGGTCCGCTCAGCTGAGTCCATGCTCTGCTCCTTCTCGGGAGGGTGGGTGCTAGGTGGGAGGAAGCTGAGCCTGGGCACCTGGGAGCGGCTCCTGGAGTCTGGCGGGCAGAACCAGGATTGCTAGCAACCCTGGTTATGGTTAGGCGATGCCAAGTCGGTGCCGACTCACCGTGGCCCTGTGCACGGCAGGACGAACACTGGCCGGCCTGCGCCAGCCTCTCGGTGCTTCTTACGTCTGAGCCCTCGTTGCAGCCACTGTGTCCGTCCATCCCGTCCACGGCCTTCCTCTTTGTCACTGCCCCTCCGCCCCACCAAGCATGAAGTCCTTCTCCGGGGACTGCTCTCTCCTGACCACAGGACCAAATCTCCCATTCTTGCCACCAAGGAGCATTCTGGATGTGCTTCTTCCAAGACAGATCTGCTTGTATTCTTTTCTGGCAGTCCATGGCACGCTCAGTGTTATTCACCAGTTCAACGCATTGATTTTTCTTGTCGTCCTTAGTCGGTGTCCAACTTTCACACGCCTGTGAGGCAATGGAGAATATCGTGACTTGGGTCGCGTGCACCTTTGTCCTCAAAGAGACGTCCTTGCTGTTTAACGCTTTAAAGAATCTTGTGCAGGAGATTGACCTGATGTCAGGTGTCGTCTGACTGCTGCTTCCAGGAGCATGGATTGTGGATCCAAGCGAGACAAAATCCCTGACAACTTCAACCTTCTCTCCCTTTATCATCGATTGAGCAATCAAGGTGAGGATTTCATTTTTTCCCCATTGAACTGTGATCCATACTGAAGGCTGCCAGCCTTAGAATCCAACACAGTGACTTTTCAGGTTCCCCCCTTGGTTTCTTGTTCTAAGAGGATACGGATGAGGACTGGAGCTAGGAGCCCTGCTGGCCCCTCCCAAAGACCACTCCTCTTTTGTCTCAAAGGAGTTGCCTGTTTCCTGGCGATTCCACGAAAGTGGGGTCGCTCAATCATTGTCCCTTGGTGTCTGACGTACTTCGTGGTGCCTCCTGTTTTCGGGTTGTGGCCTAGGTAGGTCATTTGTCTTTATGGATGAGTGCCTCCGTTGTGTGCATGTGCACTCTGCTTACCCACGGGCTATTTCCACCGTTGTCTGTAGAGACTTTGCTGCAATGGGCCGATAGCCCTAGTGGATTCCCTTTCCCTTCTTCCTAGCAGACCCTGGGTTTGCAGCTGCCAGCTCCAGGCCACGAGTACCACTGGGCTAAATCCATCGTGCCAGGCCTGCTCTCCCCGTCTTGGGCCAGGTTCCCCAGCAGCAGCCCCTAACAGGGGGTTTGCGAACAAGCCAGTGATGGCCAATAAGAGAGCGGGACACGCAGGACAGGGAAGCAGGAGATGCCAAAGGACGTGCCATTGTTCCAGCCTCAGCCTGGTTCCTGGGGAGCTCTGGAGGGTCAAGTACACCTGGGTTAATTCCACTGGAGCCAGGGCCGCTGGGCTTCCCTGTCCTGGTCAGGCACTCAGGCATTTCGAGCTCTGTGCACCCGCAGAGAGAACAACTCCAGCAGCCTGTAGGCAGTCCACTGAGGAAGAGTCACATGCTGGCCAGCCCACTGGAAACGAGAACACATCAGGGGCTGGAGAGAGGGGCACAGCAATGTTAAGGGGGCCAGATGAATCATAGTGTCCCCTGTATCTACTTTTCCAAGCTGCCTTTGCTGGCCTATTCGACTGGGGCTGAAGTTGGTCAGAGGGTTTTGTGGGGAGCTGTCCTGTCCTGATAAAGAGCGTAGATGCAGCTGGTCCCACCTCTTCCATTCTTTGTTCCTGGAATACACAGGGTGACTGGACCCCCACAGCCATCTTGTCTCCACAAGGGGTAGGTCCAGAGAACCACCAGAAAGGCCAGCCAGGCCCTGCTAGGAACGGCTGTGTTTGTGTACGTCACGGTTGGGTGTTCCATTACCTCCCCATAGTTACAGGGGTGTTTCTTCGTTTTGAGCCTTGAAAGGTTTATTTGAATGGGGATCGCTCTCTGGTTCTCCCAGACGACTGAGGTCATTTACTGTAGGAGCCCAGGCACAGGCACAGCCAGCAGCTGGGACACCCAAGCCTGGCTCTTCACTCCTCCATCTCCACTACTTACATGGCTTGCCCACTCTGCTCCATTGTGGCTCCCTCTCCAAAGGTGCCTGTCTCCCTGTCTGCCTTAGAGGCTGCCCTGCTGGCGCCTGGTCAGCTTCAGCTCCCACTGCCAGCGAGTCCATGCCTCTGTATTTCGTCAGCTTAGGTCCTCCGTGGAGAGGCTGAGCACCTGAGGCATCTACTACCGGCCATTTCACAGGGGTCTGGTGGGAAGGATGGGGCCGTGCGGTGCCGGCATCGGCTGCTCAGCTGCCAGCAGGCAGGTAGCGCTACCCCATGCATAGGTATCAGTGTTGAAGGAGTTTGGGAGTGGCAGATACTGTGGCTGGTAGGTCCACACCATGGAATGTTGGTTTCTGGAAGAAGAAGGAGAAGGAGAAGGAAGAGGAGGAAGAGGAGGAGGAGGAGGAGGGAGAGGTGGAGGAGGAGAAGAGAAGGAGAAATGAGAGAAAGCACAGGAGGGGGTAAAGAGGGAGGGGAAGAGAGAGAGAGATATATTTTACAGGTACTAGAAGCAAGGGGGAGAATTTTACTAGTTTCAAGTACACGAATGATTGAGGGAGGGGTGGGGTGTAGTGTTGTCATCGGGTAGAAGGGTCTTTCTTAAAACAAATAAAACCACCACCAACCAAATGACCCACTGCGTTGAGGTGAACGGAAGTTGGATGTTATGAACTTCCTGACACTGGCCCAGGTGCTGGGTAAAGGTGGAGCTCCCCAGCCAGATTACTTCATAAGCAGGTAAGCACAGGCTTCCTTGTGCTTATTTACTAATCTGTAGTAATGAAATTGTGCATGACAGATGAGTAATTAATCGAAAGCCAGCCCGTACTGACTGTGCTTATTGGGTGATCTGCCCTGGCAATGGTGCCTCTCATCTGTTAGGTGGGTAAGAAGTGGCCCTACCTGAGGGTGGTGTGCCGGGGGCTCCCTTTCTCTGGAATTCCGAGGTTCTTTGGGATGACCTACTGAAACCACTCCCTCCAAGCGTTCTACCTCCCAGGGGCCTAGGGGCTTCCTCAAAGAGCACCTGGGGAAGGCGAGTGTGTCCGGAGGGAGAAGAGCGAGCCTGAAGACATGAACTTCTCCTTGCCTGGCTTGTCCCTCGAGTGTGGGGGAGATGCGGCAGCAGGTCTCAGGCCATGTGCTAGTTAAATCCACTTCGTGGCTCTAGAGAAGCTCATAATATGCGAAGAGTGCAGGAGGATCGTAGGCGGGGACTTAGCAACCTCTTCAGCATGGCGTGTCCCTGCTGGGCTGGAGCACCCCTTATAAGCTATGGCCATGGTACTGAGTCGGAAGACAATAAAGGGAGAGAGGATGGACTAGATGCATGGGGGAAGTGAGGGAAAGCAATGGGTGGGGGTGGCTGTGGGTGGGGAGGGGGATGCCGGGGTCATGGTCAGGTAGAAGGAGCCCCGCGTCAGCGTTGCCATCCTCGGGAAGAGGCACCAGGTTCTCTGCGGGCAGAACACTCTGGTGTCTGGACTACCTGTGCAGTTCTCACTACGGGCTGGGGAGGTTGGCTAGACCTGTGCAGTCTCTCGCCTGCCTGGCACACCTTCCTCTCTGCTCACTGGCAGGTGCTCTCTGTGGATCACCCTCATACCCCCCTGACTTTCCGGAAACCACCCAAAGCCAAGCCTACAGGGGATCATCTAACTGCGTCTCAGAGAGAGTCTGCCTTACCAGCACTTCCAGCTTCCTGGGGGACTTCTGAAAATGCCCAGGCTTCAAGAGCCAAAGAAAAGTAACCTAATGGTAGAATTTGGGGGTGGTCTACTCTCCAGGTGCCGAAAGCACTCTGCTTCCTAGAGGAAGCTCCGCCCTCCTCCCCAGTTCCTTTGCTCAAGCCATGCCTGTCTATCAAGTGCTGGCCCTCTCTCTGGGCTGCTGGCTGATCTAGGTGCTCCCTCTTGTCTGCTGTGGTCCCCTGAGGTCAGCGGTTGGTCAGGTTTAGGTGGGAACCTGCAGGAAGGCCCACACCTGCTCACCAGCCCTTCCATCTCCCCGCCTGACACCTCCCCACGTGGGCACCGCCCTCCTGTGAGTGAGGGGGTGGGCCCAGGACGTGATTTATAACCTCTTTCAGGGAATTATTGCTGTTAATGGGCAGAGCCAATTTGTGCTTTCCCAAAAGGGGGAGGGCAAAATCAATTAATGGAGGTGCTGACATGGCCGGGCCTGATGGCAGTGCGGGCCTGACATCCGGGGGGGTGTGATAAGGAACTTTCTGAGGCTGAACTAATCGGGAGATTGGAGGGAAAAGAAGGCAAACAAATACCCCCGGATCAATCCCAGGTACAATAGGCAGAGAGGGCAGAGTCAACAGAGCTGGCGAGCATGAGCCTCTTTCCATCCGAGCGAGCCTCGAGATAAGGAAGGGACAGGCTGCCCACCCCCACCGTCCAACATAGGTATGCCTGATGGACTCACTCAATAGACACATCCGCACAATGATAAAGTGCTTTCCAAACCGGAGCTAAGGGGCAGAAGATAAGGCTCCCCTGTCCCAGGTACATCCCTGACAGGGAAAAGGGTGAAGGGAGAGGCGTCTGGCCTTCAGCTCAGTCCTTCTCAGAGAGAAGACCGTCTGGTCAATGACACCAAGGGAGTTGGACGACAAGTTCGGGATGTGGGGCCTTGGTCTCCTGGGGGACTCTGAGACCAACTGGGAGGATGTGGAAGCCTGAGGGGGCGACTTGAGGGGAAGGCTCAAAAACTAACAAAAGAACAAGCACACCTGTCATTCATCTTGCTCAGACTTAATTATTTCACCTTTCGTCGTTCATCATTATTTCCCTTGTCTTACACAATCTCTCCCCTGATGCCGCAAATGTAATGCATTTGAGAGAGGGCAGCTCTAGTTGAAGGTGGGGAGCAGGCTCTCGATTTTCACCAGCCCAGAGAGCTTGATCTCAGTGCCATATAGTCGATTCCGAATCAGCGACACTGGACCCATAGGTAACAGCATGGTAAACAGAGAGAAGAGCGAAGTCGGTCAAGGATTTCGTCTTGCGTGGATCCACAATCAGCGTGCCTGGAAGCAGCGGTCATGAGATCTAATGACACATGGCATGTCGAAAAGCAAGGACGTTGCTTTGAGGGCAAAAGTGAACCTGACCCAAACCATGGTATTTTCAGTGGGCTCACACGTCTGTGGGAGTTGGACGCTTATGAATGTCTATGAATCTCTTTCTCTCGTCAACCCAGACTAACAAAAGAAGCCTGCTTCAAGCTTCTGCTAGCACGCCATCGGCCAAAGCAAGTCCCAAGGCCAAGCCCAAATTCAAGGGGTAAGAAAGCCTTCGGATGCATAATTCCTTGACGTTCCCAGGGATGCTGTAAACAGATGGTGACAAAATGAGTGGCTATGAAAAAAGTAGCATGTCTTCTCTGACACTTCTGGAGGTTTGAAGCCTGAAATCAGGGTGTCAGGAGGACCCCGCTCCCTCTGGGGGTTCTCAGAGAGAGCCCTTCCTCTCCTCGCCCTTGCTGCTGGCGATCCTTGATGTTCCTTGGCGTGTGCTTGCTTTCTGCCTTCGTCTTCACACGCCTGTCCTTCCTCTGTGTGGGTCTGTGTGGCCCCTTCTCTTCTTAGAAGGGCACCAGCCCTATGGGACGTCGGTCTCATCCTGATTCAGTCTGACCTTATCTTAACTAAGTGTATCTGCAGAGAGACACTGTCTCCCGTAAGGTCACAGGCTGCGTTTCTGGATGGATGTGAATGTTGGGGGGGTGGATTCCACTCATCCGCGTCAAGAATTATAACTAGTTTTTCAACCTACTACAATGTATCTGCTTTTCTAAAAATTCTTTTCTTTTTTTGCCAAGAGCTGAGCAAGCCACATTTCAACTCCCCAAGGGAGTCCTTCACACTTTCTGTCCAAAGATTGGAAGAGCCGGTTGAATCCCAGTAAGGACTGAGCTGGAGTCCTTGGCCAGGCTGCTTCTCAAGGAATATTAGGAAAAGCCCCCATTTTGGCCAGGTGTGGCCCCAGATACCTTCATGGTTACATTGAACCCAGGTAGATTGAAGGAGATGCTCTTCAAAACAGTTCGCCCACCTGTCTCTCTCATTTGTAGACTTGGGGGCAGATGCCCTGGGCCCAAGCAGGTGTCCACACCAAGACCCAGTTTCTACTGGGAGAGTTTGCTTGGTGTGGGATGCTCACTTGCCCATCCCTGCATGCACTTTGTATGTGACCTGCTTGGCGGGTGTGATAAGTAGGTTGATTGTGCCAACCTGGCAGATGAACACGTGGGATTAATTGAAGGACATAGAGCTAAAGGGCTCGGCGAGCCTCACCTGTCTGGTCTCTTGTTCTCTGGTGGTCAGACCAGTTGCCTTAGCCAGTTCTCTGCCTCAGCTGGCAAGGCTCACTTCCTGCGAGACATCCCTTAGGAGAAGCCACATGGACCTACCCTGATGCAGCCTGGGTGCTGGAGAAGCTGCCAGTGCTGATGTTTACATACGGATTCGGGCTTTCCTCCTGCATTCAGAATCACTGGGTGTGTTTTGTGAGTTTGAGGAGGACTTCGTAGCTCGATGTGGGACTATGGGCTAACGTCGGACTTATGGGCTTGGACTGGACTGGGTTGGGATGCTTAGTGCACAATTCCCCATTATCTAAAACTCTCTCTTATAAAATATGAGTGTTGATGAATTTTGTTTCTCTAGTCTACCTAGACTAACACAGCAGGGCACCAGCGGCCCAAGATGCCTGGCTGCCCATGGCCTCTCTCCTTCATTTCCTCTCCTTCATTAGAGAACGTACCAGGTTCACACTCCACCTGGGGACACGCCACACACCTGTCAATAAGGCCTGAGGACCCCGGAGAGAACTTTTCTGCAGGAGATCCAAAGTGACAGACTCGCCAGCTTGGGAGGAGAACCCGGGTTACTTACTGCAGGGAGCCAGGAACATGATGGTGCTTCACTAGGGCCTGCGTGTGTGCGCGTGTGTGCGAGTGTGTGTCCCATGGACTCCTGGGGAGGTTTCTGGAGGAAGGCTGTCAGTGCTCTGCTTGGTCTTCCTCTGACTGTAGATTTTACTGGGACTATGTGCTGTAGAACCGGGAGGTCCAGCTGCTGGGCCACGGCACCAAACAAGATGGACGAGGCCTGCCTGGTGGGACAGCACCCGGGGGAGAAGCAGTGGGTCTGGCCCCTGGCCCGGCCCAGCCGCTCAGTCATCAAAGACACCCTGAGCACTGGCACTGTGCTGTGAACACAGCGGGGAGCCCGGCAGTTGGGCCCCGGAGGCTTCTGCAACTTCCAGTCTGCTGTGTGGGAGTGTTGCAGATTATTGAGACACAAGACAAAACAACGTCATGGTGGTGATAAAGCAAATAAAACAAGGTTGGTTAAGCCAATGGGTAACACACTCGGGCGCCAATCGAAAGGCAGGGTGAGGGTGGGGGTTCCAGTCCACCCCGAGGTGCCTCAGAAGAAGGTCTGGCGGCCCAGCTACTTCCAGATTGTCAGTGATTGAGGGGGGCGGGTAACCTCAAATGAGGCACAGGTCCTTTCTAACACCCTGAGGTCCCCGCGAGTTGGAATCGACTCAATAGCCACTGTGGGGGTGGCGGCTCCCCATGGAGCGGTCAGGGAAAGCCTCTTTGAGGAGGGGACCTTTGTCACCCACTAGCTGTCTCACAGCAAGGCAGGCCCAGGCCCCTCCCCCGCCCCCCCTTGACGGGAGCTTTCTAATTATACCCAGTATCGGGGCTCGGCTTAGAGGAGCTTTACGGGCCTGTCGAGCTCTGCACTGTAATGCTTTTATCTTCTTCCTCCTCCTGGGAGTGGGGAGGAAGCCAGCAAGGAC
>NW_022107432.1:27397224-27401892 GCF_000313985.2 Echinops telfairi | reverse complement strand
CAACACCATGGTCACACCCAGCTTTCTTTACTTACTTGAGGACGGGGCTGAGTGGAATCCCTCCTCCTATCCCGACACCCACCCCTGGCCCTGCCGGCAGCTCCAGTAACCATAGTGAGGATGTTCCTGTCAGTCCTGCCCCCCCAAAGGGCACCACCCTCAAAGAGCAACGCCTCTTGGAACCAAAGTCTCTCTGGGCTCCCAGTGCCCGCAGGTCTCTCCTGAAGCTGGATGGGGGAGGGTAGAGCCTCTGTCTGTGCTTTGTCCTGCTGGCGGCCACAGTGTGGCTGGACTCGGCTGAAATTCAATTGCTTCCCAAACCTGCAAGGAGAGAGGCATGCTCTTGGTTAGGCTGTGCACGAGAGCACTGGCTTAGCATAGGGTTCCAGAGCCAGGGGAGCAGGCTATGGGCCACATGCCCAAGGGTCTTGGCCAGTGCTGTTCCCATGCCCTGTCTCCCAGGGTCCCCTTGGCTCCCCAAATCAGAATAAAGATGCCCAGACTAGGGCTTGTCTTCAAGCCCATGGTTTTCACCGACACGCCTCCTTCACCCCCTGAGAGAGTCTCCTTGCCTTTGCCTTCAGATAGGATATCCCTTCCGGCCTGGCTCCTCCCGACCCCCATGTGTGGCTCTTCTGTCACCTGCCGGGGCTGGGCATGGAGGAGGGCACTCTGGATTAAGAACCCAATTTGTGATGAGACTTTGGGTAAATCAAGGGTCAACTTTCCGGATCGCACATTCCTCAGTTCCAAATTTTGGAGCAGATGGAATATTTGGGATAGGCACATTGCACGGCCCCTCGGCTTCTGCGAGTGTGGGCCAAGGCTGGCGGCTTGGAGCTCCTGGGAGCTTGTTAAGAGATGCAGAGTCTGGGGCCCCACCTCCTCACTGCCAGACTTACTGATCAGAACCTGTGTTGTCACAACCCGCCCGGGGATCTGTGTGAGCAGTGGGAGAACTGGTGAGGTTGATGACGTACAGTTACTTTGCTTGAAGTTTGGCTAGTGAAATAAAAACCAGCAGGGATTGCAGACATTTCTCGGGCAGAGGAATAAAGACAAGATTTAAAAATTGTGACAGTGGGCGGAGAGAGGGAAGGGTGAGATCCGTCGGCCATCTGGGCGTGGCCTCCGGGGACCTGGAAGTGGGTGGCGGGCATGGGCATGAGTCGAAGAGGAGATTGGCGATTCTCAGTGACATGCTGGAGGCACGTGGAGGAAGAGCCTCCACCAGTGCTGGGCGGTGAGCCTCTGGTCCTTCAGATCAAATTCTGTCGGCAAGGACCCAGGCAGACCTGACCGTTTGTTTCAACAGAGAGGGTCCCTCTTTCTAAGGGGTCCTGGCAGATCCCAATTGCATTCCAGACAGGAGGCAAGGGCATAGCTTATGATGGTGGCATGTTCCAGGCACTCTGGATCTGGTGAAAACCCCTTTAAAATTTCTGATACCCAAGCCACATCCCAGGACTCTTCAATCTCTGGGGTGGGGCCTATCTGGGTTTGGAGGAGCAAATCCTCCAATGTACATACATGCAATGGAACGCTACACAATTATAAAGGACAATAACGAGTCCATGAGCCATGTCATAACATGGATGGACAAGCATCTGAGCACAAAGGTGGCATGGTCCCTTTTTCATGAGAAGACAAGAACAGA
The DNA here is from genome assembly GCF_000313985.2 of Echinops telfairi. Classification (NCBI taxonomy): domain Eukaryota; kingdom Metazoa; phylum Chordata; class Mammalia; order Afrosoricida; family Tenrecidae; genus Echinops; species Echinops telfairi. The sequence continues at coordinate 27,400,235 of NW_022107432.1, read as the reverse complement.
GACCAGTGTTTATTGGTGGCTATCAGGGGCTGGGGGCTGGGCTCTATACAGTCCTACTTCATACTCAATGTCATCGAGTTGATTCCGACTCACAGGGACCCTACAGGATAAGGCGGAACTGCCCATGTGGGCTTCTGAGACTGTGACTCTTTTTTTTCCCTTCCATTTTATTGGGAGCTCTTACATATAACAATCCTTAGTTCAATTACATCTATTGCTGCCACCATCATTTTCAAAACGTGTTCTTTCTTCTTACACTCTTTCAGATGAGCTCCCCTTTGTCCCCACCCTCCACCACCCTACCTCCAGGAACCCTGGTTGTTACATTAAATATTACTAGGATTATTGTTATCCCCACCCTCACATATCTTACATCATCCAATGTATCTCTTCACCTGCGATTCTGCTATTCGGTCCCCTCTAGGTGGGTTATATAGCCATCATTGCTATCTGTTTCCCCCTTAACCTCCTCCCTTCTCCTCTTTCTGTATCCTCGAGGAATCATTACTCCCGTTACTATTTCTGAAGGGTTTATCTATCTTGGATTTCATGCATCGAATGATCTTAATTACACAAATGAACATAGGCAGGTCTAACAAGATGAATTAAGTAAAAAAACTAAAATCATAGTAGTAGGGGGAGGAAATATTAAAGAGCTAGAGGATAATTAAGTGTTTCAACAGTGCTGTACTATACCCTGGCTATATCATCCCTCCCATATGGCCCTTCTGTGAGGACTGTCCAGTTATCTTACAGCTGGTTTTTAGGTCTCCACTTTGTCTATGCTCCTTCATGTCAATTTGGTTGCTTGTTTTTAAACGTCTGATACCTATTTCCATCAACATTTCATGATCACACAGGCTAGTGTGCTTCTTCCACGTGGATTTTGTTGCTTCCCTGCTAGATGACCGCTTGTTTAACTTCAAGCCTTTAAAACCCCAGATGCTATATCTTTTAGTAGCTGGGCACCATCAGCTTTCCTTACCACATTTGCTTATGCACCCATTTTGTCTTTCAGCGATCCTGTCAGAAAGGTATCATACATTGCCACATTATTAAAACAAACCATTCTTGTACTGAGGTCAGAGTAAAGTAGAGGCCCAAAGTTCATCTGCTTCCTTCCTGTATAGATATACATATACAAATATACAAATACACCTATCCTTATATATTTACATATCTATATTATACCTATATATATCATTTTTATTTCTTGACATTTCCCCTATGAGACTGTGACTCTTTGTGGGAGTTGAAAATCTTGTCTTTCTCCTGCAGGTGGGCTCCAGCTGCTGACCTTGTGGTTACCAGTCTAACTTGTAGGCGATGAGAACAGTGGTACCAGATGTGGATATAGTGAACACATCGCAAGCAAAGTAAAAGGTAGTAGGTGCAGAGCTGTGCATATGTGACAAAGATAGAAGACGCTGTACTTGAACCCACTGCCACTGGGATGACTCATAGCGAATGGTAGGACAGGGCAGAACTGCCCCTGTGGGTTTCTGAGACCGGGAGTGGAAACCTTCATCTTTCTCCTGCAAAGCTGCTGACCTTACAGCAAGCGACCCATCTCATCACCCCTATGCCACCAGGGTTCCTTTACAGCAGTGGCTCTCAACCTTCCTAATGCTGAGACCCTTTAACACAGTTCCTCATGTGGTGGTGATCCCCAACCATAAGATTATTTTCATTGCTACTTCATAACTATAATTTTGCTACTGTTATGAATCATCGTGTAAATATCTGATATGCAGGTTGTATTTTCATTGTTACATATTGAACATAACCACAGCTAAATATAAAAAGACTGATCAGCATCCAGATTAAGTTTCCATGGTACATATATACATATATATAAATTTTTTTGGCAGTAGTTGATGATTTTACAGTACATGATTTTACCTTTACCCAGTAATTATAATTCATGAAGTGTCATTTTACCTCCAATACTGCTGTTTTCAACACAGTAGTTACTTTTAACAGAGTAGCTGCTTTCAACACAGGAGCTGCTCTCTACACATGTGTGACTGGTCCACCTAAGTACATTATGGCGCCAACCCTGTCACATACACCTGTATTTGTGTGGGGTGTCTATGATGGGTGTGATGATGCCATCACACCAGGTACTCATAGGTGGGCATATCTGCATGTGGGTGGACCTGCCTGGAGATGGATGGAGGAGTGGTGTCTGAGTTCCTAAGACCATGGGAAATATGATCTTAAGTGACCCCTGTGAAAAGGTCATTTGATCCCCAACAGGGTCTTGACCTACAGGTTGAGTTCTGCTGCTTTAGAGATATCTATAGGTAAGTGCAACTTGAAATATGTGGTCGTCCTTAGACACACCCACACACCTTTCAACATTGCCTTTCTGGGTTTGAAGACTTGGAACATTAGTTTCATGGGACAGCTTAGTCAACTGGCATACCATCGTTCACAGACTCATCCTCTGCCTCCTGGTGAGGTGAGAGGTGCCTGGGGTCTTCAAAGCTTGTGAGCAGCCATCTGAGACACAACTACAGGTCTAATCTCAGCAGGAGCAAAGGGGTGAGAAGTCAAGTCAAAAGTGCTGAGAAGAAACAAGTCCACACGAGCTACAACTTCATTTACCCTGAGACCAGAGGAACTAGAAGGTGCCCGGCTTCCACTGCAGACGGTTCTCACGGAGGAGGTCACAATAGCTGTTTCTGGACAGACCGGAAGGAAATAGGGAGCAGGACTCAAGGTCTTATTTGGAGGAGAAATGGGCAGACAAGCTGGAATGGTAGGAGAACAGAAGACTCCCTGAAACTCTAGCATGAGAAGATAATCCTTGAACTGAGCCGAGTCCTGGGTCATGTTTTCTCGAAAACAGCAGAGCGGCCCACACAATAGAGGATGGTGACCAACACCCTCCTTAAAAACTGTCAGAGGAGACCGAAGGGTCAGTGGTGACTCAGAAGCAAAGATGTGAAGAAGAGAAGGGGCAGGGAGACAGAACGGCGGGAAGGGAGCAGAGGGCACACAGTTGC
>NW_022107432.1:27395153-27396341 GCF_000313985.2 Echinops telfairi | reverse complement strand
ATTCTCCCTAATGAGCGCGCCTGAAGACACTCACGACAGCGCCGCTAAATCAAGGCCAGTGGCAGCGCCTCGGGTGTGCGTGCCTGCCTGGGAGAGGGCCCGTTTGCTTTGGATGGGAAGGTGGCTGGGCCCCAGCCTGCGTGTTTGCTGGGCGGGCAGGAGGAGGCCTGCCTGATACCTGGGCTGCTTACACAGTGCTGCCTCGTGGGGCCGTGCCATCTGCTGGGGGCGGAGAGGCTCGGCCTGCTGGCCGCATGCCCTGACCTGGCCGGAGAAGGGTCTCTGGTCTCCGTGTCCTTGGCTGCCTTTGCGGCCCACGGTCACTAAGAAACCAAGGTTATTTTTCTTCCACTAGGCGTGCAATGGAACTGACAAACTTCTGTGTGTGGTGATGAATGACTTCCAAGCTGTGTTGTTTGTTCGGAGAACAAAGCTCTCTTCCCGCATGAGGGTGGGGGCCGGGGTCACTCTCCTTTCCCACCAGGCCAAGGGGCCAACGCTGGACACCCGGCTGGACCATCTTGGCAGCTGTCGCCCTTTACAACAGCATGGCTCGCTGGGGGGTGGGGGGTGGGGGAGGAGAGCTGTATACGACCCGGTTATCTGGACCCTGCCCTTAGTGGTGTGGTGTCTTGGGCAAGTTACTCAACTTCTGTAGGCCTCAGGTTCCTTGTCTTCTAAAGGGGTTCATCCTGTTGGCTCTGTCTGCTTTACAGGTGTGTTGTGAGGATTGGAGTGTTACACAGTTTAGTGAATGTCTCCCACTCAAATTGGTCTTGGAAGGAGGAGAGCCAGAATGCTTCTTAGAGGTAAGGATGGAGAGCCTTGTCTTAGGAGACAACAGTCCCTGGACAAGGGCATTAGGCTTGCTACAGTTGCGTGCCCGCCTCAAAAGAGGCAGGCCCTGCATGGCATGGGCGGCACCGTGGCTGCCACGATGGGTAACTGTGAAGGTAGCGTGTGGCTGGGTAGTGCTCTGTTCTGTTGTGCACGGGGTCACTGGGAGTCAGCCCTGGCTCGGCGGCAGCCAACACCAGCAACACGCCCGTCCTTCAGCCCAGCTCTCTGGCGATGGTGCCAGCAGGAGACACCACCGTGGAAGACATGCTGGGTTCATGTATCTTCTCAAAGATGGAGCAATGGCAGCTCTGTGATGGGCACAAAGGCAGGGTGTACATGATGTTCCAA
>NW_022107432.1:27394144-27395053 GCF_000313985.2 Echinops telfairi | reverse complement strand
ACAACTGTTATCGCAATCCATACACACATCAATTGTGTAAAGCGCATTTGTATATCATTCTCAAAACATTTTCTCTCCACTTAAACCCCTGACATTAGGTCCTCATTTTTCCCCTCGGCATGTTTCTATGAATGGGTGACACCCGGGGTTAGGGAGTCTCCCAGTGTCTCTACTTAGGACCTAGGGTGCCGCTGCCTCTCCCTTTCTCAAGGGCTTTCTCCTGTGGTCTGGCCCTCCACCCCACACCTGCACTACCCTTTCTACTGGCTCCTTCCCTTCAGGGCATCCACACGTGGTCACAACACCTACTTAAAATCATACCACGGCCCCTATTTCTCTTACCTCCACCGCCTAACGCTCTCAGGGGACAGTGGTCCCTCCTCACGGCCTCTGCTTCTTCCCCTCTCATGCTTTCTCCAACCCTTCCGACAGGGGCTTCTGGCTCTCTTTCCCTGCTGTAAACGGCACTCCTCTGGGTGATGTGCAAAATGGCCAGGGGTCCACGATCTGTGTTTGCTTATTCAAGCCCTTAGCCCTACTGGACTCCGCTGGCTGCTGTCTCCATGGTGCTGGCTCTTCTCCAGACCAGCAAGCCCACGCTCTCTCGCCTGCTCGCTCCCTGCCTGCACCTCATCGGGGTCTTTGGCTGAATCTTCCTCCTCTGCTTCTTAGTGCTTGAGAGCCGCAGGGAGCGGTTCTCTGTAGTCAAAATAACTCTATGATGTTTGAAGCAGATGGTATCCAGTCCCATGGCTTTGAATACTACCCACACATGGCTAGTATTTGGAATACTTGAATATTACCTTCCTATTTATTTTCTAGCCCAGGCCTCTCCCTTGAATCTAGTTTCATATGCCCAGCTGCCTACCTCCTCAACACCTCTGCTTGGAAGGCAAAGGGCAGCTGAAG
>NW_022107432.1:27391895-27392863 GCF_000313985.2 Echinops telfairi | reverse complement strand
GTGTCTCTGTTTAGTAGCAATTGATAGCTAAGACAGGTTTCTTCACTTTCTGCTTAGAAGACTTGCTTCCAGGATTTCACGAGGCTGCTCCACTCTCACGATTCAGTCATCAGTTTGACGTTCTCTCCCTAACGTACCACAGCCCAGAGCAGCCTTACCGGTGGCTGTCTACAACATAGTGCGCCGTCCCTAGGGAACGCCTCAAATGATCTCGCGTCTTGGCTGGTGTGCTCTTTATCTGTCTCCTCCTTCCACCCAGAATGCCAACTCCTTGAGAACTTGCCTCTCGGTCTTGTTCCTTGCCATGGCCCAGCACAGAGAAGACACCCACAGCTGTGTTTACCAACTGATTGAGCATTCACTACTGCTCATTATCTAGTGTCCAGCATTAGCAGTTGGGAGAAAGATGGATGGGGCTGTGGAGCACTGAATCCAATTTCTTCCCTCTCCACCCCCCCCCTGCCCCCATTGGGGAAACTGAGGATGAGAAGGCAGATTAGTGCTCAAGGGGTCACAGGAAGCTGATGGCAGAGCTGAAGTGTCTCAGCCCTTCAAAGAGACCCGCTGATGGTGCTGAGCCTGTGATGAGAGAACAGTGAGCTGGCTGGCATTCTGACAAGGGTCAGGATGGCATGATAGAGGCCATCCTTTGGTTGGGGTGCTTCCTTTCAGTCCAACCCCCCAATCCACTTGCAGAAAGTTGGCTGTGAAGCTGAGGGTCGGTTTCAAACCCTCAAAGTCAGGGTTGTCGGTCATCCCCTGACCCAATCTCGCCACTTTATACCATTCAGGGTGCCCCGGGGAGCAGGGCTCGAGGCACTGAACATCAAGGAGGGCATTTCATGATGGATGTAAATGTAACTGTAAAGAAGGCCAAACAAAAAAATGAGCCGATTCCGGGAACCCAAGAGGCAAGCGAATTTTGGGAATAATGAGGGCAACAAATGTATAGATGTGCTTTACACAAT
>NW_022107432.1:27389024-27391795 GCF_000313985.2 Echinops telfairi | reverse complement strand
GTTTTGTCTTGCTGGGCTCCACAATCAATGCTCACGGAAGCAGCAGCCGAGAGTTCAAAAGGCAGACTGCGTTGGGCAAATCGGCTGCACGAGACATCTTTACAGTGTTGCAAATCACGGATGTTACTTTGAGGACTCAGGTGAGCCTGACCCAAACCGCGGTACTTTCATTCGCCTCCTATGCGTGGGAAGGCTGGACATGAATCGGAAGATGGAAGAATCGATGCATTTGAATTACGCTGGAGAAGAAAATGCTAAGGACCACGGACTGCCAAAAAGACAACGAAATCTGTCTTGGAAGAAGAAGAGCCAGAATGCTCCTTACGGATGGCGAGACTTTGTCTTACGTGCTTCGGACAGGTTGTCCGATGGACCAGGCCCTGGAGAAGGACACCATGCTTGGCGAAGTGGAGGGACGGTGAGAAAGAAGGAGGCCGTCTATGAGGTGGATGGACCCAGTGGCCGCAGCAATGGGCTCAGCTATAGGAACAACTGTTGTGCATGGGGTCACTATGGGTCAGAACCAACTTGATGGCACCTAACAACAGCAACAGCAACAACAACAACAATAACAGCAGGCTGCCCCTCTGTCTTGTGAAAGCACCGCTAAGCCTGTTGGATTCTTGGGAAGAGGTTAAATGGGAAAGTGGGGCTGGGGGAAGGGCTGGGTTGAGATTCAAGGCAGGAGACGCCCAGGCCTATCCAGGAGATGGGCGTGCTGAGGGGAAGGCTGGGAGGAAGCCTCTTGGTTTCTTCCTGTTGTCGGACAATCGCACACACATTTCCTCTGGCATTTAGGATGTCCTCGGGCCTGAGCTTCAAGTGGTGTTTACATCCACAGCTTGTTGGAAACCCCAGCACTCTGACCCCAGGGTGAGATTTAACACACTACCAAACTGCCACCCACCCACTTCCGGTCTGAGAAGACAAGGATCTGGCCGACCCCCTTGGCCCTGTCATGACGTCTCCCATGCTGTCCCCCCTGGAGTGACGTGGCTGGAAGCCAAGCTGGGGGCTCTGGCACGGAGGAAGTTTCTTACTTCCTCCTCACCTCATTTGCTCCGAAGTCACCCCCAACAACCAACAGCAACCCCCCACCCCACCCCCCGGGTATGGGAGGGCAGAGTGGGGCCACCGAGGGAGGTGACTTACATTTCTTCTGTAGAATGCTCTGTCTGGCCTTGATGAAGGCCAAGATGTCCGAGTCGGTCTGGTTGTCCCCGGTGAGCGGGATGGATGATGTCGGCCTCTCGGGGACCCTGGGGGTAATCACGAGACACAGTTGGTGCACCTCATGTTTGGACTCAGGCCGCCTGCCCCAGGAAACGGTGCAGGTGGGCGGCACCTCCTCCTCCTCCATCTCCCACCCTCTGCCCTGCAGCCTGAGCCAGCCCTGGCTTACAGTGCAAACCGAGTCATGTCCCGGGCTGCTCATCACGTGCTCCTGTGAAATTCTAACTCCATCCTATGACCTACCAGGCACTGTATGGACTGACTCTTGACCTTGTCACCTGCTAGCACTCCCTCCCTTTGCTCTGCCCCCAGGAGTCACGTGCTCTGGCAGGAGGATCATTCTTGTCACTCAGAATTGCCTCTGAGCCTCTGCTTTTCCTGTTCCCTCTCCCTGGACTCCTCTCCTCCTGGGCCTGCACGTGGCCCATGTGCATTCTCTCACGGACTTTCCTGTCCCCTCACCACCACCCCAACTGCCTGCCGGGCCCCCAAGCATTTTGCCTGAGGCCTGTCTCCTGTGGCACCCAGTTTAGATGTCACGCCCTTTAGGAAATCTCCCCAGTACGTCTCCATCTCCAACCCTAGCTTAGGTCTTTGGCTTTGAGAGAGGGATACCTATTCTCCACGCTCTCCTTCAAAGCAGAACCACCAGGCTTAGTGTGGCAAGTCGCCACACAAGCTTTAAAAACTACATTTCCCAGCTTCCTTGGCAGCTGCACATGCCCAGGTGACCAGGTTCTGGCCAATGCGATTTGTAAGCAGAAGTGTTGGTGGCGTCCTTTTGAGAAATCCCTTTAGATGGGAGGGATGCTGGTGCCCTCCTTCCACGTGTTTCTCCCTCTAACTCGCCCCCTTCATTAAGAGTTCCTTTCAGGGCACCTTCCGGCCTTCTCCAGCCTGCATCCTCATACCCACCACTCAACATCGGGGACAGAACCCCCTTTTTCAGGAGGCCGTGGGGAATGTATGCTTTTACAGGCACAGTAACTGCTAGTTTCTGGACATTCCAGTCGCAAGGCATCAAGAAGAACTGAAGGTGCAGGGCAGGGCCCTCACTGGGCCACTTAATCCATCGGATGGGCTGGGGAGGGGCAAGTGGAGGCATTCCCCCGTGGGCAGCCTTTCAGGGAAGAGGAGGGTCTTCCAGGTGAGAAAGGGCAGGTGGAACTTCTTGTTTGAGGGCATGGGCCATACCAAGGGCCAGGCCTGCCAATGAGCATGGCATCGAGGAGGGGCTGTATTACCTTTTTCCTTTTTTAATCAACAGTTTTCTTGGAACATATGAGTATATAAAAGTCGTCCTGTGGAGTTGATAAGAGTCAGAATCGACAAGATGACAGTGAGTTTTTTTGAAGCCTCGAGGTCAGAGCTTCCCCCTGCCCCCCACCCCCGACCCCCGACCCTGCTCTGGGAGACAGGGGTGCCCAGGACACCAAAGCCAGCTCTGCTACTCTGTCCTGGCGGTCACTGGACCAGGGGCTCCTCAGGTTGTAGGGGGGCAGACTGGGGGCAGAGTCCAGGGCAGAAGGAGGGGAGGA
>NW_022107432.1:27387168-27388619 GCF_000313985.2 Echinops telfairi | reverse complement strand
TGCTCTGCAAACACCGTGCCAGTCTGTCTCTGCACAGCCAAGGAGGGCGGGCCGTGTCCCCATTTTACAGAGGAGCAAACTGAGGCTTATGGGGGGGGGGGCGTGAAGGAAATTCTGAAAGGCCAGTCATTCTTAGCTCCGAGTCTGTGAGGCATCTCAGCCTTCACGCTCCACTCTGGTGTTCTGCGGGAGCCTGAACTCGGACTGCCCCCACTGCCCCAGGGGTCAGACATGACTCACACAGGTACAGATTCGTCTGGTGAAGTAGGCTCGCTGGTGCAGACAGTGGAGCCCAGCAGTGCCACCTGGGAGGCTCAGAGGCCAGCAGTCAATGCCAGCCCAGGGTGCCAGTGCCATCTGCGTATGTATCTCCAGTGTTCTCGGCCCCTGAGTCCCCGCAGTAAGGACTCTATGGCGGGATTTCTCTCTTACGGGGATGATCCAGCCTTGTTGGAGCTGGAGGAGGCCTAAGCAGCCACGGAGCTGCCCTTTAGAAACGGGGACGCTCAGGGTGGCTGAGAGGTGGGCTAGGGCGAGGTCCTGCACAGCTATTGCTTGCCCCACCACGAGGACAGCCCTGCCAAACCTCAGCCTCTGACCCTCTCCTGCCTTCAAGAGGTGACAGGGCCTCTCACCTGGGGCTGATGCCCAAGGACCAGGGTTTGGACAGACAAACAGAAAGAAAATTGGAATCCTACTACCCTTCCCTCTCCCCCATGCCTCCTCGTCCAGAGACTCCTGGATGCTATTGGGAGGGGGAAAGGGACTGGGTCCATGTGTGTTTGTGTGTGTGTGGTGGGGGTTGTTGTAGGACTAGAGTTGCCCACAAGGCAGCAGGTTTTGTATGGGTTTTCTTGGGAAAACCCCCCCGCCCGCCCCCACAAAAACCCAATCATCTTGGAGTGCATTCTGTCTCACAGGGACCCTACTGGACGGGCGTCAACTTGAACTGCCCCACAGGGTTGACAAGCTCTGCAGAGTGATCATGGTCTAGTTTTACACATCCTCTTCCAGAGACTGGGACTCGTGCCGAGCAGATTGAATGCCAACAGAAAGCACCTAGCATCTGAGGAAGTACGTCATCCCCGTCCACTCTTGTTCCTGCTGTTAATCACGGTACACGCCCTAGGAGATGACCGCAAGGAACCGGGCAGTCTTGGTTGACAACTCAATTGCAGGGACCTCTGCCCCCAAGGACCTGCAAGGGTCAGCTGGCAGACGGCGACAACAACGTTCCTCAAAAGGAGTAAGGGAGGCCGGAGCACTTGGAGCCCCCAAAGGGATCCCCTTTGCGGTCCTCACTCAACAGCCCAATCCCCGAGTAGCCAAGCGCACACTGGAGGTTTTGCCTCTCCGGGAAGTTGAGCACGGGGAGGGGCCAGCAGGGCTGCCTGGCGGGGCTCACTCTGCGTGGCCCATAGGCCCATAGCTTCCTCTTTCCACACAGGCCC
>NW_022107432.1:27384391-27385963 GCF_000313985.2 Echinops telfairi | reverse complement strand
TATCTGACTTATGGACTTGATCTGGACTGGGCTAGGATGTTTTCTCCATATTCAACTGCTCTTGTATATAAAGTTCTTTCTTATACACATATGAGTGTCTTTGAATTTATTTCTCTAGTCAACACAAACTAACACAGATGCTCTCCTCTGGGGATTGCTCAGGATTAGCCTTAGGCTAGAGACTTTGAGAAGACCATGGAGGTAAATTGTCATTCTCATCACACCATATCAAGGGTATACCTACTGCTTGGCCTTCTTTAAAAAAAAAAAAATACAGCTCTGTTTCTCATTTCCAGTGTGAGGGCTCAGCTCTCTTCCAACCCAGCCACAGGCCCACTTGGGGTGGTCTGGCATTGGGCATGACAGTAGTGCATCTCAGTGATGGAGCGTGGTGGGAGGCCCACACCCTCAGCTCTGCCATCTGGGTTTGCAGAGTGAGAAGAGAGTAGTAACGTGGAAGGTGTGAGGAGGGACCTGCGTGCAGAAGGGTCTGCCTGGGAATGCTGAGCTCCTGATGGAGGGAACTGGCTTGGGTCTTCTTCATGGGCACTTAGGGGAGGTTGCCCACGTCTCTCTCGTTCCTTGCTAGGACAGAAATGGCCTCTTACTCAAGGTAGTCCATGTCCTGGCAGGTTGGCTGTTGCTGGCTCCATGGCCATGACTGCCTACTTCCTCTGTCCCCTCTGTCTCCTACGCCACTCCTCTGCCCACCAGGCCCATCTTCCCTTAGGAGCACGTGATTTGCAGGTCCGAGGCTTGTACTTTGAGGTCCCTTGCTATCACCGCAGAAGGTCCACTGGCTGTCAGAGCAGTGGGGGCAGCCATGCAGCCGGGTGTGCTCAGATAAGCTTGGAAGGCACTGGCCTGAACACGGACAATGAAAGAAACAGGGAGGGTGAGTTGTCCTCCCTGATCACGCAGCCTATGCGGAGATATTTAGAGCAGCAAGCCTGGGTTGGAGAGAGAGAGGCAAGGAGCCTTTTCTGGCATCCCCACACTGTTGGTGGAGTTCCTGCCTTCCTTTTCTGGTAAAAGTCATGACGCAGCATCTGCCAATTCCCCAGGGTTGGCGTGTATTATGCTTACTGACAGTGCAACCACGACCACTACCCTTTCCTGAAATCATCTCACCACCAGAAACAAGCTCCATGCTTCCTAACCTGGCTCCTCTTTCCTCTCCTTCCCGCCGCTGTGCTGGTCAGGCGCCAGTGAATCGGTTCTGAGTCACGCACCATAGCACGGAAGCCTGTGAAGTCCTGCACCAGCCTCACTGTGATTCTGCTGGAGTTCCTGGCTGCAGTTACTCTGCCAACCCAGCTTGAGGGGCTTCCTCTCCTTCGATTTCTATTTCACCCACGCACTGTGTCCTCCTCCAGGGACTGGTCCCTCCTGAGCACGGGTCCCAGCTGTGTGAGACCCGGTTCCACCATCTTTGCTTCGGAGGCCCCTTCTGGTTGTACGTCTTTCAAGACACGTGTTCCTTCTCCCCACGTAGTCAGTGCTCTTTAACAACACGGTGCTTCAGAGGCTCGCGCCCCCCGCCCCACCTCAGTCTCCCTTACTCACTGTTCA
>NW_022107432.1:27381964-27383887 GCF_000313985.2 Echinops telfairi | reverse complement strand
CTGTTTATCCTGGGGTTACTGATGGGTCCAGTCGTGAGGAGTTTACTTTTCTTTATAGGGACAGCCGCACCTCCTCTCTGCTGCTACAAGCTGTGCCGTCGGCATCTTTCAGGTTGTTGATGAGTCTTCCTTCAATCCCATGGTCCATTCTTCTTCAGACAGCCGAACTTCTGGGATGCTGTGGTCAGCATACAGGCTGAGTACGGTGAAAGGATACAAGCCTCTCCCACATCATTCTTGATTTTAAAATATGCAGCATGCCCTTGTCTGTTCAAAAGACCGTCTCTTGGTCTATGCACAGGCTCTCCAGGAGCACAATGGAGTGTTCTGGAATGCCCTCTTTTGCAATGTTCCATATATAGATATATGTAGATATATATAGATATATATTTATGACCCACACAGTCAAATGCCTTTGCATAGTTAATAAAACACACATAGACATCCTTCTGGTATTCTCTTCTTTCGACCGAACCTCAGCATGGCTAGCCCTCTTTTGAAACTGGCTTGGATCTCTGGCAGCTTCCTGTCAATGTGATACTGAGGCTCTTGCTAGATAATTTCCACAGTTTGTGGAATGTGCACGAATATGGATCTCTTCCAATTGTTTGGCCAGGCAGCTGCCTTCCAAAGTGCGGGGCATAGAATGCTTCCAGGGTTGCATCAGTTTGTCGGAACGTTTCAGCTGGTACTCTGCCAGGTCCTAGGGCCTTGGTTTCTGCTGATGCCTTTCGTGTAGGTTGGACTTCTTCCTTAGATACCATCAGTTCTCGATCATACATGACCTCTTGGAACAAAAGGAACCTGGACCAATTCTCTTTAGTACAGTGAGTATTCTTCCCATTGTCTTTTTAGGCTTCCAGCATCATTCAACATTTTGCCCAGAGAATCCTTTAATATTACAACGGAGGCTTGAATGTTCCCCGTTCTTCCAGCTGGAGAAGTGCAGAATGCGTTCTTCCCTTTGGGTTTTCTGACTCCAGGTCTTGGCACATTTCAGTATACATTTTACCTGGTCTTCTGGACTGCCTTCTGGAGTTTTCTGTGCGGTGCTCTAACGTCATAATGTCTCCCATTTGCTTTAGCTACTTTATGTTCAAGAGCAAGCAAGTTTCAGGGTCTCTTTGGACATCCATTTTGATCTTTCCTTTTTTTTTTTTAATGACCTTTTACTTTTTTCATGTATGATGCTCTTGAGGTCATGCCAGAACTCATCTGGTCTTTGGGATTAGTGTTTAGTGCATCACATCCATTCTTGAGATGGTCTCTCAATCCAGATGGGGATGTACGTAAGGTCATAGTTTGCCTCTCATGGATTTGTTTGAAGTTTCCTTCAACTTCAATCTGAACTTGCAGGTGAGCAATTGATGGTCCCTTCTGCAGTTAACTCTGGGCCCTTGTCTGGTTGATGATATTTAGCATCTCCATCATCTCTCTTTAAAAATATTTTTTATTGTGGTTGAGGTGAAGGTTTTGCAGCGCAGACCATCAGTTTTACAGACAATTGTGCACACAGACATTTTATTTAGACTCACCCAGTGTACTAACTATCCCTTGGCACAATTCCTGTGTTTCCTATTTCCATCCCTCCTTCTTCCCTAGTCCTATGGCCTGGGGGCAAACGCTGCCCTTTTAATCTTAAGTGAGTGATTATTCTAACAGAGGGGCAAGGTCATCAATTCGAAAGACGGGACTTTCTATCCCTGTAAAGAATTTCAGTCTTGGAAATCCACGGGGGCAGATCGACTCTGTCCTATAAGGTCACTGGAGGTCATTGCCGACTCCAGGGCAGTGAGTTTTCTTTTCTTTTTAGGGGTGGGTTCAGTTCCAGACTGAAGGGTAACTAAGGGTCATAGTTGTGTGTATGTATGTGTGTGTGTGTGTGTGTGTGTGTGGGTGTCCTACCAGTCTCTATCTGACTAA
>NW_022107432.1:27376820-27380991 GCF_000313985.2 Echinops telfairi | reverse complement strand
GGAGGTGGATGAACTCCAGACCAACAGGAAGGGGACAGGTGGACGACTACAGGGGCAAAGGAACCCAAGAGCAGCAGGCTAAGCTTGTGGCTACAAAGATAAATGACGCTAAGGCCGGCAGATCAGATGGCAAGCTGCAGAAGACTCCCAGGATTAGCAGGCAAGATGGTAGGCTGTTGGTTCAAGTCCAAAGAACTGGAGGCCCACAATCCAGATACAGGATTCAGACCCAGCAAAAAGCACCCACGTATATGGGAGGTAGGCCGCAGGCCTGAGGCAATGCATTGACCTGCGAAAGGGCGTTTACCCCACTCTAATTTAATCCCTTTATGGAGGCTTACAACTAATTGGCTGTGATTACATTGTGTTAGGCCAGGTCATAGGTGATGGCGAAACCATTGAGAATCCTGGCCCAGTCGAGTTGACACAAAACAGTAGCTATCACAGGGTTTGACTCTGTTGTCTTTAACGCTTACAAACCACCCAGTTTTTCTGGGCTTCCTTAATTTTTTGCGTGGGGCAAACCTTCCTCTTATCGTCTACTGCCTCTCCCTTCATGTAAGGTGACACCTGTCTCCCCTCTAGCCCGTGGCTGCCCCGCCCACCTCTGGCAGCCACAGTCGGGAAAGCCTTTCTTGACTTCTTACAATAGTGGTCTCACGCAATATTTGGTCTTTCGTGATCGACTAATTTCCCTTAGCGCCATGCCCACCAGTTCATCCACACGATGAAGCATTTCGCAGATGTAACACTTCTTAAAACAATTTTATTGGCATGTAATTCACATACCATACAATTCAGCAGTTTCATCATTATTTTTGAATGCTGCCTATGCAACTCGGTGGCACAGTGGTTGAGCATTGGGCTGTGATTCAAAAGGTTCACACTTCGAAACCACCTGGTGCGCCTCAGGAGAAAGACGGGCTTTCTACTCCCGTCAAGAGCTACCGTTTCAGAAACACCGCAGAGACAGCTAGTTCTCCCTTGTCCTAGGGCCGTGGTTCTCAACCTTCCCAGGCTGTGACCCTTTCAGACAGGTCCTCATGGGGTGGTGACCTCCAACCATCACATCATTTTCGTTGCTACTTCATCACTGTCATTTTGCTACTGTCGTGAATCGTCGTGTAAACATCCGATAGGCAGGACGTATTTTCATTGTTACAAATTGAACATCATTAAAGCATAGTGTGAATCACAAAAACAATATGTAATTAGATATTGCGAAATGTTTATTTCTCATGACACATCAATGAAATGTTGTCTTGAAGCGTGGTGTAGCATGGGTCACAGGCTTCACGCCGGGGACTCGTCTGTGGGCGTGTCTGCATGTGGGTGGACCCCCCTGGAGACGGATTGAGGAGTGGTGTCTTGGTTCCTAAGAACATCGGAAACATGTGTTTTCTGTTAGTCTTAGGCGACCTCTGTGAAAGGGTCGTTCGACCCCCAAAGGGGTCGTGACCCACGGGTTGAGAACCACTCTCCTATGCTCTCCTAGAGGGTCAGCATAGACTTGAAGCCAGTGAGTTGTGCACCAAAGTTTAAGTATGCGCCCTTCCAGGGGTGAGCATTTTGGTGAGTCCTGCAGTGAACGTGGGTGTGCAAGTATCGATTCAGGTTGCGGCTCTTGTTTCTCTAGAACTTGGACCAAGGAGAGACATTTCTAGGTCATGTGGTCATTCTAGTCCCATCTTTTTGAGGAAAGCCAGGCACAGGGCTGTCCACCGTGGCTGCACCATTGTTTAGTCCCCCAGCAAGGGTGTGAGAATTTCAGTCTCACGGCAACCCAGCCAGCATTTGTTGTTTGCTCCTTTTTTATCCTTGCTCTTAATGTGGGGGTGAAGTGATGCATCATCGTTGTTCATTTTGACTCGTGATGACTTCAAGGGCAGAGGAGAAATGTCCCAGAGGGGTTTCTAGGATGTAATATTACACACACACACACACACACAGACACATGCACACACACACACACACAACCCCAAAACATTTTATTGTGATTTGGGTAAAGTTTATATATACACACTTTGTTTTATGACACTGATTACAATCCCCACAACTTAATAGCGCTCATCGTAATAGTTCATCTCTCTCTGGTCTCCCTTCCTGCCTTCTCAGTTTTATCTCTGGGCTGCCTCTGTGACCCCGATGGTCGATGGTTATAAGGAGGCGGACTTTCTCAAGTGTTACTGTGCACCTTCTGGATCTGCTTATTGTTTGGCTGAACGTTGACCCCCAAGGATGAGTTCAGTTTCAGGCCTGAAGGGGGTCTCCAGGGCCATAGTCTCAGGAGTTCCATCTGAATCTATCAGAAGAGTTTGAGTTGTGTTTTCTTTTTTTGATATGGTGTGAGTTCTAGATTCTAGTTTTTTTTATGTGTGGAAATCCAGTTTTCCTAGAACCATTTATTAAAGAATATCTTCTCCCCCAATTTGATGAGCTTTTCACCCTTGTTGAATGTCAGTTAACTATCAATGTATGGGATATTTCTGGATTCTCAATTCTTTTCTGTTGGTCTCTATGTCTATCATTACACGGGTACCAAGCCGTTTTGATTCACATAGCCTTATAGCATGTTTGACAATTATCAAGTGTGAGTCCTCTTACTTTATTTACCCGCGTTCAAGATTGTGCTGGCTATTCGGGGTCCTTTGCCCTCCTGTATACATTTCAGGATTGACTCACCCATTTCCTCAAAGAAGGCAATTGGGGGATGATGGGGATAACATTGAATTTACAGATTGCTCTGAGTAGTATTGGCATCTTACCTGTGCTAAGCCTTCCAGTCCATGAACATGAATACCCCTTACCTTTTATTTGAGGGAGTCCAGGGCTGTTCGTGCTGGGATTCAGGTGTCTGGGGGAACGACTTCGTGTGATCATGTGAATTCACTGCTGGAGAATTTGTCTATTGGCACAAGAAGGAGTTTTGTAATGTTAGCTTGACTATACTGCCATGAGAAAATGTTCTTGACATATTGCTTCAAGGAGGAAATCCTGCTATAAGAGTTGGTATACAGGTAGTCCCAAAATTACAAATGAGTCCCGTTCTTAAGACTGTATAAGGCAAATTTGTATGCAATTTTCACAGCTAGGTCTGGTTACATCTGATACCAGTTAGTCATATGTTTGTCTTAGTAGGTAGTATACGGCATACCTGGCTACGCAGAAAAAACATGTAAGAAACACTTCCAGATACATGAAAACATACTTAACACAAAGATACAGTAAAAATAATATTTTGATTGGGTTCCAAAGTCACGTCTGTTTTCGGGTTATGAACCACTGCATGCTTCTCAAGATTTCAAATAGAATTGGCTTTTCAGAGATTGCTTCAGAACTATGGATCATATGTGCCAGGATAATTGCAACTCGGGTACTGGATGGATGCAGTGTATCTGGGGACATGGTAATAACCATCACTGTGGACTTTAAAATATTATTTGGGGGTGGTAGGATCACAGATACTGTTTGATGTAGTCTTTGGGCTTTCCAAATTAGGCACGGGTTACTTTTTGTGGTCAAGAGAAAAATGTTTAAACGATTATCTGACAATTCTTCAGAGGCCTTTCTTATTTTGATTGCCCTTGTCCCAAATAGACAGTTGTCAGAGTCCGGAGAACTCCATCAACCATGAAACAGGCCCAGCGGGGCACACTGGTGACCTTGTGCATCTCCACACCAACCAGAACCACCCAGCAAAGCCTTAGCTGTTGAGTCCAGTCCAGCCTGTACTGCTACGAAGTACAATGGAGTTCCAGGGGTCCCCTTGGCTGCAATCTTTAGATCTCCAGGCCTTTCCTCCACAGATGGCTCTGCTGGCCGAGTTTGAACTGGCAGCCTTCCAGCTCCTAACTGAGTGCAAACGGTTTGTGCCACCCAGTGGTCTTATTGGTCTCACAAACCCACTGCTGTCCAGTAGATTCCGGCTCCTCCTGACCCTACCGGATGGAGCAGGATGGATGCCCAGGATGGATCTGCTCCATCAGGTTTCCGGGGTGGTGATGTTTTGGTAATTTAATCATTTTATTGGCGGCTCGTACAACTCTTATCACAATCCATACATACATCCACTGTGTCAAGCACATTTGTACATTTGTTGCCATCATCATTCTCAAAACATTTGCTTTCTACTTGGGCCCTTGGTGTCAGTTCCTCATTTTTATCCCCTTCC
>NW_022107432.1:27372489-27376625 GCF_000313985.2 Echinops telfairi | reverse complement strand
ACCCTTCTGTAAGGGGATGTCCAGTTGCCTACAGATGGGTCTTGGGTCCCCACTCTGCACTCCCCCTCATTCACAATGATTTGATTTTTTGTTCTTTGATGCCGGATCCCTTGAGGTGGTGATATTTTTTATAGGAGCAGACAGTCTGGTCTTTGCTCCTTGGGGTGAACAGATGGTGGAAGTGAGTTGCTGATTTTAGAGTCAGCAGCTCAGCGCTTAGCCTGTGGGGCCACCAGGCTGCCTGACTGCCTTCATACCAAACCAAAAAACCAAACTCACCGCCATCAAGCTGGTGCTGAGTCACAGCGATCCTATAGGACGGGTGGAGCCGCCCCTCTAAGTTTCTGAGACTGTAACTGTTTACCGGGCTAGGAAAACCCGCCTTTCTCCCGTGGAGTGGCTGGGGGTTTTGAACTGCAGACCACCAGGGCACCTGTATAGGTTCCATAGACGGGGCTTAAATCACAGCTGATCTTTAAGAGTTCCTCCCAGGACAGGGGAGCATCGTGAGCAGCTGTTCGCAGACTCTTTCTCCCTTGCTTGCCCGGAGGCTGTCACCGGTTTCTTATCACCTCTCCTGCTCTGAATGGGTGTGAGCTGCACCCGACTGTCACACTGCTGAGCTGCACTGAGGACTCAGCTCCCCAGCCCCGGGGTGTCCTGACATTTGGGCTGCAGTCATCTGGTCCTTTCTGTTTTCCTGTTGTTCTGTGGGGCAGGGGACCCCGAGAAGTCTCTCCTCTGGTTTTCATGATCTAATTCACGAGCTGAGGCTCTAATGAGGACTGATTGTTTCCTACCAGGTGACTCTGCCAACCTCCCCTGGACACCTCCTGAATCCTGCGGATGGCCTCTGTCTGCTCTGCGGTGGGGAGACCCCTTGAGGGACCCACTGTGACTGCAGGGCTCACTCACCGAGGGCCTTCTAGGAAACCCACAGACAAGACCCAGGGGGTGGGGGTGGGAACTCGGGCGGGAAATAATGACCTATTCCTTTTCCCTTCTCCCCGACATCGAACATGTCCTTCAGTGACAGATGCAGGCAACACACCGCCGAAGGATCAGCAGAGCCTGGGACTCTGTCACGTATTTGATCACGTTTATTTTACACCATATGGCGGTGTTGCTGAATCCTTGACATATGGGGTTCATCCTTACTTTGAACTTAGGGCAGTTATTAAGATCACCGCATACCCATTAGGTGGGTATCGGTTGCTGCTGAGTCGATCCAGACGGGGAGAAGCCTATAGGGCAGCCCAGAACTGCGCATAGGGTCTCCAAGGAGATCCTGTCTGCAGCGGCAGGCTGCCACAGCTTTCTCCACAGAACGCCTGGTGGCTTGGAGCCTCTGGTCTGTTGGATCGTAATCAAGGCTTTTCCTACTGCATGACCAAGGCTCTCAGCCCACTCCCTAGGTCATACAATTAATGTGTACGAAGTCTCCTTGTTATTATACCCTCATCTTGCCTTTAAATTATCTTGACCCCGGGGCAAATATGGGGAGCAGCAGTACTAGGAGGGGAAGGGAAGGGTGGGGGGAGGAAGGGGAACCAATCCCAATGATCGATGTATGGGCCCCCCTCCCAGGGGGAGGAACAGCAGAAAAGTGGGTGAACGGAGACAGCAGTCAGTGTCAGACATGGGGGAAAAAAGAATAATTTATAAATTATCAAGGGGACATGGGGGAAGGAGGAAAAATAAAAAAATGAGGAGCTGATACCAAGGCCTCAAATAGAAAGAAAATGTTTTGAAAAAGATGATGACAATATAAGTACAGATGTGTTTGACACAATGGATATATGTATGGATTGTGATAAGAGGTGTAAGAGCCCCTAATAAAATAAATTTAAGAAAATGATCTTTATAGCCAGAATTTAAGTGGTTTTCTTAATATGAGGGCAGGATGCGGGGAGCTTCAGAAAACTCATGGGAAAAAATGGAATTAAAAAACAATAGAATTTTCCCACCAGCTCCTTGAAGTCCCCTTGTATTTCTGTGTATTTAATTTTATTAAATGATCAAATTTTATTTGTGCTTTGGTATGAAACCTACTAGGAGGCCCATTGGCATCCTGAGCTAATTTATTTGATAATTTATTAAATGATCTAAGTATCCTTTTCTCTCCACACTCTTTGTCATTTTGTCTGGGTGTGTGTGTGTGGGGGTCTTGTGTGTCCCCACAGTGATGCTGAAGCGATGCCACTGTCCTTTAAATACCAGCAGGGTCACCCATGGTGAACAGGGTCCAGCAGAGCTTCTGGACTAAGAACAGACTAAGAAGAAGGAATCGGGTGTTCGATTCTGAGGGGTGAGCCCCGGGGAACCTTATGAATAGCCCAGAACCCTGTCAGATATAGTGTGGAAGGCGAGCCCCGCCGGTTGGAAGGCACATAAAATACAACCGGGTGAAGGGCTGCCTCCTCAAAGTAGAGTCGACTCAATGATGTGGGTGGGGCAAAGCTTTGGGGTCCTTCATTTGTTGATGGGGCAGAGTGGGTAGCAACGGCAGCAGCAAACATCATTATTAATTGGGATGTGGAATGTACAAAATATGCCTCTAGGAAAATGGTAAGCTCTCAGGAAATGAAATGGAGTACATCGTTTCTCCTTTGGGGTGTGATGGGGACTTTACTTCTTCCTCTGTCTTTCTGTGGGGTCTTTAAAAAAGATCTATGCCTGATGGGCCTATGGAAGAAAGACGAGTGCTTTGCATAGGGCACCACGGAGGAACACTGCACAAAGCCACCGTGACAACCCATTGGTTTGAGAAGGCACGCCTTTAATGCGTGACTCCTCCGTGCACAGGTGTTTACATCAGGCACTAGATCACTAGTAAACAATGAACCTCTCACTTATTTTTAAACCCCTTGTGACTAACAAGAGCATTTGCCTCGGGAGCCAGGGGCTGTGAGCATGTGGGGCGGTGGGGGGAACCCCACTCCTTCTGCCTCCTGCCAGGATCCCACCCCCACCCCCCGTGGGAGCTGCATGGTAGTCTCCATCCTCAGATACCTTGACCATGGGAGGAAGGTGGTGGCGGGGCACAGCCAGCCATACCTGCAGGTTGGTGGCCTCCTCTGCCCACCAGGCTTCAAACTCTTTCTGCAGCTTGACCTTGGCTTTGTCCATCAGCAGCTGCAAGTGCTCGATCTCTACCTTCAGGGCTTTGAGGTGCGTGAACATTGTTTTATACCTGCGGTGAAATGGGAAGAGTCCACATTTTGCCTTCTTGAAAGGACAGTGGGGTGGTCATTCAGAGGGAGGGAGGAGTCTAAGTGGACTGCCCGACCTCAGGGACCGCTGGATGCCAGCCTGCACGACCTGTGCACCACAAGCCTGGCAGTGCTGTCCTGGGGCTCTGGGCACTGGCGTCCTAGGGAGCTCACTGAGGCCAGGGTATGGTGTTAGGGTCTGAGACCACCAACGAGAAACAAAGCAAGACACAGTGGGCCCTGTGGGGCTCTGTGTGAGAGGACAACCTTTCTCCAATAATGACAGCTGGCCTTCATTGATTATTTACTAAGGGCCAGCTCCTCTTCTCGGAACTGGGTATAGATGAACTCATTCAACCCCTTCGTAACCCTGCGAACAAGATGCTGTCACCATCGCCTCTGTTTCACAGGCTTGGAACCTGAGAAATGGATGGCAAATAAACAAAGAACCCTGAATGTGAACCTGGGTTGGCTGATGCTAGAATCCATGACTCCAACAGCCTCATCTCCACACTGAGGACCCCAAGTTCAGCCTATTTGTAAATGCATGTGTGGCGTGGTAGTTACATAATCTCCTGTCAACTTGCGAAGGGGTGGAATCTAGCCTGCCAATCAAGTCGCAGCTTGATGACCTCATTTGTAGGCACCACAGAGAAAGCTGACTGGAGGCCAGATACACTCAGCCTCTCTCTGCTCCGGTCCTCCTGGTGACAAGCCACATGGAGCTACACTAGAACCCTGGAGCTGGAGAAACCACTTGGAGACCCCTGCCAGCGCTGAGATGCTTCCACTGACACTGGATCCACAAGACTTTCCACCCACAGGCCTGTGATCTTCCTGCCACCGGCATCATTGCATGTGTTTTGTGAGTCTGAAGAAGAATGTACAGATTGGTATTGGACATCTGGGCTAATATTGGACTTA
>NW_022107432.1:27361634-27372389 GCF_000313985.2 Echinops telfairi | reverse complement strand
CCTTGACCATGGGAGGAAGGTGGTGGCGGGGCACAGCCAGCCATACCTGCAGGTTGGTGGCCTCCTCTGCCCACCAGGCTTCAAACTCTTTCTGCAGCTTGACCTTGGCTTTGTCCATCAGCAGCTGCAAGTGCTCGATCTCTACCTTCAGGGCTTTGAGGTGCGTGAACATTGTTTTATACCTGCGGTGAAATGGGAAGAGTCCACATTTTGCCTTCTTGAAAGGACAGTGGGGTGGTCATTCAGAGGGAGGGAGGAGTCTAAGTGGACTGCCCGACCTCAGGGACCGCTGGATGCCAGCCTGCACGACCTGTGCACCACAAGCCTGGCAGTGCTGTCCTGGGGCTCTGGGCACTGGCGTCCTAGGGAGCTCACTGAGGCCAGGGTATGGTGTTAGGGTCTGAGACCACCAACGAGAAACAAAGCAAGACACAGTGGGCCCTGTGGGGCTCTGTGTGAGAGGACAACCTTTCTCCAATAATGACAGCTGGCCTTCATTGATTATTTACTAAGGGCCAGCTCCTCTTCTCGGAACTGGGTATAGATGAACTCATTCAACCCCTTCGTAACCCTGCGAACAAGATGCTGTCACCATCGCCTCTGTTTCACAGGCTTGGAACCTGAGAAATGGATGGCAAATAAACAAAGAACCCTGAATGTGAACCTGGGTTGGCTGATGCTAGAATCCATGACTCCAACAGCCTCATCTCCACACTGAGGACCCCAAGTTCAGCCTATTTGTAAATGCATGTGTGGCGTGGTAGTTACATAATCTCCTGTCAACTTGCGAAGGGGTGGAATCTAGCCTGCCAATCAAGTCGCAGCTTGATGACCTCATTTGTAGGCACCACAGAGAAAGCTGACTGGAGGCCAGATACACTCAGCCTCTCTCTGCTCCGGTCCTCCTGGTGACAAGCCACATGGAGCTACACTAGAACCCTGGAGCTGGAGAAACCACTTGGAGACCCCTGCCAGCGCTGAGATGCTTCCACTGACACTGGATCCACAAGACTTTCCACCCACAGGCCTGTGATCTTCCTGCCACCGGCATCATTGCATGTGTTTTGTGAGTCTGAAGAAGAATGTACAGATTGGTATTGGACATCTGGGCTAATATTGGACTTACAGACATGATCTGGACTGGGCTGGGATTTTTCTCAATATACAATTGCTCTTTTACATAAAGCTTTTTCCTAAACACATGAGTGTCTATGAATTTGTTTCTCTAGTCAACCCAGACTGACACATGTGGCCTTTGGAAATGCAATCACCAGGGAGCCAAAGGTTGTCTGACAGGAAGTGGCCAAGCCTGAGAGACAACATGGCTTCTGAGATGATAATCCTGCAGTGGGACATGCGGACCCACGGACACGATGCGGTTGGACTGAGGAGACAAGAGACTGAGTTGGGACAAACAGAAAAGTACACTGAGCGAGGGAGAAAGTAGACAGTGGGGTGGTGTGTGTGTGTGTGTGTGGGGAGGGTCCGTAAGGGTGGGAGGACCGTGCACCCACAGAGCCAGGCAACCACAGTGGGTGTCTGGGAAGGCAGTGCAGGGCATTCTGGGAGGAGGAAGCGGCAGGCAGAAGCCGTAATGCAGGGTCATGAGGGCCTCTGTGTCCTAGGGACAGACAGCAGGCACGTGTGAGTGGGCGTGGGGGTTTGCTCAGGCACAGATCTGGCCAGCTCGGGTGGACAGTGTTGGAATGACCACAAGCTCCTCTCAGACTGGGAAGGTCATGTGTGTGGCAGGAAGGAGACACTGAGCATTTTTGCTAGATGCATACGTGAACCAGTGAACCAAGAAGCTTGATGAGGGGGTGGGGGGAGAGGTTAAGGGATGCTCTAAGCATCTGTGATGGTCCCATGAGCAATGACGCCCTGCATGGCTGTGCGGGGCTTTGAGGCCTTCAGGAGGGCGCTTCAGGAAGGAAGTGGGATAACTCAAGGGCACGAGGAGCGCTGTGGTCCTACTTCTTGGCTCCTCCAGGTGGCAGCAGTATACAAGTCAAGCTGCCTTCTGGGTGGGTGACACGTGAAAATGCCCAGTCTTAGGACCTGGCCTGGCTTTCTGCTCCGTCCCAACTTCATCCTGCCCAGGGGCTCTGCCCTTCACGGGGGGCCTGTCCATCTCCCGCTCCTGGTATTTTAGGGCCCAACTGTGGGATCCATCCGCCCCTCCCCCTCCGACCCCCCCAACCCCTGAGCTCCAGCTCTGGACCAGGGCATGGCCTTTCTGCTGAGTCCCCAGGGCAGCCCCCGGTGGCCGCTGGAAAGCTCTGAGGGGCTGGGGTCAGAGGGTGACCAGCTGGAAGGACGGCCACCTTCTCCCACCTCCTCTTTTCTTCCTCCAGCTGCGCGCGCAGCTTCTCCTCCCGCTGGTCTGGCGTCGAGGGCACCGCCGTGTTTTCCGAGATCCCTGCGAGAGGAGGAAGCCGCGGGTTACTTACTCCACAGGGGAAGGGAGGGCACACGTTGGCCAGATGACACCGTGGACGTGCACCCCAAAAAGGAAGAGGGCCCTGTGAAGCCCTTCTGGGGCTTTGGGAGGACAGCTTGGCTTCGATGCCTCCACTGGCGGGCAATCTCTGGCCTGCTGAGAGCCCACCGCACCCCCACCCCTACCCAGGTGGAAATGTGCCCATTACCTTCCCCCAGCGGGCCTGTCTGGTATCTGTCACTGAGAGAGAAGTCTTCCTTACATCTCTCCGACATCCATTTAGAACAGAATTCACTCATTTCCTCTTGGGTCCCCAGAGTAGAGGCTAAGCAGCGTTTTCCCATCCTGGGATGGAGAGCCCTTCGCAAACCCACAAAACATCACTCAGCTGTCCTGTCTCTTTCTTTGTGCCGGTGGAAGTGGCACATTTTCTAGCCTCATGGTTTGTGTCTTTTACTTCCCTCTGATGCAGTGGTTCTCAAGCCTTTTACACACACACACACACACACACACACACACACCCCAATGCTGGGCCCCAACCTGAAAGATTCTGGTTTGGCTGGGCCAGGAGAGGGTCCAAGAGTGGTATTTGGTCCATGTGCTCCTCACGTGATGCTAGTTAGCGACCAGAGGCGAGAGTCCTGCTCAGATACCCTGCTGACAAGCCTTGGCTGTACAACCAGGCGGTGCTTGAGGGAGGGATGGCTCTGTCAGGTGCAATAAGTGAGTGGCCACACCCGGCATCTTACGGTCGTCTGTCAGTCTGGCCACCATATTGTTGCTGTGGATGCCTCCCGGCCTGCTCTGGCTCCAGGGCTTGTTTGGTTCTTCACCAGCTGGTGGGCGGGAGAGAAGGGGGTGGGGTGGGTGGTGGGTAGGGGGAGGTCTGCTTATCCTAGGAGTCTCTTTGTGGATGCTCCAGTTTTCCTTGCAACACAGAAGCCACACAGCTTTGCTTTTGACCCGTGGAGGGGAGAACCTGTTGGATAAGATGTAATCCTTTCAGCACGCAGGCCAGGTAAGTACTGTTACTGCCATGTTACTTCTGAAAACACAGAGGCTCCAAGGTGTTAACAAGCCCAAGGTCACGTGGGCACCTTTGGGAACCTTGATTCAAATCCAGTTGTCTGTGGCTCCCAGGGCTTTGCATCTAGAGATCCCTCCTGCAGTCTTTCTGACGGATAGACATCTTCTCAAATGCTTCTGGTGAGGAGGAGCTCGCTGCTTCGCAGTACCACATGGCAGTGTGAGCATCTCTGTGTCCTCTCACTCTGACGGAGCCTTGCCCCAGTCAGTCCTGCTCACTGCTCCTAGGGCTCTTCAGAACAGCACAACACAGCACACACCCCCTTTAATCTGGTGGCCCTCTACACCCTTTAGCAACAACAAGCTGCCATCTCTATGGTGCTATGTTCTCCACCCGACTCTGTCCAGTTCTCTCACCTGAGGTCTCAGTGATGTGGTGTGGCAGTTACATAATCTGTCAACTTGCGAAGGGGTGGAGTCTAGCCTGTCAATCAGGCCATAGCCAATGAGGCCTCCCTGTGGGCATGGCCTTCCCCTGAGGATTCTGGAAACTCCTGTCCTTCTCCCTGGAGGTGGAATTCACTCTTTGCTTTGTCTTCCTGCTGACAAGACATATAGAGCCACGTGGAGACCCCTGCTACCACTGAAATGCTTCCACTGCCACTGGATCCAAAGACTTTCCACCCACTGGCCTGTGATCTTCCTGCACTCGGCATTATTGCATGTGTTGCATGAGTCTGAAGAGGAATTTATATATATATGGGCTAATATAAAATATATATATGGGCTAATATCAGACTTGTGGACTTGATCTGGCCTGGGCTGGGATGTTTTCTTAATATACAATTACTTTTTACATAACACTCTTTCTTATACAATTAAGTGTGCCTGTGAATTTGTTTCTGACTAGCACATGTTGTTTACAGACTTCTCCTTCAACTTTCCTATTTCTACTGGCTGGCCCTTGCATGCATATGAGGTGATGGAAAAGACCGTGGCTTGGGTCAAGTTCACCTTAGTCTTCAAAGTGATATCTCGGCTTCTTAACACTCTACGAAGAGGTCTTGTGCTGCAAGTTTGCCTGATGCCATGCATCACCATGTGAAAGACTGCCTGCTGCTTCCAGGGTGGTTGCTTGTGGATCCAGGTAGAATGAGATCATCAACAACCTCAACGCCTTCCTCCTTCCTCATGATAGTGCTTATCGGCCCAATGGTGAGGGTTTTTGTTTCTTTCCACTCCAGTGTGGTCCAATGTGTCTTTGACCTTCATCAGCAAGTGACCTTCATCTTCCCCAAGACACTCAGTGAGGTAGGTCTCTGCTCTGAGGTGACTGGCTGGATGTCCTGCACCACATACACTGCTGGAGTTGGGTGGAGGAAGACGGCTGCGTCTGCACACAGTAGTCCCCTCGGCCTGCCCAGGGGAAGCCGTCTAAGGACTTCATTGAATGAAAGGCAGGTGGGAAGAAACACACTCAGATGATTTTTTTCTTCCATGGAAAAGCAATGGCTGACTTTGCCTGGGTACAGAGCTCTGTTATGGGAAAGAGGTTCTTGCCCCATTGCTGGGCTGACTTTTCCTTGGAAAGCTTACAGGTTCCTCTAGCAGAGCACAGTTATTGGTGCCCTAGGCACGCGTAGGGTGCTTAGGATTCCCAGGGAAGGCGGAACATCCTGAATGCAGCTGGTTGAAGAACAGAAAGCTACTATCCGTTCCTGCTCACAGAGTGCAGTCACTGTCTAGTCACGTGCATCGATCCCCATCACTCTGCTCGGCAGGTGTGATCGTGCTCATGTCACAGACAAGGAGACTGGGGATCGGGGACATCTAGGTGGCTTGCACAATTCCACAAGGCTACTGAAGAGCAGAGCCAGGGCTCACCCCAGGCCTCGTCATGCATGCACTTACTTAATGATGGCTTGCTAAGGGCCTACTGTGTGCCTGTCCTCATTCCAGGATCGTTCTAGTGGAGAAGACGGAATGTCAGGCCAAATGTAACACTGAGGACAGAATACGGTGCTAGGGATGGAAAGAAGGGAGCCCTGGTGGCGTAGTGGTTCTGTGTCGGGCTGCTAACTATGAGGTCATCAATGGGAAACTGCCAGCTGCTCTGAGAGAGAAAGATGGGGCGTGCCATTCTCGTGAAGAGTTACAGTCTTATTGGGCCTCGACTCAAGTCCTCCCTCAACACAAGAACACTTTGTTCTAACAATCTGGCATTCTGTGATGCTCACCTTCCCGACACGATTACTGAAGACAAAATGGGTCCATAAGCAAATGTGGTGAAGAAAGCTGATGGTGCCCGGCTATCAAAGGATATGGCGTTTGGGGTCTTAAAGGCTTGACGCAACAAAGCCCACATGGAAGAAACACACCAGTCTGTGTGATCATGAGGTGTTGATGGGATCAGATAACAGGCATCTAAGACCCAGAACTAAACAATACCCAAGGTGAATTGGGGGCAGAGGGCATGGAGTGGAGACCTAATGCCCATCTGGACAATTGGACATCTCCTCACAGAGGGGTCACAGGGAAGAGATGAGTCAGGGGGGCAGTATAGCACTAATGAAACACAACTGTCCTATAGTTCTTTGGTGCTTCCTTCGCCCCACTATCATGACCTCAATTTTACCTTACAAATCAGATTAGACCAGAGCATGCACACTGCTACAGATAAGAGCTCACAGCACAGGGAATCCAGGATAAATAAACCCCTCGGGGCCAACAATGATAGAGATACCAGTAGGATTAGGGGAGGGAGGAGGTAGAAATAATGGAAAAGTGGGTGAGGGGTGATGGAGGATGATGTAAGATATGGAAATAATAATCTATAACTTATCAAGGCTTTATGAGGGAGAATGGGTGGGGGAAGGAGTGGGAGGAAATGGGGAGCTGATATCAGGGGCTCAAGTGGGAAGAGAATGCTTTGAAAATGATGATGGTGGCTTATGTGCAAATGTGTTTGACACACTGGATAATGTATGGATTGTGATAAGAGATGTAAGAGCCCCCAATAAAAGTATTAAAATAAAAAAAAGAGTTACAGTCTTGGGAACCCATAGGGGCAGTTCTACCTTGTCCTACTGGGTCCCTATGAGCTAGAAACGACTCAGTGGCAGTGAGAGGGATAGAAAGCACTTGGGGAGACACAAAGAGCTATGAGAACAGAGCAGCGTGGCTGAAAAGACAGAAAAAGAAGCTTCTAGATTGGGTACTGCAATGGACTGAATTTTGTCTCCCCAAATCTGTTTTGATTCCTAACCGCTATAACACAATGGATGCAATGCAATGTCACGCAATGCCACTCAATACAACGCAGTGTGGTTACATTATGTAGCGCAGTCTAATGTCATGCAGTTAATCCATCAGTGGAGGGCAGGCCAGGGTAAGGTGTATTGCAAACTGAATCACGCCCGAGTTGCATAAAGACGAACATGGACCTGAGACCTGAGCACTGGCTCCGGAAGACAGATGCCAAGTGAGAACAGCCAAGAACCAAGGTGGCGTGGGGCGGTTCCGAGGAAGGCACTACCATGGTGACCAGGCCCCTGAAGGAGAACTTCAGCTTCCAGAACTGTGAGAACATAAGTTCCTGTTCTTGACAGTCACCCACTTGTGGGATGTCTTTGATAGCAGCAGTAGGAAACTAAGGTTAGGTAGCATGGTCCGGGGGAGGCCTCTCTGAGGAGGGGCCATTTGCACAGAGACCGGAAGGAGGGGAGGGCCAAGCGTGCAGAAATCAGGAGCGGAGTGTACCTACGGTGAGTGCAGAGGGTCTCAGGTGGGAGCCTGCCAGGTCTGCCTTAGGAGTAGCAAGGAAGTCTAAGTGCCTGGCACAGTTGTTAGGGGAGAGAGCGATGGGCGCTGAGGCCGGTGAAGATACTGAGGTTAGATCACGCAGGGCCTTGTAGGCCATAGTCAAGGTTTAGCTTTGGGAGAGATGAGGGGCTGGAGGCTTTGGAAGAGAGGACTGGCCTAACCTTCTCCTTTAATAGCTAAGCCAGGTGGGCTTTTGCTAAGCGAGGCCAAGCGACTCCAAACTGAAGAATGGTGACTGTGGGGCGGCGCCAGGATGGTGCGTGTGTTGAAAGGATTTGGGAAAATTGGAGCTGGAGCAAAGGACCCTGGGTAGCCAGAATGCGGGCACCGCATACCCCAAGACACAAGCGTATCCATGTTGTCATGACAACCATGGCCAGGGGCCAAAGGTGGTGTTTGCTTAGTGAGATGCATTGTCCCCTCCTGGGGAGACAGGCCCTGGCGGCGGGCGATGCTTTTTGAGGCTTGGCTTACCAGTGGCTTCTCGACAGAAACGGGGCCTGGGAACCCAAAGGGCACTCAACAAAAGCGACTGGACTAGAGCAGAGGGAGATGAAGGCACGAAAGGGCATCTGGGCTTTGTGCACCGCCGTCCCCGCTGGGGCTCTGGCCAAGGACAGAACCTCCACGTCGCCTGACAGGAGGTTGGTGGGGGGCGAGGGGGGGGGGCCTTCCTTTCAAGGACAAATTCTGGCTGGGACGGGAGCATGGGAGGTCAGAGCCCGGGCGATCTGCGAGGTCAGACTGCTAGTCTGTGTGTGCGGTGGGGGGTGGGGGGAGGAAGGTGAGGGGGTGGGAGGAGGTGTGCTCTCTAAAGCAAGAAAAGCAAGAGAAGAGTGTTTTTCATTCCAGTGACCCTTGATCTGAGTCATGTCACACCACAGCACGAGGACGTTCTGAGCAGCCCGAGAGGCACTGAGGCTGCCAGCCGGAGGGAAGCAGCGCCTGGCTGACCTTCTTGTCTCTGAAGTTTGGGAGCTCCCAGGGCCACGGCCAGGACAAGAGGGGCTCTTGCTGGGAGGGCCAGCCATGAGGTGGGCCCACATTCCTGTCTGGCCGGGTTTCAAAGGCACTGGAGAGAGCCCTGCTAAACTTGTGCCCCGGAGCCTCCTCTCTGTTCAGGGTCTCATTTCTTTGGCTCAGTGGCTCTCAGTGGTGGGGGGTGGGGAGGGGGTTGCACGTGTGATTGTGTGTAAGTGTACAGCGACAACTGGGCCCGGGGACTCCTGGGTCAGGATGTGCCAGGTTGGGTCCCCTGGTGCTGCTGATGCTTCTACCGCTTGTTGAGAAACACTGAGTGAGACTTCGAGCCACAGGGAACTGCAAGGACGCCATAGAGGAGCCCCTGGGTGGTGCAAATGGCTAAAGCTCTTGGCTGCTATCAACAGGTTGGAGGTTTGAGTCCACTGGGGGCACCCTGAGGGGCCCTGGGGGCATAGTGGTTACAGGATGGGCTGGTAGCCATAGGGTCTGCAGTTTGAAACCACCAACTGCTCCATAGGAGAGGGACTGGCCCTCCTACTCCCATGAAGAGTTACAGTCTCTGAACCCCCCTGGACAGTCTAGCCTGTCCTACAGCGAGGCTGTGAGTTGCCATCCACTCGATGGCAGCGAGGGAGTGAGTGGCAGGGAGGAGAGAGCCACCGGCTACCCCGTGGGGGATCTTTCTACCCACGATGACACACAGGGGGCGCTATGAGTCAGCGCTGACCCCAGGTCGACGGGGTGACTGGGTGGAGGAAGGGGCTCGCTCTTTGGAGGGCTGCAGCTGGCAGCCCTCGGCCCCCTTCATGCTCCATCGGTGACTCTCTCAACTCACTGCCATCGAGCCAGTGCTGCCTCAGAGTGACCCGCTGGGGGTTTCCGAGACTGGAACTGGTGACGGGCGTAGCAAGCTCCGTCTTACACCCGAGGAGGAGCTGCTGGTGGTTTGACAACTGCTGACCATGCGGATCGCAGCGGGCCAACACGTAACCACGACGACCCCAGGGTGCCAGGAGTGACAGCATCCATCCCGGGGCCAGGTCCTTTCGGGGAACAGGGCCTGGTCGGGTGAGATGTCTTTCCAGGGTCACGCTCTGAGTAAGGGCAGTTAGGGCCGGAGTCCTGCTCCGCCTGACCTCAAAGCTGCGAGGGGAACATTCCTCTCCCGTGGTGAATGGCCGCACTAGGGAAGGAAGCCACAGGGGCATCGCCGAGGTCAGGATTGACTTGTCCCCGCCGTCCAAAGGTGAGGCGCGTTCCCACGAATGCCTCTCCCCGCTGAGAGTAAGCCTCGCTGCCCTCTGCCAACGGAAACCCCACTGGGCACCTCTGATGCCACGTGTCGTTTGATGTTTACTCGCCACCCACTGGTGGGGCGCTGCTCTCCTTTCAGCCCAGGGGATGCCGAGGGCCAACCTACTCGGCCTCCCGGATCCTGCCCTAGAAGCCCCAAGGAAGGCAAGAGTGTTTCCAACCACAAGCCCTGCCGGCTTCCACAGAGCAAAGGCTGCAGGGTCTAACGTGGCCGGGCACGTCCAGTGCCCCTCATGGGAGGGGGTGGTGTGCTAGTTGGCTCTATCAAGGCAGAAAAGACGTTCGAGGTGGGGTGGGGGGACCCCAGCGGGTCGCCTCGGCTACTCAACTAATGATTCCATTGCTCAGCACCCACTCTGGGCAGCCCCTGGGCTGACCGGCCTCTGGGCACCGCAGATGGCTCACCTTGGGTGAGAAGTCGGCGCGTCTGTTTGCCAGTGGCTGATGATGTCAGTGGCTCCATTGCCACACTGGTCCGCAGCCCAGAGGCAGAGAGTCTGGCTTCCCTATCAGACCACTGCCTGCTGAATAGCTCACATGCTTGCTCAGCGCCCCCACCCCACCCTGGTGATGATTGTGTGTACACCTTTACTGCCCCTGGCACGCGCGCATGCGCAGACCTGAGGGCGGGATGAACAGTCCTGTGCACACATGGCGGGCACCCATAATTCCTTGGGCACCCTCGTACCCACAGGCATTAGCCCTCTCACTCCTGCCTTCACCTTCACGGGGAGAGCTGCGCATGTCCCAGGTGAGGCATGGCCACACTGAGTTGCCTTCAGAGCGTTCAGCATGCCTGCGGGCAGCAAAGCGCAGGCCCAGACAGGCCTTCTCAAGGGGCTGCCACCCCCTCTGCCCGGGTGCGGAGCTCCCCGCCACCGCTCATCTACCCCGAGACAGACGGGTCCCTGAGATGGCCCCGTCTCCCCTGTCGCCTTTGTTCCAGCTTCCCCTGCGGGTGTCTTGTGAGGCTGTCATCCACAGAGTCCAAGGGTCACTGTGCCACAAGATCGGTGAGGACCCCCGCCCTCCCTGCCGACTCATCGCTACCTTACATGACAGGGCAGAACCGCGCCTGTGGGTTTCCGAGCCAGTCACTTTTCAGAGGATGAGACAGTCCAGTCTTTCTCCCGTGGAGTGGGGGGTGGTTTCGAACTGCTGACCTTGCA
>NW_022107432.1:27342968-27361463 GCF_000313985.2 Echinops telfairi | reverse complement strand
AACCTAACTTTAGGTTTTGGTTCAACATTACTCTTGTCACAGCCTCTCGGATCCTGGCCAGTGACTTGTGTATCCAGACCTCGGGGTTTCTCTCCTTCACAGGCCCATGGCCCCTCTCTGATACACCCCTCCTCCCCACCAACCCCAGCCTTGCAGAGGTAGCGGTTTCGTCCAGGGGCAGCTCCTGCCTGCTTCCCACCACCTGTCTCACTGCTCAGTCTCAAGTGAGCTCATATGTCTGAACTTAGGAGTTCTCCTCAAGGCTCCAAATCCCTCGGCAACTCCACCCGGCGGTCACTCCAGCCTCACTGACAGGTGGCAACCACATGCCTGGGTCTCAGTGGCTTTTCAGGGAGACACTAGCAGGGCCGCTGGCATTTCGAGGAGCCAATGACACCTTCCCAGCACTCCTCGGTGCCCAGTCAATCTGGAGCGTTCTCTGGCCACACAGGACTGGCCTCTTTTAAGGGGTGGGTGCGTGGGTGGTGGCAGTCTTTCTTGCACCTGCCAGAGTGAGCAGGGGACCCCTCCTGTAACAGCCTCTTAGGATGAGAGTCGGTGGAGTACAGCCAGTTCTCCCTGTGTGGCTTATGAGTGCCAGTTCAGGCCTTCTGGGCCTGAGTGGGGGATCCGTAATAAAATGACCTCCCTGTACTTGTGTCAAATGAACCTGCTGCTAGCTAGTTTGTAAATGTGTGCCTCTGACAATACTTTATAGTCATCAGAGGTGAGGTCTGACGATGTACATGGATATAGATCAGAGCTGGAAACACAGGGAATCCCGGACAGATAAACCCCTCAGGGCCAATAATGAGAGTAGCCATATCAGGAGAGTAAGGGAAAGGCTGGGGGGCGAAAAGGGGAACCGATCACAATGATCTACATATAACCCCCTCTCAGGGGGATGGACAACAGAAAAGTGGATGAAGGGAGACATCGGTCAGTATAAGACATGAGAAAATAATACCAACTTATAAATTATCAATGGTTTGTGAGGGAGGGAAGCTGGGGGAGGAAGCGGGGAAAATGAGGAGCTGATACCAAGGGCTCAAGTAGAAAGCAAATGTTTTGAGAATGATGATGGCAACAAATGTACAAATGCGCTTGACACATGGATGGATGGATGGATTGTGATAAGAGTTGTACAAGCCCCTAATAAAATGATTAACAAAAAAAGAAAAAAAGGAAGAGAGGTGAGGTCTGGGATGGATGACCACAGAGAACAGGCACCTTCCCCAAGCAAGCTGGCGCGAGCTGGCGAGCCAACCCAGGTGCCCACATCCATCAGACATCCAGTCAGAGGGGCTTATGGGGAGAAGTCCCTGGAGGAGGGCTGGCAGTTTGCCGGACCTCTTGCTGTCCAGTCCATTCTCACTGATAGCAATCCTATGGGGGCAGAGTCAAGCTGTTCTATAGCTCTATAGGCATTTGGAGCTGTCAATCTTTTTTTAATGTATAAACAAGAGCTTTATATCAAAGAGTTATTATATTTAAGAAAACGTCCCAGACCAGATCAAGTCCGTAAGCCCCATGTTAGCCCATAAGTCTGATACTAGTCCAGAAATCCCTCCTCAGTGGCTGTCAATCTTTATGGAAGCTGGCGGCCATGGAATAGCCGGTGGGGTTGAAGGCTTGGCACTTAACCACTGCGCCACCAGGGACAGACGGTCCTCCTGTCTATCTGCATCCTATCACAGAGGACAGTGAGTGCCGAGGTGTTCTGCTCGCACAGCTCGAGAGGGGAGCCAATTGAAAGAGGCCACTGAGGACGTTTGGCAAGACTCCTCTGGAATCTGCATGCATGTAGGGAACACACTGAACTGAGGTCTGGTGCCATGCAGGAACTCTGAAGGGTAGGGAGTGAGCTGTTGGATTGCTGGGAGCACGTGGCTTGCCTCACGCCTGTGGACCTGTGAAATGAAATTGCCTGGCTCTCTGACTTGGCCTGTGCCACTCCCATCCCGGGACTGTGTGGGAACAAGGCAAATAAGGTGGAGAAGACTAACTTGGGGATCGGTCAGTTGTGCCATCCTCTGGGTGTGAAGAGGAGCTGCCTCGGAAGGAGGCGCACAGGCTCCGAGGATCGTCAGGAAAGAGAGCTGTGTGCAGAGCCTGGGTGAGGTCCCTGTGCGAGGTGGCAGAGGGAGCAGAGGCCACAGCACCACAACTGTGAGCTGGAGCAGTGGGCTTCATGGACCACAGAATGGTGGTCTTTCTGGCCCATGGAATGTATAACGCTGAGTGCCTTTGGGCAGGAGCCTGGGTTGCAGAATGGGGTGCCCTCTGGCATTTATCAATGTTGACAGAGCTTTGCCAGAGAAGGGAAGAGGCCAAGAGACCCAGGAGTTAGAGACTGAAGACCAGACAGAGAGACATGCCTGCTGGTATTGTTTCAGACGAAAGGGCTGTATCCTTAATATTTTCTGATCCTGACTTGGGGTGACCTATGAGCTTCCTTGATGAAACTCCCAGATGATGAGTTTTGTCCGTGAGTTCTGTGTGGTCACGGAAAAGGAGGATGGGACTCGGCAGGGGTGTCAGAGCATCATGGGAGGAGGGATGGTTGGAGTACAGAAAGTTGGAGGGTGGAGCTGATTTCTGCCGCAAGGGAATCATCCATGAGCAGATGTGGGGTTGGTTTCTCCTTTGTGTAGCCAGAAGAGGTGAGATGTGCCTTTTCTGCCATCTCTCCACCTGGACTGTAAGGGTGGCAGAAGTCACAGGGTCATCTTAAACTCACGGTGTGCCAGTAAATGACCAACCACCAGCTCTCTGGAGTGGGGGGAACTCTGATTACGCATTTTTGTGCTACCAATACTCCTACCATGGCCAATTTCAAGCTACCAACATGACGGCCCTCATGGGGCATGGCGAAGAGATGCAGTCTCAAGAGCCGATAGGAGCTGGCTCTGGCACACCACGTGCCCACAATGCAGTACAGACATACACGCACAATGGAATATTACTCAGCCATCAAGAGAAATGAAGTCTGGACGCATGCCACAACCCAGGCAAACGGACAGCATCATGCTGAGGGAAAGAAGTCAGTCGCAAAAGGATGCCCAGTGCATGATTTCACGTGTAAGAAATAAGCAAAGAGTTGGGACCCATGGTGACTAAGTAGTTCCCCAGGGGTGAGGGGGAGAGGGGCTGTCTTTGCTCGGGGAGCACTGAGTTTATGTAAATGGTGGTGGGATGGTTTGGAAAGGGAGGGCAAACAGTGGTCCAACGTGAAGCATGTGATTCATGTCGCTGAACCATACTTGTAGAAATCCTTGAGAAGCGTGTATGTTTTATCATGTGTCTTTGCACTGCAATGAAACCGTTAAAGCGGAACGGAGTAACCAAAAGACGGCCACCACCAGCTAGAGTTGAGTTGCTTCCAACTCATGGAAGCTGCCGCATGTGTGTCAGAACAGACCTGTGCCGCACTGGGGTGTCTATGGCTGGTTCTTTGGGACAGATCACCGACCCTCTCCTCCAAGGGAGTGTCTGCGTCGACAGGAATCGTCAACCTTTTAGCTAGTATCTGAGCTTGTTAATGGTTGCAACCACTCAAGACACCACTGAAGACCTTTCCAAAGGGCCACCCTGAGCGACAAGAGGACCTGTGCCCGAAGAAACCTGCAGGTGCAACACAGGATGCCCGGGGTTGTGTGCGGGGCGACTCCCTTTGCTCTTCCAAAGCCACCCACCCCTCTTCGACCCACAGAGTGTCCTGGGCAGCTGACTGGTAGATGGGTGGGCTTTCTTACCTCATTCTAATTGGGCTCAGCCACTGGGGTGCATCAGCAAGGGACTGGGTCCTACAAGCTGGATGCAGGGCTGGGCCGCAGGCTACAGCTCATGGCAGATGGTCAGAGCCTTTCTACACAGCCATTTCCATCTTTAATATCCAGGCACCGCCCACTCCTCTGACCCCCTCAGGGTCAGGGCCACAATGCTTCCTGTCTGGCTGCTGCTGTTAACTCTGGGGTCCTCCACCCTTTCCCGGTAGTTACTCTACTCTCTGCTTTGCACCTTTGTGAACAGACCCCGTAGCTAACTGTCTTCCCCATGCCTCGTTTAAGTATTGCCATCTGCTTCCTGCCAGCCTCAAGTGAGGAAGCAACTGCCTGAATGAGGTGCCTTCCCTCAGCTCAAGGGAGTCTTTCATTGGTGGCATTTCCGGTGCTGAATGTGTGATGTCACACCAAACTGGTTCCTCCTCCTATGTTGTGTGACTCGAGAATCGGACAGGCAGGGACTCTTTGTACCACCCTCTCCTCCTGGCTCCATGGTCAGTTGCTTCTGTTTGCTGAGCACCTTGGGAAGGCACTTCACCCACTCGCTGCAGGAGCCCTGGTGGCCTAGTGGGTTTCCTGCTGGGCTGCTAACGGTAAGGTCAGCAGTTTGAAGCCACCAGCAGCTCTGAGGAAGAATGAGGAGGTTTTCTCCTCCTGTAAAAAGTAGCTTTCTCTGAAACCCACAGGGGCAGCGCTCCCCTGTCCTGCAGGGTCGCTAGGAGCCCGATTGGACTCGAGGGCAGTGAGTCTGGATTTTGGAGTCTTCAATCTGACAACCACTTCTCCCGAGGACCCTCACCACCACTCTCCTGGATCCTACAACAGAGTCACAGTCCGGAGAGCGCCCCCTGAGCCGATTTAGGATCTTTCCCAGACTGACAAGAGAGAAACTCAGGAATGGGGGTCAGGCCATAAAGAGAGTCACTTTTGTTGGCGTTTAGAATGCTTGGCAATGAGTCCTTTGCAGAGTTCTGAAGATGAGTATCAACCGTTTCAAACACACACACACAGAAATGTACAGCAAACATATAAATACCGGTCCCGTACCACCTCCCTGTTTTGAAAAACTATCTAAGTAGCTTGACAGTAACCTCAGTAATCCCCCCACCACCACCCCACTCCCTGCTTTTTTAGGACATGGAACATTCACAGAGTTAAGAGCAGCCGTCTCTGTGTCTCCCCAGCCCCACAATGCCCCCTCTCTGGAGATAACACTCCCCTGGGGGTGGCACATGGCCTTGTCTTCCTGGTTTTCTCCTTGCACTCTGTGCTTTTAATGCCCTTGAACATGACATCGCTGTTGCTTGACCTGTGAGAAGGCTGCACAGGCGTGTTTGTACACGTATGCGGTATGCATCTGTCTGCGTGGGCGCTATCTTTCACCGCGAACCCGACGACACTCCCATTGCCACTCCTAAGTCCTAGCTAGATCTTGGAATTGACATAGGTGGCGCCACTCCATCCGTCCCCTTCGGCAATTCTCTCCCCAGCTACAGTGTTTCAGAGAGTGGCTGCGGGCCGTGGGCAGACCTACTTGATCCATTCGGAGGTCTCGGAGGTGTTACATTGTAAGAATAACTCTCAGTGTATTCATCCGCCTCCTGGCTGGGGTGGGAGGAAAAGGGGGTGGGGGGATCTCTGGGCTGTGTCCTTTGTTTTTGTTTGATGGCTGTGAATTAAAAAAAAAAACCACGCTGTGAGGAACGTCTCCTTGGGCAACCTGTGTATGCAAAGGCTCGTGGAGTCCGCGCTTGGCGTGGGGATTGCTGGGCCGGGAGGTTCGCACAGCCTCGGTGGGTTTTCCTGCGGGCAGTGCCACATGCACCCCCAGGGGGTTGTTCACGAGCTTGGGCAATGCCCTCTTCTCTTTGCGATGCTTCTTTTGTAGGAAAAGCCGCACGTCTTCTGCTCTGCTTTCTGGGTGTCCCCGTCTTCCATTTCTGCCCTGAAACACCATCGCCATCATCAGCCGTCGCTGCGGGGTGCTGTTCAAGTCAGCCCCGACTCCCAGTGGCTTCTCGTAAAAGCAAAGGACATATTACCCGGTCCTGTGCCTTGCTCACAACTGCTGCTGTGTTTGAGCCCACAGTTGAAGCTACCGTGTCAATCCGTTTAGTGAGGGCCTCCTGTTTCTACATATCCCGAAGGGACCCCTTGCTCCTGAAAACAGCACCTTAAATCATAGTTTCCCAAACAGATGTCTATATCTTTAAAACACCACTTGAAGGTGACGGTTGGTTGGTGGGAGTACCTGTGTACTTGAGGACAGACACCCCAGGCTTCCTGTTGGTCAGTCTTCCCCAAACTCAATGACGACGACTTCTTTGGAGGGATGGGAAGGACTTACCCTAGCTCTACTATGCATGCAACGGAGCTACTGCTAGGAATTCCCAAGGCATTTGCCTGATTTTGCCAAGCACAAGTAGAGATTCTGGTGGCACAGTGAGACTACGAGCTGCGCCACCAACCACAAGGTCAGTGGTTCAAATCACCAGTCGTTCCATAGAAGAAAGATGAGATTGTCTACTCCCTAAAGATTTAAAATCTTGGAAACCCCAAGGGCCAGGTCTACACTGATCTCTAGGGTTTGCCTTCTAGAATGAGTTCTAGTCTGGCGGATGAAGTCAAGAGGCTAGGATTTGGTCTCTGTATATTTGGTCCGATGCCTAATATGTTCAAAATCATATAAATGGTTTCCGTGCTACTTTTGTTTCATCTTTGCCTGATTGGAAAAAACAACAACATATGGCTCTGGTAACAGGACCATTGGCCTGCTAATCAAAGGCACAGACAGCCCTTCCTAGGGCTTGATTGTTGTTTGTAAGGAGAAGCAACCGTGGGCCCCTCCAGCACATCTGGTTAATGAGGTGTTGCTTGCGGTGGTTGTGGGTCTGTTGTGACTTCCATCAGCGATGCCCCTCAATGCGGGGAGCTCAGAGCCATGGTAAGTGGTGGTGGGGAGGGAGCTGTACCCACTGCCCAGGAATTCGTTTCATTTGACTTCTTGCACAGAGATGTAGATTCCAAGATGATTTGCTGAGCACCTCCTTTGTCTGTCGTTCCTTCACAGACTTGCATGTGCCTTACACAACACTTGGTCCTGTGGTGGTGGGCGCCCACTTCTTTTACCGATAAGGAAGCAGACGGTGAGGAGAGTTAACAGGCCAAGCTCACACGGAGGGCAAGTGATCTAGGCAAGAACCAAGCGGGGCTCCCATGATTCCAAGACGAGTGTTGGTTTACTCAACCACAGTGGTCGCCCTAGACTGGCACCGCAGCAGACACACACGGCCTCCTTCTGGTTTCCGGTGTGGCTGGTGGGGTGGGGGTGGGGGGGCCTGGAACCACACAGGGTTGGGGTCAGGGCCATTGGGAACTGAACAGGGAGAGGGGATTGGATCTAGAAACCGGGCCAAGGATTTCATGCTACTGCGGCTAGTCCTCTCATTTACAACCAGCTGTGAATTAGAATCTCCTCTCTAGTTAGACTGTGTCCCACTGCCGTTCCATAAGGTTTTCAGTTGCTAATTTTTCACAAGGGGATCATGGCCGCCTTCTTCCTACATGGAGGGAGTACAACCAGAACGGGACTTGGAAGCAAGGACACCAAGACTTGCACCTTGGACTTGGTATTAGGAGGGACCAGCCCCTGAAGAAAGACTTGGTAAAGTTAGCGGGTCAGTGAAAAGGAAGACAACCGTCCATGAGATGGATGGATGGACACAGTGGCTGTAATCATGGGTTCAACGTGACAACAGCTGTGGGGACACCCCAGGACTGGGTGGGCAGTGCTTTGCTCTAGTATGCACCGGGTTGCTATAATTTGGAGCTGACTCGCTGGCACTGAATAGCAATGGCAGTTGGACTGCATCAGTGACCTTACAGAATGACCAGAGCTCCTTTGGAGCGGATTGAGATGCCACTTGAGCTTTTGAGGCAGCTGTTTCCTTTATGTTCTGTCTTATGACAGCAGGCCAACATTGTATCATTCACTTCTGTGAGGATAAAACCATCTCCAATCCATCAAAGCCCTCACAGGTCTCCTTATGAAGGTTAAGTGTTTCACGTCTGTCTTCCAGAAATCTACAGTCACAAAGAGGAAACTTTGGGGCACCTGCGAACTTAGGGGTGGGAGAAATTCACTTGATAATTCCACAAGCAATTAGCGAGTGCCAAGCGCTCAGACCTCAGTGCTCATTCCAGGCACGTTGAAGATCGTTTGGCTCAACGGTCTCAGAAAGATCACAGACGCCGACACGCCATGGACGTAGTTCTACTCTGACCCAGAAGAGGTCGCCATGAGCTGGAGTCAACATGATGCCAGCTGGTTTGGTCTTGGGGTTTTGATTGACTTGGGATATGTTCAAAACAAAACAAAACGAAACTGGATCATGGGCTTTGCTGCTTAGAGAGCCGCCTCCTGGCTTCTCAGCTTGCAGTCCTGCAGGCTGGTTTGCAGCACTGGAGTCTCTGCAGAGCCCATTTTGCAAACGACTGGGCTAGATGAGTCCAGCAGGGCCCCTTCAGTTCTGTCTCTCCCCACCCTGCAATTCCAAGTGTCACAGACTGTCTGCATTATACTAAGTGCCCATAAAGCCTGCTGAGTCAGCCAAAGGCAGCCTGGCCTTTTGTGCTCGCTCAAATGTGCTGTCTCCAGGTGCAGTGTTCCAAAACGCATCGCAAGACTCCGTCTTAAACAATTTAACACCATGTACTCCCTTCATGTAGGGGAAAGAGCCACAGCCAAGGCCTGGCCTTGGAGAACAACCAGGATGCCACAAGAGGTCACTGCAGGAATTCTGTTTGGGAGGAAATAGCTGCTCAGAGGAAGCCAAGTACTCCCAGTGCAGCTTCCCAGGGAGCGGTCAGCTGGGACTTCTCCCAAGTCCTCCTGCTGCCTGACTTCGGGGCTCCTAGTGCACACCCCCCAGTGGCAACCCAAGGGGCCTCGCCGGCATTGGGGCCACAAAATACCACTTGCGGGCTTTTGCCCCAGGCGATCTTTGCTTCTGGGCGCTAAGAACTGATGGGGAAAAGAGAGTGGAAGGAGGGCTAAGATCTAAGAAGCTCATCGGGAAGCTTGGCAGGGCGAATCTCAAAGCTTGTTTGCAAACTCCCCTGTTGGCGGCTATTTTCTTTTTACTTATGAACGATTCTTGTGAGAACCAAGTTCTACAATAGCCCTCGAAGCACGCTGACAAACGCAGGAAGCGGGACTTCCTGGTAGGTTAGGTTCACCCAGAAGCTGAGCAGGGTGTGTTGGTGTGCGATCTCCCAACTGCAGTGTGGGGGCCCGCTTCTGCTCTTCCTAAGGGCTGTGATGCCCCCCCCCCCACCTCCCTTTCAACAGAACACAATCACCCACTGATCATGTCCTGTCATGGGCCTGGTCAGCATGGTCAGTGTGGGACTCCCGGCGGTGGCGTCCCGTGGAGCTCAGTGCTCTCAGGAATGATGGAGCGAGCTTCAGGCGCTCCTTCCTCAGCAGGAATCCGAGCGGGGGCTGCGAGTGTGTGCGCTCCAAGAAGATGAGACTGTCACCTGGTGCAAAAGCCCGGAGCTGGTTTACAAGGAAGGTGTGGGGAGAGCAGGGCTGTCCGGACAACTTGCTCATCTGCCAGGGGATACTGAGGAACCCCACTCAGCACCCGGGTCTTGCTTTTCCCTCAAAGGCGTCTTTGACCAAGACTTCCTTGCTCAACAATGTTCAATGGCTCAAACTGCCTATAAGATACAACTCAGATATGAGGCTCTCCACGAGCGGTCCCACCCTACCATCCTAGACCTCTTTCTAATGACTGCAAAGGGACTCCGAAAGAGAGTTAGGCCCCCACCCAACACACCAGCACCAGCACCAGCACTACCAGCAGCACCCTCACCACTACCCCCACCTTACGCTTCTGCTGTTCCGATTCCTGCTCGTTCCTCAAGGTTCAGCCCGGTCCATGGCCCCCGAGACTACCCGGAGGGCCCACTCCCTCTGCTCAATCCCGAAGCTCCAATGATGTGTCCCTCTCAGTTGACACAGGCCACACACCTGGCGGTGAGATATGCCTTTCAAATCATCAGTGCAGACCTACGCGCTAGAGCTTTGACTGTGAACGGAATGAGGTCCAGCGGCTGATCCTCACGGCGTTTGATAGAGAGGCCAAGGCACGGGGGGTTGAATGCTTGTCTTATCGCTGCTCTGGGCCACAGTCAGGAAAGCGGTATACCTGGGCCATGACATCTTGACCATTCACGTTTTCCGAGAGTTATGCTTTAATGTCAGGCCTCCTCTCGCCTTTACAGGGGGTTGCCCCAAGAACCATCCGGTAGAACGTTTCGGTACCTTTCGTCAAACTGCAGAGAAAGACACACAGCACCCCGTGTCCTTTGTACAAGGAGCCACGTGATCAATTCCAGCTTGCGTTTCATTCCGGGAAGAAATTCTATTTCTGCAGCTAAATTAGTTAGCATGCTGCCCGGTGTCAGAAGACGAGAACTATGTAAGTCTGGGTGCTCCTCATTTTTTTGCTTTGCAGCAAGACGAGAGAATGCCAGCATGTATTGCCAGCGTGTTGTAATTTGCTCAGCTGTGGAGTCCAAAAGCCCTTCCTCCTTCTCCTCCCTGTGAGTGGGCTGGTTTCACTTGGTATTCAAACGTCTCCCTGTGTTGCTGCAAGATGGGTGAGTCTGGAACTCATCTGGGGGAGCCTTCATTTGGCCATTGATTAGCACCTATTTATGACCCGCCTTGGCTGCTGGGGAGGCAAGGGGAGATTCAGCAGGGTCCAGCTTTAGTGGAGCTCACGTGCTAGGAGGGCTGTGGGCCGAGATGATTGGAAAGCCAGGTCAGGACATGCAGGAGGCTGGAGGACAAGGCCAACTTACTCCCTGGGAGCGAGGGGGGCAGGTGGCGGGTGGGGAGATGTGCCGGAAAGGCTCCCTGGAGGAGGTCAAGGTAGAAATGATTTGGGGAACATAGTGAACGCAAGGATGCACCGGAGTAAGTCTCCAAAACATTGCTACGTGAACTCCAGTTCAAACACTCATTTTATTTGTAAACAAACAAGACATGCGTAAGCACATCTCTTTGATCAGTGGGTGGCCGCAGACGAATTCTCTCAGAAATACACTTGTCTAGTCATGCTTGGAAGTTTAAAAAACAAAACAAACAAACAAAACCCAACCCGCCCATCCAAACAGTGGCGTCTGGAAGGATCTGTGGGCCCGTTCAATTCAAGGCAGAGGGCTCCGTTCAGGAGGCTAGGGTGACTGTCTTGTGAAATTCGAAAGGAGCAGTCCTGACAGACTTTCATGGAGGACATAGGACGGTCACACCGGCTTAT
This sequence comes from Echinops telfairi, assembly GCF_000313985.2. Lineage (NCBI taxonomy): Eukaryota > Metazoa > Chordata > Mammalia > Afrosoricida > Tenrecidae > Echinops > Echinops telfairi. Next base: position 27,350,347 of record NW_022107432.1, on the reverse strand, counting down.
TGGAAGCCGTTTTAAGAAAACCAAACCAAACAACCCCCGCCCCCACTGGTGAGAAAAAGGAGGATGCATCTGTTCGTGATTGAGGGCACCAAGGGTCGCAGCCTTGATTTTGCCCTTTCTGATTTCTGTTTGCTTCCCCAAACTCAAAGAACACTTACACATAATCGGAGTCCCTTAAGGGGAACCTGGTGGACTGTGCACCCAGCGGCTACCCCACAAGGTCTGCAGTTGGAACCCAGCTGCTTCTTGGAAGAAAGAGGAGGCTGTCCAGTTCTATAGAGATTTGAAGTCTTGGAAACCCCCAAGGGGTGGCTGTACTCGATCCGATAGACTTGCGATGGGTCCGAATCCGGTGGACACCAGTGAGTTTGAGAGTGTGACGGACTCTTTGGGGGAGGGCTTGTGGAGCTGGGTCAGTGCTTGGGAGGCCGTTCCCACTCCGAGTCACTCTGCGCACGGCAGAGAGCAACATTGCCCAGGCCTGGGACATCCTCACGGCTATTGTTCTCTTTGAGCCCATTGTTGCGGCCACTGCGTCAAGCCATCTCCTTGAGGGTCTCCCTCTTTATCACGGACCCTCTACATTAGGCAGGACGCCCTTTTCCAGGAACGCTCCTGATAAACTGCCAATGTACGTGAGAGTCTTGCCAGTCTTGCTTCAAAGGAGCACCCTGGCTGTCCTTCTTCCAAGACAGATGTGTTTGTGCTTTGGCCGTCCAGGGCACTTTTACTGCGGCTCTTTCACTCCAGTCTTGACCAGGGAAGGGCTAGAGACGTGGAGATACCACCTTCAGGAGTGGATAGGTGAAGGATACGGTGAGGAAAAAATAGCTTTGCATGCTGACATTTTGGTTGCATAAGTGGCTTTATGACTTTGGACAAGTACTTCTGGATGTACCTTCATAGGATGTATAAAGTCTGAACATTAAGCATTATCTTTTTTATAGACATCTTGCCTCATCTTGGCTGTTTTAGAAACTCTTTGAGGGCAGGCACTGCCTCCCCGGCTGTTGGTGAGCTCCAGGATGTTCAGGAAAGTGCAAACTAGGGACCGGGAGGGTACTGCACTGGCTGGAACATATGCCCGAGAGTCTGACTGCCTGGGATTATTGCATCCGTAGCTGAGAGAAATTAGACGGGCTTATTTAACCCTGCTGGATCTTCACTGCATGTGGGGAATCACAGAAATATCTCAAGGGGTTATTGTGAGCATCAAAGAAGGAAATATACACAAGGAGCTTAGTGTCATGCCTGGCACACGGTAAATGGTCAGAAAATGTTTTCTGATTGGTCTCATGTGCATTATCTGTAATGCCAAATCATTTAGGGCTGCCCAGTACACTACAGTTCTAGAAACACATAACTGAAATCAGCAAAGACCTCTCAACTCAGCTAGCTGAATCTAGTTATGTAAGTATCATTTCCAAATGATGTTTAGTTTACAAATAACATTTAGAAAAACTTGTGGTTTGGGCTAAAGTTTACAGAGCAAATTAGTTTCCTATTCGACAATTTAGACTCCTTTGTTTCGTAACAGTAGTTGCAATTCCCTCAACGTTAACGGGACCCTTTTCCTCTTCCTCCTTGGGTCCCCATTCCCATGTGTCCTTCTTCTCTGCCTTCTGAGCTTTGTCCTGGTCTCTTATAGTTAACTGTTCTGAGAAGTATATTCCTTGTGACTGATAATGTTCACTTTATAGGCCTGTCTATTGTTTGGCTGAACGGTGTTCCCCAGTGCAGTGGGTTCAGCTCCACATTTGAGAGATGTCTAGGAGCCACAATCTCAGGGAGTCTACTCGTCTCGATCAGATCAATAAGTCTAGCCTTTTGGTATGACTGTGAATTTTGTTCTACATCATTCCCCTCATTTTATCCAGGACCGTTGGTGGTCCCAACCAGAGAAGTTGGGAGTGATAGTCGGGCACCATCTTGCTCTTCTAGTCTCTGTGCAATGGGGGCTGTGTTTTACGATTCCCTGGGACTACTTGCTTCCCAGAGTGTTTGATTTTCTTCATTCTTTATTCCAGACGGGGAGAGACCAATAGTTACATCTTAGATGGTCTCGTGTGAGCTTTTAAGACCCCGGTCGCTACTCACCACAGTAAGATGTCGAACACCGTCTGTGTGAACTATTAGATAGCATTGTTTTATTGTTTATGAAGCAGCATGGGGGGATAGCTCTTACTCTAAAGCCATCAGTCACATTCTCACATTTGTTCTAGAAGTGGTCAATTCGTGGTCATTTTTGCGGCTCTGAAAAGGGGACCTCTCCCTGCTTCCAGCTCTGGCCTTCACATCTGGGGCTCCCTGGACCCAGTGCTGCTCCCGCCTCATTTCTGCCTGGTTGTTTCCCCGCATTTAATGACTTTCAGAAGGACCAGGGTTCAGGGATGTTTATGCTTCCTGATGTATGCTGGGTGGGCAGTAAGTAAAGAGAGAGTCCTCGTCTGGATTTTCCATCAGGAAAGGGAGTAGATGTTTTCACAATGTTCATAGGTTTTCATGTGCACACACATGCACAGAGTTGGCCTTCTACACGGGCACTTGTGTAGATGCCAGTGGTATGCTGGGAAATGCTAGACACTGGTCCACTGAGGCGTGGGGGGATGGGGAAGCCCTGACTTGTAACACCTGCCACTTTCTATGGTATAACTACTCCCACCATGGCTGGTTTCAAACGACAAACTTTTCACCGTGATCGTCAACTTGGAAAGTGATGTGCAGTAGAAGCACAGCATTCTGTAGATACAACCGATGCAAGTGGCCCCAACAGCATGGATACTAGTAAAATGTACAGGTATTAGTAAATGAGAAATTTTGAGTATTTATCATCTTTGTTTTGAATATGATCTACTGATCTGTAAGTTTATATGATTTGATCCCTAATAACAGCTGTGCCGAACAGCTGGCTCACCAAATTCTTGAGACGCTGACAGTTGGCTGCTATGATCTGGAATGAGCTGGCTTCTCTTTTAACCGATGCCTCTTATTCCACCAGGACTTTTTAAACAGATTTCCCTGGGTATGCGGCTACTCACACATACCACTGCCCATAACGGCTCTATAGGATAGTGTAGAATTTGCCTTCTCCGGGTTTCTGAGACTTTTAAACTTTATGGGAGTAGAAGGCCTCATCTTTCTCTGGAAGAGCACCTGGTAGGCTAGAACCATCGACGTTGTGGTTAGTAACCCCTTGCGGAACCCCCTATGCCACATAGGGACACACTCACCTGTAAATATATATGGGGCGATTTCTCTTGCTCAGCCCTGCTCACACCCTAGCCACCGCCAAACGCTTACACTCCCAGGGAAACTTCGGAACACTTAGGCAGGAGAAAGAAACAACCACAGAGGAATGGCTGAAATGAGGGGCTGGGAGAATGAAGGCAAGGGGTAGGGAAAAAGCGACCAACTGGGGTGGGGAGCCAGTGGCAGATGCCGAAAACGGAAGGAGGAAATTCCATGGTGAGTCTCTGCTCCATTCCCACTCCTGGGGTCAAAGTCACAGACCATCAAGGGATGCAAGCACAGGAGTCGCTGTCTTGTCAGCCGCAGCGGCCAGAAGGTTGAGAGCTCACGCAGGAAACAGCGCTGGAAATCATCTGTGGCTTGGGGAGACCTTTCTGTCTGAAACGCAGTCCCCGGGGACACACTGAGCATTGGCGGTCCCAAATCCCTGGCAGACAACCTCCTGCGGAGTTAGGACAGCGACCTGGCATGTCATCTCACAATGGCAGCTGGGAGATGTTAACACGTCTTCTCTAATTGGGATAGTATGCTCTTCGAATAAATAGGTATTCCAAATGCTCTTAATTAGACTCCCAACCAAAGTGCGTTCTGTTTGAAGTTAGCTGATTACCCCAGGCAAAGCCAGGGCGCCACTGAACCCGGCACCTGCTGTAATCCGGAAGAAGGCTCCGGGCTCCTGGTGGGATGTGCTCAGAATGTCAGGAGGCCCGGCTAACGGAATCCAGGCTGCGGACAAAAGTGCCTGCTTCAGAGTGGCGTGGTCCTCAAGGGATGTGGTCTGGAAAATGTCTGTGTGCCCAAGTGCTGTTGACGGAAGAGACAGCGCAGTCTTCCAAGCGGCCAATGAGGGTCTGCTCCAGCAGACGGATGAGCCCCCAGGGAGGCTAGGGAGCTGGGGGCAGAAGGGACAGGGTGTTTCTTGCCCCGGAAGCTTATGGAAATGACTTCTCAGTTCCCAGATTAAAAAAAATCAGGCCTGGAGTGATATTTGGTCCCAGTCTTGTTTCTAGTCAGCCAGCACCATGAAGGCGGGGGAAGAAGCCAGATGTCCAGGACCGTGGGGTGACGACTTCACAGTGCATGCCCTGCCCAGAGTGAGCTGGTGGAACCCCTTGAAGGGCTGGAAGAGAGGTCCCCTTGGCACAGCTTTGCAATAGAGGCCACTCTCCCTTCCAGGCCTGTGAGTGAAGGGCCGGGGGACACCGGCTCTTTGCCGGAGAAGGCACACTGCAGTGTTTCAGCTCTGAGTGTGGACCTGGGTCTTTGGCAATCGAGGGGGAAGACCTGGTGAATTCACCTCCTCTCTCATTTCTGGGAACACCAGTCAGTGTGTCTTGGGATTCCTCAGTCTATGTTTCTGAGGTTACCAACAGTTACTTTTATACGATCCTTATTATGATGGACGCCAAACAACCAACTTTCCTAAGAGCCCACGCAAGGGTCAGATGAATCATCCCTGAGAGGTGATTTCCCCGCTCTTGGCCCTGGGTGCTGGCTTTCTTCCATGACAGGTCACTGCGGGGGCCAGGCCATCTTCAGAGGAACCCCCTCTGTTTGGGCTATATGAGTTTCTTATTTCATCAAATCTCTCCAAGTGGCCCTGAGCTGGCTGCAGAGGGATCAAGGTGGCTCTCCTCAGGATGCCTACTCCACTAACCTTCCTGGGAACTGTGTCCTCCCAAGAGACTCCATTAGACCACATGCCAAACGGCCATGTTTGCTGCAGAGGCCAAGGACCTCCTAGAGCTGACCCTGTTGGTTTAGTGTTTGCATCCCCGAGATCCTGGAGTACATGATGGCTGTGAGCAGCAAAATAGCACTGGTCTAAGAGCACCGCGTTTGGACTCAGAGAGAAATGGCCCTGAGTCTGTTGCAATCCTCACTAGCCCTGTGACCTTGTGCACGCCATGGACTCATTTTCATCTGCGCAGTGCATTTACCCCTTAAGGTTGTCCCTGGGTGGTTCCAATGGTTTAACCTACTTGGGTGCGAATCAAAAGGTTGGAGGTCTGAGTCCAGCTACAGGGACGGCAGAAGAAAGGGTGGTGGTCTGGTTCTGAAAAATCATCTCTTGGAAGCCCTGTGGTAGACAGCTGTACTCTAACATGCATTGGGTCACCAGGGGTTACCATGGACTCATTGGCTACCGTTTCCTCCCACGGGGCTGCATGGGGATCAGAGGAGGTGGTGCACAGCGGCCATTCAGGGGGCCAGCGAAGGGTGCCTGTTGTCATCAGTGAAGTTAAGTTCAGAGTACGGCAGTGAGGGACTTGGGCACAGAGGAGTGAATTCAGATCAGGTGTGGGATGGAAGAGGGCAGGAGGATGAGGTGGCAGCTGGAAGGGTAGGGTGCGAATTGGTGACAGGCAGGCGTGAGCAGACCGTTTGGGGGAACTGGTCCCACACAGAGGTGGGGAATCTAAGGCGGCCTGTTCCGATAGCATGCTGGACTGTCCTTAAGCTCTCCCTCCGAGTTTCAAATGGATTCCCTTTGATCAGCACTTGAATATCCACGAGCAAGTGAGCTTGTAATACTTTTACCTCCTTCCTCGCAGACTGCATGCTGTACCCACCTAGATCCATTTGCTGCATGTGCCCCTGGGCGATCTCTTCCTTCAGGTGGCCTGGCAAAGACACAAAAGGAAACCACCCATCAGGCCCCGAGGGGCTGGAGGAAAACATCAGCCTAGGAAGGTGCTGAAAAGAGAAAAATAAGTCAGGCAGAGTAAGGGGAGAAGAGAAGGGAGACCTCAAAGACAGGGAGACGGGAGGGGACAGACATATTGATGCCAATGTACATGTCTTTATATTTTAAAAACATTTTCATTTGTTAATTTATTTATTCTTTTATTGGGGTGGGGGCTCTTAAAAATCTGATGTCAATCCATCACTCAATTGTATGAAGCACACTTGTGCATATGTTGCCACCAACATCTCCAAAACATTTTCTTTCGACTTGAGCCCTTGGGCAAAGACACATTTCATCTCTGGAGTCAGCGATCTCGGTTCCCGCCTCTTCTGTGCTGGTCGGTCCCTGGGCAGTGCTGGAGTACTAGCAGAGATGTCGCTGCTTCACACCCACTCATTTCTGGTGACCTGCTTCGGGGAATCACAGTCTTGAGCCCTATGGGGCAGGGCTACTGCCCACATGGGGCTGTGATGGGGTGGGCGGAGCTGTGCAGCAATGAGCAATGAGGACAACAGTCCCTCGTACTCCTTGGGAGAGTGCTCGTCTCTTAAACAGCGCTATCTGTCTCTTACTAGTTAAAGGGAGGCAGTTTGGATTTTTTTTCCCCCTAATTTGCAGGGTCACTTCTTTTTTTTAATAGTTCTACTCTGACAGACATGGGGTCACCATGAGCTTGGGTCAACTTGACAGCGACTGGTCTAAGAGCTCATATGGCAAAGTGTGTCAAACTGTTCCCAACATCTCATCAATACAGCAATAAAAGCGAGAATATTAATATTTTCATTTTATTATAAAGTATTTTCATTTATGTCTGTTCTTCCCTCCTTGCACAAACTCTTCGTTGTCGTTTAAAACATCTGTCTCTTCCTACTCGCTCTTTTGGCCTTTAATTCGTCTTCACGAGGTTTCTGTGTAACCGGCTCTTTGAACTAAACAATGCCTTGATTTTTGGATCTTTCTGATGTACAATTATAATCAAGAGAGTATACTGTGGTGTAGGCTCTGTTTATTTTATAAAACTTTTTCTTATATGATACTGTTATCATTCTCATCCAGTCACATTAAAATAATAAAGTTCTACTTTTGCACACAATTCTGCATGTGTATACACACATACACACTGAGATAGTTTATTGTGCCAGCCTGGCCGATAAACACAAGTGGGATTAACTGAAGGGTGGTGAAATAAATGGCTTGGTGCGCCTTGCCTTTCTTGTCTTTGCTCTTTGATCATCAGACCAGTGTGCGGCTGTCTTGCTTGTTCTGTGCCTCAATTTGCAAGCTACACTACCTGTGGGACGCTTAGCCTGCGAACTGTGTCACTGTAAGTTGAGGTCCCTTTAAGACATCTCTGGAGCTGGAGACTGGCGGTTGGTGACCTGGCTGGCAGTTGGTGACCTGCCTTGTGATTGGCTGCTGTGCTGACATAGCCTAGTTCTCT
>NW_022107432.1:27335675-27341646 GCF_000313985.2 Echinops telfairi | reverse complement strand
TATGGGGGACAACACTGGAGACAGTACGGGAATTGCGACCATTCTGACCCACTGCACTGAGGCGAAACACTGAGGGTGTGCAACAGAACAGCCAGGGGAGCAGAGCAAGGAAGTCCCCAGGGAACCCAAAAATAGACTTTGGGGCCAGGGCATGATATCCCATCAGACTCGACTGGAAAACACTCCTAAAAGTCAACAAACAGACCTTGAACTATTTACAGGCTTTTCTTTGATTTTTTTTTGTGTCGTTGTTTTGTTTTGTTGCTTTGTTTTGCTTTCTTGTTTATTGTGCATATTATTATCTCTGCAGGTCTATCTAGATAAGATAGGTGGGAGAAACAATCTGGAGGAAAAAACAATTGGACCGACAGTTCCGGGGGACATGGGAGAGGGGGAGGCAGGGAAAAGGAAGTGGGTGTTAACAAACCCAGGGACAAGGGAACAAGTGATCCAAAATCAATGGTGAGGAAGGTGTAGGAGGCTTGGTGGGGCTTGATCAAGGGCAATGGGACCGAGAGGAATTACTGAAACCCAAATGAAGGCTGAGCATGATAGTGGGACAAGAGGAAAGAAAAAGGAAATAGAGGAAAGAACTAGCAAAGGACATTTATAGAGGTCTAAATACAGGAATGTACATATGTAAATATATTTATATATGATGATGGGGAAATAGATCTATGTGCACATATTTATAGGCTTAGAATTAAGGTAGCACATGGACATTGGGCCTCTACTCAAGTACTCCCTCAATGCGGGAACACTGTTCTATTAAACTAGCATTCCATGACATGATCTCTGAAGACAAAGTGGGTGCATAAGCAAATGTGGTGAAGACAGCTGATGGTGCCTGGCTATAAAAAGATATAGCATGTGTGGCTTTAAAGGCTTGAAGATAAACAAGTGGCCATCTAGCTGAGAAGCAACAAGGCCCACATGGAAGAAGGACACCAGCCTGTGTGATCACGAGGTGTCAACGGGATCAGATATCAGGCACCAAAGAACAAAAAATCATATCATTGTGAATGAGGGGGAGTGTGGAGTGGAGACCCAAAACCCATCTGTAGGCAACTGGACATTCCCTTACTGAAGGGCTGCAGGTAGGAGACAAGCCAATCAGGGTGCAGTATAGCACTGATGAAACATACAACTTTCCTCTAGTTCTTTAATGCTTCCTCCTTCCCACTATCATGATCCCAATTCTGCCTTACAAATCCGACTAGACAGATCATGTACACTGGTACAGATAAGAGCTGGAAGCACAGGGACTCCAGGACAAATGAGCCCCTCAGGACCAATAATGAGAGTAGAGATAGCAGGAGGGTAAGGGTAAGGTGGGGTAGAAAGGGGAAATCAATCACAATGATCTACACATAACCCCCTCCATGGGGGGATGGACAGCAGAAAAGTGGTGAATGGAGAAATCAGACAATGTAAGACATAAAAAAAAAAAAAGATAAATGATTAAGGGTTCATGAGGGAGGGAGGTTGGTGGAGGGAGGGGGGGAAATGAGGAGTTGATACCAAGGACTCAAGTAGAAAGAAAATGTTTTGAGAATGACGATGGTGACAAATGTACAAACGTGCTTGACACAATGGATGTGTGTATGGATTGTGATAAGCCCCAATACAATGATTTTTTAAAAAATGTGTGAGGTGCTCTAAGACATTTAGATGGAAAAAGAAAACATTTGGAGGGAGTGGAGGGAAGGAGGTAATAGCGACATTTAAATAGCTGAACATGTTCATGGGGATAAGCGATCAGACTGTGTGTGTGTGTGTGTGTGTGTGTGTGTGTGTCCCATGGCAGGACAGAAGCCAAGTCACATGGAGGCTGATCTGGAGCTCAGTCTCAGGAAGAAGCAGCTCACAGCGAGGTCTGCTTCAAACTGGATTAAGCTGTGTCAACGTGGGCTCCTTCTCTTGGCAGCGCTGTGAGCCCCTGCCTGAGAATGTCTGTCCTGGGTAGGAGTTGGGACGGAACGACCTCCAAGTGTCCTCTGTCTCTGAGATTCCATGATTCCCTGCTTAAGGGATGGGAGCAGCCTGGGGGTTTGTTTATTTTCAATGGCTCAGCACACTTGTTAAAATGTCAGAGCTGTCTGTAGCTCATGTCCTGTTTGGGGATGTGACCAAGCCCCGGGGGGATTCCGAGAAACCCTGGGAATGTCATTGCTCCCTTGTCTAATATAATTCTTCCCTCAGATGCAGCACATTTTGCACTTCAAAGGTTACGGCTGAGCTGAGTCCACAAAAGCTGAGCAGGCCACGAGGCAGCCACAGGAGACTCTGCCACGCACAGAGCATTCTAGAACACTCTCAGGATGTTACCAGAGGAAGGGATGGCAGCGATCATTTAGTGAAACTTACCATCTACTTTAAGAACCACCCAGAATGAAAGAGGCATTTCAGCTCACCCTTGTGCGGCTCCAGGCGGCTCCGTTCATTTCATTTTTATATATAATGGATTATCTGGATAGAATGGAAGTCTGCCTCACTGTAGCCGTCCATGGTTGGGCGTGGTCTGTTCTCTGGAACAGCATTGTAAAGTGAGCTTCCCTCATTGGCAGCGGACACCATGCTTTCTCCTTTTGGACCTACTCCCTCTGGGTCAGACATCACCACGTCCTTCGGCTCCCCCTTGAAGGCCACTACCTCTAGGCACTTCATCGCCCTGGCTGAGGGTCTCTGGGCACCATTCAGGTCTGTGCCTTAACTGCTGTGTGCCCCTGCTGGGGGGTATGCAATGAGAGGGGGCAAGATTGACCATCAGCAAGGAACTGTACCCTAATTCTAAGTGAGGGAGAATGAGGCAAAGGGAGGATGATGAGGGGGTTTGTGGGAGAAACCTGGTCCAGTGATGACAATTGGTGCGCCTGTAGCCAACAGAAGAAGCTGAAACCTGGGCCAGCCACAGTGACAGCTGGGCCCTGCTTCCCACCCTGAGAAACATGACCCTCCGTGTCATGGTGTGGCATTGGGCGGTGCTGGCTGAGGCCGAGTTGTCTGTGCACAACAAACATTGCGGGCTTGCATTAAAAAGAGCAAAAGAAAGCAAGAGCATCTCACCTACAGTTGCTGAATGTTTAGGCCCGTCTCTCAACGAGAGTCGGTCCTCCCTGGCGTCTTTCTTGCTTCCGCACTATGGAGAGGCAGTGACGCGCCGCTGCTCTGTGTCCCTTTTCCCGGGAATTTGGTACAAGTGTCTTATACCACGACCCCTTACATGTCTGAGCACCCCCGTCCTCATGTGACTGGATGGGAATCTGTCCCTGAAGAACACACCCTGGGCTGCGTGCCACCACCCCCACCCCCTGAAAAAGTGTCTCTCCAACACGGTGCCTTCTTGACAATCAAACAATAAAACAGCAAACCTCCTGAACAAGTACCTCTTACCTAGACTGTGTGCTTCCTCCACCTCAAGCCTCCCCAGCAAGTGCCTCCTGGGTAACAGGACTCCTCAGCAACGAGCCTACCCGACAGTGTCCCCCCAGTGTCTCCCCAACAACATACCTCCCTGACAATGTGCCTCCCTGACAAGGACCCTCCCCCAGTCGAGCCTCCCCAACAAGGTGCCTTCAGAACCATGTGCCTCCCCAACAGTGTGTCCCCCAGAACTGCGCCCTCTGTGTGCTTTGCCCACAGTAGGTGCTTAGCTTCCTCTGTTCCCATTGGGTTGACTGGACCGTCTTTCCCCATGACAGGATTCAGGATTCTCCACAGTTGCTGGCCTGGGAAGGGTGGCTCATGTAAATAAAGAGGGGGATTTAGCCACGAGGACTAAGCGTACTATAAACTTCACAAACATAAATACTAATTCTAAGAATGATGAGGCATCCCATCAGCCAAGACGGAACTTGGCTGAAAGCAGAGAATGCTTACTTGTGTTTTATTGACTAGGCGAAAGAATGCGGATCACAGCAGACTATGGATAACACTGGCAGGAATGGGAAACCCTGAGCGCTCATGTGGACCCTGTGCACAGATCACGAGGCAGTTGTACGGACAGAACGAGAAGATATCGCAGGCTCTAAGATGCAGAAAGGTGCATATAAGGGCCACATATTTTCAACATACTCTTCCAATCTATGTGCCGAGTAAATGATCTGAGAAGCTGGGTAACGTGGAGAAGAATGTGCCCTCAGCTGGGAGGGAGCCTCACTTCCCAACCTTGGGCACACAGGTGGCACAACCTGGCTTGTTGAAGCACTCACTTACCAAGGAAGGTCAAAGACGACAGTCCTCAACGTGGGGGACAGCTCAATGTCAAGACCAAAGCTGATCCCCCTGGGCCCTCAGACAATAGCCTGATAAATGGAGCCAAGGTGGAAGATGCCAAGGACTTCGTTTTGCTTGGATCCGGAGTTAGCACCCACGGTCAAGGACGCGCTGCACTGGGCAACTCTTCGGTAGGAGGCCTTTTCACTTGCTACAGAGCAAAGTGGTCCTTGGAGGACGGAGGTGCACCTGACCCAAGCTTGATGCTTCCAGTGGCCCCCTGTGTGTCAAACAGGGAGAACTGCATAGGGAAGACTGTGGGGTATTGATGCCCTCGAACGATGCTGTGGGTGACGACTAGTGAAAGTACCAACGCTTTGTCAGAAGAGCAAACCGATCGGTGTTGGAAACAGTCCAGCCCGAATGCTCCGTAGAAAGGGGGAGGTGAGGCGTTTGTCTCACGTGCTTTGGATCCGTTACCAGAAGAAACCAGTCTCTGCAAAAGACCATCACGCTTGGTAAAATGAAGGGCCAGGCAACACGCGGAAGACCCTCAACAGATGGATGGGCACAGGGGGTGCCGCGGTGGGCTCCAACATCACGACTGTGCCCCTGATGCAGGACCTGGCATCATTTGGGTCTAGTGTACAGAGGGTAGCAAATGAAACATGTGTTTAGCGACGCAGCGTTTTGGCTTAGCCATCATATGGCAATAAAAAAAAATCTCACCAGACAAGCTTCCAAACATAGCCTTTTGGCTGGTACGTAACTGCATTTTCCAGCAGGGCTATTTTTCCTATGAAGATAACAGGCTCCCTAACCTATTGGGTCTGAGAACCCCAGGTTTTGGCAGGAGGGGGAGGTGAGGGGGGATGGCTGAACTCTGTCAGCAGGCAGCTTGCTGTCATTAGCATGGAGATGAATTTGCTGCTTTGGGCCTGGGCTCCCGGACACGTCCAGGGCTATGGCATAGAGATGACATGGAAATGCAGAACTCCCAGCCCGAGGTGGGAGACTGTCTGAGAGGGCAGGAGGGAGCCCAAATCAGGGTTGAAAACCCAGAGCGTGGGGAGTAAAAGAAGACTCCACTTGTAGGAGGGTGTTGCTAATGAGGACTTTTTGCTCCAGGAATTGACAACCCAGGCGAGAAATGCCTTCTGATTCCTTCATCGATGGGGTGGGGGAGGTCGGCATGGGGCAGACAAGGGGCAGGCCAGGCACAGGGAGCCTACAGCACCACGTGGGGGAGGCCCAGGAGAGGCCTGGCCTTGAAACCCACTTGGATGCAGGGTAGGTGTGAGGGCCGGGGGCAAGAGGGCCTGAGTGATGGGGTGGGCAGAAGGGGAGCCTAGACATGATGGTGGGACACGGGCTTATAGCTTCCTGGTTACCGAGTGGTTTATGTGAGGAGTATTAGCATCATGCAGGAGGAACGCCTAATCTTTTTTTCACTTTTTTTGAGGTGCTTTTATTTTTATTATTATTATTTTTAATCATTTTATCGGGGGCTCATATAGCTCTTATCACAATCCATCCATCCATCCATTGTGTCGAGCACATTTGCACATTTGCTGCCATCATCATTCTCACAACATTTTCTTTCTACTTGAGCCTTTGGTATCAGTTCCTCGTTTTTTCCCCCCTCCCTCCCTCACAAACCCTTGATATATATATATATTTTTTTTACCCTTGATAATTTATAAATTTTTTTTTTCATGTCTTACACTGACCGATGTCTCCCTTCACCCACTTTTCT
>NW_022107432.1:27331898-27333132 GCF_000313985.2 Echinops telfairi | reverse complement strand
AAAAAAAAAAAAAGAAAAAGACTGTTCTCTGGGGCTGGCTGGTGGACTGGCCGAAGCCTGCTCCAGCCAGGCGTCTGATGCTGTGCCTCATGGAGGATGTGTGTGGTTGTCGAGAAACACATACTGATTGCATGTCAACCACGTGTGACTGGACGCAGACAATCAAGGACCCATGGATTGCACAAGACCTGGCAATCAGTCAGGGCCGACCAGATGGCCAGTCACGACAGCTACATGTTCAGCTCTGTGCTCCTTGTGCTGCTGGACTGCTGACCCAGTGGAAGGCTCTATCCCCGTTCCGGGAGCTAGCACAGTGCAGGGGATGGCAGAAACTGACCCCGCCCCCCCAATCTCTCCCTTTTAAAGAGGCCCCTGTGATTGACCTTACTCCTCTCTCACGAGCGGCCTGTGTTCCTGCTGAGTTGGGCTTGAGTTTTCCACCCTGCACGCTGGGCAGTCACAGCCCATCACTTGTGCCGGCTTTGGATTTGAGATGAGGCCAACCCCAGGGAGGACGTGCTCTCCTACACTTGGTGGTAGGGCTGCGTTCAAATTCCAGTTCCGTTACGTCCTAGTTGAATGGTTTGCTGGACATCTCTAAGCTTCCAATTCACCATGTGAAAAATGGGACTAATAATATAACTGTGCTAAAACCTGCTTCACGACATCTTAAGACAGAGTAAATTATCTTGGAGGATCAAGGGATAATGTCCCAGTGTGCTTGATGTTCCACATTAATCCGAGGTATCAAAGCACGTTCTGGAAGAAAGCTGAGGGTGCCTGGTTATAAAAAGACAGAGCATCTGGGGTCTTAAAAGCTTGAAGGTAAACAAGCGGCCATCTAGCTCAGAAGCAACAAAGCCCACAAGGAAGAGCATATCAGCCTGTGTGATCACGAGGTGTCGAAAGGACCAGTTATCTGGCATCAAAGAACAAAAAACCGTATCATTCTGTGCTCACTTCCATGATACGATCACTGAAGACAAATGGGTGCATAAGCAAATGTGGCAAAGAAAGCTGATGGTGCCCGGCTATCAAAAGGTGTAGCGTCTGGGCTCTTAAAGGCTTGAAGGTAAACAAGCAGCCATCTAGCTCAGAAGCAACAAAGCCCATATGGAAGAAGCACACCGGCCTGCGCGATCACGAGGTGTTGAAGGGATCAGGTATAAGGCATCATCAGAACAAAAAATCTTACCATAGTGAATGATGTGGGGAGTGTGGAGTGGAGATCCAA
>NW_022107432.1:27329870-27331264 GCF_000313985.2 Echinops telfairi | reverse complement strand
GCACAAATGTGCTTTACACAATTGATGTGTGTATGGATTGTGATAAGGGTTATATGAGCCCATAATAAAACGATTTTTAAAAAAAGCAAGCTCTGGTCTATGGATAGGATGCTACTCATGTAAGCTGGAAGGCCCTGAAGACTAAGTGGCGAAGGGGAAATTGGAGGAGGGAGAAATAGGTGAGGGCACCAGGAAAGGCATCATCGTTGCAGGTGATTCAGAAAAGAGCAGGGGTGTTCAGGTGGGTTTGAGAAAGTCCTTTCAGTTAAAGGGACCTGGGGTAAATGGTGGGGGAAGGCCAGGTATGCACTGGTTTGTGGCAGAGGTTGGAAGGGAAGATGTAAGTGGAAGTAAGAGTTAGATTGGGTTATAATCATAATGGGACTTAGAGGTTTATTATGACGGGTAGTGGCCCACGTACAATCTATTTTTCTGTTCCTTTAACCTGCTATGGTGTCCCAGGATGATCAAATCAAAATAAATACACAGAATATGCTTCCTGCCGGAGGGGGCCTCTTTGAAAGGGATGGTTTAATTAGTGGTTCTGAATTCTGCAGTGCCGATCCCAGCTGTGGTTGGGAAGCTAGTACTTTGTACTAATAGACAAGATACAAGATTACCCAAAGGTGAGATACTTGCTAATGCTGTATGGATCGGTTTCAATTCACAGCTGGTCCTGGTCCAGACACACAGTCGTTGCTGTAGCTGAGCCCAAGGTTTTAGCTTCTGTGTCACCCCATCTCATTGAGGACCGTCCTCTTTTTAGCTGACCCTCTACTCTATCAAGCTTGATGTCCTTCTTCGGGGACTGGTCCCTCCTAATAGCCTGTCCAATGAAAGCCTCCCCAGCCTTCCTTCTAAGGAGCATTCTGGCCGTACTTCTTCCAAGACGGATTTGCCCGTTCTCCGGGCCCTCCACGGTGGAGTCTATATTCACCGATGACACTGCTATTCACAGCCACGGGTCTCCTTCTGTCTTGTTTACTCATTTTCCAGCTTGGGCCTCACACGCATCAATTTAAAATAGCATAGTTTGGCTTAGGTGCACTGGAGTCCTCAAAGTGACATGTCTGCTTTTGCACACTTTAAAGAGGTCCTGTGCAGCAGGTTTTCCCAAGGCAACAACAACAACAATAATAATAAACCCCACTGCCACTGAGTTGATTCCAACTCAGTCATCCCATAGGATAAAGTAGAACGATGCCTGTGAGTTCCTGAGACTGTAACTCTTTATGGTAGTAGAAAGCCTCATCTTTCTCCCAAGGAGCAGATGGTGGTTTAGAACTGTTGACCATGTGGTTAGCACAACCCACCACGCCACCAGGGCTCCCCATGCAAGCCATCCTCTGATTTCCCGATGGCTGCTTCCATGACTGTTGCGGGTGAATCCATCT
>NW_022107432.1:27327048-27329244 GCF_000313985.2 Echinops telfairi | reverse complement strand
CTTTACACAATTGATGTGTGTATGGATTGGGATAACAGTTGGATGAGCCCCTAATAAAACGTTAAAAAAGAAATTAGCTCCTGGAATGTTTCACAATGAACATCCCCATCTCCAGTCTTGTCCTGTTCTTGCAAGAGGGCAGCTGGACCGTGGAGTAAGTTGGGGAATGCTGCTCGTCCTCGGTCCGGGACACCGTCGTTGGCTGCGCACTGGTCACCAGTGCTCTTCAGCTGGGCAGGAGACTTCTTCTCGCTCATTTTGGCAGCCTGGTGGCCTGGTGGCCCCAGGAGCCATCACCAGAGGAGCAGAGAAGTGTCGGTTGCGAGGATTTTCGTTTTCTCTATCTTAGGATGCAATCCACATGGAGGACTGTGGTCTTTGAGTTTCATCCGTCAGTGCCTTCAAGTCCTCTTCGCTTTCAGCAAGCAAGGCTTCCCATCTGCCCACCGCGGCTGTCAGGGAGCCGTCCTCCCATCTCGGTGCCTGCTCTTCCTACCGCTCAGCACACCCATGCTTTCAGTATGGAAAGGACACACCGTGGACACATACCTGGTTTCCAATCCATGTATTCTATGTGAGCCTCCATGGGGGTCCTTCAAGGGGGGACCCCTGCTGGTGTTTGAAATACCAGTGACACAGCCTCCAACATCAGAGCCACGGCGAGCGGCCAGTGCAGGACAAACTGACCAGACACGCCGAGGGTTAGGTACTTTAAGGCTATTTATAGGACGAGGAGGGGGCTTCAAAAGGTTTGTGGAAAACTGGAATGAAAAGATATTGGGATTTTCCCATACACCTTCTGAAGCCCGCTGGTATTTGTAAATGCCATGGGCCTAACACAGGTTCTGTGAGTAATCAAATCAACCCTTCGATGCGTTTTCAGCAAGCAGGAGTAAGCAAGCCACTCTTGGTAGCTTTGATACCAGGCAGAGGCATCCCTTCCTTACGAAGGCACGCTTGTTTCACCAGGCTGGATCCAGACTTGTTGGCATCCTTTGAGGCGGGAACCACCGCTTCCCACGGACTGCTCTGAACATGGTGATGATGGATAAAATGAAAAAGAGACTGTCAGGAAGACGGTGCTAGATTAGATCGCAGAGCATATTTCTCAAGCGCAGAAGTGGGATAGAAATGCAAAATGGCGAGGGTGCCTTCAGCTCGCAGGGCTCTGGGTCCAGGCGCAGGAGGCTGACTGCAATGTACACTATGAAAAGTGAGGTACTGAGAGAGATGAACGGGTGCCAGACTTTGCCTAGGGCCATTGTGCCTATCTGGTTGCAAGTCCAAGGTGGGAAAGAAAGGTACACACTCAGTCAGCTCTCCCAAGCTACAAACCCAAGCTGCCGGCTAACTCTGACAGGTCCTGCCACCCCCCCACCCCCCCTACTACCTTGGACCACTCTCTCCAGATTGTCTTCATTAGAGTTCATTCCAGAGAGAGGGCCTGGAGGGTCTGTCAGATAGTCCTGTTAGTAGAGATAAATGGGGAGATGATAGATAAGTAGATGGATGGATGAGTGAGTAGGGAGGTAAGCGGGTAGGCAGGTAGGTAAGCAGATAAAATAGGTTCCACTAAAATGGGTCTGTATACCCAGATGCTAAGACAGAGGGGGAAAAAGACCATTTTGTCTTAAAAAAAAAAGAGAGGTAACAAAATCAACATTAGGAACACACATTCATGAACGTAATTTTCTGGTCGGGCAGAAGGAGGCTTCTTGGGGCAGAGGGGAGGAGGGTTGAGTCCATCTTTGGGTGTAGTGCAGAGCACACTCTAAACCCGTGGTTCTCAACCTTCCTCAGGCCGTGACCCCCAACCATAAAATTATTTTCCTTGCTACTTCATACTGCAATTTTGCTACTGTTTTGAATTGGGTGACCCCTGTGAGAAGGTTGTTCGACCCCCAAATGGGTTTCAACCCACAGGTTAAGAATCACCGCTCTACACGATCCACAGTGGTGTATGCCAAGCCTCTCTTGCGTGTACGTATGACTGCATGCATTTTTAATAGACCTATGTCCCGTGCCCTATTCCCCCTTCCCCCACGAGGCAATCAATCACTCCAGTGGGCTTGATGGATATCTTTATTACGTCTGTGAGTTCATCTACATTTTGTATTGAGGTTGTTTTTTTAAATCATTTTATTAGGGGCTCATACAACTCTTATCACAATCCATACATACATCAACTGTGTAAAG
>NW_022107432.1:27318515-27325318 GCF_000313985.2 Echinops telfairi | reverse complement strand
GAGAGGAAATGTTTTGAGAATGATGAGGTCAATGAATGTACAAATGCACTTTACACAATTGATGTGTGTATGGATTGTGATAACAGTTGTATGAGCCCCTAATAAAATGATTTTAAAAAAAATAAGTCTGCTCCTAGGCATAGCATAACGGAGTATGAACATCAGCCAGTGTGAGTCCCCAGGAAGGAGCTGCTCATCTGGGACACGACCCAAGGGCCCTGTCGTGCAGTGGTTGAGTCGCTGGCAGCGAACAGGATGGCCGGTGGTTTGAGCCCACCAGCTGGTCCCTAGGAGAAAGAGATGGCAGTCTGCTTCTGTACAGACACTTGACAGTGCAGGTTGCCCTGACGCGTAACTGACTTGACAGCGAGGGGTTTGGCTCATGGTTTATTCTCTTACCAAAAGCTTGAGGAGACCCTCAGAAAGGCGGTCTGTCAACGACCACCTGGCCACTCCGCAGGGACAGCGCTAGGCGCCAGGAGACCGCGGAGGAAAATCACTGTCAACTTGCATTTTATACATAGCCAACCTATCATTCACAGGGGAGGGCACCGTAAAGACATTTTCAGCCAACTGAGAACAAAGAGCATTTGCCACCCATAGACTGCCCTGCTTTTAGCCCCTTTCTAATGGAACTCCATTGGGAGGCAGCCACGTGTGCGGGTAGATAAATGGACTTTGGAGCCAGGCTCTTTAGAGTTGCCTTCCAGCTGGGCTACCAACTGGGCAACTGTGGGCAAATGGCTCCAACTCCCGTGTCTCAGCTTCCTCATCTGCAAGGTGGGGACCCTGAGAGGGATCCTTTGAGGATGGACTTAGGAGGGACTTGAGGATGGAAACACATAAGAACTATCTAAGAATAAGACATTGGGAGGGAGGGGCAAAGAGCCAGAATAAGGCATTATAATTATCATCAGCAAGGAGAGAAACAGAGAGATCAATGTGCAATAAAGGCAACAGTGATAAGCATGAGCAATATAGTTGAGTAAAGATACTTTACAATTGATTATGATAATCATTTAAGCAAGTGTGTGTGTGTGAGAAAACTAAACCCAGAAGTCACAGTGAGAAGATGGTGAGGGGGTGGTGCATGTGGGGGTGCAGGGAGCGGCGTGGGGGGTGGGGGGTGTTCTCAATGGGGAGTTAAAATGAGCTGTGCCCTGGATGTGGTTGGGAGGAGGAGACCATTGCAGTAACTGCAGACATTGTCGCTATTACTTTTTACTCTAAAGGCAATAAAGATCTAAAAGATAGCAGTCAAATCAGAGAGGATCCCGGTTTAAAAAGAAAAAAAAGAAGGCAAGGGTTAGGGAGGACAGAAAGAGGGAATGTCAACATTTTAATAATCCGACAGAAGGCAGGAAGGGACTAAAAAGGACGTAGAGAAAAGAATGAAGAGATTAAAAAGAAAAGGTTTAATGGTCTTGGATTGTGTGTTTCATCAAACCGATGACAAAAGCTCCCCCCCCCCATGTGTGTAGGGTGTGTGTGTGCACACACGTGTGTCTATAGGATCACATGTGGTTGGGCATCATCTGGAAGGCCAGCTACACAGCTTTAAGATGGGTTACTTGAGGGTGGAGGGTGAATTGAATAAGACAGGAGGGAGCCAAAGAAGCTGGAAAAAACCAACCCTAAACAAAGCTTTTGCACTCTGGGTTTCACACACACGCGTGTATAGCATGGCTCATGTACACATATATCTGTATATCTTTATCAGAAGGCAGGGACAGCCATATGCTGCTTTGAGAGGGGCAGAGGTTCCTGTGTACACAGAAAATTGTGCTCACAGGCCACTCATGTGATTTTTCTCTGTCACCAAGTGCTGACCAAACATATTCAAAGATTGACCCAGCCTCAAAGGTAGGCATGGGCAGATAAGGACTGTCTCTCTCCAGCCCACAGGCGGGGAGTTGATTCTGTCTCATTGCTATAGGACAAAGTAGAACTGTTCTTTTCTTTCTGAACATGATTTTACTGGGGGCTCTTACAGCTCTTATCACAATCCATCTATCCATTGTGTCAAGCGCATTTGTACCTATGTTGC
Source organism: Echinops telfairi (assembly GCF_000313985.2). Taxonomy (NCBI): domain Eukaryota; kingdom Metazoa; phylum Chordata; class Mammalia; order Afrosoricida; family Tenrecidae; genus Echinops; species Echinops telfairi. The sequence continues at coordinate 27,323,271 of NW_022107432.1, read as the reverse complement.
CAACATCCTTTTCAAAACATTTTCTTTCTGCTTGAGCCCTTGGTATCAGCTCATTTTTTCCCTCCCTCCCTCATGACCCCTTGATAATTAATAAAGTATTATTATTTTCATGTCTTACACTGACTGCTGTCTGTCCTTTATGGCGTTGGAGACTAAAGGTTCATAAAAGCAGACAGTCTCATCTTTGTCCCATAGAGCAGCCGGTGGGTTAGAACTGACAACCTTGGGGCTAGTAGCTGAAGACCTAACCCACAATGCTACCAGGGCCCCTTGAGGAGTGTTCTGACATCTGGTAGTTGGTCAGAACTCTGTTATCACCTAATACCCTTGTTGGGAAGGGGTGAGGGTAGAGACGAGAGACTCAGTACCCAGGATGGCAGCAACAACTCAAGGGAGTGCCGTGTCCCAGCTGGGTGTGGAGGGGCCTGTGACGTTGTATGTGTATACTATGCACATATACACATCGATGTATATACACACCTGTGTGTATGTGCACCCGAAGACCATCTATCAGTAGAGTGCAGAGCAGACCAGGGGCCAGTGTTCTCAGCCCTCTCATTTTAAAATGTTTGCTGGAGACATTTCTAGTCTCCAGATTTCAAGATTCGTCTGCCCATTGGTATAGCAAACCTCTCATTTCATGAAACTAGTCAATCATAGCAACTCATTCTAGAGGAAAAAAAAATCAATTTCAAGAAACAGCCTTGTGCTTGCCTTGATTCCCTGGCCCGCTCCCCCACCCCCCACCGGTCTGCAGTGCCACGTACACACACACACACACACACACACACACACACACACACACACACACACCACACGGATTTTCACAAGCCCTCCCCAGCATCTTGGTTCTAGCTTCCAGCAGAGGAGGTGCCCAGTAATTGATGCGCATTTCAACTGGGGCCAAAAGCCCCAGACAGGGGTCGTCTGGGCTCCCAGGACAGCCCTTCTCTTATCGCCAGCACAGTCCACCGTGGTCACATTTGGGCGAATGCTCTCATTTATTTAAAAAACGACTCCATTATTCCAAGTCTGGGAGACTTGGTTTCTTCTTCTGTGGGATATTCATCCCCTGCCACCAGAGGTATCATCATAATCAGACAAGATTAGCGCGTTCTATCTGAGGCTTAGGCATTTGGCTATTGTCGCCGCTTAATTAAGCTAAGGGGCTTATGAGTATCATTATTAGAGAGGGTGACAATATTCCATAAACATATTCAGAGGATTAAGTCAACAAGCGCATTTGTTAGAATGTGTAGGTGAGTGGAAGGAAGAATGTCAGCCGAGCAACCGGGATGCATTCCTTTGACGCTGAGCATCCTGGGGCTCTTGGTTGTGTTGGCATCCGTTCAAAAGATACTGCTTAAGACACTTGGAAGTTCTTATCTCTGCAAGGGAGGGCACAGCCAGCTTCAAGGCCTGCGTGGGAGGGGGAGCTAGAGATCCCAATCTGGTTCCCATTCCTAGGCCTGCTCCGGTGGGGCCTGGGCAGCCTCACATCCCTCCTTGCAGCCCAGAGGCAGTGCGCGGGACACTCCTGGGGTGCTGGTGTGTTTGAGACTCCTTTGGTCCCATGTGTGGATGGGACGGGCATTTGGCACTTGTTCCCAGGGTCCCCTGGACTGCCCTGGAGGGCCAAGTGGGGATCCACAGACAACGGTGAAGAGGGAGGACAAGGTGCCTTTGGCAGCTGTTGCTAGTTCATGCCCTCAAGTTGGCCCTGACAGGCCAGCCTCCTCATACAGTGGAACGAAACCTTACCGCATCCTTCACCAGCCCTGTGGCCAGCGCTGTGACCTGGGATCTAAAGCAAACCTCAGGCAGGACAATATTCGATCCTTTTAAAAAGCTTGGCGTAAAACCTGGGAACAGGGAAGTTTACAGTAAGGCTCTTTGACACACGAGAGTCACTCACAAAGTTCTGCTGCCAAACCATAGGTGTCTTTATTCAACAGCAAACTACAAAATGTTCAGCGACTGTTTTCTTGACATGTCCCCCATCGAGGGGGTCTCCATCTGAGGATGAAGTTTCCACCTCTCTGACCCTGTCCCCACCTGGACAGTTCAGATCTCTTTGGTGTGACAGTGCCAGAACAGCAAGCAGTGTTTGTCTCCACGAGGGACTCAAGCCTCTTCCTTTTAAGTGTCCGTTGAGTTTGGGGGAAGAAAAAGCAGTTTGAAGGGGCAAGGTGAGGGCTGTCCAGTGGCTGGGGTAAGGTTTTCCCAGAAACTTCTCTTAGGGTGGCCCTGCTACCCTCAAAGAACTGGGCAGGCGCGTGGTTGTCATGGAAAGATATCCCTCAGGGTTATTCTCACCCACGCTTCACTTTTCATAAGACCCCGTCCTAACAAGCCCTATGGTAATCCTGTGTCCTTTAGGGAAAACCAGCCAAGATGACCCCTTTTGTTGCAAGGAAGGGAGGAGTCAACCAGGGCGAAGTATAGCATTGATGAAACACACAATCTTCCTCTGGTTCCTTAAGGCTTCTTCACGCCCCACTATCATGACCCCAGTCCTGCCTTTCACTGAGGGCTAGGCTGCAGCATGTACACAGGTACAGATAAGAGCTCAGGACACACGGAATCCATATCAGATAAAACCCTCAGGTACAGAAACGGGAGTAGCGATATCAGGAGAGTAGGCGGAAGAAACTGCGGGGGAAGGGAGCCAGTGGTCGGTATAAGATATGAAAATAATCATTTTATCATTTATCAAGGGGTCACGAGGGTGGAGGGGTGGGAAAGGAGGGTGAAAAGAGGCTCTGATACCAAGGGCTCAAATAGAAAGTAAATATTTCGAAAATAACGATGGCAACATATGTACAAATATGCCTGATACAGTTGATTGGTATAAGAGCTGTAAGAGCCCCCAATTAAATGATCTTAAAAAAAAAGATAATTCCTTTTGAAACACCACAAAACAGTTTCGATAACCTGCTGAGCTGACCCATCTGCCTTGAAGTGGCCCAGAAGACCCCCTTCACAGCCAGTGCTCCGATGGGGCCTTTGTTTTGACGGTGCCCTACTGACACTAAGACTTAACACTGAGAGCACTTGCTGGTCTGTGGCCTTCCACTGGTCAGGGATGCACTTCAACACAGTTGGTTTGGGATGAGCTGGGCCAGTATGCACTTGGACCCTGTGGGAATGCTTCTGGACTTACCCTGCAGTCCACTCTCACTCCAAGATAAAACCTGATGCTACTCCCTTCACTTCAAACAGTGGGCGGAGAGAAAGCAACTCCGACGGAAGGTCATCCCTGGTGAACTTGCCAGCTTGCCTCCGGAAAAATTCGCCTTCCAGAGAGCTGGCGCTTCGTGAGGTGGGCATTGGCCTCCCTCTGAGCAGGCTGGAGATGAGAAGAGGCACGTCTGTGAATCTGCACACGGAAGACAGACGAGGCGACATGATTTCAGCTTCTGGGTTCAGAAGCAACTTTCTGTGTGGCCTGAACAGGTAGCTTGTTCCTGGTACAATGCACTAGACCAGGCATCCTCAAACTACGGCCCGTGGGCCACATGCGGTCCGCTAAGGCCATTTATCCGGCCTGCCAGGTGTTTTTACCCCATTTGTTGTTTTTTTTTACTTCGAAATAAGATATGTGCAGTGTGCATAGGAATGTGTTCATAGGTTTTTTTAAAACTATAGTCCGGCCCTCCAATGGGTCTGAGGGACAGTGAACTGACCCCCTGTCTAAAGAGTTTGAGGACCCCTGCACTAGGTCCTTCCTCTATCAAGGGGCTCAGGATGAGCTGGGTGGTGTAGTGCAAGACCACTAGCCTCTCCCCCGGAGGGAGCGAGAGGGGGCGTTCTGCTCCTGTAAAGGCGTGTAGCTCTTCTGTGGTGTCCTATAGGTTTGCGTCAAGTCCCTGACAGTGAGCTTGAAATATTGGTGGCCACAGCCCTGCTTCCAGAGTCCGGGAGGATTCGCACACTCTCGCTTTTTCCGTCTTCTATGAAACAGCACTGGAATGTCCCTTCCATTTGCTTCCTTTGTGGCTAAATATGATCCAAGAGCAGAGAAGAAGGAAGGAGACAGAGAGGGAGCTGCCTGCTCTATTGTCAAAGGTGACATTTCAAGAGAAGTCCTGTTTCTCTCCCCACCAGAACTTGACTTTTACGTCTATGAAATTCCAGTGTACGGGGTCACACTGCCAATGTCACTCCCAGTGGATAGATGCTGTCCTTCGGGGGAGACATGCGGAACAAGGGGCCATGGGGGATCAGGGCTAGAAAAGGAAGGCAAAGCATTGGGCAGCACCAGAGAGAAGCTTCTTCAGGGAAGCCTTGCCAGAGGTGATGCCAGGACAGGAGGATGTGCACTCAGGTGTGGGAGGGACTGGAATATGTGGAGGGAGGGTCTGCGGCACCAGTTTTGAGGCTGCACTTCTGGGAAGCAGCAATCCGAAGTCAGGACGTCAGGGAAGACTTTAAGGGAAGAGAGGCAGACACAGAGAAGGGATTGCCACAATATGCAAACACCAAGAACAATTTACAAGCTCCCCATTGAGATTTCAGGGGAGAGAGATTCTGGGGAAAAAAAGTTTCTGTGTAAAAAGGAAGGTAACTGGAAGTGAAATATACAGAACCCACTGTGACCAATGTAAACTGAATGAAAGTGTTATATGTTTACCTGTGCTTTGTTGACTAGCCAAGGCACTTGACTGACTGTGTGGATCAGAACCCGTTAAGGTTATTGCAAAAAATGGGAATTCCAGAACACTCCATTGTGCTCATTTGAAAACCTGTACAAGGA
>NW_022107432.1:27307597-27317562 GCF_000313985.2 Echinops telfairi | reverse complement strand
CACACAGGCTGATATGTTCTTCCATGTGGGCTTTGTTGCTTCTGAGCTAGATGGCTGCTTGTTTACCTTCAAGCCTTTAAGGGTGAGTGGTTTTTTGAACATCAGGTTAAAGATCAGGAAAAGGGTGTGTCCGGGTTGTATCCTGTTCAGCATCAGCCCTGGAGGGAGATTCTTCTGCAGAATGCGCTGTGCAGATGACAAAACCTTACTGGCTGAAACGGAAGAGGACTTACAGCACTTGTTGACGAAGGTCAAGGATGACAGCCTTCAGTACGGACTGTCCTTCAACGTAAAATATGAACCCACACAGCTGGACCAAGAAACGGCATCATGCTGCGTGGAGAAAGAGCGACGCTGTCAAGGATGCCGTGATTCGTGGCGCCACAATCAACGGCCGCGTGAAGCGGCGGTCAAGAAATCAAACGAAGAGTTGTATTGGGCCCATCTGCCGCAAAAGACCTCTTTAAAAGAGTTCAAAAGCAAAGGCATCGCTTTTGGGGACTAACAGGGGCCTAATCCAAGCCGTGGCCTTGTCAATCGCTTCACAGGCACGAGGAAGGCACCGGCACGAAGCACGTGAAAAGGAAGCCATAACCGAGGACCGGAAAGGGATGGATGCGTTTGCATGACGGTGTTGGTGATGGATACGGAATGTGCAGTGGCCTGGCAGAAGAAGGAACAGGCCTCCTTTGGAAGCTGTGCGGCCAGCGTGCTCCTGTACTGTGTGATGTCATGTGCATGGCACCCATCTCTGGAGAGCGACATCCTGCTTGGTACAGGAGAGGGCGAGAGAAAAAGAAGACCCTCCACGAGCTGGCCAGACACAGAGGCTGCGATGACGGGCTCGGATGTCGTCATGGTTGCTAGCTAGGCAGGACCAGGCAGCATTTCCGTCTGTTGTGAACGGAGTTCCCGAGAGTCAGGGTTCCATCGATGGCACATAGCAAGCAATCAAAGATGCCCTTTAAAAAGCCCTGGTGGCACAGTGGTTAAGTGCTGGTCTGCTAATTGAGAGGTTAGGTGGTTCTACAAGACAGAGGGCCTGGCTATATCACCCCCCCACCCCCTCCCCGTAGCCAACAGCCTGGAACAATCTGAGGAGGCAGGTCTACTTTGTCAGGTGAGCTCCTCCGATGTTGAAAAAATGGGACTCAATGGCACCTAACAACAAAATCTGTGCTCTTCAGTGTACTGGCTTCCGTGCTTTGTTTTGGCGAACATAAAAAAACCCCAAAAATCATTGATAGGAACTCTCATAGGTTTACTTGCAAACTCAGTCTTCTTTCCCATAAGATTTAATCCACACTTAAGGGCTTTTCCTGTGCCCTGGTCTTCGGTGACTGGGGAGGGTAGGCAGCTGTCTTCTGTAAATTAGAAGCCATGGCCAGGTACATCCTAGGGTGGAGAAACTGCTCAGAATCCAGATGTCAGCCGTGGCTGGTTGTTTCCTCCTGGAATAGACTGGCCGCCCGAGTGGGTGTAACAGATACCAGGAGGAAACCTGACCTTCACCTTCTTCGAACTTGGGAGGATTACAAATCTCCACATGAGGAGCAGCTTCTGTCTCCCATGGGAGAGGCTGGAGACGATCTCCGAAGCAAACATGGCTGGGTTTGAGATCATCACCTCCATACAAGACAACCATCTTCTCAGGGCAGCTCTAAAGAGGAAAAACACCCCCACACAGGTGCTGTAGGGCCAAGACTCCGTTTACTGTGTTGAGAAACAGAGCTAGGGGTTTCTTTAGCAGAACTATGCGTCGGCACAGGAGCTGTGGATGAAGCATTGGATGGCTAATTTCAACATCACGAGTTCAAACCCATCAGCAGCTCCTCAGCGAGAAAGATGAGGCTATCTGCCCCCATGCCAATCCACAGTCTCCGAAACCTTCTACAGGGTGGTTAGGAGCTGAAATCACGGTGACGGCTGTGGGCTTTGCTGTTAGTACACACAGCTCGAGTATCCCTGGCCCCATTCAATCTACGTGCAGACCACCCGAAGGCGAACAACAGGCGTCAGTGCTTGAATGGCATGCTCTTGTCCAACCACCGGCTCTAGCTGGGAGCAGAGACAGGCCATGACGGCGTGGATACGTGGGCTTGACCTTGTCTGTTTTCTTGTACAGGAACAGAGTTCTCATGCAGATGCTGGCCTGTGACCACAGCCATAGAAGGTGAGGTGGGGTTGGGGTGAGGAGGGCACTATTGATTCCTAGGGGGCGGGGCCCAGTTCCGCACAATGAAGAATTGCTCACTTTGACATGCCAATCCGCACCCTCATGGACAAACACTGCTTTTGAGGAAAGGTGTGACAGGGAGCTGGCCAGTGGGCGGGGCTCCACCTAGACTGGTGGCATGCTTGTGTCCTTTCAGATGGAATGGGAACCAGACCTTCTGCGGATGACCTTGTCGTGACTCTGAGGCCAGGTAACACTCTGTGGAGAGTGACTATGTAGCTAGGATTGGGGGATGGTTGCTTTTGGGAGTGGGCCTGGCTGAGGTGAAGCAGAGGCCTCCCAGAGTGAGGCCCAGAGACACTCAGCAAAGGCCTTCAAAGGCCCTCCCCCCGGAGATGAGCAGGTCAGGGTGCAAGTATAGCACCGATGAAACATACAACTCCCCCCTGGTTCTTTGATGCTTCCTCCCCACCCACAATCATGACCACAATTCTACCTTAAAAATCTGGCTGGACCAGAGCATGGCCATGGGTGTAGATCAGCACTGGAAACACAGGGAATCCGGGACAGATAAACCCCTCAGGACCTATAATGAGAGCAGCGATACCAGGAGGGTAAGGGGAAGGTGGGAGGAGAAAGGGGGAACCGATCACAATGATCTACATATAACCCCCTCCCTGGGGGACAGACAACAGAAAAGTGGGTGAAGGGAGACATCGGCCAGTGTAAGACATGACATGCTAATAATAATTTATAAATTATCAAGGGTTCATGAGGGAGGGAGGAGGGATTGGAGGGGGAGAGGGAAAGAACGAGGAGCTGATACCAAGGAGTCAAGTAGAAAGAACATGTTTTGAGAATGATGATGGCGACAGATGTACAAAGGAGCTTGACACCATGGATGGATGGACCGATTGTGATCAGAGTTGTGAGCCCCCAATAAAATGATTAAAAACAAACAAACAAAACCAAAGACCCTCCCTCCGCCCCACCTCCAGGAATTGTGTCCACCAGCCCTGAGCCTTCCGTGAAGCCTGCACATGCCTTGCTGTCCTAGTTGGTTGTGGCAGCTGAGAATGTGGGGCCTCCAGACCAGTGCCAGGGCCACCACAGCCATGGCTCCATCCGACGAGAGCGTGCCCAGCGGAGGGGCGCCTCTGCAGCAGCGAGGCCAGGGGAGGGTGCTGCAGGGAGGGGATCTGAGGTTGAATACCAGGGGTAGTCCTTGGAGAACCTCTTAGGAACAGCTAGCGGAATGTTTGGAGAAATGTGGATTCATTTCTAGCGGGGAAAGCCAGGGGACTGTTGGCCGCGTTCTGGGAATCCTAAGGAAGCCCAGCCCTGTTTGGCTGTCACGTGCTGGTGAGACCTGGAGCCTGTGGGACACATGGACAGAAGTTTCCTCTCAAGGCTGCCACCCCTCCAGGAACGAGACGGGTGGCTTCTCAGGGCAGGCGAGAGGCAAGAAAGCCGTGCAAACAGGCAAAAGCATTCTTTCAAACAGACTGGCCGATGGTACTCCTAACCCATGCCAATCTTTGCTCACGAACTGCTGAAGAAATGAAATCTGGATAAATTTGTTCTCTCTTTTCTTTTGCTCTTAAAAATCTCAAAAGCTAATCTTTTGCAGACGGCTCTCTGGTGGCCATGTTGGCCAGGCCTTGTGGGGTCCAAAACAAACACACCTGATCTAGATTTGGTCAACATCAGGAGGCCCAAGAAGTGGCCAAGGAATTAAGAGAGGAATCTGAAGATTGTTCTGTATCCCCAAAGGCCTCCATCTGAAATACCTCCTGCTTTGCAGGCGTTTGGGGCGTGCATGGTAAGCAGGGGTGGGGAGCAGGGTGGTGAGGTGGACGCTTATGAATACATCCAGGCTCTTGTCGAAGGGTGCTGACGCTGACCAGCCACTGGAAACAGAAGCGGCTTCTTCTTCGTGGTGATGGGGATTTATCATTTTTATTCTCTTCCAAGTCAGGGGTATCAAGGAAGTAGGAATATGTGTGATATGCAGTTTCTGTCGAGAACTTTGCTCTGGGCCTTAGAGTGATATCTGCCGGAGACAACACACTCGAGGTCATGATTTCCTGTACTGCAGAATGTCAGAAATCTGCTCTTCACGGAGGGCATGTCAGCTGACTCGTGCCAACAACCCTTTGTAGCTTGTTATGTTCGCAGTGTGGGCGCAGTTAGTCTAATTGGTGGTTTCTACCTGGATCGTGGAACGTTGTTGGCGGTGTTGATACAGCTGCGGGGTGTGCCCAGGTCTTGCACATTCAGGGAGAAGCACTAGGAATTTGGAGGGTGGACAGAGTACCTCTAATGCCTAAGAGTGGGGCATTATCCGCATGGGCACAAGGTCAAGGTCTAGCTGGGGATTTCTCAACTGACTGGCTCTCTCTGGTCCAACCTGCATCTTCCAGCCCCTCACGCTGCCTCTCTCCTTTCACAGCAGAGTGATGGCTACCTCTCAGAGGCCCCGTGGCTCTGTGGGTTAGCCACTGGGCTGCTAACCCTCCAGGCTGGCGGTTTAAGCCTACCAGCCTCTCCCTGGGAGAAAGACAAAACTGTGTGCTCCTATAAAGCTTCACAGTCTCAGATGCCCCATGTGGGCCCATTGTGAGCAGGAATCCACTCCGTGGCTGTGAGGGGGATCTTTGTGTGCTTCCCCCCAAAAGCAGGCACTCGCACAAGTGGTTTTATTTGGGAAGGGGTCCCCGAAATTCCAGCTGGGGTATGGGGAAGTGACCCGGGGGAGGGCAGGCAGCCAAAGCAAGGGCACAATAGGAAGCCAATGGCAGCTGGAACTCCAACCTGCCAGAGGTGGGGGGAGGGGGGGCTCTGTGGGACTCACAGCTCATAGCTGCCCCTCTTGAGGGGAGAGGGGGCTGGGGCCACTAAACACCAGCTTCCAGCAATCATTGGGAAAAGTCTATTGGGGAGAGAGCATTAGTTTCCCCGAGTACTTCCAGCAATCTCCCCCACCCCACCCACGTGTATACAACAGGCTTGGACAATCAGAGGGTGTTTGTTCTCAGGCTGAGCCGAAGGTGCTGGCAGATGAGATCATACGCTCACGCCTCCACGTGGTTTGTGGAAGGGGTATGGCTGGGGCTCTGACAGCATTCTCTCTACCCTTTTATGCATGTTCTCCATCCTCTTCGTCTCAGAAATAGACTCCTGCCTACAGCTAATACAGTCTCTTATAAACAGAGCTTGCTTTTTTGACAACCGAGCCAGGAAAGAGAAAGACAGAGGAAATGAAATATTCCAGTGGTCCACTGCCTGGCTGCTTATAGGCCTGGATGGTTTTATGGGGCAGGGGTTTACTGCTGGCCCGATGGATGGAATGGCTGTAGCAGCCCCTATTTTCCTACCAACCTTATTTTAATAGAAACCAAGTTGCCTAGAGCAAAGTAGAGGCCAGAGGAGACTCTGAAGTTTGCTCTTGAACATGTTGTGTTTGTTGGGGGCCACAGAATTGGCTTCAATTCATAGTGACTATGAGGACAACCAGACAACACACTGCCGTGGTCACGACTGTGACGAGGCTTGAGCCTACTGTTGCCGTCACCATGCCAATCTGTCTAGTTGAGGGGCTTCCTCTTTCTGCTGATACCAGGAAGCTCCTGAGCATGCTGTCTTCTCATGATAACATGTCTCAAGTCCATGAGATGAAGCCTCTTGTTTCTAAGGAAAGTTTCTAATTTCTGACTGTGATTCCTCCTGGACAAATGTATTTGTCCAGGGGGTCCATGGACCTTTCGGCATTCTTTGCCAACATCATAATTCCATTGGGTGAATCCTCCTGTGGCCTTCCCTGTTCATTTTCAGCGTTCACATGGATAGCTGGCAATTGACCAAACTATAACTTGAGTCAGGTCACCTAAGTCCTCTAAGTGGAATGCCCCGAACACACGTCTCTGCCATCGAGCCCATCCCAAAGCATAGCGCCACCCTACAGAGCTACCAGAAAATCTCCTGAGATAGCCTTAGGGGATCCATAGATTTAGTGGGATTGACCAGAGAAGGAGTCTTTGTGATGATCACCTCTTATAAAAGGCCCCTGAGTCATTTACCAGACAAATTATTATTATTTCTTAAGCACACCTGTACATGTGTTGCCATCAACATTTCCAAAACATTTTCTTTCTACATTTCCAAACTATTTTTTTCTACTTGAGCCCTTCTTTTTCCCCCTCCCTCCCCTACTCTCTCACCTTCATGATTCCTTGATCAATTATATATTGTTATTATTATTTCTTATCTTACACTGTTCATTGTCTCCCTTCACCCACATTTCTGTTGTTCGTCCCCTTCGGGAGGAGGCTCTATATCCAACCTTGTGATGGGTTCTCCCTTTCTCCTTCTTCCCTCACCCCCCTCGACCCCCGTGCCACCCACCTACCCTCATATCACTACTCCCACTACTGTTACTGAGGGTTTTATCTGTCCTGAATTCCATGTGTTGGGAGTTCTTATCTGAACCAATGTGTGTACTCTGGTCTAGCTGGATTTGTAAGGCAGATTGGATCATGGTAGTGGGGGGAGGGAGGGGGAGGAAGCCTTTAGGAGCTAGAGGAATGATGTGTGTTTTGTTGGTGTTATAATGCACTCTGGTTGAATCATCCCTTCCTTGTAACCCTTCTGTGGGGGAATGTCCAATTTACTACAGATGGGCTTTGGGTCTCCACTCCCACCACCTCTTTTGCACCAATGTAATTATTTGTTTTGGATCTTTTGATACCTGATACTATTGACACCTCATGATCACACAGGCTGGTGTGCTTCTTCCATGTGGGCTTTGTTGCTTCCCTGCTAGACAGCCGCTTGTTTAACTTCAAGCCTTTAAGACCCCAGACACTCTATCTTTTGACAGCTGGGCACCATCAGCTTTCTTCCCCCACTTTGTCTACAGTAATTGTGTCGGGAAGGTGAGTATCAAAGATTGCCAGGTTATTAGAGCAAAGTGTTTAGGGAGGCCTTGAGTAGAGGCCTGAAGTCCATCTGCTATCTTAATACTTAATATATAAATATATGTACATTGGCCTCTATTCTTTTCATTTAAAATTAATATATTTACACATATACATGCCTATAGCTATACTTCTATAAATAGCGTTTGCCTCCTACTTCTTTCCTCTATTTCCTTTCACCTGCTCCCTGTCCCACTATCATGCTCACCCTCCATTCGGCTCTCAGTAATTCCTCTTGGATACATTGCACTTGATCACCCCCCCACCCCCCCCAACCAGGCATTATACGTCCTCCTCGCCACCAATTTTAGATCTCTTGTTGTTCCCTGACCCCTGACTTTGTTGGCTCATGCCCCCACTCCCTGGCCCCTCCTCTCCGATGTCCCCCTGGGACTGCTAGTCCCACTGTTTTCTCCTTGGAATTGTTTGTCCTGCCTATCTTATATAGATAGACATAGAACAACAACAACAAAAACAACACACAAAACAAACAAACAAGATAGATAATTCAAGGTCTGTGTGCTGACCCTTATGAGGGTTTGCCAATTGGGTCTGATGTGGTGCCAAGCCCTGTCCCCGAGTCAGACGTCTGTTTTCAGGATTCCTTGGAGACTTGGTTACTTTGCTCCCCTTTCTGCCCTGTTGCACTCCCTTCCCATTTCACCCTGCTGTGCGTGGGGCAGACCGGGCACACTTTCTGCACAGGGTCTCCAGTGCTGTCCCCCGTAACACTATGGGTCAGTGAGGGAATGTACTGCCTCATGGTGGGGCCAGTCCTACGGGCCCCTCTGTGCATTCATTGGCTGCTCTGAGCAGGGATGTCGTTCATGGGTGTTTCTCTTTCTCTCCCTGTTAGTTTGCACTGTGTGGTCTGGACAGACCCACCACTCTTCCTGGGCGATATCTTCAGTGCTGTCCTCTGTATTACGTTCTTCTGGGGAGGGGGTCAACACAGCTTGGCTTGGGCCCAGACCCATCAGCCTTCCTATTAGTTTGCTGTTCCATGCCCGTATGTTGCCCTCAAGGCTTGGCGATCTGGAATGGAGTCTGGTCCCTCTCTCTCTTTCCAAGACAATTATTTAAGGGGACCTATTACTCCTCCAAGGAGCCCTGGTGGTATAGTGGGTTAGTGTTGGGCTGCTAACTAAAAGGTGACCTGTTCGAAACCACCAGCTGCCTCAAGGGAGAAAATGAGGCAGTTGTCTTCCATAAAGATTAAAGCCTTGAAAATGCTGTGGAGTAGTTCTACCCTATCCTATAGGGTCACCATGACTTGGAATTTACTCAGTAGGTTTTATTACTCCACCCAAAGGACCCGCCTGAGAAGCCCGTGCCATCTGGTTTATTAGGGAAGCTCTGCAGAGGAGCTGTGCGGCTCAACACGGGCAGTTTTCTTTGTCTTAGCTTCACCGGGGACTTGCCTATGGATTTGTGTGGCCCTCCAGGACATTGTACTTAACAGACGAATAACAAATTGCTTCATGAATAAATACAAATCTCTAAAAAATAAAGAAAAAAGAAAAATAAAAAAAAAATAAATCTCTAGAATTGCATCAATATATCACAGACTGGTCGTCATCAATTTCCTATTCTTTCACTCCTAATGGTCAACCCCAGGTAATAAAGAGTTTCGCCTGTGTTTTTATCTAAAATTTTATACCTTTACATTCAGACCTATGATTAATTGTGACTTAATGCTTCACTTGTATATTATGGTATGAGACTCAGGCCAAGGTTCTTGTCTTCATGTTCTTCTTTGACTGTTCATGGGGTCAAGTCCTTTGTTGAAAGGACTATTCTTTCTCCATTGTCTTGCCACTTCTTCTTTTTTTGGGAAAAGCAATTTAAATATACGGGTCTATTTCTGAACTCTCTATTTAGTGTTTCATCGATCTACTGTTCACCAAAACCACACTGTCTTTTTTACAGCAGCTTTAAAGTAAGCCTTAAAAGTGGGCAATGAGAATCCTTTTTCCTTCTTTTATAAAATTCTTTGGGCTATTCTAGTTTCTTCCTTTTGTAGATATTTTATTTACTTATCTTCAAAAGCTAGAGATTGATTTATTTTAAGGACTTGGCTCAAGCAATTGTGGGAACTGAAAAACTTGAGGTTTGCAGGGCAGCCTGCAGGCTGGACGCACAGGCAGGGTTTCTTACTTGCAGTCTCGAGACAGAATTCCTCCTTCAGTTTTTGCTCTTCCACGTTCATTTTAGAATCACATTTTCTTTAGCGAAAAAAAGTTTTGCTGGGATTTTGATTAGAATCACATTAAATCTAAAAATCATGTTGGAAAGAATGAACATATTTCCTGTATTGAGTTTTCCTATTCATGAACATAGCAGCCTCAGAGAACAGGGTAGAATTGCCCCTGTGGGTTTCTGAGACTGCGACTCTTTATGAGTGGCAGTCAACGCTGTGGCAATGAGCTTGTTTTTTCTTTTGGTTTTCTTCATGAATGTAGCACTAGTCTCTCCATTGACTTACATTTCCTTGGGTTTCTGTCATTAGAGGGTGATAGTTTCCAGTATGGTGATAGTCTACATGTTTTGCTAGTTTCATAGCTAATATTTTCTCCTCTTTTGGGAGGCGTCTCTGTAAATTTTACATGTATTTAAAATTTTGGCCTTTGTTCATTGCTAGTCCATAGAAATATGACCAATATTTGTGAGTTGAACTTGTAGGATGTGATCTTGATAAACTCTGTTATTAATTATAAAGCCCATTAGTAGGCCACTGGAGATCCCCTTGCAGAGGGGTCTCGGGGAGGAGATGAGCCAGTCAGGGTGCGATGTAACAATGATGAAAAATACAA
>NW_022107432.1:27304815-27305987 GCF_000313985.2 Echinops telfairi | reverse complement strand
GTCATCTTACAACTTATCTGGTCTTGATTATTAATGTTCAGTGTGTCAAATTGGTTCTTGAAGTGGTCTTTAAGTTCAGGTGGGATGCACTCATGCTTGTGTTTTTGTTCTCATGAATTTGTTTTAATTTTCTTCAGCATAAATGCAAACTTGCATGTGAGCAATTGAAGGCCTGTTCCACAGTTGGCCCCTGACCTTGTTTTGACGGATGATATCCAGATTCTCCAAGTCTCTTCCCACAGATGGAGTCAATTTAATTTCTGTGTATCCCATCTGGTGAGGTCCACATGTAAAATCACTGTTTATATTTTTGAAGAAGGTATTTGCAATAAAGAAGTCATTGGCCTTGCAAAATCATATCATATGATTTCCAGCATTGCTTCTATCACCAAGCAATATTTTCCAACTACTGATCCTGCCTTGTGGTTTCCAGCTTTCACATTGCAGGCACCAGTAATCATCAACCACTCGATTGCATATTTGATCAATATGAGACTGAAGAAGTTTGCAGAATTCTTCAATTTCTTCAGGACTTGACTTCATTGGTTGCTACATCAATTTGAATAAAAGTTGTATTACTTTGACTTCCTTGTAGGAAAATGACATATCTCATTTTATCTCAAGATCTTGAAATGTTCTTTTTGAGCATAAATGTGATGCCACTACTTTTGAACGCGTCATTCTGGGCATAATAAACCATGATTGTCCAATTCAAAATGGTCAATACCAGCCCGCTTCAGCTCACTAATACTTAGGATACCAATCTTGATTTGTTCCATTTTGTTTTCAATAACTTCCAATTTTCCTTGTGAGGTAGTTAGTTTATTGTGCCAGCCTGGCTGATAAACACCTGTGGGATTAATTGAAGGGTGGAGAGATAAATGGCTCGGCGAGCCTTGCCTTTCTTGTCTCTCGCTCTTTGATCATCGGACCAGTGTACGGCTGCTTTGCTTGTTCTGTGCCTCAATTTGCAAGCTACACTACCTGTAGGACACCTAACCCGTGGACTGTGCCACTGTAATTTGAGGTTCCTTCAAGATCTGCTTCACCACACCATTGGAATTTACGCCTCTTGAGCTGGGGACTGACTGTTGGTGACCTGACTGACTGTTGGTGACCTGCCTTGCTGTTTGCTGACTGTGCTGGGATAGCCTGACTCTCTCTACAGTGGA
>NW_022107432.1:27294817-27298326 GCF_000313985.2 Echinops telfairi | reverse complement strand
CTATCTATCTATCTATCTATCTATCTATCTATCTATCTAAATTATTAGCAATCTGGTTTTGTCTCTCTAGAGACCCCTGTCTAACACACTTGGTTTATATTTTGTGCATTCTGTGTTCTTATTATTAATGAATGGTAGCAGCTGTTTCTTCTCATTTTGAGTCATGATCCATCTACAAATGAAGATCCCCAAAGCACTGCTTCATTGAACTCATTAAGCTCAACTCGACTTTGAGGGGGCAGCTCTTCCCCCATCATATGTCGAGTGTCTTTGAAACAGAGGGGCTCGTCCTCTGGCACTATAGCCGACAATGTTCATTGCTATTTACAAAGTTTTCAGTGGTGAATCCTTCAAAGTAGATTGCCTCTCTCTTCTTTCTTTTTCTGTTCTTCGTCTGGAGGCTCCACTGAGCGCTGTTCACTGTGGATGATCCAACTGGTATTTGAAATATCAGTGTTGTAGCTTTCAGCATCACCAGAACATGCAAGCCGCCACAGCAGGACAAGCTGATTGACAGTGGAGAGACTAAGTAAGTCAGGATGCATTTTCCTTTGGGTGGAATTCATCTGATAGGTTTTGTAGTATTTATTTATGAGGGATCGTGGCGCATAACTTTCTTATCTTATGATGTCTTTATTCACTGTAGAATCCAACAGTGAAACCACCTGGGCCTGGAGATTTCTTTTATAAAAGACTCTTCATTCCTATTTCAATTATTTAATAGATAAAGAACCATTTAGGATCTCTCTTTCTACGTGAATTTTGGTCGTTTGTGACTTTCAAATAATCTGCTCATTTCATTTGCGTTGTTGAGCTTACTGTGTAGGCTGCTTGAAACTGTCCCTTATTCTTTCCTCCTGCAGGTGGCATTTACTTTGTTGCTGTCATTGTTAGAACACACATTAGTGATAGTGAGACCATGCTCACCCTTCTCTTCTGAGCCTTTCTTCTCTCAGCAATACGAGCTCACTGACCCCTAAGGTTCCTCCTCATTCTTTCCAGCTGTTGCTGTCAAACCTAACCACACCTAGCTCATTGCCGGTAGTGATTCTGACCCATAGTGACCCTACAGGACAGGTCGCTATGGGACTGGGAGGCTCATGTTTCTCCTGAGGAGCAGCTCGTAGTCTCTAACTGCGGACCTTGTGGTTGGCATCCCAACCCTTAACCCCCTGCGCCTCCTGGTTCCAGCAGATGGTTTTTAAAAGAGCATAATGCTCAAAGCAGATGAGTTTTATCAGTGAAGCTAAACTATGTTCTTTTTAAAATTAAAATATTTTAAATCTTTTTATTGTGAATTAGGTAAAGCTTTCCAGAGAAGACTATCCGTTTTACATTCAATACTCGATACACATTTGTTTCCACTCTTCCCCCAATGTACCGTCATTTCCCCCACATTCTCCGTATGTTTCTTGTTTTCATCCCTCCTTCTTTCCTAACCTTCTAAACATTGTTCTCGGGTAAACTCCTGCCATTTTGATAATAAGTGGCTGATTATTCTATCACAGGGGTGAGTGCAGCTCCCAACCTGCAGAGTGACTGAGATTATAGTCTCGGGCATTCCCTCAGTCTCTACCTGATCAGTAAAACTGATCTGTTGTATGATTTTGAGCTTTGTTCCACATTCCACCCTCCCTTCCCTACTTCATTCAGTGCCTTCTAATATGGTCCTTTTTACAGCAGTTAGTAGTAGTAGCCAGGGACCAGCAACTGTTTTCTGGCCTCAGGGTCGTGGAGAATGATAGTCTATTATGGTTTGCATGGTCTATTAGTCCACTGGACTAATTGTTTTTGTATGCCTTTAGCTTTTCATCACTCTTTTTTCCTCTGGACAGGGAGAGACTGATACTGCCCCGTAGATGGATGCCCATGAGCCTTTACGACCCCAGTCATGACTTACCCAAGTAGGATGTAGAACATGTCTTTGTGACCTGTGCTATGCCAATTGACCTTGATGTCTCTTGAGAATATGACCCTGATTCTCTAGGTCCAGAGACTCATTTCCTCAAGGTGTTTGGTTATGTCTCAGGTATTTTCATTATTTTGTCCATTGTTTTTCCCCACTACATCCATGGATATATTTTCAGCAGAAGTAAATACACATATATAAATAACCTCTGTCAAATAGACATACATCTATGGGTATATGTCCTTTCTCCCTCCTACGCCTGTTCGGCCTGAATGCCTGAAATCTACTTGTAGATCACCACTATTATAGGATTGTGGATACAATAGTGTTTGCCTCTGATTCCTGCAAATTTCCTAGTGTCTTCCCCTGACTCCATCATTTTTGGGGGTGGGGTGGGGCGGAACCACTCTCTCAATGTGTATTGCCTTACCCCATATTCCAGTGAACTTGTGTCTATCATCTAGCCTGGGAATCGCATCTCATCACTGGTGGCAACAAGAAATGTTCCTTTAGGTAGGAAAATCATTTCTTGACTTTTTAAAAACAATATCCATTTGTGATGGACTAATTTCACTCGGCACAATGTCCTCCAGGTTCATCCATGGTAGGGGCTGTTTCACAGATTCATCAAACAAACAAACAAAATCCCTCACTGCCATCTAGTCAGTTCTCACGCACAGTAGCCCTCTAGGGCAGAGTGGAACTGCCTCATCTTTCTCCCGGGGAGTGGCAGTTCCGAACTGCTGATCTTCCCGTAAGCAGCCCAATGCCCAGCCCACTACTCATAGTTATCATTTAATGTTGTTTAATTTCCTTTTGTGTGTGGGTACCAATGTTTACTTATCTATTCTTCCACTGCTGCGCCCTTAGGTTGTTTCCATCTTTTTGCTATTGTGAATAGTGCTGCGATGGACATGGCTCTGCATCTATCTATTCATGTTGTGCCTCTTCTTTCTCTGGGGTACCAAGTGAAGAGATTGCTGGGTCATATGGTATTTCTAGTCCCAGTGTGTAGAGGTAACGCCATACTAATTTCTATAGTGGTTGCACCATTTTATAGTCCTACCAGCATTGTATGAAGGTGCCAGTCTGTTTTGCACCCTCATGAGAATTTTTGTTTTAAGTGCTCCTCACAATTTTGCTATTAATGCCTATAATGGTTCTGTTTTAAGAATATGTCAGGGAACGTTTTTGGTTTATGATTATTTCAGGGATTTAATTCATCCACCATGGCTCCAGAAAGTCTAAAGGCCAGAAGAATTAGAAATTTTATACTGCTGTGTTTTCCCCTTTTGATTCTTCTATGTAATATTTTATCAAAATATACAATAATGTCTCCTTTATCCTTTTAATATCTGTAATGATAGTATTTCTTTCATTTCTGATATTGAGTATTTGTATTTTCCTTATGCTTTATTCATCAACACTATGCTCTTTTAAAATAAAACAGCCTTTTGATTTTATTTTTCTCTTTTCAATTGCATTAAAATTGGTCTTATCTTTTATAGCCCTTCCTTCTACCTTTGTTGCAATTATTTTAATAGTCTTTCTCTAGTTTCTTAAGGTGGAGACATAGGTTGTAGATCAGAGACCTTTTTAC
>NW_022107432.1:27287876-27290015 GCF_000313985.2 Echinops telfairi | reverse complement strand
ATTAACAATGGCGAAGAATATGCAGTAGAGAGACCATATGTGACCAACAAACCCTAAAACATTCCCTACCCGATACGCTGTAGGAAAGGTTTCCATCGAAATAATAGCATCGTTTTTTTGGCTTAAGGTCTATGCCCTTGAACTCTTATTGTACTATCTTATGTGGCAAAATAATGGACACAGAAAATGCTTGTTAATGGAATAAGGCTAGTGTGCGTTGGCACACCCATTTCATAAAATATTACATTAGAAAGAATTCATTATAGCTCTAGCAGTGATTTGGAAGATTTTCTATTATATTCATAGACGCATACACAAAATATGGTTGTTTTATTCACACACACCAAGAGGGGGCTTCAAAAAGTTTGTGGAAAAATGGAATGAAAATATAACGGAGCTTTCTAAATTTCCTGTGATTAAAGAAAGCCCTCTAGTATGCGTGTGTGTATTTGTATACATATGTGCATATGCATGTACATATACAGTATATAGTAAAGCAGCAATGTCAATCCTCTCATATAGACATATAATCATATTACTATAACCATACCAACACAGAGAAGTGATTTTTAATTTTAGGCTAAGGGAATAAACATTTTTGTTTGGCAGTGGATGGGTCTCGGTGGTTTCTGAGTCAGAATAAAGAGGAGAGACTGGATTGTCGCTCTGGCTTGGGATATTCCTCATTATCATGTACTGTTTACGATGAAGCATCCAGTGGCCAGTGTAGTTACCCACATAGGTGATGTCCAATCTGTTGTCCTCACCACCCAAACCTCCCCCCACTTCAGGTGATTTCCCTCATTTGGAATTGGCATCTTTGGATTCTCCTTCTTCTTTGGCACTTGGGCAACTTCATGGCTTCGACAGCAGTTTGCGTCAACATAATCCTCTCTCTTCCTCCACACAGACAGAAGCATGAGGTCTTGTCATGACTGTCTTCCTGATGAGCTGCCTACGATTTGCCTTCTTCCTCTGGCCTACGCAGTTGCCATCCTGGCCCAGCTTGTGCCTGTTTGGCCAATGACTTTTTACCTTTGACTCTGCCCTACTGTGGATAGAAGTATTTGTCCTCCTACCTATTGGGCCCCACTTTGAAAGGTGCATGTCGCCTGTTATGGAAGTTTATTGAGGTCTTGCCTTACGGATCACACGGAACAAGGGGAAGAGAGAAACTCAGCTCTCGTGGCTCCTCTCCATCGTGGATTCTTCTCCCTTTTTACAAAATTGTAGCATTTCCTTTTAGACAGAGACCCATCATTTCAGACCCTTCACAGAGAGACCTGGCCTTGTTCTAGATGACTCGTGCAGGAAAGTAATAAACTCTGTATCTTTGATGCCCTTGCCTAGTAAGTTGAGTTCTTACACGATCCATTTTTGTAGTCATTCCTTAATTATTTGCTTTTCTCTTCTGACAAAAGAGAGCACCCAGGACCTTCATATTCACTAATTAGTTACTAGGTATGGCTACATTCTAATTATTTATTGGGGTGGTTCCTAGAGGCCAACATCACTTCAACATGTGTTAATAAATTGTTTTGCAATACAAAACGTTTTAGAATACCAGGCATCATGAAAGGTGTCTTCAATAAAGATCAAATGAATCAAGTGGGTCTTTGCTTCATTACAAAACTTATGTCCCTAAAAAAGAAATGGGGAGTGGAGGAAAAGGGCACTAACCCACCCAAAGGGAGGGTATTGTTTATGTCTCCACAAGGAAAGAGGAACCAGACTTCAACCCAGTGCCCCAAGATGTGAATGCAACATGCCAGCATGGAGTAGGGAACCAGTGGAGAGGTCTGAGGGGCTGGCCCCAATCCCAACTATGTGGACAGCTGCCCCTTCCCCCAGAAGAATTTATTTCAGAGGACAGCACTGAATCTGCATCTCAGGGAGAAGGACATGTTTGATCAGAGCACACCGGAGCAAATGAAGGGGGAGGAAGAGGGAGTGGAGCACATCCTGGCCCACTAAGCCCTGAGGACGATATTCCTGCTCAGAGCAGCCAATCCACAGAAAAGACCATATGAGACATGACATCCCTAACTGACCCATAACCCCACAGGGGACAACACTGGAGACACAGTGTGGTAATTGCACCTGATCTGATCCCACCACACCGAGGCAAAACACTAAGGG
>NW_022107432.1:27283301-27286682 GCF_000313985.2 Echinops telfairi | reverse complement strand
CAAATCTGGCTAGACCAGAGGATGTACACTGGTACATATAGGAACTGGAAACACAGGGAATCCAGGACAGATGAACCCCTCAAGACCAGTGGTGAGAGTGGTGGTACTGGGAGGGTGCAGGGAGGTTGGGGTAGAAAGGGGGAATCGATTACAAGGATCTACATATAACCTCCTCCCTGGAGGACAGACAACAGAAAAATGGGTGAAGGGAAACGTCAGACAGTGTAAGATATGACAAAATAATAATTTATAAATTATCAAGGGTTTATGAAGGAGGGTGGAGCAGGGAGGGAGGAGGAAAAATGAGATGCTGATGCCAGGGGCTTAAGTGGAGAGCAAATGTTTTGAGAATGATGAGGGTAATGAATGTACAAATGTGCTTTATTTAATTGACGTATGTATGGATTATGATAAGAGTTGTATGAGCCCCCAATAAACTGATTTAAAAAAAAGTTGAACCATCTGTATGCGGGAGTCACTTCCTTCTCTGGGGACTCATGTGGGAGACAAGAGATCAAAAGTCACCATCTCTGGTGTTGACTGGGCGATGTTTTAGTGCCATCTGCGCCATGGGGCCAAGGTTGCTCTGGGTATCTGCCCTTCAGCAGAGTGACAGTGACCCAGGGTGGGGGCCCCCCAAGTCTGAGCAACTCAAAAGGTTGAGCAGGCCGACCAATCTCACTCTGAGCTAGACCTTTGTCAAAACAAAAAAGAACAGTTATTCTAAAATCGGTTCTTTCAAACGTCTTCAAGGGAAAAGAGAAAGAAATGGAACAAATGGAAGGCTGGAAGAACACATCTGCTACGTGTTTCATAAGAGCCAACATGCAAGGAACACAAAGCAAGCCGACGAATCAAACAGACCAACACCAAACAGCTGATGGGCGGACAGTAGGAGACTCGTGAAAAAACTCAGTCCCACCAGCTGTGAGGGAAATGCAAATTAAAATCATAATGCAATACTGTTTTCTCCTGCTCTCCAATTGGCAGAACCATCAGTGGCTGGCGCTCCCACATACTGGCAAGGGTGCGGGCTCTTGGGCACTGTCACACACTGATGGCACCCTGCATCAGTGAGGCTCTGGGGGAAGGCAACGTGGGGGTACACATGGAAATGAAAAATAAACCTGCGCAATGGACCCCCTCCATTCCACTTCGACACACCTGTCCCAGAGAAGAAGTTGGATTTGTACACAAAAATGTACAAGTTACTTGTGAGAGAGAACAAAATGGGATTTCTGCTATAAAATAAAACGCCCAAACCCACTGCTCTCAAGTGAGCTCGGACTCATACTGACTCTCTGGGACAGCAGAAAGTGGTTCCGCAGGGTTTCTGAATCTTTATGAAAGCTGACTGGCTCAGCTTTATCTTGTGGAGCAGTGGGTGGGTTTGAACTACCGACCTTGTGGCTAACAGCCCGACGCTTCACTCCTGGTTACAGGGAACAGTTAAGGATGGTTTATTCATCCTTAAAAGCAGCTCCGTTTAACATGGTGATGCGGATCCACCCTCACTGTTCAGTGGGAAAAGGTGGATGTCGAGTCACACACGCATTACAGTCCCATTTAGACAATACAACAAAATGCGTGTGTCCGTGTGCAGGCTGCTGTTGGACGTGGCTACTCCACTGTAGAGAGGGGACCTGGTTTCTCAGCGAAGGGACGTGACATGGGGGTGGTTCTCTTACATTTTGCTATGCATGGTATTGTATTGCTTGAATCTTCCGTCGCAAACCACATCCAAGAATCACTTTGCTAAAGACAAAAAACGCAAACTGAGCCCATGACGAAGCTGTGACTTTCTAGACTCGGATCATGGGACCGAGCAGAGGGGGGTTGGCTCGCCTTCTCCTGAC
Source organism: Echinops telfairi (assembly GCF_000313985.2). Lineage (NCBI taxonomy): Eukaryota > Metazoa > Chordata > Mammalia > Afrosoricida > Tenrecidae > Echinops > Echinops telfairi. The sequence goes on along the minus strand of NW_022107432.1, from coordinate 27,284,826 downwards.
TGGTCCATCTCCACCTCCCCTCATCCCTTTGGAATCCTCTTGGATCTAGTGGTGAAGGGGAGACTTCTTTCATTGGATCCTCTTCCTCATTTTAAACAACAACTTGAGTGCACAGGGGGAAAGGTGGGCTTTCTGGGCATCTACAAGTTAGGTGCCTAATAGGACCTCTTGCCTAGATGAGTTGGCTAGATGAGGTGGCTCTTAGCCACCATCTGGCTAAGACCATCAACCTTGAGCTCTTAGCCTTGAGAAACTGGGTTCAAGCCCTGGCCCCCCTTCCTTATATCCTGCATATCCTTGGGCATGCTTATTCCTTCTGCTCTGGTTTCTTCACCTGTAGCAGGTACCTCCTCCACTGGGTTGATTCTGACACTTCAGCGAGATACTGCATGCAATACATGCAAAGTGCTCCCAGCACTGTGCCAAACGTGGACCAAGTGCTCGCCTGCAGTGGCTATTGGTCACTCCGCCTCTTTGGGGCTTGCTGGGCTCAAGGCTGTGCTAAGACACACACAGCCCTGAACCTCACCATCAGTTCCAGTCCGTTCAGGCAGTCCCCACTGTGTCCTGAGACTCTTCCCGGACCCCAGGAGGTCTGTGGCCTTCCTTCTAGTAATTCTGCTTTTGGAAGCTCCTTTTGATCTGGCATCCACAGTTGCGAGGACCTTGCTGTGACGACCAACTGCCCGGGTTGGCCGTTATTTGTGAGATGTATCTTTCGTGATGCAACCTGGATGTGCTTGGGAGACACTGTCCAACATCTGGCCTCCGGCTGGAAGGGAGGGCCTGGTCTCTGAGGATGGACCAGGGCCTCTGCACACGTGTGGTTTCAGCCCCGAGACGTCACACGTGTATTTTCAGGCATCAGGGAGCAGGTCTGTTCCACCACACTCAACCAAGGATGGCTCCACCCTGAGCAGCATGGCCACAGTGGGAGGGGGGCATTCCCTTTCTTGTGTGCTCCTGTTGAAAGCTACTAGTGGTTTGGGGCAGAGGCAGCCTCAATGGTTTCAGGGCTGCCAACAGTAGATACAGTGAAACTGGAACACCAAGCCCGCTGCCAATGGTTGGTTCTGACCCGTGCGTTGCAGGGTCAAACTGTTCCTCTGGGTTTTCTTGGATCTCCGAGGTGAGTCCCCTTTCAGTTAGGACTTGAGGAAGATCTTTTGTGCCAACTGGGAAACGAGACATAGCAAATCCTCTGCTATTCATTACTCATTGTCACTGATAGAGTCCCCACATTCCCAATTCTATCTCAGATACAACTCTTCCCCTTTCTCAGCAATGTAACACAACAAAATACAGGTTTCCTGCTCAAAAGTGAAACAAAAGACCGTTGAACTATCTTCCCACACTTACTAAGTAAGGCCGGTGCTCCTGCATTTAAAGCTAGTCTTTCAAAATGGGTGCACAAGCAAATGTGGTGAAGAAAGCTGATGGTGCCTGGCTAGCAAAAGATATAGCGTCTGGGGTCTTAAAGGCTTGCAGGTAAACAAGCGGCCATCTAGCTCAGAAGCAACAAAGC
>NW_022107432.1:27280573-27282623 GCF_000313985.2 Echinops telfairi | reverse complement strand
GAGGAGCTGCTACCAAGGGCTCAAGTAGAAAGAAAATGTTTGAAAAGGGTGATGGCAACCTATGTACAAATGTGCCTGTCACAATGGATGTACAGATGGTTGTAGGAGCAGTAAGAGCCCCCAGTAAAATGATTTATTACAAAAAATAATAACGTATGCATCCCAATCATGGTAACTAACCACTTCTGTAGGCCCACCTACAGCAATGATGAAATGATCTGTCACCAAAATAAAAAAAATAAATGGAAAAATAAAGCTAGTCTTTTTCCCTTCAGAGCAGGCATGGGGAACCTTTACACTGCCAAGGACTAGTTGGATATTTAGAACATCATCCTCGGGCCATACAAAATTGTCAGCTTGAAAAATCAGCCTAGTGCATTTGGCCAAACGTTGCATTAACTCACCCCTGATGTGATGGCTGGAGCGGCTTCTCTATGGTGAGGCTGTGGTGTTAGCTGGTAGGAGTGGTGCTGTGAGCTGCACATGGCCCCTGGGGCCAGTACTTCCCCACCCCTGCATGAGGCTGTGGTGTTAGCTGGTAGGAGTGGTGCTGTGAGCTGCACATGGCCCCTGGGGCCGGTACTTCCCCACCCCTGCATTAGAGGCCGCTGAATTAGTCCTTAGCCTCAGGGGCCACCCCCTACCAGGTGTGCCCCAATGCTCCTCACCCATGCTTCCTGGTTTGCACTGAAGTGGACACACTCCTGCAGGTTCGAGTCTGAGCTCTACATAAAACCCTCTGCTGGCAAAGTCACTGTTGACACGCTTGCATGAAAATAACCGTGCCAAGGTGGACACCCCTCCTGCGATGAGATTAGAGAGCATCGGCTGGCTTCTGAAAATCTCAAATGATTCTCCTGCGAGGGGACAGCGTTTTCCTTCCAGGCGTTTCATTGAAATGAAGCAGGGGTGGGGAAAATTGGTTATTTGAAAAAAATTCAGTGTAGAGCCTCATCTCACACCCTATTCCACAATATCTACTAAATGAGTTGCGGGTGATAAATGGGGGGGAAAAAACTGTGAGAAAATTTTGCCACGTATTAAACAGATCGTGGGCCAATGAACAACCTACTGTTATCATGGTCACAATGACCCTTCCTAAGTACAATCGTGGAGGAAGTCATAAAAAAAAAGATGAATACATCTGACTGCATAAGAACACTAGAACCCCTGTGAATCATAATGCACATCACAAAGATTATGGTTATGACTGCGGGTAAAACAAAGGGGGCAACGTTGAGGTGCTTCCTTAAGAACCAGGTAATAAAGGAACTAATCGCCCTTGGAAGAAATCAAGTCGCATAAAAACCCTCACACAGCTCTCTGGGAGATCAAAGCAAGAGGATACTAGATTTCCCAGTGCCCTTTGCTCCTGGCATGCCTTCTGAAACACAAGAGCAGGGCTGGGTTCTAACCTAAAGGCGGCACACGCTTTTTTCTTTAAAAAAATTTCGATGTATACATGAAGACCGTTTATTTCAAAGAAAGGGCTGAAACAACAGGCTGCCTCATCTATTCTCTCAGGTAGGGTTATTTCATTGAGGACCTCTAACTTGTAGAACAAATCTCCCCAAATTGAAAATATCACCTAGGAATATTGCTACGACCTTCGACCTTCGTAATACCTAACTAGCAGAGTAGCTCCCGGTGAGTGATATTTCAGAATTTCAAATGATAAAATAAAACAGAGACCGAGTAACATCACCAAACGGAAATCAGACTTTAAAGTAACCAGCGCTTCTGAAACCCATTTACCACTTACAATTTACATTTCTGTGAATTATTCTCATCTCTATTTTCCCATTTCTGACAGTTTAAATAATATATTAAATAGACTCCGAATTAAGGTATGTAAAAATATTCACCTCACAACAATCGCTTTCCCTGATAGATGAAACCAAAAAGAATTAAAACTAAATTTACAGTAGACAGACCTGCAATTATGTGTGCTTTTAAAAATTCATTTTATTTTGGGGGGCTCATACAACTCTTTTTACAATCCATCCATCCATCCATCCATCCATCCACTGTGTCACACACATTTGTACAT
>NW_022107432.1:27258269-27280278 GCF_000313985.2 Echinops telfairi | reverse complement strand
TGAGGGGTTCATCTGTCCTGGATTCCTTGTGTTTCCAGTTCCTATCTATACCAGTGTACATCCTCTGGTCTAGCCAGATTTGTAATAGAATTAGGATCATGATAGTGGGGGAGGGTGCAGGGGCGGAAGCATTAAAGAACTAGAGGAAAGTTGTATGTTTCATCGGTGCTACACCGCACCCTGACTTGCTCATCTCCTGCCCTCAACCTTTCCATAAGGGGATGTCCAGCTGCCTACAGATGGGCTTTGGGTCTCCACTCCGCACTCCTCCTCATTCTCGGCAGCACATTCTCAAGCCACCAATGGCCGCTGTCCACAAGGTTTCGAAATGGCCATTTAGGCCAGTCACATTCTCGTGAAGCTGAGCTGAGGAACAAGTAAATGATGATCTAGCTTTGGCGATGTCTAGGGGGGCTCTCAGTTTCAGCTGGAACCAGATCAGGCCTAGGCCACAAGCAGGTGGGGTGCATGGTTGGTAGGCCCAGTGGGTTGTGAAGGCAATCAAGCACAGAGGAGCAGAGGCCCCGAGGGAGCCAGGGAGCCAGGGTGCTTGGCTCTGGATCCAGCTGGTCTTGGAGGGGCCGAGTTTTGTCACTGTATTTGAGGAGATTCCTGTCATCATCGACATGCATCTTGAGCTAGCTCAACTGGGTTTCAATTTCTGGAAACCAAAAGAGCCAGACTGGAAGTGATCGTTTCTGATTCGCTGTGACTTAGGGGTCATCGTAATGAATCCTGGTGGCTGTGGACTAAGCATTGGACTGCTCAAAGCCAAGGTTTGCAGTTCGAACCCATCAGCTGCAGCATGGAAGAAAGGCGCAGCTGTTGGCCCCTGTGAAGATTTACTGTCGTGGACCTCCCTATACAGCGTTGCTATGAGATGGCCGCAACCTCATGGCAGTGGGGTTTTGGTTGGGGTTGGAGTCCACTTTGGAGAGGCAGCAATGGAATACCCTTACGATGTAGGAAGTAGAAACCTAAGGCATCCTGGTGGTACACCTGCTAAACCTTTGGCTGCTAGCTCAAGGGTTCAAGGTTCAAATCTCCTTGGAGTCTCTTGGAAGAAAAGATGGAAGATCTTTTCCTTAAGATATTAGTGCTGAGGAAGCCCTTGGGGAAGTTCTAGTTTGTTCCGTAGGGTCTCCATGAGCCCAGAGTGGACTTGACAGCACCCAACGACGATAAGTAGAAGCCTACAAAACTGTTTGTTTGTCTGGAGCGAAGGGGGTGGCACACAGAAGGGGGGCTGGTTCCCCCGGGGAGGAGGGGAGACAGAAGTTTGCATTGGTGAGTGAGCACTGTCTAGGGAAGAGAGAGTGGACCGAGGCCTGTAATTGCTGCGGGGATGTTTGCTGCTTCCCTTTGTGCTCAGAGATGCCCATTTTCAGGCTTTCAGTAATTAACTTACACCGTTCCCTACACGCATTTTAATATCTGGGAGGGGTTGCCCCTGATTCGAAATAGTTGTAGAGTTTCTGTTTGCCAAAGAGCACTTGCCAAGGGAAATCAATGAACTGCCTTGGGCTGATGGCGAGCTTGACTGGCATGAGTCGGGCACTTAGCTGAGGCAGACCCTGGCCGGCGGCTCACTCAGTAAGGTGAGTCTGGTCTGTCAGGATGCCTGGGAGAAAGTTCTCTATCTTTCCCTGGTGACATTCTGGCAAGACCCTTAAGTCCTTCTCTGTACATGACAATGATCAGTGTTGCCCCTTGACAGTTAACGTAGTCCATGGCCCACCGGCTTGCATCAACTCATTCCTGTATTTGGTCTCCAATCAAAACTCCCCACTGATTCTACGAAGACATCAGTCATATTGGTTGTGGGCTGCCACCGATAACTGTGTCTCTGCGTGTTCTGCAATTTCAATTACACCTGAATCGCTATTGGAGGGACCTTAGGAAGTTATTTGGTCTTCTCATCTCTGCAAAATGCCCATCTCTGGCTTTTAGAGTGTCTTCATTTAATTACCTTTCCAGCACAGTGTTCTTTTGCATGATATAACTAAAAAGTATTTTCCTCCTTTGTGAATGTCAAGATTGAATTATATTTATTGGTTCCCTCTATATGACATCCAATAATACAGTTGGTTCTTTTATAATATGTTTCTTTAATAGAAACTACTGCACATATCATTGGTTGATGGGGAAATAATGTCAGTGTATAATGTAGCAGTCTCATTTGTTCAAACAGGATTCTTTTCATAGTTCGTTAGCATTTTGCCAACAATGTTGGGAAAGATGATCCCTCTTTCCCTGAGACGATGACGTCTGCAGACGATGTGACCTTGGGCCCTCCACGTGGAGAGAGGGTACTCGGAGGGTCACAGAACTTAGTCAGCAGAGCTGAGAGATGGAGAGAGACTCAGAGCAGGGCAAGAAGGGGGCCCCACCTTTGGAACCAGTAGCACTGCTGGGACTGCGAGGTTGCAGGAGACAATACTTTTCCTTTCATGTTAAAACCAGTTTGCTTTGCAGCCATAAGGATCCCAGCCAATACAGACTGAGGCCAAGAGGATGGCTGCTTCTTTGGACCGCTGTAATGTTTGTAAATCAAACGAACTACCCGAATGCATCGTGCAGATGGCTGTTTTAAATAAATAGGCGGTGAACTTCTTAATGAAGTCAAAGTCTCCCTGGCAACCTTTTCCCTTGCACATCTGGAGTGTGTTCTAATATCAAGAGCGTGTTTTAATGATTGCGTTAGCTGCTTTCCTCGGAACCATCTCTTCCCATTGAGCAAATGGAGTGACCAAGGAAATGCAACAGAGCGCAGACTGAGGATGCTGAGCTGCTTCTGGGGAGGAAGAGGAGTCTGCCTGCTACTGCAAACACGACCGGCTCCCAAACACGGCTTCGGTTCTGCCGAGAGGGTGTGAGTCAGAATTGACTCGATGGTGGTGGCTTTTGGACGGCTGCTCTGCCTGTCCTGAAATATGCTAGCTTCGCTCCTTCTAGTCCTTGTTTTCAATGGCTGGAAAAGGACATCCTGGTTGGGAACGTGACTAAAAGCAACCACAAGAAACAAACTCAATGCCCACTCACAATGACCCCGTAGGACAGGGCAGAACTGCCTGTGAGTTTCTGAGACTGTAACTGCTTACAGGAGTAGAGTGCCCTGTCTTCCTCCTGAGGAGCGGCTGGTGGTTTCGAACTGGGGACCTTATGGATCGCAGCCCAATGCGTATCCAGTAGATTTGGCAAAAATAAGGGAAGCCCTCTCTGAGATGAATGTTCACCACAGCAATGGGTGCAAACATATCAGAGATCATGTGATGGTGCAGGATCAGGGAACATTTAAACCTGTAAGGTCACCATGAGGGCAACTAACTCAACAAAACTAGCAAGTCTTCCTTTGTGTGTGTCCTGTTGCTTAAGCATCAGCACCTCTTTCCACCTACTCCCAGGCAACCTCGCCTGAGCCTGTGCTTTGGACTCTCATGTTATTTGGAGCATTGGTAAACTCACTTAGTTGGCATCACATAGCATACTCTCTGCAGCTCCATCCTCTAAAGCACTTAAGACAGTGGTAGTTGAAACTCCTGGGGAACACTGGATCCTGCCCTGGCTGCTGCAAGCCACAGCACACCTGTCAACAAACTAGAATGAGATGCCCCTGCCCGTGGGCAGGCGCAACTTTGAGCCAGTGCATCTCGAATGGGTGGTCGAGGGAAGGTTGGTTCCAGCCCTGCACTTGCTCCCTCCCTCAAGAATTCATGTAATTGTGTTACAAAGACCCTTTTAATCTTCTTGGGCTATGTGCACACTCCCTGAGGTGGAGCCTCGATTGAGACTTTTGTTGCACACATCAAATAGGACAAAGGCCAGAGATGCAAGGGAGTCCAGGAACCCCTTAGTGAGATTTTAAACACAAGAGGAAGTGTCAAAGTCAGGAGCCAATATATGGTATTTACAAGTTTTTACAGTTTGACATAAAGGAATTTAAATTCCAGGTTGGCCATTTACTAGGTAAGACTCAGGCTTTCCGTTTTCCATATGTACCCTGAGAAGAATCTAATATTTGATGGAATCTAAGGTCCCATTGGGCAGTGGCAGTTCAGTGGCTGATTCCTGGCCAAAGCACCTCACGTTCAACCATCACTCATTTGTTGGTGGAGGCTTGTGTGTTGCTTGTGATGCTGAATGGATTTCAACAGAGCTTCCAGGCTAATATGGACTAGGAAGACAAGCCTGGCACTCTGCTTCCAAAAAGCAGCCAGTGAGAGCTCCCTGGATCACTAGGGCCCCATTATGGGCAACTGATCTTAGGAGACTGGGAGGCATTTCATTCGGTGGTAGAGAGGATCGCCGTGCGTTGGGATGGACTCAATGGCAGCTAACAGAAAGATTCCATGAGCTCTAAGACCCATCCTGCCTATGGAAGTTTTTCCAAATGTGCCAATGGCCAAAGGTAATGGTATTAAGAGGGATTAAGAATGTAAGAAGCCCTGGTGGCACAGTGATTAAGTCACTCTATTACCAACCTAAAGGTTGGCATTCCAACCCACCAGCCAAGCCAGGCCAAGAGGATGTGGACACAAGACAATTGACAGGAGCAGTTCTACTCTGCCCTTTGGGTCACTACACATCTGAGTAGATTCAGTGGGAGTGAGATTTGGGTTAAGAGCGTGAAAATGTGTCTTAGAATCTAAGACATCTGGCAATACCCAACTTATAGGTAAATGCTTCTTCCTGGTGGAAGTTACAGGAGAAATGCCAAGCTCTAAGCGAGGCAAGTAAGATTTTCATACACTGTGGCAGCTGTGACCACTGAGTTGTCATCACTGTAGTCGTCATTGCTATTGGGCGGTAAAACAATAACCAATATTACCACAATAACCAAAGGACATTCTTGATTCAGGTCAGCAGAATCTAGCAAAATGACTAAGAATTTGCTTTTCCTCTATCACAGGAGAAGATATTAGAAGCCAACATGTTCAAAGTCCAAAAGTAAACCTCAAAGGAAGATTCAAGTACAGGAAACACACAAAACAGACTGTGTGGTAGTTACATCATCTGCTGTCAATTTGAGACTTGCGAGTGAAGGGGTGGGGTTTAGCCTGTCAATCAGGTCACAGCTTGATGACCTCAGTTGGAGGTGCTAAGGAGATAAATAGCTTGTTGGAGGCGGGGCACTCCGTGGGAGACATTGCAGCTGACAAGACACATGGAGCTATGCTAGTGCCCTAAGCTGGAGGAGCCACATGGAGACCCCTGCCAGTGCTGAGATGCTTACACCGCCACTGGACCCACAAGACCTCACACCCATTGGCCTGTGATCTTCCAGCATTCGGCGTCATTGCATGTGTTTCATGAATCTGAAGAAGACTTTATAGATTGGTATCAGACATATGGGCTAATATTGGACTTATGGACTTGATCTGGACTGGGCTGGGCGTTTTCTCAATATTCAATTGCTCTTGTATATAAAGCTCTTATACACATAAGTGTCTATAAATTTTGTTTCTCTAGTCAGTCAGACAAACACACAGGCAAAGAGTCCCATTTATTGACTGATGAAGACTTAGGCCTGAGGAATGATTTTCCCAAATGTATAAGAGAAGACATTGTTCTAAAAGGGCATTGTTCGAAGGATGGGATGGAGTCTTCTGGTTTTGAGTAGGAGAAAAAGAACTTCCAGAGGGGTGTTTTTTTCTTCTTCTTTGCTTGCTTGTCACTAACCTCGATGACCATCCTTATGACCTGCGAATAGATCACTGAGTGGCTCACTAGTGAAAACCATCCTGTGCAGCAGCCTGTCACCCCCGTCTTCATTTAGGCCTGGGGGCAGAGGGCTGTAGAAGGATGAAGAGTCGCCCAGAGGCCTCAGCCAAACTCTTTGGTTTGCCTCCAAAATAACTGGTCCTTGGCCTGGTCTGGGCGTGGGCCCTCCCTATTCCAACGGACAGCCAGCAGGTGCCCTTCGTTGTCATTGGCGATGGCACCATTGGCAGAACATGGATGTAGAAAATCTAATGCCAGCCTTCCGAGAGGTGAAAAGAGTGGCCTAGGGTATGCTGCTGCCTCCAAAATAGTCCACTCCTTTCCCCACAGTGTGAGGTCAACGGCAATCTTAGAGATGCGACAAATGGACCTTGGACATGTGTGAATGTGTTCAAAACACAGCCCATGCACCAGAAGGAAGCCTAGTGCCCTGGTGTATGGGATGGGCAGATACACTGGCCCTCCTATGGAAACAAAGACTGATTGCAGGGAGACTCTCAATAGGCAGCTCCTCCCATTTCTGATGTCAGCTTGGTCTTTTCCATCGGCATTGTTATCAGTGGTGTCTGAAACCAAAATCCCAGCTGCCTCTGAGTAGCTTCTGACGGGTGGTGGCCCCACCTGTGTCAGAGGACTCTGCCCTCTGCAGGGATTTCCAGGGCTGTGATCCTTTGGAAGTCGGTTGCCTGGCCTTTCTTCTGAGGTGGACTTCAGTCAGTGGAGCATGTGTGCTGACCACATGTAAAGAGAGGCAAAAAAAGGGGCTAGTGGCAAGAGTACCTCTCCCTAGTTTGGGTTAACTGCTTCCAAGAAGAGGAAGTCATGTGGGAGCTCAGACGGATGTACACATTAGGGACTCAGTGGCCACTGTTGAATTGACAGCCTTCAGTGATTTTTGAAGATGAAACTCCAGGGGCCACCTCGGGATCCCAATGCCACTGAAAGACAAAATGAGCTGAACAGAGTGTCAACCTGAACATGAAACATGTGAGCCCGTGAGCCGTAACTCCAACTGCAGCTCTTGTTTCCTCTCTGTAGGCTCCAGGACTCGTGCACTTCGTAAGATGCCCTCCTTTGGCCCTGGGGTACTGAGACAGGATGTGGGGGGGTGGCTTTCGGGGTGGAGCTGAGTCACCATGTCCCATGGGCCATGCTGTTGGTGCTGTGGCCCCACCTCCCGAGTCTAGACTGCGTCTGCGTTGACTGCAAACTCCCCTTGATTTCATTTCTCCCGAGGGGAAAACACACTCAGTCTTGCAACAGATCACCTGAAACAAGTCTCCTGCAAGGGAGTCTGGGAAACCTGGACTACGTGTACAGGTTCCACCTTCTAGAAAATCAAACCAAACGCACAGCCATTGAGTGGATTCCGACTCACAGCCACCCTTCATATTCACCTGGCCTCCCGAGACACAGCGAGGGAGGGCACTGGGTCAAGACCACCAGGGGCTTGTCTAGTAGTGGCGTGAGAGTCCCTGAGACCCCCTCACCTGGACCTGAGTCAGTAACATAAAGTAAAGCATAATAATGACTTTATCAACATCACTGCACTAGCTGTTTTATTCTCCTCGGGGCCACATAAGCCGGACTCCCGGTACCATGGGGAACTCTGCTTGCTATAAGGGAACACAACAAAGGCTCCTGTGCCCAAGGTTTCCGCTGGCATTGCGGGACTCTGCAAACAGACATCCTCTGGGGGCAGGTCCGCCGCAGCCCTCATACCCCCAGCCCCCTGTTCTCTTGGCCAGTGCACAACTTGTGCAGTAGGTCTCCAACTCTCCTTAATCTCCAGAAGGTGGCAGATGCATGCATCAACACAGGTCATTTCACCAAAAATAATGCGGCATTTATCCCTTGTGTGTGTGTATGTGTGTGACAAGAACCCATTGTATGTCGAGTGGAGACTTAGATATCTTAGTAGAGTTGATGGATGCTTTCTAAGGACAGCCATATTTTGGCCTACAGAGTTCAATGAGGCAAGCTGTATATTAATTTGGGGGAGAGTTGTATTTCAAAAAGGTTTTTTCATCTTTATTGCCCCCCTTGCGCCCCCCCCATGAAAATAAGTCCTTGGGTCTCTTGAAGCTGGCTGACCAGTAATATTCGGGACCCACGGGAACCATGTAGCCTGCGTCTCTGCTCCACCTGTCGGGGGTCCTACTGCGCTGCCCTCTGTAAGTGGGCTGCCTCTCAGTCGGTAGTCTGTTTTCCTGGTACTGCTTGTGGGGGTGATGCAATTTCCTCCTATGTTTGGATGTCTTTAACCCCTTCAAGAAGTGGTTAAGCTATGGGTATTATCAGATGAAAAAATGCATATGCTTATATCCCTCTTCCTCACCCCCCCCCACTCCCAACACACACACACACACACACACACACACACACACACACTTTTAGGGGGGTTGGGAACCCAAGCCAAGGAAGAAGTTTGCTACCTTTTCTTGTTCCAGGAGCCCCACTGACACCCAGATGCAGCCACAGGCCCCCTTTCGGAATCAGGGGTTTAGAGGCACACAAAGTACCCAAACCAAACCTCACCGCCCCTCTGTCATTGAGGCCATTCTGACTGCTGGCCATCCGACCTAGGGTTCCCGAGACTGGCAGTCTTCACAGGGGCAGACAGAAGTGGTAAGATGCACACGCTTTTCAAAAGAAGCCAATGACACGGAAATTGGTATCCACATCTAGAGACACGTTTGTAATGCAGAAGACGCAATGGGCTGTCCGGCAAACGCATGCTATAAGAAGGTCTAAGGGGGGAGAGGCTTCCGGCGGTCATTTTGAAATCGCCACGAGCCTTTACACAGTTTTACGAGGCCAGCCACAGTGTGATGAGAAATGACCACGTGATTACCCATCGGTGACCCAAACCCACTGCCTGAAAGTCCATTCTGACGCATAGGGACCCCACAAGGGCCAAGTAGAACTGCTCCCTGGGGCTTTCAAGGTTGCAAATCTTCATGGGGGCTGAAAACCTCATCTTCCTCTCTCGGAGCAGCTGGTGAGTTTGCAGCTCGGACCAATGCTTAACACATGGCACCACCAGGGCTGCTAATTCTAGTGACGCGCTGTCTGTGTTCATCACTGATGGGGATGCTATTATTTTGGGAGAAGTTAGTGAAACAAAGATGTATTTTCCCTCTTTCTGAGATTCTGGACTTCAGGTTAAGGACCCCCAAGGCTCAAGCTTCTCACTGGGGTGCTGGGTGTGGCCCAGGGCCCCATACCTCAGCCCAGGCCTCTCAAGGATGCTGCTGGCCCCAGATGCCCCAGGGGGCTCTTGTTTCCCACATTGGCATAAGCTGGGCAACTTTGCATATTTTTTGTGGGGGAAGGCCACAGGGGATGTTCCTTGAGGCATCTGTTCTGCCCTCACTGCTGGGGAAGGGAGGTGGAGTCAGCCGAGAACAGCACAATGGTGAGGGACCCTGGGCTCCCATGGATACAATTATCCCTCCTGGCAGACAAGTCTCTGCTGTGTCTTCAATTTTGGGGAGAAATAAACCTTTTCCTCTCTCTATGAAGAGGATAGGATACCTCCCGTGGCAGTTACATAACCTCCTGCCAACTTGAGTGAAGGGGTGGAGTCTAGCCTGTCAATCAAGTCAAAGCCAATCAGGCCTCTGTGTGGGCATGGCCTTTTGAGGATTCTGGGAACTCCTGTCTTCCTCCTTAGAGGCAGGACACACACTCTCTGCTGCAAATTCCTGTTGACAAGCCACATGGAGACACACTGATGGAGCCAGAACCCTGGAGCTGGAGGAGCCACGTGGAGACCCACACCAATGCTGAGATGCTTCCACTGCCACTGGATCTACAAGACTTTCCTACCACTGGCCTGTGATCTTCCTGCATTCATCATCATCGCATGGCTGCGTGAGTCTAAGGAGGAATTTGTGGACTAGCATTGTACATATGGGCTAATATTGGACTTAAGGACTTGATCTGAATGGGGCTGGGATGTTTCCTATATAATTGCTATTTGATATAAAGTTCTCTCTTACACACAGATGAGTGCCAATGAATTTGCTCAATGAATTCAGACTAACATACCTCCTGTTTTTTAGTTGAGTTTGCCTCTTCCTTACCTCACCTTTGTGCAGATGCTCACCTTGCCGGGGACCCCCTGCTCAGCATCAGCCTGCCCCTGATGGCTCCTGGCCCTCGGCTGACAGCAAGCTCTAAGAGCTGCCTGCCTGTGCCAGCAAGGGGAGTGCAAGCGTGTTCCACAGCCCTTGAAGATGTGGGTGAGACTCGTTGAGCTCTTGTGGGGAGACCCCGGGGAACAGAGAGCTTTCTCACTGGGATGCTAGAACTCAGGCCTGAGGGAGGTGAAACCAGTTCTAGGCCAGAGAAAGGGCTTTTCCCGTTGGGCGGTGAGGCCATCGTGGACATTCGCAGTCACAGGGTGACCTGACTTTCACCAGGAAGAGGGTCAGTGAAGGAAGCACGTAGACTATCCACTCACCGATTTTACTTCTTGCTTCATTTACGCTTTCGCCCAGGGTCTTCGCTTCGGAAAATCTGAAAGGGCGGAAACAGAACAGCCACAAAAAGAGGAAGTTTAACTTTTCCTGTTCATCTTAAACCAGGCTGTAAAAAGAAAAGAAATGAAATGTGCTTTCATTACTGGGTGGTGGACGCTTCGGTTTGATGCAGGCATGGCCTTTTTCGTCTCATGGCCCCTGGTTGTGACTGTTGGTTCTGACTGCTTTGTGATATTCGAATGGCAGCACCAAGGCTCTGTACCGCAGCCTAGTCATCACAGTACCCAGATCAAGCAGTTCTAGCCAGAGAGTGCACACGTAACATACTTTTTTTTTTTTTCTGATTATAAAATGATATGCAGGAGTTGGCAAATGATGGCCCTTGGGCCATCGCCAGCCAGCTGCCTGTTTCTGCAAATAAAGACTTTTTTGGAACATAGCCGGCCTCATGCATTTATGCAGTCATTGTCTCTCAGGCTGATTTCACACCACGCGAACAATGCCGAGCAGCTGCAACAGAGCCCGTATGGCCCACAGAGCCCCAAATATCTCCTCTCTGTAAAGTCGCTGATGCCTGCCATGTGCAATCATATTAAATGACATTCTGAAAATGCGAAAATGAGGAAAGAACTCTAATCCCGAAATAGGCATCGATAGATGGCTAGTCAGGTGGATAGATAATCCCAGATCTCTATGTCCAACCACTTTATAGCGCTAAGATCACAGCAGCACCGGGACCTGTGTCCTGGTTCCCTTTCACCGAGCAGTTGTCACGTAAGCCCATCTTCTCCGTGCCTAACAGAGACCCACAATCAGCTTGACCTTCTGCTGGAGAAGCCTCCTCAGACACAGTCCCCGTGAGGGGCCTTCACACAGTTGGTGGGAAGCTCCCATTACCTTTCAATTCCCACTCCCCCCACAGTTTTTGAAGCCATCCTCCCATATGAGAAAGACATGGTCAGTTCCCGGCACATAGCGGGCCTGCAAGAAATGTTGTGCTTCTTTCCCGTCCCCTCTTTTCTGCCATGGAATTAGCTAGGCAATGGGAAGCTCATGATATAAAAAGTACATAATATCCGGTTATAGTATCTAATGATGCTACCTTAGATCATGCAGGTTGTGCTGTGAGCGGCCCTATCAATGGGTGGGTAGGAAGTAGTCAGGCAAGTGTCCTGGACAAGGTGGGACTTGATCCGGCGTTTTCAGGATGCATAGGAACTTTTAGAAACATTTCTATTACGGAAAGTGTCAAATATACACAAAACAGCACCGTCGAATGGCCCGACATCTACCCACCATTGTATTTCAGTAACTGCCAACACTTGGAAAACTTTATTTCAGCTTTATTTCCCCTTCATTCCTGCTCTCCCTTCCTGTTATGGATTGAATTGTGCCCCCTCCCAAATGCCTAAATAGGTGTTGCAAATCCTAAACCCATGGGTATAATCCCATCTGAGAATGAGTTGTGTGGCTGCTAACCACAAGGTCGGCAGTTCGAAACCAGCAGCTGCGGTTTGGGAGAAAGATGAGGCTTTCTACTCCTCTAAAGAAGGACAATCTCAGAAACCCACAGGGCAGTTCTACCTTCCCTTATAGCAGCGGTTCTCAACCTGGGGGTCAAACGACCCTTTCACAGGGGTTGCCCGATTCATAACAGTAGCAAAATGACAGTGATGAAGTAGCAACGAAAATAATGTGATGGTTGGGGGGTCACTACCACATGAGGGACTGGAAGGTTGAGAACCACTGCCCTACAGGGTCGCTATCAGTCGGCATCATGATTTTGTTTTATTTTTGTTTTCATGAGGCAGTGTTTGTGTAGGGTATGTCTCAAGTTAATCACCTCTGAGGTATTACAAAGAACAAATTGGGGCAGAGAAGGAAGCAGAGATGCTATGCCAAGAGAGGACCCCCAAGGGATCAGGGAATAAGGACCTTCCCCCAGAACCAATAGGGAGAGAAAGCCTTCCTGAGTGCCCAGACTCTAAGGTCAGACTTGAGCCTCCTAAACTTGAGAAAATAAATTCCTCTTGGTTCGGTAAAGCCATCCCACCCACTCACAGCATTTCTTCAATCCCAACAGTAGACAACTGAGACGCTCGCCCCCAACTGCTGGACCCAGCACATGCTAGACATCACTTCCCTCCTCCACCCATGTAGATGTAGGAAGTTGGGGGGCAGGGGGAGGGGCGGGAACGCCCTCAGCAAAGGCCAGCATGCCACCATGCTCTGCGCTTGACAGAGAAGTGTGAATTATGTCATTTGCTATTTGTGACTCTCTGACTCTGTCTGCTTGGCCTGGGGCTGCAGACAGACAGTTCCCAGGACAAAGGACAACACTGTCAGCAGCAGGGATCTGGGGACCCCAGTGCTGGGTCTGTTCTGAAGGGTGCTTAGTTAGCTCCATGTCAGATGATGTGTGTGCCCTTTCCTGGGCCTCCCACCCTCCAGGAGAGACTTTCCACGTGCTGCAGCGCACAGTGAGTTCCACTCAACAAACAGCCGTGAGGTGTTGTGTTAGTCTGGGTAGATTAGAGAAACAAATCCATGGACACACATATGTGTATAAGAAGGAGATTTATATACAAGAGCAATAGGACATTGAGAAAACATCTCAGCCAAGATCAAGTGCATAAGTCCGATATTAGCTCATATTTCCTATATCAATCTATAAAGTCCTCTTCAGACTCACGAAACACATGCAATGGTGTTGAATATAGAAGATCACAGGCCAGTGGGTGGGTAGAAAGTCTTTGGATTCAGTTTCATTGTAAGCATCTCAGTGCTGGTAGGGGTCTCTCTGTGGCTTCTCCAGCTTCCGAGGTCTGGTTGGGTCCATGTGGCTTGTCTGTTGCAATGTCTCCCGGGAATGGCAGAGAAAGGGAGTGTCTCCTGTCTCCAAGAAGGAATTCCCAGATTTCCCAGAATTCTCAGAAGGTCATGCCACACAGAAGTCTCATTGGCTATCTCCAGATTGACAGCCTAGACTCCACCCCTACACTCTTAACCCTTACACTGACATCAGATTAGGTGACCACCACAGGTGTGTTGGGCTCTGCTGGAGCCACTGGTCTTTGCCTGCTGGGCAGGCGTAATCTGAGGTTTGGTCCAGGCTATCCAGGGAATGAGGACGCTACGTTGGGTGAAGGATCCCAAGTGCTTGACGATGCCCCTACTATCTAGTATTGAATGGGATTTGACGGTCAGTCCTTGTTGGTTGAATGGCTGCCTCTCCTATTGCCGGTTCTGTAGAGCTCTGCCAGCTCTTGACTTTCGGGAATAAGGAAGGGACAGGGGACAAAAGTTGGGGGTGGTGAATGCAGACGAGACACCATCTCCCCGCCACACCTCCTGGGATGGAGCCTTCAGCCCTGGCAGTGCCTGGCTGTGGCCAGGGCTCTTGGCGGAGGGAACTGCTAAGGACTGGGCTCTCTGTGGTCAAGGACCCCAGAGGGGCTGGCAGGAAGGGTCAGGGAAGCCGGGAGTGGCTGCAGACTCTTCTGCCACCCCCACAGAGCTAAAAAGGGCTTCCCTCTCCCTGCCCACCCTGCCCCCCAGAGGTGTGGTCTGAGGGCTTTCCTGTCTCTGTGAGACCATTTTCCCATCACTCTGCCCGTTGTCACTGCTCCAGGCCACCCCACCCACATGGGTTCCTGATTCCTGGTTGTCCAGGCAAACTCTGGAGAAGCCCAGCCCTGAGGGGGAAGGGGTGAAGGTCACGTGCGAGGAGCGGCTGGAGAGTGAGCAGGAACACGAGGAGGCTTCTTGGGAGGTGAGGGAGACAGGGACCACCGTGTCCTTCCTCGCCCACCACCCCAGCCTCAGCCCCCTTGTTCCCTGTGCTCTCTGTTCCCTCCTCTCCCTGGCCCCTGACTGACCTGCACTTTCCCGACTCTCCTCTTGATGGGGAGCGCTCAGAGAGCCAACATTCCCTGGGCACGTGGCACGCTGGGCCACTGCTAGCCCAGGCGGAGGAGGCCTGGTCTAGGTTTGCCAGAGGCTGCACCTTGAGGGGGCGGGGCCGGAAGACAGCCAGGCCCACCTCTGAGCATTTGCCACCGAGGGGCTCGTTTTGAGGGGTGCAGTCCTGTGTGGTGCAATCCTGCGTGGAGTCCAGGACGCAGGAAACCCCCCACCTCGGGGCAAGGCCTGAGCTGGGAAGGGCAAAGAAATGCTCTGCCTGGCAGTTTGTGCGCAAGGGATGGGCAACCCTCACCCCTCCGACAGCACCCGCTACACACCGGGCACTGTGCTGGACCCCGGGGAGACTTTCCCACAATGCCCGGTGTCTCTTACTCCCTGCCCCCAACTGCTGCTGCTCAGTCGCCTTGGCAGGCTCTCCTGCAGCCTGTCTCTGACATGCTAGTGATCCTCAGGGTTTGTCCTGCCTCCTCTCTTTATTGGCCCTCCTCCTGGGTCCATTCACTGTCTCGACTGACACCTGCATCTCCACCCCATTTTATTTCCTGGCCCTTACAGATCCAACTGTCAACTGACAGAGCTGGGGGTTCGAGTCCCGCCAGAGGCACTGCGGAAGAAAGGCCTGACCATCTACTTCCCAAAAACCCCAAACACACCGAGTCATGGGAAACCCTGTGGAGCGTAGCTGACTCTGCCCCATGCGGGCGACCATGGAACACAGCCCACATGGCACACACAGGAAAAGAAGAAGAAAAAGTTTCATTTTTCGTTAGGCTGCCGATGATTGAAAGTCATGGTCTCCAAAGCAGAAAGGATAACGTGCTGAGCAAACACTACCCCCTCAGTCTTCCACATTGTATGGCCTGGCCGCCCCAATCACCCCCGTCCATGCCAGGAGCCTGCCCACCAGCCTTCACCCCTTTCTGCTGGTCCCTTCCCTTGATCCTGGGGTCTCCTCTCTGCTGTGTCTTCCCACCTAGCGTCATACCTACCCTGTCTGCCTTCAAGAAGACCACTGTCACCTCTCTGCCGGGTGGACCCCAGTTACTCCTTGCTCACTCTCACTGCATTCCTGCTACCTGTCTTCTGGCATCTTCCCACAGGTGAGCTCGAGTGAGCCTCCCTGAGTGAGGAGTCCCTGGGGGAAGGGCGAGGGGGGGCAGACAACACTCCTGACAGCCAACTGAGAGGTAGGGGGTTTGAGTCTACCCAAAGGAGGCTTGGAAGAAAGGCTTGGTTATCTACTTCCCCAAACTCGGCGGTGGAGAAACCTTAGTTCTACTCTAAACCCCATGGGGTTCCCGGGGGTCAGCCCGGACAGCAGTCAGCTAGATCCTCCTGAAACGCAAATCTTTTAAGCATGCTTTCAGGGATTGCTAGCGTTTGAGTATCCAGTTCCCTGCTTCAGCTGGCAAGGCCCACTTCCTGCAAGACATCCCTGAGGAGAAGCCAAATGGACCTACACTGATGCAGCCCTGGGTGCTGGAGCAGCCGTGTGGAGGCCCCTGCCAGCGCTGAGATGTTTACACGTTCACTGACTCGGAGTTCCTCCTGCAGTCGGCATCATAGTATGTGTTTTGTGAGATAGAGGAGGACTTTGTGGTTTGATGTGGGACACATGGACTAATGTAGGACCTGTGGACTTGGGCAGCACTAAGTTGGCATGTTTTCTTGAGGTGCACTTACCCTTTATATAAAACTCTCTCTTATACATATGAGTTTCTGTGGATTTGTTTCTCTAATGTACCCGGACTAATATACTCTGAAATGGGCACAAATATGGCCCTCTTCCAGTCAGATGAGCATGGAGCTGTCTTCCAGATTTCCTGGCCTAGGTGAATGAGTGCTTTCAGAGTGTCTTTAGCTCAGGGGCGGACACAGTGCCGGCATCCATGGACACCGGCATAGCAACCATTCATTGTGACGATGGTGCAGGACAGGGCAGGGGTTCCCTCTGCTGTGCACGGGGTTGCTACAGGTCAGCTGACTTGATAGGCCCTAACAACAACAACACAAGGGCTTGCAGTGACCTCAGGGCCAAGTCCACATCTGTCTCCCTGTTCATGCTCTGGCTCCTGTGTCTCCTACCGATGCCCGAGCTTTGTCTCTCACCCCCTTCTCCCCACTTTTCCAGCTGATCCGAGCAGGTGATCTGGCAAGTGTCACCCTGTCGCTCACCTCGGAGCTGTTGACTATGCGAGGGTCCTTTTTCTTCACCTGGCTAATTTTGATCTGACCCCTCAGACTCAGCTTTCTCTGCCTCACTCACGTTTGAGTCCACAGTGGGGAGCATGGCCACGTGCCCCCCCAGCGCTCCGCACTATTGGGATCGGCTAGTCATGGCTTGCTTTGTGGCTTGCTTCAGGGACGTAAGCCCCACATGGACAACAACCACGGCTGGTTCACTCCTGCTTGGATCCCCAGAGGCAGGGACAGGAAGCAGGGCAGAGAGAGCACTCAGTCCATGCATGCTTGAAGAAAGTAGAGAAGCCAGTGAATAAGCTTGACTGAAGGCCACTCGGCCATGTGGGGAGCCACAAGACCTGGATCCCACCTATTAGCAGCTGGATTTCAGAGCCCTCGGCTGTAAGATGAGCTGTGCCGCCTCCCCGCAGGGCTGGGCTGATGTGGGAAATCCGCCCCTGTGGATGTGGACTGTGAGCACAAGGATCCAGTGGGGATGTCATGCAGGCCATACGCCAGTATCATCCTCCCAGCAAACCAACATCAGCGGCCCCACGACGGCTGCCCAGTGTCTCATCTGCAGGAGGACTGAAGGATGGACGATGAGATGGGATCTTCAGGCATCTCCAGAGGCCAGCTCCGCGAAGCATCTCATCTTCCTTGGGTGTGTGGCAGACCTGAGTCCCTGAGGGCGCAGCGGGGGAAGCTTGGCACCCGGCTGGGAGGGCTTCCTCAGGTGGGCAGGGGACCAGTATGTCCTTGGTGGGAAAGGGGCTCCTCTGGTGTGACATCTTTCCTACCCATCTTCTCTAGGACCACACTAACTTAATAGTCTGATTTTTCCATTGAGTGAGCATCTACTACTCTCCCCCATCAGAGAGGGTGAGAAAGACAGCCGACAACTCCCTCATTTCTTTCCTCTGTGAGTCTGCCCCTGACACGGTCCCTTGGCTGCCTCCATGTCATCACAATCAAAACGGCCCCTTTGTTTCCTTTACCCACTCCTGTCAAGTCCATTCTAACCTACAGTGTCCCCGTCGTGTGTCAGAGCAGCTCAGTGCTCCACAGGGTTGTCAGAGACGGGTGTTTGGGGAAGTAGATTGCCAGGCCTTTCTTGCGAGGTACCTCAGAGTGGACTCCAACCGCTAGCCTTTCAGTTAGCAGCCGGGCGCTTTAACGTTTGCACCACCCGGTGGAACGGTTCCTTTCATAGTTCCCTTCTTCTCTCCACTGAGATGGGACCCTTTCCTCCTTTTGCTCAGGAGTTCCTTGCCCGACTCTCCAGAGACCTGCTGCCCTACTTGCCCATGCTGGAGATACCTCATGGATGTATTCTGATGCAGCTCTCTTGGCCGCTAAGATTGTTCAAAAGTCAATTTCAAATGGTCATTCTCAGGCAAACAAACAAAGGACACAATTCCCTCCCCTGCCCCGCCCCCAGCTCCCCCCAGTACTGTTGTGTGATCAGTACTGTTTTATAGTTTATGGGCATATCAGTTGTGGAGATTCTAATCTAATCCCAGGCAAGGTGTCAATACAAAATACAAAACACAACAAAACCCACATGGGAACATAAGGAAGGTTCAAGTGGGAGCTAATGGAAGCGGAGAGCATCATTTCCAGAGGGTGCCATGAGATTGCTCCCCACCCCCCACCCAGCTTGCCTCTGCGTTGGAGTTTGCTGCTCTAGGCGCTGTCTGACGGATCCAACTGCGTCAAGGGCCACCACTTTTCTTGGCTTCCACATGATCAGTGCCTTTAGTTTCAGTGGCGTAGTGGCTGTGCATTGGGCTGCCATCCGCATGGTGGGCAGTTCGAAACCACCACCAGCAGCTCCGTGGGAGAAAGAGTGGGCCTTTGACCGCTGTAAACAGTTACAGTCTCAAAACCCCCCATGGGGTCGCTGTGAGTCAGCATTGACGCCATGGCAGTGAAGGGAATCTCCCGTCTTTCTCCTTTTGTTATTCAATGAGACTCCCTGACTGCAGGGAGATTCCCTTCACTGAAAGTCAGCTCAGCCATAGAGCCACTGGGGGCCTGGGCTCTGGTATTGGCCAGAAGAGGGTTTCCAGGGCCTCTCTTCAGATTATTATATACCATGAGGATGAGTCACGCCTGGGGAATGGAGCGATCGTGAATGGCAATTGTCCTCTACTGAGAAACCCAGCTAAAGAATTGGCGGCAAGCTCTCCTTTAGCACAGAGCAAGCGTCCCGTGAACGTGCCAACCTCTGGTTCCTGTGGTTGCAGACAGGCAGCACTGGGTGCTGGGAGCAAGCAGAAGACAAGAAAAGTCCCTCCAGTCAGTGGCATGGGGGCACAGCCAGTGGGTCCTCGCCTGCCGCTGTCAATCCGCACTCTGCGAGGGGGCGAGGGGCAGGAGAAGGGGCCCAGGACGAGCCGCAGCCTCAATGTTTGGACTAAGACTCCAGCTGCTAGGTGCTCATGCCCACGGGGGTGGGGCATTAGCTTCAAGCCCTCTTCTCACGGCACGTGGCCCACATGATGTCACAAGACCAGAGCCAACCACAGCGGCAGAGCGACTCGAATAAAATGGTTGCAGAAGGATGATTAAAAGGGGGAGCTCTAAAAGTAAACTCGAGCGCACTGCCATCACATCGATTCTGACTCATAGTGACCCCACAGGGCAGAGTAGAGCTGCCCCTTGGGGCTGCCCAGGAGCAGAAAGCCTCATCTTTCTTCCGTGGAGCAGCTGCGGGTGGGGGTGGGGGGTTGAACTACTGACGTTATGGTTAGCAGCCTAACACATAACCCACTACCAGGGCCAGTCCCACAAGGATGCCTCTGAGTCCACCTGCTCTGGTCCCCGCCCGCACACAGATGGTCCTCCTGACCACTAGAGGGCAGCGGACCTGTGTGTGGGAGTGATGAGGGTTACCACAAAACATTTCCTAAGAGAATGGTGGCACAGAGCTCCCTCTGGGAGCGGCTGGGGGCGGGGAGCCTCATTTCGCTGCCTACTGTAGGAGCGCTGGTGTGCTGAGTTATTTGCACCCATGGGCAAGTAGCATCCAATGACTGGACCATCTCCATCCATGCCAAGCAAAGTACCAATGCTGAGGAGAGGAGCAGGTCCTGGATTATTCCCCGCAGCTCCTAGTTTAACGTTAACCATCAGCCTCACAGTAACATCAAACAGATGTAGAGATTTTAGTGTGGGTTGGTCTCCTGACTACTCATTTGATTGAAAAAGACTGATTCGATGCTGAGAAAATCTCTCTCAGCAAGGGAAGCATTGTGTGAGTCCCATGAACACCCTTGCACTATGGCAGAGAGAGAGAGAGAGAGAGAGAGAGAGAATATCATGGGTATTGCCAATGGGTTGTACCAGAGTTAAGCGAGCTCTACGATAGAAGGCTTGGGAAGACCACGGCATCCTCACACCTTCCCACCCCCATCTCATCTCCCACGGAAAATGAACCTGAACTCAAGGAGATAGGCCAGGACCAGGAACGATGCCAATTCTAGAATAAGAGAGATGGAGTTTTATGTTCTGCCCCAGCCAATAGTTCTAAAACCTTAGGGTGCAAAAAGAAATCACCTGGTCATTTGTGTAGTTTAATCTAGAAGTTCTAGATCTGACCATCTCTGGATTCTGTCTGGGTCTGCAGTTCTCAACCCTGGCTGAGCGTTACAATCAGCTCTCAAACAAAAAGATGCTTAGGCCCCACATCAGCCCAATGCCATTAGACTATCAGCAGGGGTGGGGGTGGGGGGCTTTTGCACTTAAAGAAAAGCTGCATAATTTTAGTAAGAAGAAGGGGCTGTGAATGACTGGTTTAAACAAAGACATCTCAGGTCTAGAGACAGCTGAGGGTTCTCTGGAAAACTTGCTGAATAAGACAGCAGTCATCTCGTGTGACGTGCTCAGCTTTAGACAGCCTAACTCCAGTGAGACTAACTGATGATGCTAGAAATACATGGCTCCCAACAGGGGTGAGTGTTGCCCCCTGGATTCCCGTGCTGAGACGTGTATGGATAAACACATGTCCACGTTTCTAGGGGTGGGGTCTTCAGCTCTCCCCAGATTCACTTTTTCCACCCAACTCCCTGGTTGGCTGGCTTGGTCGATGGACTCGTTCTGCTTCCTCCCAGGCCCTGCTCCTTATTCTTCTTCCCCACACAGACAGCCCTTCCTTTGTGCTAAAGCACAAAGGATGTACTCCTTAAAAACAGATTGCTTTATGCACATTTATTTACAGTTTCCACAAATTCCACATTCTTACTCAGCACCATGCTGCTAAGATTGATGCTTGTTGGTGTGTGTCCATCAAAGCAATTGCTCCTAATTGTCGGCTGCTACAACAGGGAAGGGGCACCCACTATTTTTCTATCTCTCCCCTTCCCAGTGACAAACAGCCAGAGCGTCTCCAGGTCTGCTAGGCCCCAAAGAGTGCTGCCACCAATATCCCCATATGCATTCCTTATGGACCTGTGTGCGGATCTCAGGACTGGAATTGCTGGGCAACAAGAGTGTCTAGATGACTTTTGACTAAGAAAGTCTAGGCTTCTCTCTAGTGAGGAGGCTCTGACTCGGGGTCCATGCCCTTCCCTGGATTCCTACAGTGGTCTATGATCTCTGACTCAGCCACTGGTTAATAGAGCGGGGCCCTCCACTTTGCTTGCTTTACCTTCTCTTTCTTTCTCTCTCTCTCTCTTTCTTTCATTTGCTTCCCTGTTTCCAGTGGTAGTGGTAGCCATATTAAGTCCTCATCACCATCTTCAAGTCTGCTATCCTACCTCAACTTCTTTGACACAGAACAAAAGAAAGGTCATCTTGAATCTTCTCCCTCCTCCTCTAAGCTTAGCAGTGCCAGCTCCACCTTGATTCTGTCGGCCCTTGGGGCTTCTTTCCGGGACTCCACACCCACCTGCCTCCCTGAAACCTCCCTGTGCCCACTTGGGACCTTGTTTCTTTCTCTCTGCCTGGCTTGCTTCTGGCCAATTGTCTTCCATGCTGGGGAGACTTCCCTTCTCCTCAAACCGTTCTGAATGAAAACGGTGGTATTTTGTTTACTACGAATGCAATGATACTGCGTTCTGGATCACCTGGTCCCCACTCCTCCAGCTCTGCACAATAGTCTTCCAGTTGTCAAATCCACGTGTGCTTTCCCACGCCCTTCCTGCTACTCTCTTTCTAGTACCAGACAGCGCTGGCACCATACTTCTTGGCGCTGTCTTCTCTTGGTTTGCAGGAAGTGATTTCGCCTGGTTCTTCCCCGTCTTCTTCCGCCTGCTCCTTCTCAGTCTCCACCACAGCCTCCTCTCTCGCTGCCTTTCCTTTCCAATCCATTTCCCTAATGGTCTTCTGGTTTCACCCTCTGGGCCCCTGCCCTTCTCCAAGTAGTCTGGAGAGAGCGTGTCCACTTCTTTGGCTTCCTTGAATCCCTATTTATAATCCTATGACTCTCGAACCTAGATTTTGCTTCAACGCAATGACTAGTCTTTGCAAAGAGACTCTGAGCTTAGATCCAGGGTCCCGTGTGCTGTATGAGAGCTGATGGTTTGCTGCGGTTTGAGGATATCCATCAAATTCATGAGTTGGCTGAGACCAATGATATACCTCTAAGTGATTATTTAGCCTGAAACGGGTTCAGAACACAGCCTTGCTTGGGAACTTGCCTGTGGACAATCCTGCCCGCTCTGGTTTGGGCCTGCAGAGCACAGCATAGGCTC
>NW_022107432.1:27256597-27258169 GCF_000313985.2 Echinops telfairi | reverse complement strand
AGAAGCCTACGCTGTCCCTGATGGATCTTGGACTAAAAAGTTGCTTAACCTGATAGTATGGGGATGACAAGCTTCCACATAGGCAACAAGAGGGTTGGGTCTGGCTGGACACCATTACATGCGGAACCGAACAGCTGCCTCGCCTTGCCTTCAAAAGTGAGGCTGGGTGGACCACATAATGCAGAGGCTCATGCTTTCCACTAGGCTGGCCGGGCCAAGCCTGGGAAGACCCGCTGTTCTCAGGACCGGCCTTACCTCTGTTTCAGGATCTGCTTGTTGTCTTCCAGGGTAATGCTGTCAGCGTGGTCCCGCTTGAAGATTTCAAAGGCCTCCTGGCGTCCTAAGGACATTTCCTCTCCCATCCCTGTGTGAAGAAACAATGGAATGGAGCCGGTGCATGTCACTGCCTCTTTAGTGAGACCACAGAGCCAGCCCCAGCTCCAAGAGGCTCACAGTTGAGAGGCTCCTGACCAGACAGGTGGCCCCGAGTGCTTCCAGCTGGCTGCAGACCCACCCACTGGGAGGCCCTCCCGGCAACAGTGGCTGTGCCCTGCAGGACTGCCATCCATGTGACTAGGGGAGGGGGTGGGGGTCTGGACCAGCTGGCTGGCGGGAGGACCTGAAAACCAGCTTGGGCAGCCCTGGATTGCTGAAGAACATCTGCAAATGCACTTTCTGCTGTCACACAGTGTCATATTGTTCCCAATGTCCCTGTCATGCCCCATCTCGGTTTACTGCTAAATGTCCCCACCCTGCATGGCCAGGCCTTCAGCTGAAAGAGGTATAACGTGGACTGAGAGGTTTAGAAGTTCAAAGAGACAGTTCTTTGTCTCCGCGGATTCATTCTCGTGGGCCATGGCTAGCGAGGGGCCTCGGTTCGGATCCAGGAGTCGAGGTTCTCAATTGCAAGGCCATAAGCAGACAATGGCAGACGTTCTTGGTTTCCATCAGACATCAGCATCTTCTGCCACCCTTGCTACTCAAGGTCAACCCTCAGGGCCGGGACCTTCTCAGGGTTTAAATCCCTACACCCAGACTCCGCTGTGCCTATAAATGGCTTTCTGGCCAGGACCCTCTGAGAAACAGGTGGCACGAACCTGCCCGGCACAAGGTCCTTTTCCTCACAACCTCCCAGGGTGGGTGTCAGTGCTGGGGTGGGCCTGGGACTCCCTCAGGGCAAGATGAATTCCCAGCTGGCTCTGGGATGTCTCTGTGACGTCCTCTTTAGATGCCTTGGCCCTAGGTTTCCCTTGCAGGGGAAGCCTTCCTCCACATGCTCATTCAGTGCTTTGAATCCCTGGCTGAGTGGCAAACCCCATGAGGTTTTCCCCGCCACCCACACTGAGTGTTCCTTATCCATACACCCATAATCAACTGTATGAGGCTGGGCAGAACAGAGAAACACATCCACAGAAACTCAGATGTGTATAAGAGAGAGTTTTATATAAAGGGTAAGTGTACACATTAAGAAAGTGTCCCAATGCAGTCCAGTCCAAGTCCATAAGTCCAACATTAGCCCATATGTCCAACACCGATCTACAAAGTCCTCCTCAATCTCACAAAACACATGCA
>NW_022107432.1:27255021-27256378 GCF_000313985.2 Echinops telfairi | reverse complement strand
TCACACTGGTCTGACCATCAGAGAACAAGAGACCCGAGAACTAGAAAGGCGAGGCTCACTGAGCCATTTATCTTTCCACCCTTCAATTAATCCCAGTGTTTATCGGCCATGTTGGCACAATAAACCTTAACTATCTCACCAACATTTCCCAATAGGCACTGAGACTTCACATGGCAATCCCTTCTGGTGAATCCATAATGCCGTGTTCAATGCCTGGCCTTTAGAAGGTGGCCAACACAAGTCTTTTACAGAAACCAGGTCAAGAGGGAACTAGGAATGATTGTCATTCTTGCTCTAACTACATGGGAGCCTGGTCCAGGGTTCCAGTGGTCCCTGGTGAGGTCTGGGGTTCAGGGATGCATTTAGATAGGCTGCGTACCGCATCCTTTTTGCCTGGAAAAAACCAAGCGTCCCATCGCCCAGCCTCAGGGTGAAGAGCTGGACCAGCCCATCTGATACCAATTTAACGATAAAAATAGCACCATGAAGAATGTCTGAATGGTGAGGCACACAGAGACACCCGCCCGCTCCAATCAGAGGCCAACGGGCACAGCTCCGTCCCGATTCCACATCTGTCTTGCACACTCCAGAACTGGGTGGGCCTGGGAACAGGAGACTTGGAAAGATGACCCAGATGCATGAGGGACATTTTAACAAGGGACATTTTTCAGCCAGCAGCACCCATCAGGAGCCAAGGGACTCATTCCACACATCCCTAGCGCCTATCTATGCCTGATCCTAACAACACATGTCTTTCACTGCCTAATAAAATACCCGCAAAGGGAAGAGGGTCGAGACGGGGAGGAGAGTGAACTGCAAGGGCCACGGCGGCAACCCCAAATGACTTCTCACAGGGGTGGAGACAAAGAGGCTCCCCCAAACCAGTATTGCTCGGGGTGGGAAGCAGGCTGGAGGATGGCTCGAAAGGCTGCAGCGAGAGAGGGGATCTGGGGGGCTTTCCCCCCACACTCTCTTTCTTTGTGGGGTGCCGAGTCAGCACGGACAGGGGGGAAAGGGCCACGCGGAGGCCTCTTGACGCTGGTGGCAGCAGGTCCTGAAGGAACATAATCAACAGAAAGCCCCACATGGAGCGGCGGAGCAGAAGGGATGTGTGTCGAGGAGACAGGCTGATGGAGGTAGTCTTGGATCATTCCATGGAGAATCTCGAAGGTCAAGCCAAGGCATCTGGCGCCAGCGCCATAATACTGTATCTATAAGCCACCCATTTTCAAAGCCAACACAGAATCAGGTGCCTGATGGTGATTTGGAAGGCACTTAGGGATCCTGCCTGGCGTTCTCCTGAGGAGTATGGCATTGATTCCCCTCCTGCTGAGAAGGAGGAAGGAACTCTGGCATA
>NW_022107432.1:27240776-27252633 GCF_000313985.2 Echinops telfairi | reverse complement strand
GAGACCCCTCTGCAAGGGGATCTCCAGTGGCCTACTAATGGGCTTTGGATCTCCACTCCGCACTGCCCCCATCATTCACTATGGTGAGATTTTTTGTTCTGATGATGCCTTACACCTGATCCCTTCGACACCTCGTGGTTGCATAGGCTGTTTGGCCCAGTTTTTACAGAGGAGGAGAGGTTGATGGAGGAAAGCAGATGGCGGGGCTCGAAATGACCGGGCCGTAGTAGATGGACTCACATGATCGACCTGGCTCCCGACGTGGCCAACCCTTTGATATTTTTTACAGTGCCAGAGAAGTGAAACAACAGCAGAACCGTGGATGTTGCTGTGTGCGTGGTTTGCTTCATTGCTAAGGTGTTTGAGTATCCTTTCTAGAATTTTTGAGCTCTGGAGATATTTGTATACGAAGCCCTGTGGTGCCGTGGGCTAAGTGTCGGATGGTTATTTCAAAGGTCAGCAGTTTGAATGCACCAGAAAGATGAGGCTGTCTGCTGCTGTAAAAATCCCAGGAGCCCTAAGAAGCAGCAGCTCTACTTTGTCCTGAGGGTCCTTGTGAGCTGGAATCCATTCCAGGGCAGTGGGCTTTTGTTTGGGTCAGGAATATTTGTCAAGTTTGTTCACTGCCGTTATTGCTAGCACCTGTCACATAGAAGAAGCTCAATTAAAAGGCCTTTGAATGAATGAGTATTTTAGATGTTGATATCCTTCCTTGTGATATGCAGCACCTTGTGGTACTATGTGGGATGTGGTGTCTTTTGCTTTCCCACCACACTGCTGTGCTACAGGCCAGGTGAAGCCTAAGGAGGGTGGGTATCAATTTAGAAAGTCAACATCATCCTCTTCCCACTACCTGTCGCTTTGCTGACCAGCCCACCAATTAGAGATGAATTCCAACTCCAACTGCCTTTTCCAGAAAATGCAAATATTCTCGATGGCAGCATTATTTTAGGACTAGCAAAAGAGAAAAGAAAATCCCTGATTTGGTGGCAATTAGCTAATGGGTCCTGCAAAGAGGAAACATTGAAGGGACCTCCGGCTGGTGCCCGAGGCCATGGGGGACTGAGCCTGCCAGGGAAGGAAGGCATGATGGTATCTGAGATCAATGTTGTCATCCTCTGCGAGACCCAGCGATTCATCAAGGCTCGGGACCTGCCATTTCTCTCTTGGTTATTTCAGCTAATTTCAGTTACAGGTACCAGTGTCGGAATCCAGAAAATACAGATGACGCAGGGAGGCAGACTGACTTGCTGAGTCACAAGGCTGCTTAAAACCTTAAGGAACACAGGGAGGAAGCGGGAGGGGCGGGGGCGGTAAACGAAGGGACCCTGAAGAGATTGCAACGGTGAGCTGCGACAGAAGGTGCAAGGATGCTTGAACGTAAGGCTGTGATGTGTTCTGTAGACCTTCACCTAACTCACCACCAAACTTCAAACCCAAACCAAAGATGCCCATGAAACAAAACAAACAAACAAAAAACCCTAACCCAACAGAGATCCTCAGTCTTGGTCCCCCAAATGCGATAATTGCAATCCCAGGTTCTGGGTTGGATGGGAAATATTTACAAGTCCCAAAGGTACGGTGTCTTCCTTAGGAAGCAATGACAGTCCCTAAGGTGCTGTCAGAATTAGCCCTGAAGCGGGGTTTCTGGAAATGTTGGGTAGAGAAAGTGTTTATCCACTGGCCCTGTACCCATTTCTCAGTGCTCTCTCTCTCTTTCCCTCTCTCTCTCTCTCTCTGGTCATCCTGCAATTCCATTCTTTATTTTGTTAAAGAACCCGAGGCCTTTCCCCTTTCCCTCCAACACAGGGATCCATGGAAACCAAACGGACAGGGAGCCCATCAGAAGTGGAGCGTTTATGTTCCCGCTTTTGGACCCGCTGTCTGATTTCCTGTAGTCTGGGCCGGGTGGGCCAGAGCTCATTTTCCTGGCTGCTCCCAAACAGCCTACTGCTGCTTAAGCGCTTCCTTACAAGATGGACCAGAGTGGAATGATGGAGAGTTGTGTCGTTCATGCTGAAAAACCATTTCCTTGTCAGAGCCCCCAATATTTTTTCCTTAGGAAAGCCAGTTATTCATGTGGTGCTTCAGTTCCCTCTGAGCACAGAAGGAAGTGGGGGGTGGGCGTGGGCGGGGGGAGAAAGACCAACAAAGAATGGTGCAGAGTAGGAGGGTGCTGGGTTACGAAGGGAGAAGGGATTTGGGGCACGTGATGTGGGGCTTAAAATATGAGCGAGTTCAGAGCTACATGGACAGATAAGGCTGGTGGGCATAGACAGGAAGCTCAGGGTGGGGGTTTGGTGTTGGAAGATTTGAAATGGAACACAAGGGGTGGCTTGGATCTAGTGCTATGAGGAAAACGTACTGTGTGTGCAAGGCGGACCGCATGTCCGAATGAGACGCCCAGGGCAGGGTAAAGTACGGTATTTGACATTGGATTCTGTAGAGGCCGAAGTTTCCCAATGTTGACAGAAGTGAAACCTACAAAAATATCCTGACAGCAATCACGAGTAGAGCTTTCCATCCTTGGAGGGGAGGAGAAGCTAGACGGCCTGGGTTGAGGGGATGAGAGTAAACTAGATGAAACAGCTCCCCAAACACCTTGTCATCAAGTTAGCTTTGACTCATAGGGACTCTATAGGGCAGAGCAGAGCCACAGCTGTGGGCTTCTGAGGCTGTAAAATCTTTACGGGAGGCTAGGGGGAACGGGAGATGGGGAGCCTCATCTTGCTCCTGCGGAATAGCTGGTGGCTTCCAATTGCTGATCTTGCAGTTAGCAGACCAGCTCGTAACCCACATTGCTCCCAGAGCGCCTTGAAGCAGAGCCAGGGGAGGACAATCGGTATAGCCTGAAGCTTGTAGTAGAGCATCTGCATAGCTAGGAGCCTGGGTGGCACAGTGGTTGCTCATTGGGCTGCTAATTCTGAGGTCAGTGGTTTGAAATCACCAGTTGCTCTTTGAGAGGAAGATGAGGCTTTCTACGCTTGTAAAGAGTTATAGGCTTGGAAACCCCATGGGGGCAGTTCTACCCTGTCCTATCAAGTTACCATGAGTTGGAATTGACTTGACGGCAATGAGCATGTTACAAAGGTCGTGAGCTATGATAGTCAGAGGCACAGTGGTCCAGCACTCTTGGGAATGGTGCCTGGAATGTTGATGGGCAGGGCCCATAAAGGGGACAGGATGGCCACAAGCAGAAACTCTGCGACAAGGGCAAAAGCAGTCATGTTTAGCCTGGAGCGTCAAAAGGGTCTATTGAAGCTGAACTAGATAAATACATGATGGGCAGGTGCTAAATGATTTTATAAGGAGAAATGGACCATCTCCAGTAGAATTGTCAGGCACCCTGGAGATCTTAAGTTAACCTTCTAAGACCTGGCACATAGGAGGCGCTCAATCAAAAACCCCTGCTATGAGGAGTCCTCTGTCATTTAGGAAGGAGACATTGTTTGGAAATTTCACGATGGGCAGGAATGGCAAATACTTTCCTTCTACATACCCGTAGAAGACATTGCTAACCAAGCCCTGCCCACTTTCCTGGCGAAACTAATTATAGCTTTGGACTTTTCAGCACAGCTCTCCAGTCAATCAGAGAGTGGGCAAACGAGCTGAAACCTTCTTGCCATCCCTGGCATAAAGGTCTTCCTTTAACAGATGTTTCCTCCCCGCTGCCCCCCACCCCTCACCCCCTGCCTCCACCAGATTACTAAGCAAGGAAATGACCACTACCATTGAATCACTTAGTTTTCTTTTTTCTGAATCTCCGGGAAAGAATAGTAGGCCGGCTCTGTAGCTCCCTGCCTTAGCTGATGAACAGATAGTCTCTTCCCAAGGAGCAGCATCCTGCCTAGAGCGACAGGCCCCTGAGTGTGACTGTCTGTGTGTGCATAACCGAGGACCGCTCTTCCCTTGCTCCTTCACTGCCTGGGCGATGGAGGTCTCCACAGCAAGCCATGCCACAGGCCAGAGTTCTGTGTACTTTAAAGGGCCAGGAGTAGCCCAGCTGCAATTTCAGGGGTTGTGCAGTGGGTACAACAGAGGATAAAAGTCCATGGAGGAGGGAAAGGAGAAACCACTTAGCCACGGCCAAAGTGACAGCAGATGTGAAGCTCCGGAGAGCAGATCTTTTGGGGTGACCAAAGGCCTTTGTCCAACCTCCTTCCTGCATTTGGTTGACAGTTTCTGCATGGACCGGTGCCCTAAAGCCGTGGGTTAAAGGCAGGTTTGCGGCCCAGACGATACCACCTGGGCTAAAGTCCTCAGATTAGGATTTGCTGTGGAGTTTCCTAAGTGACCACATGAAAGATGTCCAAGAAGGACTTTTAATGAGTAGTTTCTCTGGGCTGGCTTGGACGAGGCTAACGCATGGCAGGCTTGGCGTGGGCTCTAGGGAGTGGACTGAAGGGAAACTATGAAGTGGAAAGCCACATAACCCAAAGGAGACCCACCCAATGGTGGCACCACATCTAAATAAATCAAATGGGTTCCTGACTCGTGGTGCCAGAAATCACATATCCCACCAGCAACCCGAGTGGGCCCTGCAGGGCAGAGCCTGCAGGCTGGACTGGAGTTCGGGAGCAGCATTCAAGGGCAGGTTGTGTTTTCTCTCTGTCTTGGTAACTGTGTCTGATTCACCCTCTCCTGTGACTGGGTCCTGGAGCTTTGCCTGAGCAAATCAAGACAGACCCGAGGTGCCAAGGGCATGGGCAGGCCTGCTAAGGCAGTTTCAAATGGTCCTGAAGATGGTCCGCAGCAAGTCCTCAGTTTCCTAAAGTAGAGCACTGTTTGTTCTGTGACTGTCCTCAATCTGGGCCAAGGGCCCTCGTGGACTGCTCAGAGGACCCCCCTCCCCCCCCTGCCCAGAGCTTGGAGAGCAGCCTGAGACCTGTTGGCGTTTCTGTGCTTTGGCGTTAACCCAGGAAGCCAGTAAGGTTTCCATGAACCAGGAGAGCGTGCCGCGGCTCCTGCTGCCAGGCCACACAGCTTCGATGGAGTCTTTGCCACCGATTCTACTCAGAGATGTGGCTGCTTGGAAAGCGCATGGGTGGCTAATTCAATACCTCAGAT
This sequence comes from Echinops telfairi, assembly GCF_000313985.2. Classification (NCBI taxonomy): domain Eukaryota; kingdom Metazoa; phylum Chordata; class Mammalia; order Afrosoricida; family Tenrecidae; genus Echinops; species Echinops telfairi. Next base: position 27,247,566 of record NW_022107432.1, on the reverse strand, counting down.
TGGGATCAAACCTGTGTGCCACCTGGGGCCAGAGAGCAGGTGTGTCCTGCCTCTTTGGAGGTTAAAAGCCAGTGGACCAAGTGGCACAATTAAGCGAAAGGGAAGGTTCATTTTCAGCCTAGAAAGAGGCTGCCAATTATGTGGAATGAGGACGATGGCGCAGGGCTCCATAAGGCTGAGGTGTCCCCATGAGGTCAGAGGACACAGTCTCCGGGGTCTTGCTGCCTCGTTTCCACCCTGATGAGCTCCGTCCTCATGCCAGCATCTCGGGGAAGAGGATGCATCACTGTTGGCATGTCTTGTTGTCTGGAAAACGAGGCAAACTCTCTAGCAATGCCGGCATTCGGAATGGATCCTACTCTGATCTCAAGTTTATTTTCACACACTTTACAAAGAGAATCAGGGGACTGCAGTCTAGCTTACTAGCAAGAAACCGGCCCTTCCTGGAAATGCCTGTAGTTCTAAATATAATGCTGTTGCTCTGACTTAGAAGTGAGGGTAAGGCAAAACTGAGGGTGGTGGTGCTGATGTTCATTCTCTGGGAAAGAACAAAAATAAAGTGGGGAAAGAGAAGATGATTTTTCAGGACCTCCTTTGTGCTGGGCATTTCCCACAGTTCACAAATATGACTCAATTCATCCTCACAATAAGGTGCACAGAGAGCTACTGCTTACTGAGAACTTGGTGTTGTTAGGAGATCTTATATATGATATCCCACTGAACTCTCACAGTGATGCCGTAAACTAGGGAGTACCGGGTCCACTCTACAGGTACGGTGCCTAAAGCTGAAAGAGGTGACAAGTGACCCTCAGGTCACACCATTAGTAAATGACAAAGCCAGGCTTTGATCCCAGGCTTGCCTGACTCCGAGTTGTACACTGTGTTGCTCAGTGAAAATCATTTCCAAGTAGATATGACCTCATGAACACTAATAAACCCACTGAGGTCAGGACTATGGGGACAGGAGATCAGAGACAATTAGAGAAGACCAAGACGTGCTGGGGCATCGTGAGTTGGCATGTGGAATGGAAGCCGTGAATGCATATGGTGTCCCAGAGGAGCTGAAGACCAATGTGAGTCGGAAACTGAGGAGGGCACCCCACGGCTGAGACAGCTGTTCCATCGGGGAACCAGGAGAGTAGGCCAGGGAGCCAATGAGAAAGACTGTTGAGAGAAAGAGAATCATCTCCCCCAATAAATGTTGGCTATGGAAATAGTTAAAAAGGACCCCAAGGTCACCATCAGCTCTCCCACCAGCTCTCTCTGTACACGGACTACTTCTCTGGAAAGCATTTAATTGTTGAAACGTATCATTTGCTTATTCATTCAAGCAGGGAGTCAATTAACGAAGCAGACCATCTGTTGCCAAGGACCAGAGTATCCATTCCACCGAGAGACCTGTTCTAAGTTTAGCTATGGATCAATAAAAGACATATTGCCCTTGAACTGTACCTCCTCCTTGGGGGCAGGGCAAGGCCAGGGCTTACGTGGAAAGGTTGGAGGAGACCAAGATACTGTGCACCGACAGTGACCTGTAGGGAGGGTGTAATGATCATGAGGGAGCAGAAGAAAAGGGCGGGGAGATTGTCCAAGGAATGTTTGCCCCGAGCCAGGTTTTCTATGAATTAAGGAACATAAACTGAAGGACAAGAAGCCCCAGGCCAACCCGTGGTGGTGGCAGTGGGGGACCCCACCTTGTGCAGGTGCTACCACAGAGAATGGCTGGGCAGGACCTTGGGGGGTTTCTTTGGTGGCTACAGGGTTTGTGCTCAAGCCACCTCTAGGTCTGGGCACAATGCTGGCAGGCAATTCTCTGCTTGCCCAGGGGACTCCCGAGCACGGGACCGAGGGGCCAGTGCCGCGTCCCTCAAATGACTGAAGGAGAATCTCTGTCTCTACCTTCGAGAGTAATGTTGGGCCACTTTTCTACTATCTCCTCCAGTGACTGGGGAAAGGAGATGGAGTCAGGAGACCTGAATTTCAGGGCTGGTTTCCCTTAACTGTATGACCCTGGGTTTGCTTCAGAGGTGGCTTTAAGGCTTAGATTCCTCATCTATAAAATGAGGCGGATCACGACTCCTACCCCTTCCTGTGACTGAGAGGAGCTCTGGTTGTGCCACGGTTAAGCACTTGGCGGCTAACCGGAAGGTTGACGTCTGAAACCATCCTGTGGGAGATGGCCTCAGAGAGCTGCTGCAGCCTAGAAGACCCTACTGTGTCACAGGCGGTTGCGACGAGTCAAGACTTGACAGCACTTGATAACATCAGCTACATCAATGCATGGAGTGGAGCCTCTGGTTGCTACAGAGGGTTGAGTGGGTGGTTGCTAACTAACTACAAGGTTAGTGGTTCAAATCCCCCCCGAAGCTCACTGGAAGACAGACCTGGAGGTTTGCTTTCAAAAGATCACGGCTATAGTCACACATGGGGTTGGGGTCACTATGAGCCAGAATCAACTGGACAGCTGGCTAACATGATTGAGAAGGGTCCATAAGAGGATGTAACACGTTATGCACAGCGCCATTTGGGATGTGATGGATACTTTAGTAATGATGTGCTGCCGGAATGGTTTCACCTCCTTGCTCCCCTCTCCTCCCATGTCCCCCTTCCACGGCTGCAGTTCACAGCTCAGTGCCTGGAGCACAGCCGATGCTGCACAGAAAGAATGAGCTATATCACTAGTGGAATCATTTTTCTTTTTTTGAAACTGGAATTCAAATTGATTTCAGGGAGCGAGTGGGAAAAATGGACCCCAAACAATAACTTGTACAAATATTCACAGTAGCTAAACCCGAGTGTTAGTAACAAAAAGTAATGAAAACACAGGTAGACAGTAGAACACGACTGAAACTCAGGAACAAGCCAGACTGAAGCCAGACTCACAGGAAGACAGACACAGGGGCCTGGGTGGGCAGGTGGTAGGAGAAGGACAGGGCATTCCTGTAGGGGATTGTGTTAGTCTGGGTACATTAGAGAAACAAATCCAGATAGAGCCATATATGTATAAGAGATAGTTTTATATAAAGGTTAAGTGGATTTTCAGTTTATATAAAGTGTAAGTCCAACATTAGCCCATATGCCCAACACCAATCTACAAAGTCTTCCTCCATCTCACAAAGCACATGCAATGACGCCGACTGCAGGAGGAAAGCTGAATCAGTGAGCCTGTAAGCATCTCAGCGCTGGCAGGGGCCTTCACACGGGTGCTCCAGCACCCAGGGCTGCATCGAGGTAAGTCCATGTGGCTTCTCCTCAGGGATGTCTTGCAGGAAGTCAGCCTTGCAAGCTGAAGCAGGGAACTGGCTAAGGCAGCTGCACCCTGGTGCGACCATCACAAAGCAAGAGACCCGAGAACTAGAAAGGCAAGACTCACCGAGCCATTTATTTCTCTGCCCTTCAAGTAATCGCACAAGTGTTTATTGGCCATGTTGGCACAATAGACCTTAACTATCTCAGGGATTGACATCAAAGGCCTGGGTCTAAAGACACTCCCAGTGTTTCTGAAATACCCCTCCTATGCTTCTCCCAAACAGTATGAATTTGTTCCTTCCAAAAGCAGTATTTGTTAAACTGTCCCTGTATCTTCAATGCAGCTTTCTATGTATATAGTTTACAATAAAAATGATAATAAAGGAAATAGAAGGTGGCCATTTTGAATCATTTCTTTAAAAGCACTTGACAGAATGAGTGAATGGTTATCAAATACCTTGTACAAGGCAAATGTGTAAAAACGAGTTATTATTAGCATCATAAGTAAACAAACACACAAGTCCTCTAAAACTTACCCGGCAGAAAGCTGTTTTGAGGGCAAGAACTACTTTAGCACAGTGGGAGTCTTCTTAAGTTAGCTGCAAATAATGGCTTAGCAATTCTGGGAGAGATTGCTCAACCATCAGGCTGGCTCCTGCGTTTCCTGCTTCCCGACCACACCAGCCAGCCCCATTCCATAGAATCAACCTCATCTCATGGAGAAAATACTCATAAATGTAACGGGATAGGGACTTACTTCCTTGTCCTCCCCATGCCAGGTCCACCAGCACACTCAAGTGCACCCACTCTCCAGGCGTTCCCTAGGCCTACAGTGGAACAAGTGCCCACGATGACAGCAAGGCCAAGACCCCCAAATGCCCCTCCTGGCCTTCTTTCTCTCTGGCCTCAGCAAGGTCCCCTTCATAACCCACAATTCCTTGGATTATGAACAATGATAAATTCTCCAACTCATGTCGAATTGGTGATTGATGTAGATATATTTGAACTTGTAGTAGGGAATCGAAGGTTAAAGTATCCACGTTCACTGGCCGTGATTTTATCCGTGGAATAAGAGACAAAATCATCTATCTAGAGAGGGATGGTGGCATCACAGTGGGTTCCTAACCTGGAGGTCAGCAGCTCAAATCCATCCGCAGCAGGATTTACAGCCTGGGAAACCTACCCGGGCAGCTCTGCTCTGTCCTATAGGGTCGCTAAGAGTTTGGATGGACTCAGTGGCAGTGAGTTTTTTGGAAGAGCTACCTTCGGACCAGACAATAGCCTGCACCCTGTCAATATTTTGGTTATCTTTCCACTTCTCCAATGCTGCCCCAGACTTGTGTATATTCGCTGTCTCTATCCCTTTCCTGGGGCACTGGTGGCACTGTTGAGTAAGTATTGGGCTGTTAATCCCAAGGTTAGAAGTTGGAATCCACCAGTTGCACTGCAGGAGAAAGTTGAGGCTATCTGCTGATACACAGTCTCAGCAACCCCCTAGAGCAGGGGTTCTCAACCTTCCTAATGCCGCGACCCTTTACTATAGTTCTTCATGTTGCGGTGACCCCCCAACCATAAAATTATTTTCATTGCTGCTTCATCACTGTCATTTTGCTACTGTTATGAATCAGGCGACCCCTGTGAAAGGGTTGTTCAACCCCCAAAGGGGTCACGGCCCACAGGTTGAGAACCGCTGCTCTATAGGGTTGCTCTGACTAGGAATTGACTTGCTGGTAATGGATTGGTTTGGGTATTCCCTTACATGCCATTCTCTCCTCCACACAGAAGTTTCATCTTCTCTACACCATAAAAGAGCTGTGATCTGCAGGTAAGCAGTTCGAGACCACCCATAGTTTGGGAGAAAGCCAGGGCTTTCTATTCCCAGAAAGAGTTACAGTTTTGGCACCCCACAGGGGCAGTTCCATTCTGTTCTATAGGGTCGCTATGAGTCGGCATCAACTCCCTGGCAGTGAGTTTTTGGCTCCATTGAAACGGTCTTTTCAGATTCCCCATGATCACAGCATTGCTTACATTAGAAGCATAGCCAGTTTTCTGTTCTCACTTTAGTTGACCTTCAGAAGCACAATAACATTGATCAGATATTCCACATGCTCCGATCCAATTCACCGCCCCCGTGCAGCTTGAAAGGCCCAGGGGAAGGTTGTGGGTGGCAGGGAGGTCCCACACACAGTACTTCCTGGGGAAAGCACTTAAGAGCCCAGGAACTGTTCCACATGTTCTTGTCCTCCCTCTGGTGGCTAGTGTCATTCTAGATGGAGAGTCTATGACAGCCTGGCTTCCTGGTGATTGTGGAGCGGGGAGTCTGAGCCCTGTGAGCCACGCTGGGCACAGAGTATGCCCAGGAATAAATTTTGTTATGACAAGTCACTGAGGCTTAGTGTTACCTGATGACTAGCCAACAACCTAGCTGATTCTGATCCATATACAGCAGTGTTTGACACAGCAGACCTCTTTTAGCTCCTCAACGCTGCCAAGCTTATTCCTGCCTTCTGCCTGGAGTGTTTTCCCCCTGAATCTTTATGATGATCGACCCGTTACTCAGTCCTCAGCTTCTTTGCTCCTCTCCCCAACAGTTTTCTACTCTGTCATTCTGCTTAGCGGTATATCATCGTTGCGTGTGTTTATTATCAGGCGGAATGACATGCTTGCATGCACTCTGTAGTGTGAAAACTCCACAAAGGCTTATTTATCTTGTTTATGGCTTCTTCTCCAGCACCAAGAAGGAGGGAAAATTAGAGAGTGGGAGAGGAATCACAGTCCTTTTGGAAGTGAGTCATCTTAATGGGTCCCAAAGGAGCCCCGGTGGCACAGTGGTTGCGCATTGGGCTGTGATCCTGAAGGTCAGCAGTTTGAAACCACCAGCTGCTCCTTGGGAGAAAGATGGGGCTTTCTACTCCCATAAAGAGTTACAGTCTCAGAAAACCACAGGGGCAGTCCTACCCTGCTCTATAGGGTCACTGTGGATCAGCATTGACTTGATAGAAGAGAGTTTTGAATGAGAACAGGTCCCCGATTTGCACCCCTGCCCTTGACTTCATATATCATGCCCCAAATGTTCACTGAAGACCCTGACCTCTGGCCTGGGAGTGCTCGTTTCTTTGCACTCTCAGTCATGATTTAAAAATGGTCCTTCTTTCTCAGACACCTGGCCGACACCTACTTCCACCGGCCCTTGCCCTGTTTAACCCGCCCCCCCGATTAAACTCAGCAGCTCCCTCCTGCTGCCACCTCTCTCTCACTAAGTGTTTGTCTTTGTGGTGGTTGTGAGCTTGTTTTGTTTGGGCTTTCAGTTTCTGTATTTGAGACTCATAAGTCATGATTACTCAGGGAAGCCAAACTAAACTACACATATAAATGGAATATAAATCCCCCCGAGTTTTTCCACTTTTGAGAAATAGAGAGCAGCAAAGAGTGAGAGTGAAAGAACAAGAGAGAGAGAGAGAGAGAGAGAGAGAGAGAAGAATTGCTAGGATTATTGATATCATTTAAAACATCGTTTTATTAGCATCTCATACAACTCTTA
>NW_022107432.1:27238679-27240307 GCF_000313985.2 Echinops telfairi | reverse complement strand
GGGGAGAAAGCATTTAGGAACTAGAGGAAAGGTGTATGTTTCATTGTTGCTATAATGCACCCTGACTGGCTCATCTCTTCCCCGCGACCCTTCCATAAGGGGATGTCCAATTATCTACAGATGGGCCTTGGATCTCCAGTCCGTACCCCGCCTCATTCACAATTATATGATTTTTTTGTTCTGATTATTGATCATCATTTCAGAACGTTGTACTGTTAAAAGCCAATTGAATGTCCATGCCTGCATTTTTGTACATCCTCAACAGAGAGAAGGCAGTTACCATGGTGCTGCATGAATCACCCATGCATTATCTTAGGGCACTCAGAAAGGAAACACAGTTGCTGCAGAAGGCTAATCCAAAAGTTGTCAACCTCCGTAATTTTGCTAGATGGGACAGGAATATGTAGAAAGCAAAGCGTTAGCTTTTCTAATTATCAAAGACGAGCACTCTGTCTATTACAGAAAAACTGGGAAATAGTCAATGGCACAACAAACAAACCAAGAAAACCCAAACAGTCCCAATCCCTCCACCTTCCTTACATGCCTTTTTTTTTAACCACATAGTTAAGATAATAATATGCATACAATTCTGTAGCCTTTTTATTTTGCTGAATGTTAGCTCATAATCCTTTCTCTGTCAATGAAGTCTTTGTGACTATTATTTTTAATGGTGTGTAATATTTAATAATATAATCCATTCCCCTAAAATTGAACTTCTAGATTTTTATAAGCAGGCTGTGCCAATAATGCTGCAGTGAGCACGTGGCTTCCCAGATCTTATTCCAAAGGTCATTCACTCAATCATTCACATAATAGGTATTCACGTATTGCCCACTATATACCAGGTCCCGTTCTTGGAGCTGGAATTACAGCAGAGGACAAAGGTCTACTTTTGTTGATAAGTTTAAAATCTACTGAAGGTGAGAGCCAACACACAGAAAAACAAACAAGTACATACTCTTTGGAATCAACTAAATGCTTTGGGGGTTATTAATATAGTCCTGATGGGGCCGTGGGTTAGGCATTGGGCTGCTAACTTTAGGGTCAGCAGTTCAAACCCATCAGCTACTCTATGGGACAAAGATGAGGCTCATCTAGTAGCTCATCTTTGTCTCATGAAAAGATTTACAGTCTCAGAAAGCTTATGAATAAACCCAACTAAAAGAGGAAATGGAGAGTTGTGAATGATTCCAAACCCACTGGTATTGAGTCCATCTGACCCACAGTGACCCTACAGGACAGAGTGGAGCTGCCCTGTTGGATTTCAGACACTTTACATCTTGACAGGAGCAGGCAGCCTCATCTTTTTCCTGGGGAGCGACTGGTGTGGGTTCCAACTGCAGCCTGACCCATTAAGGTACCAGGGCTCTGCGATGACTGATAGGGGAAGCTATTAGATGGGTCAGAAGAAAGGGTCTTTGTGGAGTAGGTCTTTGCACAGTGTGGTTCTGGGTCATTGCTGCTGGCAGACTCCTACAGGGAATGTCAGAGCAGAAGTTCTGAAAGGAAGACCAGTACAGTGAACCCTCGCCACTTCGCGCTTCGACTTCCACGGCTTCACTCTATCGCGGTTTTTGCGTAACAGCACCCACTGCCTACACCTGCTCCTTCAGAGGAAAAAGACGGCG
>NW_022107432.1:27207850-27238474 GCF_000313985.2 Echinops telfairi | reverse complement strand
AATAATATAATAAATAATAAATGATAATTGTAACGTCCAAAATGTTTTACTGTATTTTCCCTTTTTCGTTTAATGAATTGGGTAATACGAGTGTAATGGTGACTAAAGGGTGTTTTTCATGTCCTCTATGCTCTAACTACGAAAAATATTTGTTTTACAACAAGGAATCCTACTTCGCGGAATTTCATTTATCACGGTAGGGTCTAGAACTGATTAACCGCGATAAACGAGGGTTCACTGTACTTCTAGGAAGAACAGCGCTGAGCTCGGAGGTGCCCGGAGAGAAGGCTGGATATAAAAGGGTCCTTCTACTCGAGTATGAACTTGAACAAGTTACTTAATTTCTGTGACCTTGACTCTCCCCATGTGAAATGGAAGTGACAGTACGTGTGTCTGTGTGTGTGGAGGGACAGGAGGTTGGGAGTGGAGGGAGTGGTGAGGTCCTGCGTGCCAGGAGAAGTGGGTCGGAAGTGGTTACCTATGTCTGTGTAAAGGGAAGGATCAAGCCATGCTGTGTAGGGCAGAGCAGTTGGAGAAGACATCATTGAAAGAGGGTTCTGGAAGGTATGCCATGCACACATGTTGTGTCCAGCACGTACGAGGTAGTCAGTAGCACGTACCAATGAATGCAAGGCAGGGTCAAGACCCAGCCTCTGCAGAGGGCTGACTGAGACTGAGGGGCTGAGAAGGGAAGGTCTGGGATGGCTCAGGACAGTATAGTGCAATATGGCTCATGGTTGATGAATCAGATACTGTGAAGAAAGTCCCCTTCCATTCATGACCCTGCAAATAGCCCCCAGTGTCCTCATTCAAAAGTGGCTGCTCATAATGTCTTCTTCTTGGCAGGGTCTGGAGGATTTGAATAAGGAAATAACCCAACACTGTCCTTTGTAGGCTCTGGAGGCTGGCGTGTTGACCTCCCTCACCTTGGACAGCGAGGCTGAAAAGGATCTGGAATGAGAAGTGGCAGGACAGACCCATAGAGAATGGACAGAACTCCGAGTAAATGATTTCTCCAGACCGCCCCGCCCTCACCCCCCGAGCTGGAAATGTATCTCCTTCTGCACCAGCCTTGGGGTTGTAATTTTTCAAGTTCTCAAATCTGTCCTCATCAAGGGAGCTTGTTGCAGCTCAGGTAGGTATGTGTTGACAAAAACTCCCCAGCCCCTGGGTGGCAGCTGACAGACAGGAAGCAAAGCTCGGAAGACAGCTGTTTTCAACCTCAGACGAAACGAAAATGCTCTTGGTGAAGAGGATTGGCCTGCTTGGGCCACACAGCTCCAATCATGTTGCTTTATTTCCTTTGGGCCTTTCCAGCCGAGTCGCTCCTGCAGGTGAAGTCCTCCACAGGGTCTGCCCTGATCTTTCTGCGACACCGCACACTCTCTGCCATCGGATCCTCATGATCTCCTTGGAGACTCTTCGTAAGGTTGCCCAATTGGGGAATGGACGCATACCCTGTCTTTGCAGCTAAAACTGTTAGTGGGTGGGACAAACCTGGCCTCCATGTGACCAACAGCATCTCTTTTCTGGAGCTATGGACTGCCTTGAGACACTGAGTGGAAGCTACCCGTCTGCCACCCACCTGGGACCTTCCTACTCCTGTCTGTGGGGGCCCTTTGCTCTCTCCCCTTCTCACTCCCTTAGTGGCAGCACATGCGCATTTCCCCCCAGGGTTTCCCACGACTTGGGTCTAAGTTTTCCTCTGGCTGTTCTGCCTTTGCCTTCAGCTAGAAGCAGAATTGGATGGGGGAGAAGGATGCCAAGGGCATGGGGCCCTGATTGTCCACAGCTGCTTCCATGGCAGGACCAGAAGTAGAGAGGAGGGTCGAAGAATCTGAGTTTGACGTGGCTACAAGCTACTCCGACGGGCACCCATCCAGAGTAGGAAACAGTCAGGCGCGGATGCCCCAGGTCCTGGTTAACTGTTGGAGGCTCACTGGGCCTGCGAGAGACTGTCCTCTCTGCTCAAGTTCAGGAGGCTCGCTGTCTTTCCCTTCACTGGGCTCCTTAATGAGCTCTGGGTTGCCCGAGGCAGTCATTTGCTCTCTGGATATAAAGAATGCGAGAGCGAGCAGGCTGAAAGCCGCTCTGGCTGGACTTCCTCCTGTTAGAAACAGGCAGTCTTTGAACTTGTAATTATGAGTCATGGGGCTCCCTGGCTGGCGCAAAAGTGACTCATTTTAAGCAAATTATCAGATTTTGCCCTGTTACCAAATGCTGTGATCAACCAGACTGCATAGGACATTTTCAAAAACCCCAGCAGAACCAAGAAGAAAAAAAAAGGGGAACCGAAAAACAGTTTTATTAAAAGAGCAGTCTATGTGGAAGGAGAATGAGCTGCACTGTTCTCTCCAGATGTATGGACCAGGGTCAAGCTCAGGCCTGGTGTGAGCCAAGCGACAAAACAAATAGTAAAAATGGCACAGAAAGCAAACGATCAGGAAAATTCATTTCGGAAATAGATGCAAGACCAACTGGTGCAGCCAAGAACAAACGAATCACATCATGCCCTGATTCCTGGACATTTCTTCCCTGAACCCCCTCCCCCCCCAGCTCACGTAGACCCCCTGGAGCCGAGGACAAGGAAGAAGTCTCTTTCTTTGAATCGATGTAACCTCCAACATCATTAAAGAGTTCGTGAGGACAGAGGACTCTCGGTTCCCTAAAGCTAGTTACTGAGTGTACTAGTCTGGGTACTTTGGAGAAACAAATCCACAGAAACTCCTATGTGTAAGAGCAAGTTTTATATAAAGGTTAAGTGCACATCAAGAAAACATCCCAACCCAGTGTTGTCCAAGCCCACGAGTCCAACATTAACCCACATGTCCAACACCAGTCCACAAAGCCCTCCATCTCACAAAGCAGACGCAATGATGCTGACTGCAAGAGGAAAGCCGAGTCAGTGAATGTGTAAGCATCCCGGCACTGGCAGGGGTCTCCACACAGCTGCTACAGCACCCAGGGCTGCGTCAGGGTAGGTCCATGTGGCTTCTCCTTGGGGATGTCTTGCAGGAAGTCAGCCTTACAAGCTGCAGCAGGGAACTGCTAAGGCAGCTGCACCCTGGTGCGACCATCACAAAGCAAGAGAGCCTAGAACTCGGAAAGGCAAGGCTCACGGAGCCATTTATCCCTCTGCCCTTCAATTAACCCCACCTGTGTTTATCGGTCAGGTTGACACACTAAACTAACTAACTCACTGAGAGAGAGGGATACACACAGCAATCATATTAGACAGATGCTATCTAGCGATGGGTCCATGCAGGGAAGAGGATGAGAAGGCTTCTATTCACAGCCCTCTCCAGAGGGTACCTGTCCTGTAATGGTCATTGGCTGGGGAAATATTTGAAATGATCATTAGCTCTTCATCATATTCAAGAGCAGTAACTGGATCTGAAAGACCAATTTTCTTCCCTGAGGCTTTGGGAGATCCCACGGCTGTGCAAATGGCTTGTGCTCATTGACTTAGCAGTTGGCAGTTACAATGTACCCAGCAGTGCCACAGGTGAAAGGTCTGATGAGCGACTTCCACATAGGTAACAGCCAAACCAAACCGGATGGAACCATTCTACTCGGGAACATGTGGGGTGTGCTCGCTAACTTGAGTGGGTTTCATCCTTTTTTGGAGCCTTGGGTATTATTAGCACCACAGGGGCCCGGAGTGAACTAGAAGGATACATAATGCAAGTTGTGCCCATTTAGGAAGAATGGCTGGAGGTTTTAAAAATTAATCTCTTTAGATAGTGGTCCATTCCTCTTTGTCACTGACGAAGGGTCCCTAAGCTGCCTGGGGAACTTGGCTCCAGGTGAAATGGCCTGACGCTCAGATGTGACGGGCTCTCTCCCAATCACTTCCCGTTGAAAACTGCTTTTCTCACTGCTCAGAGCCATTCTTTCTCCTCCGCTCCATAGAAACCATGGTTACCTAATGGCTATTTTCTTACATGCCCAAATCCCCCAAGTAAAATCCATTAACCAATCACTCAGTGCTGTTTGAATTTCTACCTCCCAAGCTTTCGGCTAATAATCGGCATCGTTGACAAGGAACCAGTGAAAGCTGTGGCATGAAGTGAAGGCGGAACATGATGATCAGCAATCATCTCCTAATGAGTAACTCTAGGGCCCACTCTCCAACAGCCACGCTTCTTGGCCTCATGGCTATTCCTCAGTTATGACCATTTGCCCTCCTGATTCTCCTTCCGCTCCTCCACGGTTCACTGGGAGGTCCCCAGGGGTCAAGAGTGACATGGTGGCTGCAATGATGGGTTCAGACATGGTGACAGTGGTGAGGATGGTGCAGGCGAGGGCCGCACTGTGTTCTGTGGTACACACAGGGTCACTATGAATGGCCTCTGACCAACGTGATGGCCCCTAACACCAACAGCACTGTGCCTGCCATCTAAGTGGTGTAAGTGACAGTGCGGAGGTCAGTGGGGACGGGAAGGAAGGGGAGTGTTGAATACGGTAGATATTTCTGAAGGGATACAATGACTGATTAGCTGTGTGAATATCTATCAGAACTCACAGGGTGCAAATACTGGTAACTAGATGTTACAGTGGTATGAAAACCAACATGGAATGAATTGGTTCAGGTAATGGTAAATGCACAGGCAAGACTGGGTTCGGGCACAATTTGAGCCAGAGCCTCAAGAAAAGAAAAAACTGTTGCCTGAGGAAATCACTCAAGTGCCACACAGGCAACTAAAGAGGTGGAAACTATGCGAGTGAGAGAGACGTGAAAAACAGAGTAAGATGATTCATACATATCTGCATGTTTAATAAGAGTTTCCAAAGAAGAAAATTAAGGGAATGGGAAGAGGTAATATCCAAATAGGGAATGGGTTTGCATTTTCCAGAAACGACAAACATATGAATCCTATATTCGGGAAGCACAGTAAATTCTGAGCTGAAAAAACAAAGACAAGGAGTTTTCACAGTAACCAGAACAGGACTGATGGTTACAGGGGGACATGAGAGAGAAGAGGTGGGGGAAAGGGAGTGGGGCGCAAACAAACTCAGGGAGGGACAAGGGAACAACAACAGATCTAAAATCGATGGTAAGGAGAGCAGAGAATGCCTGGTGGGGTTTGACCAAGTGCAATGTGGCTGAGAGGAAGTATAGAGAGAGCTGAATGAAGGTCGAACATGATAGTGGGAAAGTCAGAAAATAAAAGGAAATAGAGGAAATAACTAGGAAGCAAAAAATATTTAGAGAGGTATAAACATAGGCATGTACATATGTAAAAATACTAATATATAATGATAGGGATATAGGTTTATGCACATATATTTTATTTTAATTATTAAGGTACAGATAGACATTGGACCTCTACTCAAGTCCTCCCTCAGCACAGAACATTTTGTTTGAATAACCTGGCATTCTGTGATGCTCACCTTCCCAACACTATTGGTGAAGACAAAATGGGTACATAAGCAAATGTGGTGAAGAAAGCTGATGGTGCCTGGCTATTTAAAGATATAGCAGCTGGGGTCTTAAAGGCTTGAAGATAAACAAATAGCCATCTAGCTGGGAAGCAACAAAGCGCACATGAAGGAAACACACCAGCCTGTGTGATCACGAGGCGTCGACAAAATCAGGTATCAGGCATCAGAAGAACCAAAACAAATATCATTGTGAATGAGGGGGGGGGCGAAGTGGAGACCCAAAGCCCATCTGTAGACAATTGGACATCCCCTTACAGAAGGGGCACAAGGAAGGGACGAGCCAGCCAGGGTTCAGTGATGAAATACAAAACATTCCTCTACTTCTTTAAGTTTCCTCCCCACCACTATCATGGCCCAAGTTTTACCTTGCAAATACGGCTAGACCAGAGCATGTACACTGGTACACATAAGAGCTCTCGACACACAGAATCCAGACAGAAAAGCCTCCAGGAACAATAATGGGAGTATGGATACCATGAGGGTACAGGGAAAGTAGGAGGGCGGGTAAGGGGGAGAAAAGGGAGAACTGATCAGAACAATCAACTTATAATAACCCCTCCCGGGGGGTGGGGTGGGGTGGGGGAGATGAACCACAGAAATGCGGGTGAAGGGAGACAGTGGATGGTGTAAAATATTAAAATAAAAATAATTTATAAATTATCAAGGGTTCATGAGGATGGGAGGGAGGGGAAAAAGAGGAGCTGATACCAAGAGCTCAAGTAAAAAGAAAATGTTTTGAAAATGATGATGGCAACATATGTACAATTGTTCTTGATACAATTGATGTATGGATTGTTATAAGAGCTGTAAAAGTCCCCAATAAAAGGATTTATTAAAAAAAAAAGGTAGCCATGGAGAAACGACATATCATGCCCCCTATCCCCATCCCCAACTCTAGTCCCATCCCAACCCCATGAAATGACAATTAGATGATAGCAGACTTTATAATAATAACAAAATAAATCAATTGTCAACAAAATAGTACCTCTGAAGTATTGAAAGTACAATTTTGAGTATTCTACATGCAACTAGATAACCATTCAAAAGGTAGGGAAGAAAACAAAGACAAGGGAAGATATAAACTAGGCCGATCCTTGTTGATGGACGATTAAAGAATATACTTCAGGAAGAAGAACATTCCATTCAAAAGGAAGAAGGGAAATAATGAAAGAGGAAACAGTAAAAGTAAATGAATAAACAGGAGGCCAATCTAGGAAAGTCATGCCTGTAAAAGCAGTATGAACACTGATGGTAACTTCGGGAAAAGGAAGAATAATACAAAAACAACTCGTTAAATAATTGGACAACAATTATGTTTAAGATGGTGCAAGTTCCAAATTAAAATGTTTTAAGGTTTTGGTACAGGTTTAGAAGCATATAGAATGATTAATTAACTGTAGACGTCACCAATTAAAACTAATGTTTATGATAATAAAAATAGTAACCATATCTTCCAAGTCAATATGGAACCCTGAAAAAAAAAGGAACCTTCTAAAAAGCAGGGAAGCAAAACCAGATACACAAACAAACAAGAACAAAGACAAATCCCGTGATAACCAAACCCAAAGTAAACCCACTGCTGCTGAGATGACGCTGACCCACAGGGCCCCGATTTAAGGTTTCTGAGGCTGTAGACCAGTGGTTCGCCACCTTCCTCATGCCGCAACCCTTTCATATAATTCCTCATGTGGTGATGATCCCCCCAACCACAAAATTATTTTTGTCGCTACTTCATCACTGTCATATTGCTACTCTGATGAATCGGGTGACCCAAAGGGGTCTCGACCCACAGGTTGAGAATCACTGCTGTAGACCTTTACAGGAACAGACAATCTCATCTTCCTCAGGGTAGCTGAAGAAGGTTGAACCACCAACCTTGTCCCCTTGCAGTTAACCTAATCTTCGCACCACTAAGGCTTTTCTATTGTGACTAGAAAGGACAAATTAGGTTCCACAATGGAACTCATTGTATTAGTAATCAAAATAAACAGCAGTGAACAATAGTTACCAGTACAATATAAAGGCTACTAGATTAGATTTTGATAACTCAACTATATGCTATTTATTGAAGGCATAACTAAAATATAAGCATTTAGAAAGGTTACTAGCAATAGGATTGAAAAAGATATTCAAAATAAATGGTAACCAAAAGAAAATCAATGTAGCAATACACTTTGTCCTTACGTATCAACTAACTTGTTTTTGGACATTTCACATTTACAACAACAGTGAAAAAAAAGTATCTGATTATTCTGTGCATCCATGATATATGCCTGACAGTAACAAATGCCAAGGTGCCTGCTGGGAGTAATGCTGGCGATGCTGGTTAACTGTCAGGTGAAGCTAACAACTGAAGTTATGTGTCAACTTAGCTGGGCCATGATTCTCAGTGGTGGCAGTTACATAATGGTGTCATTTGGAAGTCATGCAACTCAGTGATCTGATGTGGTCCTACTCTATTTTTGCAAAACACCAATTTTCACATAACGACCTGTCATTTGGACTTAAGTACATCGATAAGTGAGGGGTAGGTGTATTCATATCAGGAAAACAAAAACAAACAAACAGATTTTAGGCACAATGCATTGGTAGGATTAAACAGGATCACTACATAGTGATAAAAAATATCGCAAAGCAAGTATCATGACTCATAATTTACAAGCCCAAATAATATAGTATCAAAACATATAAAACCAAAGATAAGTAAGCCACTGACAACATAGGCAAGATCAGCACCACCAGGAGTATTTTAATGGACTTTAAAATAACTGATGGATGGATTAGACAATATGAGGAAATGTATAGAGAATTTGACATTATAAAGCTAAGTTTAGTCTTAGGAACACATAAAAATCATGTATCCCTAATGGGAAAATATAGTCTTTTTAAGAACACATGGAGTATGACAAAAGCCAAACATGTACTAAACTACAAGTCAGGTCTCAAGAAGAACAAGGATTTAGTCATAGAAAGTATGTTCATTCACTATAATACAACCAAACTAGAATCATATATATAAATCATTTTATTAGGGGCTCATACAACTCTTATCACAATCCATACATACATCAATTGTGTAAAGCACATTTGTACATTCATTGCCATCATCATTCTCAAAACATTTGCTCTCCACTTAAGCCCCCGGCATCAGCTCCTCTTTATGTCCCCTCCCTCCCCCCTCCCTCATGAACCCTTGATAGTTTATAAATTGTTATTTTGTCATATCTTGCTCTGTCCGACGTCTCCCTTCACCCACTTTTCTGTTGTCCGTCCCCCAGGGAGGAGGTCATGTAGATCCTTGTAATTTTTAAATGCACTTTTAAAACGTTCATATGTTTGAAAAATTATAGAACAGCTCATAATTATTCATGGCTCAAAGAAAAAGAAGATTGAAGTGAGGTATTGTTTACCAATTGAACATTCCTTAAAACACTACACATCAAATCTTGTGACATTCAGCTAAATCTGTACTTAGTGGCAAACTTGTAGCTTAAAGAGTATGTTAGAAACTAAGATTGTAACTGCTGAGAGATGCACTCTCTCTTGTGGAACAACGGCAGGGTCAGCAGTTCAATGCCTAACCCAACACCACCAGACCTCCTCACTTAAACTCCCCAATCCTCAAATCCCCAGCCAACAAATGGATTCTACTAATAGCCACTCTATAAGACAGGGCAGAACTGCCCCTGCAGGTTTCCTAGACTGTAACTCATTCCTGGGAGTAGAAAGCAGGTGGCTTCAAATGGCTGAACTTGTGGTGAGCGGCCCAATGCACAACCACGATACTAATGGAACTCCTCACTTAAATACATAGGGTATCAGAAGAAAAAAATCTGTTCATACGATGCTTTGCTTAGAGAAATGCCTTCCCCACCATTAAAGAAAGTCGAAACTTTACTCTCATTTCTAAACAAGCCTGATCCAAACTACACAACATGATGTCACCACTACCCGAACACGCGATGTCTTCTCATGCTTTGTGATCCTGTTCCTTTGCTCCCACTCCCTTTACACCCGGCAGGCTCCAGCCCGTTCTTCTATTTTCACTTACGTGTTATCTTCTCTGGGAAATCTTCCATGACGCCCTCTAGCAGAATTATTAACTTTTTCATCCTTGCATTTCTTCACATTTGTGTTAACACACAGTAAGTATTTGCTTTATGGATGCAAGTGGGAATGCATGCATAAAATTGCTAAACTGAATGTGAAAAATCGATGAGGTTTTGAATGATGTGAGCTGTAAGCTAGATTTTCCTTAAAGCCCGGTTAGGTTTTCTTTAAGCCCCAACTTAATAACAACACAATGGTCTCAACACTAATATTATGGTTCAAATTTCTCAGGCATAAAATGGAAGGAAAATTCAACCTCAAGTAGCAATATTGAAGGATTCTATGGGTAAAAATTATGCAGGAAACATCAAAAGAAGATGAAAGGAATACAGAGTTACTGTACCAAAAAATGCTCATTTTGGGTTAGGCATTGAACTGCTTGAATGCTCGATGGATATTCAAATGTTTCAGGAGGCAGAATTATGATCAAGAACAGATGGTATTAAAGGAAGACACCCAGGTTTCACTACAGACACTGGGGAAACCAAGGGACTGGAAGTTGATAGAATACAAGCAATGGGTGCAATGTGCGAGATGTGGGCATCTATGCCAACAACTTGGCCAACTGATTGGAAGAGACCCATATGTGTGACTATTTCAAATTAAGATGATCCAACACTATGTGGAAATTGTCAAGACTATCATGAATATCAAATGCAAGTAAAAATGACTGAAGATGATTAAAATGTGGTATATTGACGAGGAACTGAGAGGAATTCAACCCAAATTCAGAAGAGGACATGGGTCGAGGGATCTCATTGCTGATGTCAGGTGTGTCTTGGCTGAATGTGGGGAATACCAGAAAGATGTTTACTTGAGTTCTATTGACTATGTGCAGGTGCACAGCTAGGTGGTTCATAAGACATTATGAGCAGCATTGGGAAGCATGGGAATTCCAGAACACTTCATTGTATTCATGCAGAACCTGTACATTAACCAAGAGCTACACATTGGGACAGAATAAGGGGACACTCGGTTAGTCTGGGTACTTCAGAGAAACAAATCCACAGAAACTCCTATGTGTAAGAGAGAGTTTTATATAAAGGTTAAGTGCGCATCAAGAAAACATCTTGACCCAGTGCTGCCCAAGCCCACAAGTCCAACATTAGCCCATATGTCCGACACCAATCCACAAAGTCCTCCCCCATCTCACAAAACAGACACAATGATGCTGACTGCAGGAGGAAAGCCGAGTCAGTGAGCATGTAAGCATCTCAGCACTGGCAGGGGTCTCTCCACACGGGTGCTCCAGCACCCAGGGCTGCATCAGGGTAGGTCCATGCGGCTTCTCCTTGGGGATGCTTGCAGGAAGTGAGCCTTGCCAGCTGAAGCAGGGGACTGGTTAAGGCAGCTGCACCTTGGTCCGACCATCAGAAAGCAAGAGACCTGAGAACTAGAAAGGCAAGGCTCAAGGAACCATTTATCTCTCCGCCCTTTAATTAACCCCACATGTGTTTATCAGCCAGGTTGGCACAATAAACTAACTATATCAAAAATCAAGAAAGGTGTCATCAGGGTTATATCCCTTCAGCATACTTAGTCAATCTGTATGCTGAGCTGGATTCTTCTGCGTTCATCTGAGAAGCTATCGAAAGAAGAACAAGGCATCCGGTGGGAGGAAGGCTCATGAACAGCCTGAGATATGCAGATGCCACAACCTTGCTGAAAGTGATGAGAACTCAGACACTGATGAAGAGCAAAGCCACCGCCTTCTGCCTGGATCACACCTCACGGAAAGAAAATACAAATTCAGAACTCAGCCAATAAGCAGCATCATGATAATTGGAGAAGAGACTGGCGTCATCAAGGACATCATTTCACTTGGATCTATAATCAACATGTATGGATTATAGAAGCAGCAGTCGAAAGAAAAAGAAAAGAGCAAACAACGTGTTGCATTGGGAAGATCTGCTGCAGAAGCCCTCGGTGAAGTGTGAAGAAGCAAGGGTGTCACTTAGAGGCCTGCGGTGAGCCTGATCCAAGCCACGGCGCTTTCAACTCCAACGAATGTGAGACCTGGACAGCGGTTAAGGAAGGCCAGAGAAAAATGGATGCCTTTGAATGACAGCATTGATGAAGAATCCCAAATATACTTCTTGGAAGAAGTACACTTAGAAGGCTTCTTAGACATGAGGATGGAGAGACTTCATCTTATTTAGCTCGGATGTGTTATCAGGAGGGACCAGTCCATCCAGAAAGACGCCATTTCTTGGTAGAGAGTCAGTAAAAACAGATGATCCTCAGGAGGCAGATTGACATAGTGGTGGCAACAATGAGCTCAGAGACAACAAAGCTTGTGAGGATGGCACGGGACAGGCACTGTTGCGTTCGGATGTACATGGAGTTGCTGTGAGTCAGAATCTAAGAGCCCCACACCTGCTAATAGTTGGGGACAGAGGGCGTAGTCTTCATTAGCAGATGACAAGCTATATGAGACAGAATGGCCAGTCTAAAAAATTACCCCCACGACGCTTTGCCTTTGCCTTCATACCACCCTAGACCAGCACTGTCGAGGGGAAGTATCATGTGAGTAAATTATACATTGTGGAAATCACATAATTTGGTGCCAACTTGAGGCTATTAAGAGTTAAGGAGTGGGTTTAGCCTGCCAATCAGGTTACAGCTTGATGACCTCATTTGGAGGTGGTATGGAGATAAATAGCTTACTGGAGGCCAGACACACTCTCTCAGGTTACTCCTCCTGTGAGACATTCCTGTTGACAAGCCACATGGAGCTACACTGATGGAGCCAGAGTCCTGGAGCTGGAGGAGCCACATGGAGACCTAGTGCTGAGATGCTTCTACCACGACTGGATCCACAAGACTTTCCACCCACTGGCCTATGGTCTTCGCGCATTCTGTGTCATAACGTGTTGCGTGAGTCTGAAGAGGAATTTACAGACTGGTATTGGGCTAATATCGAACTTATGGATTTATTCTGGACTGGGCTTGGATATTTTCTTAATATACAATTACTCTTTATAGAAAGCTCTTTTGAAAAAAAAAGAAAGAAAGAAAGCTCTTTCATATACACATATGAATGTGAGATAGTTAAGGTTTATTGTGCAAATCTGGTCAATAAACACATGTAGGATTAATTGAAGGGCGGAGAGATAAATGGCTCAGTGAGCCTCGCCTTTCTAATTCTTGGGCCTCTTGCTCTCTGATGGTCGGACCAGGGTGCAGCTGTCTTAGCCAGTTCCTTGTTTCAGCTGGCAAGGCTCACTTCCTGTGAGACATCCCCGAGGAGACGCCACATGGACCTGCCCTGATGCAGCCCTGGGTGCTGGAGAAGCCACGTGGAGACCCCTGCCAGAGCTGAGATGCTTACACACTCACTGATTCAGCTTTCCTCCTGCAGCCGGCGTCATTGCATGTGTTTTGTGAGATTGAAGAGGACTTTGTAGATTGGTGTTGAACATACGGGCTAATGTTGGCTTTATGGGCTTGGACAGTACTGGGTTGGAATGCTTTCTTAATGTACACTTACCCTTTATATAAAACCCTCTCATATACATATGAGTTTCTGTGGATTTGTTTCTCTAGTCTACCCAGACTAACACATGAATGTCTCTGGATTTGTTTCTCTAGTTAACCCAGATTAACACATATATATAGTTTAAATTTTTCAAGTAGATAAAGATGTAAGGAGCCAGACAAGAAATTAATTTTACTATTTAATTTTACAAAATATATCTAAGACATTATCATTTACTCTGGGATCAACATTAATAAATATGACAATAAAGGTTTACTGTTAATATATGAGTGAATTATTAATAGTATAGTTCACATTTTTTGCTAAAGCTTTTCATCCCTTTGTGTGTTTTACATTCACAGCACATCTCAACTCAGATACTGGATTTTCATCAGAAATGGTGTAAAGCAAGCCTCTGCCCAGCGTTGATTCTGACCCGTCACGACTGTAAGTCTTTTCGGGAGTGGACAGTGTCATCTATCTCCCAAGGAGCCACTGGTGGGGCTTGAACCGCCCACCTGGAAGGTTAGCGGCATGCTAACAGTGCCACCTGTGTTAGTGCCTCTGACCTGTGTTAGTTCTCATAAAATTTACAGTTGCTTCAACTATACTTAACATTTTTCTAATAACCAAATTGCCTAGCCCCAAAATATTTTCCTTTAATTTTGCATCCAAAATGGCAAAATGTCCTGAAACACTGATGCGTGCTCCCAGAAACAGCGTGTGTGCCTGTTGACGGGCATGCGAGGGGACAACAACCGCATCTTGAGCAATGCCATTGTGAAAACAATAAAGTTGTATCCAATGAGGACACATTGAAGATGGCTTTTGTTTTTATATTTCAAATAAGTTAATTAAAATGAAAGAAAATGAGAAATTTCGCTCCTCAGTCACACTAACCGCATTGCAAATGCTTCGCTGTCTGTGACGTGGGGCTGGAAAAGCCACGCGTTCACATTCCCAGCTTTCTTTGCAGCTCAGGGTGGCTACGAGATGTATTTTTTGGCCAAAGAAAATGTAGGCGGGAGATTGGAGTGCTTTCCTGGAGAGTGTTTGCTTTTCTGATAAAAGGGACAAGCTCAAGAGAAGAATTCTCTAGCCACCTTGCTCCCTCCTTCTGCTTAAGTTCAATGTGAGCATTATGCTGTGGCTGCGGTTGAAGCAGACATCTTGCTTTCAGGAGGTAACTCGCATGAGGATGAAAAGCTACCACATTAAGAATGAAATAGTATGACAAAATAATAATAATTTATAAATTATCAGGAGTTCATGAGGGTGGGGAAGCGGGGAGGGAGGGGAAAAATGAGGAGCTGCTACCAAGGGCTCCAGTAGAAAGCAACTGTTTTGAGGATGATGATGGCAACAAATGTACAAATGCCAGAGGAGGTACACTGGTACAGATAGGAACTGAAAATCCAGGGAATCCAGAGCAGATGAGCCCTACAGGACCAGTGGTGTGAGTGGCGAAACAGGGAGGGTAAAGGGAGAGTGGGTAGGAAAGAGGGAACCGATTCCAAGGAACTATATGTGACCTCCTCCCTGGGGGACAGACAACCGAAAAGTAGGTGAAGGGAGACGTCGGACAGGGCAAGATATGACAAAATACCAATTTATAAACTATCAAGGGCTCATGAGGGAGGGGGGAGCGGGGAGGGAGGGGAAAAATGAGGACCTAATGCCGGGGGTTTAAGTGGAGAGAAAATGTTTTGAGAATGATGTACAAATGCGCTTTACACAATTGATGTGTGTATGGATTGGGATAACAGTTGTATGAGCCCCTAATAAAATGTTTAAAAAGAAAAAAAAATGTACAAATGCGCTTGACACAATGGATGGATGTATGGATTGTGATAAGAGTTGTATGAGCCCCAAATAA
Source organism: Echinops telfairi (assembly GCF_000313985.2). NCBI lineage: Eukaryota > Metazoa > Chordata > Mammalia > Afrosoricida > Tenrecidae > Echinops > Echinops telfairi. The sequence goes on along the minus strand of NW_022107432.1, from coordinate 27,223,565 downwards.
AATGATTTAAGAATAATAATAAAAAAAGAATGAATGAAATAGTAATAACCAGAGATCCTGACAGCAATCGCTGTGATGGAGGACCAATTCTGAGATTGCCTACCTTGTCTTGTTAACAGACAGATAATGCATGCAAGTGAAATATCTTCTAATTGCTACAACGAGCATGTTGTTCTGGGAAGAGAGGCAATAGGCATTCTGAGGCACGTAAGCAGGTCTATGTTCAAGGAGTTTACAGAAATGGGTTGAAGCCACAAAACTGAAGGCCCACCAAGACACTTCAACTGTGAAGTGCAGAACAATGTCTCTTCCCTGTGTTGCGGACATTATCACATCCCACCTTTCCTGCCCAGCAGTTTCTACACTTGTCAGTCTGTTCCCTGCTGGATTCTAAGGCCTGCACCCTGGCACAGACAAGCTATTCAAGAAAATAGCATGTGCTAGCTGAAGGGTTAGATCCAGAGCTGGAGGTCCAGTATTAATTCTCTAGGACAGATAAAAATGCTCAACATTTAAAGGAGAACCAACAAAACAGAGCCCCAATAAGGGCTACTGCATTAATAAGTCAACTTGAAAGTCTTTAGCCTAACTCTTATATCTCATAAATACCTAAAATGACAAGGCCTATGTTGGTTGAATTTTGCCTAATTCTTTCTTACTTTAACTTTATTTTACTGTTTGCACCTTTAACCTCTCCAGAGGTTAAATGCACTTGACGTCTCTTTTAATCTCTTCTAACATAACCTCATGGTATCCTTACCATTACAGGCATACTGCATTCTATTATATTTCACAGATATTTTGTTTTGTTTGTTTTTAATCATTTTACTGGGGTCTTATACAACACTTATCACAATCATACATACATCCATTGTGTCCAGCACATTTGTACATTTGTTGCCCTCATCATTCTCAAAACATTTGCTTTCTACTTGAGCCCTCGGTATCAGCTCCTCATCTTCCCCTTCCTCCCCACTTCCCCCTCCCTCATAAACCCTTGATCATTTATAAATTATTATTCTGTCATATCTTACACTGCCTGACGTCTCCCTTCACCCACTTTTCTGCTGTCTGTCCCCCAGAGAGGAGGTTATATGTAGATCCTTGTAATCAGTTCCCCCTTTCTACCCCACCTTCACTCTATCCTCCAGGTATCACCACTCTTGCCACTGGTCCTGAGGGGCTTATCTGTCCTGGATTCCCTGTGTTTCCAGTTCCTATCTGTACCAGTGTACATCCTCTGGTATAGCCTGATTTGTAAGGTAGAATTAGGATCGATAGTGGGGGGAAGGAGCATTTAAGAATTAGAGGAAAGTTGTATGTTTCATTGTTGCTATAATGCACCATGACTGGCTCATCTCTTCCCCGCAGCCCTTTCGTGAGGGGATGTCCAGTTGCCCAGAGATGGCCTTTGCATCCCTAATCTGCACTCCCCCTCAAGATATTGTGTTTTTACAACTCAAAGGTTTGTGGCAGCCCTTCACGGAGAATATCTATTGGTGCCATTTCACCCAAAAGCATGTCCTTATTTTGTGTTGGGCTGCTAACTGCAGGGTTGGCGGTTCAAATCCCCCAGTTGCTCCAAAAGAGGAACTTGAGGTTATTGGATCCCTTAAAAATTTACAGACTCCAAAATTTACAAATGCTACCATGGGTAACTGTGAGTTGGAATTGACTTAATGGCAGTGGTTTTGGTTTGGTTTGATCACCTTTTGATGATTCTCACAATGTATAAAACTTCTTCACTAGTGTGTGCTCACTAGTCTACAGTAAAGACAGAACTGTTTTATGCACTGGAAAACCCCAAATCCATGGAGCTTGCCTTGTTGAAATGTTCAATTTATCGCAGTGGTCTGCAACCAAGCCGGCAATATCCCCGAGGGTCCGCCTCAGAGCTCTGAAATGCAGGCCCCAGTTCTCTCTCCTTTATCTCGCCTTCACAACATGGCACCAGCCTTCCGATTCACAGCTTGAACACAGTGCAGCCCTCGGTTGGCCAGTCTGCCCCCAGCCTCAACAATCGAACTCACTACCCAATCAGAGTGCTCTGATAATATTTTACAAAGAACATTTTTCAGATATTAAGATAATATAAGCTTTGTGGAATATTTGCAGTACACTTTTTAAAAGATAGGAAAAATAATAATGTCTGCTCTCTCCACCAAGAAATGATCATTGTAAGCTCCTGTTGTGTTCTCTTCCAGCCTTATTATTCTTTTTTCTTTTCTGTATAGGGTTAGGTCCATGGAACATAATGTAAAATTACACGACAAACAACATTTTACATTCAGCCTTGTTCATTTCTCAGATGCATCATGAAACAGTCCCTGCGCTGTCAAACCTTCTATGAAAGCAGCCTTTTAAAGAAAACATAAGTGCTTGATAACTCATCAGATGGTCATTCTTTTAACTTGATTCAGCCGTATTTTCAGATCGTCACTTCTCTTGTCTGGTTCCCATAGGGACGGCTGACCATCTTTTGCATTAACTACAACTTCCAAATCTTGGGGCCTGTGAGGTGAGCCCTCAGGCTGCATCTGCCCATGGGCTCCAGTTGGTGGTCCACATTGTTGGCTTGCTCATTTCTAGATGAGTTTGCTCCTCCCCCTCTGCACCACGGCTCATTTTCATCCTCCGACATCGTTGTCGATTATTGTGGTCCTCACTGCGTGCTGTCATTAGCATTTTAATCAGTCACCAAGACCTTTAGGTTCTGACTCCTGATTACCTCTGGGGGCAGAGTAGAGCTGTCCTGTCCAAAACTTTCCTGGGCTGTCATCTTCATGGGAACAGATCACTTGGTGATTTCTCCTGCAGAATGGCTGGTGGGTTAGAAAACCAAAACTCGTTGCCACCGAGCATGCTGACTCACAGCGACCCCTGGGGGTTTCCGAGACTATCACTGTTGATGGGAGTAGAAAGCCCAGTCTTTCTCCCGAGGAGCTGCCGGTGGTTTCTAGCTGCTGACCATGCGGATCACTGCCCAACGTGAATCCCCACTCTACCACCAAGCACCCATTCTCCTGTTCCTCATGCGTCAGATACACCTGTTTACCCGGGGTGCACATTCGTCTCTGGCAGTTCATAACTGGCTGTGTGCTTCTCCCAAGTGTGTATGATACAGTCTGACAGGGGACAGGGCCAAGAGCAGGAGGGGTGGAGCCAGCAGGACCGGGCCCCGATTGCCTCAAATTCTCCTGTACCCCCACCTACGTGGTCTGCTTTGGCAGGGAGCTGAGCTGTGAGGCAGGGCCATGCCAGGCTCAGAGCTGAGCAGCAGGGGGGGCGGGTGAGTGTTGGCCAGGCTCTGATGAACAAGATAGCAGGCGTTTGGAGACCATCTGCCTTTCCAGTCTAAAATGAAAACATATTTATTTTGGCTGCCGAGTATCTGGAAGATGGAGGAACCTCTGTACATATGCAAGGCTCACCCTCCTCTTGGACAAAAGTAATCTCAACTGAATCCATTATCTGCTTCCGCTTAGGCCCGGTGTTACGTGGAAACCAGCACACTAACTTAAGGGTCCCAGTGAAGGATCCTTGCTTTTGGAATAAATGTCTCTCTGCTTTATACTGCTCTTCTTTCGTTGTTGGGCAGCTGGTTAAAGATGGAATCTGGAACACAAAGCGGTCGCTTGCCTTCTCCTCAGATGGATCAAGCCAGGGCTTGGCGGCTTGCCTCAGCACAGCCTGGATTCCAGTGCGCTGAGGTGGCCAGGCCACACCAGGCCAGGTGGAATGTTCACAAGCACCACTCTAAAGAGCAGGGCTATGCTAAAGAGGCCCTTCTGGGAACCACTGGCTTGCTGAATTCAGTGTCATGATACACCTACAGCCTGCAGCCCTTCCAAGAGATTTCTTCCGCCCACTTGGCTCACAAGCACCTAACCTGATTGCCCACGGAGCATTCTTTTGGCCAAAGTGGGAGAGTCAGGCTTTCAGGAGCCCCAAGTTTGATATACATTAACAAGAGCGAAAATGGTCCATTTAAGAAGCTGCCTTTTGATCCAAACGTTGACAGCTAGGTAGTGCAGCCAGTCTCTTCGTATACCTCCAGTGGCAATACCATGTGGTACTACTTTCTCAGAAATATCTGTCAAGCACAGTCAGAGGTAGGTTCTGAGTCAGTGTATCTGGGGATAGCAATGCAAATTCTCAGCTGAAGTCCAACCAGAATGAAGGGGTTCAAAGTCCTGCTTCTGAGCTGACCTGGCTTCCTTTTCCCCTTCTTGATTACACAAAACCAAACCAAACCACTCTCAAGGTCACTCCCATTGGGTCCATTCTGACTCACAGCCACCCTCTAGGACAGGGTAGAGCTGCCCTGTGGGTTTTGGTGGCTGTAACTCTTTACGGGAGTAGAGAGCCTGCTGACCTGGTGGTTACAGCCCCACATGTAACCCACACGCCACCATTCATCATTTGCATTTTAATTACTCACAAAGACTGTGGCAGTTACATCATCTGGTGCCATTTTGAGAGGATTATGAGTGAAGGGGTGGGGTCTGGCCTATCAATCAAGATTTAATCCATGAGGCCTCTGTGTGGGCATGGCCTTCTCCTGAGAATACTGGGAACTCCTGTATTTCCTCCTTGGAGGCAGGAGACCCTTCTCTTTTTGACGGTTACTCCCTGGGAGACATTGCAGCTGACAAGACACATGGAACTACCCTAGTGCCCTGAGCTGGAGAAGCCACATGGTCCTACCCTGATGCAACCAGGCCTCCAGAGCCAGAGAAGCCACGCAGAGACCTCTGCCAGTGCTGAAATGCTTACACTGCCACTGGATCCACAAGACTTCCTATCCACTGGCCTGTGAACCTCCTGCATTCAGCGTCATTGCATGTATTTCATGAGTCTGAAGAGCCCTTTATAGATTGGTATCAGACATATGGGTTAATATCAGACTTACGGATTGATCTGGACTGGGCTGAGATGTTTTCTCAAGATTCAATTGTTCTTGTATGTAAACCTCTTTCTTACCTACATATGAGTATCTATGAATTTGTTTCTCTAGTCTACCCGGACTAACACAAAGGCCTTTCCATTCATCCCTTGTCATGTGCCTCTCCTCTCTGAGCCCTCTCTTCTTCATCCTGAACATACCAGCTTTGGTTCAAAACCCCATCGTCTCATGCCTAAATAACTCCCTCAATACCTCCCTATGCTCCTGCTGGGAGTCCAGTCTAACCCACCCCCATGCTTATCAAGAGAAGCCTCTAAAAATAAGCCAGATCTGTTATCACGATGCTTAACACTTCCAGAGGTTCCCTGCTGTTTAAGGCACATATCCAACCTGAAAACCTTCTCTGCTGCCATTCCCCACCTGCAGTGCTCCTTACAGTGAAGTCCCTCGAGCCCGAGAAGTGCTTTAAACACATCAGTCACACCGGCCACTGTCTTTTCCAACCACGCTAGCCTCTAACCCTGAGCCACTCTTCTCCATCACCTCTGGCTGAGGAATTTCTTTCAAGAGGCAGCTGAGATACTGCTGCGCCTGGTGTCCCCTGTACTCCTCTAGGGAAAATGTCCCCCGGCCAAGCCCCATGAAGTGGCGAGCGCTCCTTGGCCTTTGTCCACCTGTCTGACTTCTATGTTCGTTCTTGAGTTCAGGGTTGGGGGCTCAGAGACCAGGCACCGAGCTTCTCCTGTGTGTGGTGTTAGTTATTCTGAGACATGGTTCTGTGCCCGTGTCCCTCACCCCCACCCTTCCTCTCTTCTTTCCACCCTTCCTCTGCCCTCAACACCACCCCCCTTCTTCCTTCCAACGAACATTGGCTGCCAGAATAATTTTGAACTCTTTGGAGGAACACATAGGTCTGTTTCTCAGAGAAGAATGAAATTTAGGGGAGCTGGTAGGAACCCTGAGTTGACTATGATCCCAAAAGCTGGCAGTTCAGAACCTTGAGAGCACATAGGCTTTCTACACCCATAAGGAGTCACAGAAACTCGTGGGGCAGTTCTACCCTGTCCTATGGGGTTGCTCCGAGTCAGCAGCAACTTGATGGAGGGCAGGGAGTTTGGTTTTTGGTTTATCATATTTCTGGAATGACAGCATGAGGAGCTGTCCTCGCCCAGCAGAACAACCCTAACGATTTCAAACTTGAGGTCTTTGGACATTTATTCTAAGGACATACGGCAAATGAAGCACCGTTCTATCTCCAGAAAATGGGCTGCATCTCAGTAAGAATGGGGGGAGTTTGTGGCATCTGGGCCAAGGCTTTCTCCCTCTCCATGCTCCACCCGGTGCCGATAAGAACGGGAGGGCCCCTGTCCCTGGCTCCCTGAATTGAGTGACAGTTTCTCTCGGGAAGGGGCAGGCCATCAGTGTCTCTGACCCTAGCATCTGCTCCATGTTGCTAGAAGCTCTGTTTCAAGGATGAGCACTGAGTGCTTGGGGCTCCCTGCCTCCTCTAGTTCCCACTTGGGGAGCAGAAAAAGCCCCATCCCCAGCTTGGCAGGAGAGATTGCCCTTCTCCCAGCTCACTCATCAGCTGGTGATGCCACAGCAGGAGAGGTGAGCTGAGAAAGTGGAAGGCTACTGATCTCCCACCACCCCGGCACCTTACTCATCTCTCCCCCATTCTCAGCTCAAGAGCAAGGGTTTTGAGGTTCTTCCTGGAAGGGAACCCAACATGGTACAGTTCCCCTGCAAGGCAGCCGGGCAGTTTCTTACAGGAGACGTGCGATTTTACCAGCTACATCATGTACCAGCAGCCACAGGCCTAGGGATTCACCCAAATGAGTAGACAATGTATGTCCGTACCCAAACCTGCACACAAATGTTTATAGCATAATGGCCCAAACTCAGAAGCAGCTATGATATCCTGCTAGAACTGAACGGATAAACAAACAGCGGTGCATCCACACAGCGGGGGTGTTATCCAGCAGTAAAAGAAATGAGCGATTGAGCCACAGAAAGACATAAATGCATATTGCTGAGTGGAAGAAGTGAGTCTGGGAAAGCTACTTATGGTCAGGATCCAACTGTATGACATTCTGAAAATGGCAAAAGGTCAGAGAAAGTGAAAAGATTGTAAGAGGGGGTGGGAACCTTGGGGGGGGCGTGGAAGTCAGGAGGATAGGTGCAGGTCAGACGTTCTGCAGAACATTGAAATAGTGAACGTGTGGCATTATGCATAAAGCAAATCCCACAGAACTGTACAATCAAAGAGTGAGTGTAAAGTCAGTGCTGGGCTTTTATGATGAGCAATGTGTCAGTACTGGCTCACTAAACATCCCCCGCAAATGCAAGGTGCTAACGATGGGAGAAACCACGCACAGTGGGAGAAGGGGTGAAGAGGCTATTTGTGCACACCCGTCCTTTAAACTGAAAGCTGCTCTGTGAAAATCAAGCCTACGAAATCAGCACAGAACAAAATAAAATCATAGCGATGAAGCAAAGCAAAACCAAGAGTGCCAGTACAGGTGGGTATAAAAGATTGAGTAATTATACATTCTATAACCTAATCAAAATGCACAACACCCCAAATAATTGCTATTAAATAATAGTAAAAAACAAATATCTCCTCTCCTTTCTTCTCTTAACTGATTTTGCAAGCACTTGTACAAACTGCATGCATGCAACTGTACTGCAGGCCTCTAACATATACAGATACGATATGACAGCATGGAGGAGGTGAGGGAGGCAAAATGGTACTGGGTAAGAAAACGATGCCAGTTGGTAATTTGAATGCCCAGGAATGACAAAGAGAGCCAGGAGTGGGAACTAATAAGGGTAATATGACAAGCTCTGTAAATATACCCTTGTTCTCTTTTCTTCATTCGTCTTCTTTAAACTATGTAGATTTACATAATGTAATAGCTGCAGTAATTATTGTTGGGTTTGCAACATGTATAGATGCAATATATATAACATAGAACAAAGAGGGGGAAAAAGAGAGTTGTAAAGGACCAGTATTTATAATCAACACATTAATGAGCATACTTCTGAAGTAAGTTCTGATAAGTATTTTAAATCCTAGAGTGACCAATAGGAAATAACTCAAAAGTATGTCATGAAAGAGTCATTAGAGGCATTGAAATGCTGCAGTAAATACTTTCTGTGTCATGTAGAATAAATCAGTGAAAGAAGAGAAGAGTAACAGAAGACAGAAGACACAGGAAACAAAAAGTAAAGTACAAGTCATGAATCCAACTATAGCAACCATAGCATTAAACAAAATCAATCAATAAAATGCCCCTGCTTGATGCTCGCTCTCATAAAAAGGTCACTGAAGATTGTGGTGCTATAGAAATGTGAGGTGAAGAAACTAGATGGTGCTTGGCTATCTGAGGCCTTAAAGGCTTGTCTTTAAAAAAGGAACTATCTAAGCGAGGCATCAACCAAGTCCACAAGGAAGAATCACACTACCCTGTGTGATGCAAGGATTGTAAATAATAAAATCCAAATCCAAACAAGGGAATGATACTAGAGCTTAAATTATGAACGCCGACTTGTAAGTGGCTGTGGATGACAATGGAAGTCCAAAATCCATTTGCAGGGTCCACCCATGGATGAAGGCTCTGGTGAATAACACCCCCACCCCGCTGGCCCTAGCTGGGTGATGTGATAGCCTTGTTCCCAGAAAGAAAGCATTGGAAAGTCGATTGTGGCAGATGTAGCCAGGTTAAAATGTAAAATCTTATCATTTGATCTCCCTTTTGACTCATTTTAATGTTGTTTCAGTTTTTTTTTAAGTGAAGTGTAACATACACATGCATTCAGCCCCTGGTGAATCCCCTCTGACCATGGAACAGGGATGTGAATAGCCTTGATATCATGTAGAATGCGCTGGAAAGTAGATTATTACAGATGTAGTTAGGTTAAAATTTAGCACCTTGTCAGTTGATTTCCTTTATGATCCATTTTAAATTTGTTCTTGTTTTGAATAGTCTCTGCTTTTTTTTTTCAATTGAAGTTTTTTTAGTCTTTTTTACTTTGTTATTATTGACAATTAAAAAAAATGCTTTTCTGTATGTGAATTCCAGGATAGGTAAATCTATGGAGACTATAATTGGATTAATGATACTTTGGGGGCATGGCAGGGGAGGTTGGAGAGAAATGGGGAACCAGTAATGATAAGTACAAGAATGAAGAAAAATGTTCTAAAACTGATTATGGTGTTGATTGTACAGCTCCTCTGGATGTTACCGAATGATTTAATTGTATGATAGGTGAATTATAGATCAATAAAACTGTCAAAAAAAAGAAATAATAATAAAAGATCACAATGAAAGATTCAGTCAATGAGAATTATTAAATGTAAATGTGTTCAAGCAATCCAATCAAAGAGAAGAGATTGTGTGGTTGGGTAAAAATAAGATCTAACTACATGCTATCTATAGGAGATGCACTTGATATTCAAAGATATGAGCAGGTTAAAAGTAACGGAAGAGAAAACACACAGTAGAAACAGAAAGTGGTGGGAATTTGGAGGGGCTGTCTTAACTTCGATAAAGAGGGCCGTTTTATAATGCTAGGATGGTCAGTCCATCATGGCGATATCATAATTGCATGCATGGCCTAACAGCCGAGCTTCTGGAACACACGAAGCACGTTCTGGCAGCATGGACAAGATAAACCGGTAATTCAGCAAGACTTGGAGACTTGGACACCCACATTGAAAAGTGGGCAGGACCACTGGAGAGCGGACGACAAGGAAGCGGAAGACTAGAATAGCACGGGACCGACCAGATCGGACAGACGGGATAGAGCACTGTCCAACCACAGCAGATGACACGAGACTTCTCCCGCACACAGGAAACATGCTCTAGGACAGACTGCTTGTCAGACCATAAAACAAGCTTCACTAAGCGTAAAAGGATTACAACTGTACACAGTGCACTCTTTGATCATCCACTGGTGGTCACAGGGCATCCTAGAGCAGGCAGAAGCATCGAAGGGGCCAAGAGTACAATACCAAAGCCATGTAACAAGCAGGAAAGGGGGTACAGGAGGGAACTTCAGGGTTCAAGATTCAAAGCTCAGGGTCAGAGGTCTAGGAGCAATTGTACATAGATGACAAGCTTAAGGCAGTCACAACAACTAATGGTCTCACAGGTCAATACCACCCAGATGCCTGCTGGGTAGCCCCTGCCTAGCACATGGGTCACAGACTTCTCCAGGGGAGCACTGCAGGCTGATCTGTCAGAACGCCCAATGGGAGGATCCTCATAACTTGGCCTCAAAACATTCCAAGATGGAACCCTTGGAATTGTCCTGAGATTAGCACAAAGCAAAACCGAGGAGCATGATTAGGCAGTGATGCTCCCTAGGGGATGTAGAAAGTGCTGGATCCACAGAGGAGCCAGGAAGATTGAGCAAACAATACATTTGGGGGCAGGAAAGAGGAGCACTATGATTTTTGTCACCTAACTGGGCTAACATCTATGGTTAGATGCTCCCACTGTTTTCTGTAAGTCACTTCGGAAGGAAATTCTACCAGTCCTGAAAAGGACCACTGAGTAGGCACCTGCCTTCTAATTCTCCTGAAAAGTGTGAAAGCGGATGCCTTCCCAGAATGCAAATACGCTCCCAGGAACCCACGGGCACTCGTAGTCCTTTAGGCAACGCTGTAGGCTCCCTTAAGGTCAGATAGATGGCTTTGAGACAATGATTGGATTCTTTCTTGCAAGGAATGCCACCCACCGAGGTCTTCTTCCCCTTGACCTCTTAATTCATATCGAATAAGTAAACTTAACATTGAGCTGCGATTCGATATTACAAGGCCCGGGATGCCAATGCTCAGGCCTTGAGTTTGCCAGAAGTTTGCAATCCCTGGTCCAGCAAGATTTCAGGATGCGATCTGGAAGTATTTTACATGCTAAAAGAAATGTGACACCCCTCTCTCCTCTTTTCATTTCCTTCTCTCCTTTTCTTCCTCCCCCCTAGTGTCTGTTATAGCTTCCACATTTCTTCCTTGAGGCGTGCTCTGCCAGCACGTGGACCCGCCTCTTCCTGAGGAAGGTCGGGCAGTGGGCGGAGTGGCTGAATTCGTCGCCTATGCATGTTTTGCTCTTGGGTCTGGCTCCATCCTCTCTGACTCCCTGACCTTTCTTTCCATGATGCCTCTCTGGCTCAGGCCCAGTCCTCTCCCTGTCTGCTTGCCTGGGTCTGAGTTTGAGTGGCCCGGGTACTCTGGGCCAGCTGCCCATGTGGATCTGCCATAGTCTTCCTGGGCAGGAATACTAGCCCCATGGCCAGGGCTGGGCACTCCATCCCTTGAGCTGTACTTATTTGTGGTTGTATGATCGGTCCTCCATTCATGAAGCCACATGTGTTCAGCACATGTGTGCCCGTGAGGGCTGCAGGCTACTCTGAAACCCCTGGGTGTTCTGACCCTCTGTACCTTTTCACAAGCAGGAAAGAGGATGGTAAATGGCCTCTCTAAGCATATCTGAGGACGGACTCAGGCACAAAAGATCTAAGCATAATTCAAGCCATGTACGCCTACCAGTGAAATCACTTTAACTCTTGATCTTGACAGAGCTGTTGGTTGGGTTCCTACATGGAAGGGAAGCGTGGGTGTATGGCCCTTCCAGAGAACGAAAGAACAAATGACCATCCAGGAAACCCCAGGAAGGAAAGTAAATTCTCAATCCATGGCCTTCCCCTGCTTTCATTTTTGTGAAGTAACCCATGTTGCTGACACACCAAGTGTGATCTGAGAAGACGTGCTTTGTGTGTGTCCTGTGGCTTTGAGTCCTCCAGATGCCCTGCTGCTGATGCTGGGAACAAGGGTCCAGGGTTGCCTGCCGCTGGATCCGAGAAACTCAGTTTATTCTCAAGCACAAGACAGGGGGAGACAGCGAGGTTGACTACCTCCAAACTGCTTTAAAAGTCCAGTGAAAATCAGCAAGTTCGAGACCTTAAACTTGGTGACGAATAGCAGGTTTTACACGATCACAGGAAGCCATTAGCAGACCTTGCAGTGATCATAGGATACAATTGGTGCTCTAATAACAGGACAGAAAAGGCAGGTTTTGCAATGATCACGGGAAACTGTCCAGGGGTCACAGGCCACCATCGCTCGAAGCTTCATGCACCCTCGTTTATCTAAATTGGGAGATGTTTCTGGACCTGGTCTTACTAGACCACCCCCTGCCCCCCACCCCTACCCCACCCGAGGCTTCCTGGGTAATGTCTCATGCTTGGGTGCTTATCATCTTTTTCTTTTTTTTAAATCATTTTATTAGGGGCTCATACAACTCTTATCACAATCCATACACACATCAATTGTGTAAAGCGCATTTGTACATTCATTGCCCTCATCATTCTCAAAACATTTCCTCTCCACTTAAAGCCCCGGCATTAGGTCCTCATTTTTCCCCTCCCTCCCCGCTCCCCCTCCCTCATGAGCCCTTGATAATTTATAAATTGTTATTTTGTCATATCTTGCCCTGTCCGATGTCTCCCTTCACCCACTTTTCTGTTGTCCATCCCCCAGGGAGGAGGTCACATATAGTTCCTTGTAATCGGTTCCCTCTTTCCTACCCACTCTCCCTTTACCCTCCTGTTTCGCCACTCACACCACTGGTCCTGTAGGGCTCATCTGCCCTGGATTCCCTGTATTTTTAGTTCCTATCTGTACCAGTGTACATCCTCTGGTGTAGGCAGACTTGCAAGGTCAAATTCGAGTCATGGTAGTGGGAGCGGGGAGGAAACATTTAGGAACTAGAGGAAAGTTGTATTTTTCAACGCTTGGGTGCTTATCTTAATGGTCTTGCTTACCACCTGCCTGAGTTAGAACATCCTACTGATTGAGAAATTTTACTGCAAGGGATGGCTGGTGGTGGTAGCTTTTGGGTTTTAAACAAATTCCATTATATTTCTAGTATTTTGATGAACAGCAGGCCAACTCTTGCACCCTCAGTTGCTGTTTACCTGTGGGTGTCAAGTTGAAGAAGCAAAGCCTGCTTCGCCAGGAAGAATAAATGTTATATGAGGTTTTACTTTCTTTATATGGATTTGGAATGATGTTTATCAAAACTGGCTAAAATGAAAAGGTGAGAGATATGCTTCAGGTGTTTTGGCGTGTTGTTTTTTTTTAATCTCGCTTATCTGAAAACCCTCATTCCCCACCAGTCCAGGATAAAGGATGCTTCGCTCTGCTTGACGTACGGGTCAAAAGTGAAACAGAAATCAGCGGAAGGACATGCAGTGTGTTTATCTCGAACTTGACTTCCAGCCTGATTCCCCCATTTGCTGAGCAGCTCCTCCGATTAATTTGGTAACCCGAGGCTGGTGGAAAGCTCAGGCCACATGCTTTTCAATGAATAATTTTCTTTGTGGAAAATCCATTTGGGTTACTGATCCAGGACCATGATTCCGACTGGGACAACACCACCCACTTCAGTCCTTGCTGCGGCCTTCAGAAAACTTAATCCTCCAAAACTGAAACCTCCATGTGTGCTTCCTCCGAGCCTTCTCTCGTCTGCGTGTGACTTTGCAGGGAGACGGCAGGAACAGTCAGGAACACGCTGAAAACCCGGCAGCCATCGGCAGAGGAGCTCGTTGACAGGGTGATACTGAATGAGAACATTATTTTTTAAGAGTTTAAAGCATTTAAGACTCTTAGGCTTTTCATCTAAGCCATGATGTGGGACTGAACCAGCGGCCAGGAAAATTAATAAAGCTATTAGTGTTTCTGGGGTTAACATCACCTCAGAGCAACTTCTGTTCTTACTGAAGAGGTCTTACTAATTTGGGGCATCTCGTAACTAAGCTGGTGGTGTTGTGGGTTGTGGGCACTGTGCTGCCAGTTCAGACCACCAGCCTCTCTGCTGGAGACAGAGGAGCTTCCCATTTCCGTAAGAATGACAGTCTCAGAACCCACAGGGCCCGGTCTGTTCCGTCCTACAGGCTCTCGGTGCCTTGGAATCTGGATTCGACGGGATGGCACCGCGCGTGGCATGTCTCCATCACTGAGTTAAGTGGCTCACGTCAATCCTCCATATGATAAATGCTTCTTTGCCACGTGCCTTAATGAAGTCCATCGTACCGACTTTGTATTTCCTGTCAGGAGGCCAGACAACTGAAGATTTCTATGCAGTGATAATCACGAATCGCATACAAATGTAAAAATAGACCCTAATCATAAGCGGGTTGGTTGTCAGCTCCTCTTGTGAAGGGGCTGTGGTTTCAAACAGCATGACTTTCTTGTCCACAGGCCCCAGGATAGCAGAAGGCACCTTCTGCAGACCTCGGCAAATACTTGTTGAGAACTGTATGTGGTGAACGATGTGACTTGTGAATTGTGATAGTAGGTGGCAAACTTCTAGAAGCTAACTTGCAGTTGAACTGATTTACGGTGAACCAATTACCCAGGACCCTGTAGGATGGCTTCACAGGGAAAGCATCCAGAGGTGTTGATTACTCATTGACGCCTGTGAGTGGAGGCAGGAGGGTTACCGTGCCTTGCCAGCACCGTGCAAAAATGATCGTTGTTCTGTTGCCGAAGCCGGTTCCCTTTGCAATTCTCAGTGTCCAGAATTCTTTCCTTTAAGCAATCTTGAAGTGAGGTAGGAAACAAAGACAGAGAAGAGTCCTGGTTTGGGGTTCAAAAGACTCAAGTCAGGTCCTGGCTTTCCTTTATGCACCGTGTGACCTTGGGCAAGTCATTCATCCTCTCCAAGCCTGGCTCCTCCTGCTCCGTAAAATGGCTCGGTGGGGTGGGGTACCATGGAAACAACTACACTTTCTACATCACGGGGGTGTCCTGGGGAGAAACTACACAATGGACCCAGATGCACAAAACAGGCTGTGAAATGCTGAACACATGCTTAAGTTGTTTTCTCTTGACCTGCCATTTAAAACTAACTCTCTCTCTCTCCAAAACAACACAATAGAAATAGAACCAAAATGGCAAGTTTGCAAGAATTCTTCAGCAACTAAAATTCCATCAACAGAAAGTTTAGAAATATCAAGAAAACCCCATTCACATTGCCCCCACCTTTCCCCCCACCCCCACTACCCCATGTTTCTGAAATTTCAGGTTCTATCTTCTGGTTCATTGGGCTGCTGAACCACAAGGTTAGCAGTTTGAAACCACCATGGGAGAAAGATGAGGCTTTCTGCTCCAGTTAAGAGTTATAGCTTTCGGGCTCGGCCCCCATACCAGCTACATGGACAACTGCCCCTCCCCCCAGAAGAATTTATTTGAGAGGACGGCACTGAAGCTGCAGCTAGGGGAGAGGAGCATGTCTGACCAGAGCACACGGGAGCAAATGAAGTGGGAGGAAGAGAGAGTGGAGCACATCCTGGCCCACCAGTCCTAGAGGACGATATCCCCGCTCTGAACAGCCAATGCACAGAGTGGACCATATGGCTGATCCCACTATGAGACACGATGTCCCTTGCTGGCCCAGGGCCCTAAGGAGGACAACAATGGAGACTCAGTGTCAGGACTGGCCGGGACTGACCCCGCAACACAGAGGCAAATCACCAAAGGCATGCGCGGCAGAGCAAAGTGGGGAGCAGAGCAGGGAGCTCCCGAGGGAGTACAAAGGACAGACTCTGGGGCCAGAGCGTGGCACCCATCGGACCCAGAGGACATGCCTAGAGTTCAAAAATCAGACCTTGATCTATTTACAGGTTTTTCTTTCTTTAAAAATTTTTTTCTTTTAATTAATTTATTCTTTTATGGGTCATTAGTTTCTTTTTTGTTGTCATCACCGTGTTCTCATTCATCGTCTATCTTGCTATGGCTTGTTT
>NW_022107432.1:27205021-27206329 GCF_000313985.2 Echinops telfairi | reverse complement strand
GGCAAATGTTTTGAGAATGATGATGGCAACAAATGTACATATGTGCTTGACACAATGGATGTATGTATGGGTTGTGATAAGAATTGTATGAGCCCCCAATAAAATGATTTTAAAGAAAAGAAAGAAAATGTTTTGAAAATGATGATGGCAGCACATGTATAAATGTGCTTGATACAATGGATGTATGGATTGTGATAAGAGCTGTAATAGCCCCCAATAAAATGATTTATTAAAAAAAAAAAGAGCTACAGCTTTCAGGGAAGCCACAGGGACAGTTCTCTGTCCTGCAGAGCAGCTATGAGCCAGAATCAACTTGATGACAGTGGGCTTTTTAACTTTCTGATGTTTCTTTTCCTGCTCTCCACCCACCCACCCTGGCCCCCCTTGACCATCCCCTTTGTCTCTTTGCCCCTCGGTGTGGATGTGGCTCCTAGCGCAGCCATGGCTTAGCATGAGTTCACACTCTGGGGGTGGGGATCCGTGATCCCCCATTTTACAAGCTTTCCTGTAATCTGGCCTCGCTCATCCCCAAAGTTAGAAGGGGGAGCCTGGTAAAGAGGTAGGTAAACAGGTGCTTCTTTGGGGGTAGGCTGTGTGTGTGTGTGTGTGTGTGTGTGTAGCTGTGTGCTAAGTCATTCACGTAACTGTGGGCCATGCAAAATGGTGTTGGGTCTTCCTGACTTCTGCTCTCGCTCCCTGCCCGACGTCTCGGCGTGGCTTCCGGCTGACGAGATGGTAGACAACAAACAGTTGGCAAAGGTGTGGCTGGAGCATGTGATTCCGTAACATGCATGAAACTAACAACCAGATGGCCCAGCCCGCTTTGCTCGTGGCTCGTGGCATTCTGAAGTGGAAGCACACAGAAGTAACAAACAAGGAAGCAGCGAGCCCTGGGCTTGGAATCCCAGCCAGCGTCAGTGGGAAGGAGCTGCCTTCTCGGTGGATTCAAAGGAGAAAGGAGGCAGGGAGGGGCCCACGCGCTGGGGCCTTATTTCTGTCTCTCTTCCTGGCCTGCTCCTTTAGTTCTACAAAAAACACCTGGCGCCCATGATCCCTCTTTGTTCACCCCCGACTTGCTGAGCCCCATGGAGGTGCTGCCTGCGAAGAAGCACAGAAAATAACTTTCTGACTCTTGGAGCACACTGCATTTTATCTTTGTACATGGTGCTTTTGTATCTGCACTTCGAGCTTATCTTACTTTATACTTCTTGAGGGAAGGATCGGATCTGATCTAAGGTTTCCAACTCTGGGTGGCATTTATTCAAACACTTACCTACACAGACACACACACACACACACACACACACA
>NW_022107432.1:27200201-27204029 GCF_000313985.2 Echinops telfairi | reverse complement strand
GTGGAAGGGGCAATGATGGAAAGGCCAATTCTTCAACGAGGCAAGACTCCTGCATGAGTGAGGGGTTTCTGCAGGACACTGAAGGTGACAGCGGCAACAATCAGAGAAAATTAGATTATTTCTGTCTATGTAACCTCATACACACTCCTCAGTAGACATTGCTGTGAGAAAATCAACCTAATTTTGTTATTCACCAACCAAGCCCTCCTGTGCTCTGGGGGGGGGGACCCCTGGGGGGTACAAATGAGTTTGACTGCTAACTGAGGTCACAGGTTACAGTCTACACAGGCATGCCTCAGAAGAAAGGCCTGGCAATCTACCCCCACCCCCACCCCATCCCCCAAATCCGGAGCCATTAAAACCCTGTAGTGTGCAGTTCTACGTTGGAGCACATGGGGCTTCATGAGTTGGGGTCATTGGCATGATGGTAACTGCCCCCGCCCCCTGTCTGTCTAGTACTGGGCCTGTGATTTCACAGGTAAGGAAATGGCAGTTTCAATGAGAGGGTTTGAGGACTAAAGGGTGAATGACAAGGGGGTGTCATCATGAGTGGTGACTCTCCCATTAATTAGAGACCGGGAGTCTGCTGAGAATGGTTGTGAAGCCCAGTCATAGGGAGGGAGGAAAGGAGTGCTGTACTCCAACTCCCGTCTGGGCTCACAGTGGGAGGAGAGCCCAGTCTTTGTAGACCTGTCGTCCCCAATCCGGCCACACTTTCCTGCTTGACAGATGGGGAGGCTGATCCCTAGAGAAAGGAAGTGGCTTTCTGTGAAGGTTAGGTTTTATGTCAACTCGATGTACTTGGGTGAAGGTAGGGGCAGGGCCCAACCTGTCAATTAGGTTGCAGCCTGATGACATCTCCTTGGGGGTGTGGCCTTCTGTATAAGGGAGACCCTGAGCTGAACTGAGCTCTCTCTTTCCCCTTCCCTTTCTGTTGGCTCTAGCTCTTCCGTGTGGTTCATCGGCCACATGCCGATTTCAGGAGCCATCAGCTGACTCCTGACCTTGGATTTATTCAGTTCTGTATCCTCAGCCAGTGGCCCTACTGATTCATCTTTCTGCTTCCCGTTCATCAGCTTCTACAGCTGCATGAATCAGGAGAGGCCTTCAGCTTACAGCAGACCTATAGACTTGAACTAGACTGGGCTTACCTACATCTACAACTGTGTGAGCCCTTTCTCCTTCTGTTTTAAAGGCATAGACTTCACACGTCATACAATACAAGCATTCAGTCATATTTAGAAGAATTGTGCAATCATCACCACAGTCAATTTCTGAACATTTTCTTCTCATACTCACTGGTGTTAGCTTAGCCCCCATCCTCCCCTACCAGGCCCCATATCCAGTTATGGCCTCGATAGATCTACCTCTCCTGGGTTTCACTGGCTTTCTTGATAGAAATCTCTTCCTATGGACACAAAATACAAGTGTCACTGGGTCACTGGCTTTGCTTTTTCTAGCGAACTCAAACTAACACACTCGCCTAAGGCATCATTAACCAAACCAGAACCCACATTCCATCTCCGCCCACCCAGGCTCCTTCATGACCTTGTCGGTTCCCTGGAGATAACTGGAAAAGTCAGGATAAACCAAATAACAAACGGTCCAAACACCCGATGTTGGTCACAAGTGTTAACCATCCCACCCAGCTCCTTCCTCTTCAACCCCACGAGAGAAACGAGGAGTTTCTCATGAAACAGCCAACACACATGAGACCGTCTCCTCCTTTCTTTCTGGTTCTCTGCCTGCCCTTGGGTAGGTAGGTCAGGGATAAGAGACAACCTAGGAGCCCCAGTGGTGTTGTGGTTACAAGTTGAGTTATGATTCTTGTGGTTGGCAGTTTGAAACAACCAACAGCTTCGCAGGAGAAAGCTAGGCTTTCTACTCTGGTGTCAGTCTCAGAACCCCACAGGGGGCCGCTATCAATCAGCACTGACTCCATGGCAGCGAGTTTGCTTGGTTTCTGCGTGGTCTGAAGGCGAAGAGGCCAGGCAAAGATCTAGCGAGGGCACAAACTGTGTAAACCACACAGAGACTATCGCACCCCCTTCTTGTAGCTGTTGAGTGTTCTCCCTTCCACAATGGCTACTGAACCCCCTGCCTCCATGCCCGGTGCTCACACCCTCCACCCAGCGCCACTTCAGATGTCTGCAGCTGAGTTTACGAGGAAACCGTGATAATTGAAAAGATGCCCCACACGATACATCGCAAGATGAGTCCTCATGCCAGGCTGTACCTTAGCCTGGCATGCCAAGCTTTCCCTTCCAGCACCGGAAGGGCAGCATCGCACTCATCACAGCACTCTCCAATCCGTTGATATAAAGCAGGTTTTAAACTAGAGCATGTCAAGCATCTGAAAGGGAGCTAAAGTGTGCCCCTAGAATTAGGGCACGGTGAATGTAAACGTTTCACTGCTGTTCCAGGCTAAACTTCATCCAAGATTCAAAGGAGAAATGTAAGGGCAGTGACTGTAATATCCAGGCTAGTGGCCCTAAGAGAGAAGGGAAGTGGGAGACAGCCTACCAGCATTTCACCATCAATAAATGAAATGAGACAGGCTCTGGCGGAAGTCGTGGTACCTGGAAGTGACTTTTTGTGGTGACTAGCTCCTCTATTCATTCAAAAAAGCCCATGTATTGAATTCTGACTCTGTTCCAGGAAGCAGGGATAATCATAAAGGAAAGAAAGAACCAAAGAAACTGCCAGGTAGCACGCTGTCTAGTTCACAGTGTGCTCAGATGGCTGTACACAGACATAAACCAGTAATTTCAGTACAGCGGGATAGATGGTGGCAGGGACAAGGGCAGAGTGCTATGGGAACACTTTCCAAAGACACAGCATGGAAGCTCACCGCTGCCCCCACTCATTCTGTGCATTTTATACCCACCCCAATGTCCACACATGCACAGCTCGCTTTTATCTCCCCTATTCTATCGAAGGGACCCCTTTTCCATCTTATTTGGGCTGTCCACAGGGCCTGCTCTGTAGCAGATGCTGCATACATAATGAGGGCCACAGCTATTGGTGGAGCAGCTGGTCCCTCGTGTCAGGCCAAACACAGAGGCGGCTTAGGATGATGAATAAAGTCATTCCCACAAACTAGGCGGTTGTGCTTGAGGGAAAGGGAAAGGCAGAGTGTGATACAACCATGAAAGCCAACAGGAACCAAGCCCCTGTTGGAACACAGAGCCGGGAGTGATGGGCTCTGCTTGGTGGGGGGGCGGGGCTTGGGAGGGCGTAGAGAAGGTGGTCTAAGGCAGAGGACGGAGCACAGGGAAAGCGCGTGCTGTGGAAGATCACTCCTGAGAAAATGGAGGTCCGTGGACTGTCCAGAAAGCTAGAGGCTTAGACAGACCAGTGATGTGGTAAGGATCCTGGGCTTCACTTTCTTTCTTTTTTAATCATTTTATTGGGGGTTCATACAACTATTACCACAATCCATACATCCATTCATGTGTGGAGCACATTTGTACATTTATTGCCATCATCATTCTCAAAATATTTTCTTTCTACTTGAGCCCTTGGTATCAGCTTCTCATTTTCCCCTACCCTTGCCCCACCCTCCCAAATCCTTGATCATTTATAAATGATTGTTTTTTCATGTCTTACACTGACTGATGACTCCCTTCATCCACTTTTCTGTTGTCCATCCCCCCTGGGAGGGGATTATATATAGATTACTGTGATCGGTTCCTCCTTTGTCCCCCCACCTTCCCCTTCGCCTCCTGGTATGGCTACTCTGAATGTTGGTCCTGAGGAGTTTACCTGTCCTGGATTCCCTGTGTTTCCAGCTCTTATCTGTACCAGTGTACATGCTCTGGTCTAGCC
>NW_022107432.1:27198172-27200101 GCF_000313985.2 Echinops telfairi | reverse complement strand
GGCCTTCAACTGATGTGACCAAGAGGTATGGCAGACGCTGCATGGCTTCATGTCTGGGTCTAGCTTTTTAGAAGACTAGCAATTCCTGGCCCTTCTTCTGGGAGTCTTGATGCTCCCACAAAGCAGTTTGACTACAGCATTAAAGAACTACAGGAAAGTTGTATGTTTCATCGGTGCTATACTGACTGGCTCATCTCTTCCTTGTGACCCTTCTGTAAGAGGATATCCAATTGCCTACAGATGGGCTTAGGGTCTCCACTCCACACTCCCCCTCATTCACAATGATAGGATTTTTTTTCTGGGTCTTTGATGCTGGGCTTCACTTTCACTTCTACTATTGATTGGTTGGTAGAAATGGTTCATTTCAGAAGTGGCAAACCAGGCAATCTTCCCAGAGTTAAGCAATTGTGGAGGGACTTCCGGTCAGCCAACCTCGGTGCGGTTTTCCTCTGTACAAAGCTTCCTTGCCCATGCATAAACTATGGCGTGATGGTTCCCCATTCCCTGAGCAAGCCACAGGGCACGGGGTAGGCGCATCTCATACACTCGGCACAGGACTGTGGCCGCGATGCTCTTAGCATTTCAGGCGGGGTGGAATCATCTTGAAAGGATCTCTCAGTTATTGAAAATTTAACTTCTATTTCATTCTGGCTTTGGGAATTTCACAACTCGGTTTGGATTTTGCAGTCCTGGATTTCCCCTAAGGAGGGTAAGGAGAGTCAATAGTCCACGTGAAGAAACAAACTTTTCTTATCGAGGCAAATGGCTTTATTTAGCGATAGAGTAAGCAGAAAGAACATAAACAGGATTTTATCAGAGCTTTCCGCTGACCCAGAAAATCCCGGAAGTCCCATTTCCCCAGTCAGATTTAGAGGGATCGGTTCATCTTCTGCGCTGCCCACCCAGTGTAGGCAACCCTGGTAGCCAAGTAGAAATATCAGTAGGTGCATGTCAGTAATGCTTAGTGTCTCTCATAAATGCCTGTGAGAAACACGGTGGTTTTCTGCAGAGTAAGTCACCCATGCATTGCACACTCAGTCTCTGAGTGCCTTATTTAATCTCCACAGTAATCGCTAGCCAAAGAGAGCGTTATGAATTCTATTTCTAGATGCAGGACCAGAACGTGAGTGGGAATAAGTGACTTGTCCACTGCTAGTGAATCAAGGTGGCAGAGAGGGACCAAAAGTGGTGTCCCCAGGACGGGGACATGGGGTTCCTCTCTGGGACCGGACAGAACCAGTACAACCTATACACAGAGTCCATGAGATGAGCCATTGCACGGACAGGCTGACTCCCGAGAATGAATCCAGGAAGGAAAGTCCTGGAAACCTAGCCAAGATACGATGACAAGTGAAAATGCTCACACACCCATGCCACCTCTGACCCTTTACCTAAAAGTATACCCTCCCTCCCACCCCCAGACCTCCTCAACCTTTTATTCCATTCCAAAATATGACCTCACTGCCAGAGAGTCCATGCTAACTCATAGAGACCCTAGGGGAAAGGGCAGAACTGCTCCGTGAGTCTCTGAGGCAGTAACTCCTACAGGAATAGGACGTTTCTTCTTTCTTCTGTGGAGAGGCTGGTGGCTTTGAGCCTTGCGGCTAGCAGCCCAACTTGTGAACCACGACTCCACCAGGGCTTCCTCTTTATTCCCTTCTTTTCTTCCTTCAGAGCATTTGAGATGTAGCTGCTTACCAGACCATTAACAATCTCACCCATTTGACGACGAGTCTCTTGAAGGCTGGGGGCCGTGTGTTCACTCACACTCTGGTCCCCAGCTCTGAGAGTATGGATGGGCGCATCACAGACGAGGCAGTGATGGAAGCTACAGCTTGGTGATTCTCAAGCGAAGAGTTTAAAAAATGCCCAATACCTGTTCCTATGCCCAGGGAGTCTGGTCTCCCACGTCTCTCATTGGTAATCTGA
>NW_022107432.1:27193329-27197284 GCF_000313985.2 Echinops telfairi | reverse complement strand
CCAACTGGTTCATTCTGGTTCTACCCTCTGCTGAGGATTTGCCTTTCCATCTCAGAGAGACAACGAATTCACACTCCATGGTTCAACAAGATGCCCAGGTGATTCTTATGTTTACAGATGATCTCTTAGAATTCCCTGGAGGTGGTGTTGTTAAAATGTAGATTCTGATTCAGTCTCTCCAGGAGTGGAAAGGCAAAGTCTCAGTTGGGGGCCCAACAGGACTGCACTGGTTCAAAGCCCTGCTACAAAGCACTGGATTTTGGTATCATTTACTAGTGACTTGGGTCCAAATGATATGTTCTGCTTCTGGCTCTTCTTTTGGTGGAAGTAGGACACCTCTGTCTCTGCTAGATACTCTCTCTCTGTTCATATCTCTTATAGTATAAAAGGTGATGTAACTCACACCCCAGGGAAGGCCAGGGCTGTTTAAAGGGCTAAAGGGGGTTACACCCACCTTTCACCATTGCTCCGCCATTGTGAAGAATGCTGCATGGGGTGTGCATTCAGGTAAGGGCTATTCTTTCTCTAGGGCAGCAGTTCTCAACCTGTGGGTCTCGACCCCTTTGGGGGTCAAACGACCCTTTCACAGGGGTCGCCTGATTCATAATAGTGGCAAAATTAGAGTTATGGAGTAGCAACGAAAATAATTTTATGGTTGGGGGTCACCACAACATGAGGAACTGTATTAAAGAGTTGTGGGCATTAGGAAGTTTGAGAACCGCTGCTCTAGAATATATATAGAGGTGGGAATTCTGGATCACACTGCATTTCTATTTCTAGCCTTCTGAAGAAGTGCCATCCCATTTTCCATTGTGGTTACACCATTTTACAATTCTCCCAGCCGTGTAGGAGAGTTCTAATCTCTCCACAATCTCACTTGTTTTTGTTGTCCTGTTTTTGAATCAGTGCCATTATTGATGTTGTCAGATATTATGCGATTGGACTTTTGGTTTACATCTCTTAAACTTTTTGATTGTGACCTATAGACAATAATGCATTTTCCAGACAGAACACCTACATATGCTTTAGGAATACCCTGAAGTTCAGCTTTGTCTTCGAAAGTCAAGTAGCAGAGTACCTAATGTAATATTTCTGGAATCCCTGAATGTGTGAGAAATCAGAGACAATGTAGTTATATAATTGGGATGAACCCAACCCAGCAATGCTAACTATTATCAATATCTGAATATTCACTTTGAAATATAAGTAAAGTATTCCAACTGTAACACAGTGACAGTTTTTTCTGTGCCTTATATATGTGTATATGTTAATAAAAAGGTGTTTTATATATATATATATATTATCCGTAATTTGAATTATAAGTGCATCCCTATTAACTGTAAGACTAAGATGTAGTATTAATGATTGTGATGCTCCACCCCTAATCATTTCCCAAATATTTACTGTAAACAGTGATTTCTTAAAAACTTTATTTTATTTTTATTTCTTATAAGCTTTATTATTTCTTATAAATGGATTGTTTTTTTATAAACAAGAAGAAATAATATAATTGCTAGATTATGATTAACATTTTATCTTTTCAAAGCCAATATAGTTTTATAAATTTAAGAAACAATAAATGATAATAGTAACAGAAGTGCAGTTATATTTCATTCTCATTTTAAAAATTTAATTTTGTTGTTGCGAACAGATACATCAAAACATACACTATTTCACTGCTGCAGTGCTGCATACAGCACAAGGCAGCTATGCCAGTAATCTCCAGTGCTCAACACCACTGCAGGAACCGCTGCCTGGCCTCCACTGTGATCTGGCCTACAAGGGTAATTCTACCCAGCATCTGTGGGACCCTACACCAAGTGGGCACACCACCCTGCTACCTTGAGGTAGGGTTTGAACTCTTCCAGCCCCATGGTCAGGTGATCAGGCCTCAGCCATCTCCTTACTTACTATTCTTTTTCTTCTCTCTCCCTTCTATCTTTCCCACCTCAGTCGGTCTCAGCAGGCCCAGTTGTTTTTTTTTCTTTTTCTTTATTTTTCTTCTTTCCTTTCTTTTCCCTCTTCTTTCCCTCTCTTTTCTTTCACACTCCACTGCTGGCTTCTGGGCCACAGCCCTCTGCCTAGGGGAGGAGCAAACGGCAGGGAACTCATGCCTGCCCTCTGTGGGAGCAGGGCACACCATACAAGGCAGCGGTGACAGCCCTTTACAGCACTCCACACTGCAGAGGAAACCTCTGTCTGGCCTCTGTGGTGATCCTGCTGACTAGGGCAATTCCGCCCAGCACTGGTGGGACCCTACACCAAAAGGGCACACCAACCTGCCACCTTGGGGCAGGGTTTAAACCCCTCCCCCCACTGTTCAGGTGATCAACGACCAGCTATTTCTTTGCTCTTTATTTTTTCCTTCTCTCCTTCCCATCACAGTCTATCTCAGTGAGCACAGTTGTGTTTTTTCCCTTCTTTCTCTTTCCTTTCTTTCTTCTCACTCTTTTCTCCCTTCTTTCTGTTTCTCCTCTCCCTCACTTTCCTTCCACATGTCACTGCTGTCTTCTACTCCCCTAAACTCTGCCTAGGGCAATTCTGCCCACCCAGTGGGGAGAGCTCCAGTCAGCCCCCCCGTGGCAGTGCTGCACATGATACAAGGCAGTGCTACACATGGCATGGCACACGGCTCAGCTATCTATTTATTTCTGTCTTTTCTTCTCCTTTTATCCTCTTCTTGTCTCTTCTCTCTTTCCCACCACAGTCCCAGAAGATTCCATTTTTCTCTTTTGTTGTTCTATTTTTTTGACTCTTTGTGGTTCTTTTGCTGTGTGTGTGTGTGTGTGTGTGTTTGCTTTTTATTTTTGATCCTGTCTTTGTTTTCTCCTTTCTCTCTTTTTCTTCTCTTCTTCCTCTCTTTCCCTTCACCAACCACTACCGGCATCCTGGCCACTCCCCTCTGCCTAAGGCAACTCTGACTGCCTAGTTGGGGAAGCTCCCACCCACACTCGTTGGCTTTGTATGCAGCTGGGGAAATAATGACCGCCCTCTGCTGCGCCCCAAATGGCTGGGGGATCTCCACTTCAAACAGCTAGGGGAACTCCCACCTACACCCCAAGGCCATACAAGTGACTGGGGGGAACTCCTGTCTGTCGTTTGTGGTTTCCAGGCTGCTACAGGAACATCCACCCAAACTTCACGGTGACTAGGATAATTCTGCCTGCCATCCACAGTGCTCTACACCAACAGGGTATACCCACACACCCTCCGAGGCATTCCAGCTGCAGAGGGAAACACCACACGTCACTCGAGGTGCTCCAAGCCCCATGGGACACACCAATTTGCCTTCCTGGGAGATCAGCTAGTGAAACGCCATCCTCATGGGCCCACAACCACCTGACCAGCGTCCCATTAGAGGACTATCCAACTCACATGCCAAATAATGGAATACTGGTTGGCTAGGGTAAGAGTGAAACCACAGGAATATACATCAGTAGCCTGACACTCCAGTGTAGCTAACTGCAGGTAGTTTGAAGAAGCACTCAAATGAGTCCCCCAAGACAGAGCCCAGCGCTCTTAGACTCCGGAAGATGGTGCCGTGGTCCTCTAAAAAAACCTGTAAACAGCAATGAGCCTCAACATCCTCAATGAAAAAGCAGGAGAAACAGAAGACAATGCTGGAAGAAGTCATGAACCTAATGACGTCCATAGAAGACCTGCCACAGAAAAAAGTCTTCATAATGCTGCTTGGAGTCATACAGGATATGAGGGAAGCAATACAGATAAAGGATGAAATTATAGCAGAGATAAAGGCAACACACCAAAGGGAAATACAAGATTTAGGGATGAAATAACAAAATCCAGTAGCAAATTAACAGACTTTGCCAACAGACTTGAAGAGGCAGAGAATCGCACCAGTGACCTACCTAGAGGATAACCAGGCAGACTTCAACAGATAGGAAAGGCAGTCAAATAAGACAATCAGAGAAGCTGAAGAAAACCTGAGAGCCAT
>NW_022107432.1:27189299-27190981 GCF_000313985.2 Echinops telfairi | reverse complement strand
ATTTCCATCAACAGATGAATGGATCAAAAAACTGTGGTACATACATACAATGGAGTACTATGCATCTCTAAAAAGCAGCGATGAATGCCTAAAGCATATTTCCACATGGGAAAAACTGGAAGAAATCATGCTAATGGAAGTAAGCCCAGCACAAAAGGGCAAGTACAACATGAGTCCACTGAGGTAAGCTTTAAAAAAATTCGGCATAGGGAATAAGCTACTATATACATACATCCCTGGGGTGAAGTCCAGCTACTATGGCAGGGGCCTAAACCTATCCAGGGATATAAACAATAGCCAACTAAATAGTAGGGGGAAAGAAAGAGAATTTTTAAAAAGGCATGGGTGGCGGGGAGCAGGGCACTAACCACCCCTCACCCACCAAGGGGAGGGTATTGTTTATATCTCCGCAGAAGAAGGAGTGACCAAGCTTCAATCCTATGGGCCAAGATGTGAATACAACATACCAGCATGTACCAGAGAACCAATAGAGAGGTCTTCAGGGCTGGCCCATATCCCAACTATGTAGACACCCCCCACACACACACCTCAGAAGAATGCACTTCAGAAGACAGTACTGGGGCTATTTAGGGAGAGGGGCACGTCTGATTAGGGCACACAGGAGAAATGTAAAGGGATGGAGATGGAGGGGAGGACATCCTAGCCTACTCAGGCCCTAGGATGATATTCCTGCTCAGAGCAGACAACATACAGAGAGGACCATAGGGCCGGCCTCACCACGAAACACAACATCACTCACTAAACCATAGCACTGTGGGGGGCAATACTGGAAGCACAGTGTGGGAATTGGGTACAATCTGACCCCGTCACACTGGGGCAACACACTAAGGGCATGTAACAGAACAGCAAGGGGAGCAAAGTGATGAAATCCCTGGGGAATACCAAAAATAGACTTTGGAGACAGAATGTGGCACCCCATCAGACTAAACTGGAAAACACTCGTAAAGGCCAACAAAGAGACCTGGAAGTATTTACAGGCTTTTCCATTTTTGTCAGCGGCTTTCTTTTGCTGTTGTTTTTGTTGGGCTTGACTTTGTTGTTTTCTTTGTCTTTGCCTGGTTTTTGCACTTATTAGTGTATCTGCATGTCTATCTAGATAAGATAGGAGGGATAAATGATTCGGAGTTGAAAAATGGGAGCAATGGCTCCGGGGGAGATGCTGGAGAAGGGGAGGTGGGAGAAACGAAGTGGGTGGGCCCAACACACGGACAGGGAACAACAAGTGAATTAAAGTCAATGGAGAGAAGGGTGTAGGATACCTAGTGGAGCTTAATCAAGGACAATGTAGCAGTGAGGAATTGCTAAACCTGAAGGAAGGCTGAACATGATAGTGGGACAAGCGGAAAGTAAAAGGAAATAGAAGAAAGAATGGAGGCAAAGGACATTTATAGAGATCTAAATACAGACATGTACATATGCAAGTACATATAGAATGAAAGGAGAATAGAACTATGTACTCATATCTATATGTTAAGAATTAAGGTTACAGATGGGCATTGGGCCTTGACTCAAGTACTACCTTACCATAAGAACGCTTTGTTCCAATAACCTGGCATTCTGTGATGCTCACCTTCCCGACACGATTGCTGAAGACAAAATGGGTGCATAAGCAAATGTGGTGAAGAAAGCTGATGGTGCCTGGCTATCAAAAGATAGAGTAT
>NW_022107432.1:27186769-27187830 GCF_000313985.2 Echinops telfairi | reverse complement strand
ATCTGTGGGGTTTGGGGTTTTACATAATCTGTCTAAGCAGCTGCTTCTTTTTGCTGTTTTTGTTGTAAATACATTTAAACACAGCTTTTGCCCATTCAGCTTTTACTGCTGTACAACTTACTGATATCAATCACACTAATTGGTTGTGCAACCACCCCACCCTTAATCGATGTGATTTCCTCATCAGTTTCATCATTTTTCTTTAATGCATGAATTAATTCACTTTTTTGGTAACTCAATTCAATTGAGATGATTAGTTTGCCCAAACCAAAGAAGAACAATCTGGGAATCCTGACATCTTGTGAGGATGAATTAAAAGCAGGCTGTCAGTTTCGTCACCTCCAAGTGTCTTGAGAAGCAAGCACTCCAGCTCTTGGGGGCAGCAGCATCCATGCTAGATCATCTGCGTGGACTCTGGGATGCCTCATCTAGGTGCCCCCGCAAGCCTGAAGGACCTAGACCCCCAATGCCTGGGAGTGCAACTGGTTGACAGACCTCAGAGGTCAGCCCGTAAATTGCCCTCTTGTGAAGAGTCTGTCCCCCACCCACAATCATACTTCTTTCTAAGGGCAGCTGTACTACAATACCAGTAAGTATATGCATCAAAACCCAGCCACCTCTGTCCCGGGATGGGACATGTCTGGAGGGCCTTCCTAGCTTGAGAGCTCTGTGCGGGGCCAATGGAGGCCTTTGTGGAGCCTGCATGGCAGTCCAGCCTCTCTCACCGCCTGAGCCCACTCTCTCCCGTTCCCCCGGTGGCTGCTGATCCCAAGGCCATTCCCTACAATAATCAGCTCTGATTCTGACAGTGGAATACTTTTGCAAATGGGGAGCTTAATAGGCTGGAAGCAATCTAATCACTGACAGTCTGGGATGTGATTATTTCTGCCTTACAAGGTCATACTTCAGAAATCAAAGTAAATCATGGTAAACACAACTGTAACAGAACACTTGCCATGTCACCATTCTTATAGCATGTTCAGGACAGTGCATGAAGTTATATTCATCCATGTCGTTCAAGCATCACCCTTCTGTGTTTCCTTAATAGAAGTGAGTGTCCC
>NW_022107432.1:27161714-27176245 GCF_000313985.2 Echinops telfairi | reverse complement strand
AAAGAGGAGAAGGCAACCAGCCCTTGAGCAAACAGCACAACGAGGGAGCTCATTTGAAGAAATGAACACACACACACACACACACACACACACACCCCCCGAACCCCAGACAATGAGATCTCAAGTAGAAGGGCAGGGAACTTGAAGAGTAGGGTAGGCAATAAGAACTGGGACAGGAGCAGTGGTATTTCAGGGCCTCCCGGTGGCAACCGTCTCGAGGCTGGAGTGTTTTCCCTGGTGGTGGGGGTCACAGAACCAAGGAGACAGCTGCTGGGGGAAGCGCATGACCGGGGATGAGCCGACAAAGGTCTTACAAATGAGCAAAGCCAACCCCACAAAAAGGCACGGATACAAGCCTAGAGGAGCTGTGGCTTGGTATAGTTACCACTCATTTCAGAAAGGAAAATAAGGTCTTAAAGAGCCGGGCCCAGACGAGAGAGAGAGAGAGACAAAAAAGCAGACGGTGATGGGGGTGGGGGGATGCATTCGGAAATGAACTACTGGTTGTGTGTCGGACACATGACATTTTCGTTCTGCTTATCCTCCGGCCACATTTCACCCTTGGATATATGTAAAAGTTCTTACTAAATTAAATGGAAGTTAAATGTGCATGCTCAAAGGACAAATTTGGCCTGCAGTATCTAACCAAGGATATTAATAAAGCCATAGAGGTGAAAAGGATGGCGGGGCCTGCAGAGTTCTGGTTTCAGATGAGAAATAGTGGGGCAGAGAGGAAGCACCCCATCACTCTCTCCCTTGGAGACGCTCCGTCTTTGTGCTCCCTCACATCAGCACATCCTCAGGGATGCTTCCACGTGGCACGGAAGCATGCTGTATTCCAAGTAAACCTTTGGATCCATTTTAGCCAGAAGCTTCTACATCAGTGGTTCTCAACCTTCCTAATGCTGCGGCCCTTTAATACAGTTTCTCATGTGATGGTGACCTCCCAACCATAAAATTATTTTCATTGCTACTTCACCACTGTCATCTTGTTACTGTTATAAATTGGGCGACCCCTGTGGAAGGGTCGTTTGACCCCCAAAGGGGTCCCAACCTACTGGTTGAGAACCGCTGTTCTACATAATCCAGAAGCAAAACCGATAGTGAAGATAATCAAATAAAGAATTGTACATGCTTGTATTCCAAGGGAGGGAAAGGTGAGTGACCCCTCCTTAATTGATGAATGAAGTGGTGATGCTGTAGGGAGACAAGGTCTGGGTTAGGGTCCTAACAAGTGGTTTTGGAGTGTTAGGTCTCTCACCAGTATGTAGGATGATTCTGTGCATGTAACTAGTGATTTCTCTGTGCTAAGCCAGGGGAACCCTGGTAGCGTCATGGTGACGAGTTGGGCAGCCATCTGCAGGGTCAACAGTTCAAAACCAGCAGCTGCTCTGCAGGAGAAGGATGGGGCTTTCTACTCCTGTAAAAAGTTACAGTCTCCAAAATTCACAGGGGAGCTCTACCTGTCCTATAGGGTTGCTATCAGTCAGCATCCACTTGATGGCAATGAACTGAGACTGTGCTAAGCCGGCTATAAAATAACATGGCTGGCTGACAAGGTCTCTCAGGTGTTTTCTAGACTGAGTATCCGTTGCTTTTATGAGATATAAAAATATCTATGAATGTGCTCTACTACCAGTGAAAGGCAACGACAAACAACAATGAAAGGGAGAAAGGAGGATCCTGGAAAATCTCAGAGGAAAAAAACAAGCACACCCCCCACCCCCACCCCACTCCACTGAATAGAAGTAATAATAAGGACATGACTAGTAATCACAACAGTCACTATGCCAATGTCTAGGAGCCCAGGAGGCACAGTGGTTACGAGTTGGGCTGCTAATGGCCAGGTCGGCAGTTCTAGTCCCAGAGACTCAGAGGGCTAGTTCTAGCCGAGTCTATGGAGTTGCTAGGAGTCAGCACTGAGTCCAGGGCAGGGACTTTGGTTTGGATTACAGTATACACATGTCTGGTTGCATGGTAGGCACGTGGCATTTATCACCCCTGACCCTCATCACAATCTGTGTATTAAGTGTGGGAGACGGCATTTTCCAAAGATGTGCTCAGCAATATCTCCCATTCACATGCTTTTCTGGAACTTTCTCCTTTCACCCTCCACCAAACCCATAAACCAAATTCATCATCACCGAGTCTATTTAAAGCGAGAGTGATGCTGTAGGATGAAGTAGAACTGCCCTGTAGGGATTCCAAGATTGTCAACCTTGGTGGAAACTGGCTGCTATGTTTTTCTCCCACAGAGCAGCCCTGTGGGTTCAAGCCCCCAGCCTTTGGGTTAGCAGCTGAGTGCTTTTAATCACTGAGCTACGAGGGTTCCTATCATCATCGGGAGGTGGAGTCTAATTCCCTTCTTCACTCTGGTGCAAAGAGAACATGGCAGAAGTAATGCTGCCTGGCTTCTCAGGCTAGGCAGCAACAGCCAGTGCATCTTCTGCCTTTTGAGCTGGGGGATTCTCTTTTGAAGCCTTGTGTTGCTAAAGAAGCTCTCCGGATGTTTATATGTTAGGGACTGGTGGCCATGTTATGAGGAAGCCCATGCAGAGATCCCACAGAGAGGTCCCGAGATGGTCTTAAAGAGATGCCCAGCACCTCCTCTCTCTACTGTTCCAGCTCCAGGCACCTTCTGACCGTAACCATATCACAAACCCTAAGTCGGAACAACCTGCCGAAGCCTCCACAGACTCCTGATCCAGGGAAACTATGAAAGATGAAATGATTGTTGGTGTTTTAGCCAGTAAGTGTGAAGTGACTTGTCACTTAGAAACAGCTAGCCAGTGCAGATTTAGAGCTACAGTGTTGCTCTAAGAAAAACCTGTAACACGGGCACTGTCTCTGGGACTGGTCAGCAATAGGAAGCTGGGTCTTAAGAAGACTGGTCGCGAGCATTAGCAGGGGCCATGAGGGTGCTATCAGTGAAGGTTTCAAGGAAGATAAGGTAAAGATGATTGCGCTGGAGGAAAGGAGACCCTTGTCATGTAGTATAAAGTTAATTGTCACCAGTCATATTGTGGAACACATGCAGTGGGATTCAACAACATCGCTCAAGAGAGTTCCAGAAAGAGCACTGAGGGTGCTTGCTGACTTTCAGCTACTAACATTAAAAAAAAGAACTGCCAAGTTTTTTGTTTTAGTAGAAATGGGAAGAACTTTAAAGGGCCTAGAGTAAAGATCTAAGGTGACATACCTCCTAGTTCCTCTCATACTGATAAACATTCTCCTAAAGGTTTTCAAGGCATACCTCAGAGATTTTCCTAGTTGAACAATAGGACTTTTAAGGATCTTTGGGACATTGGCTCACAGTGGACTTACAAGAAGCCCAAAGAAGTGATATAACCTTGACGAGGTGGAATGGGGTGGGGGGATAGAGAAAGTGTAAAATGTAAAGCAGTCCTTTTACAGATTGGGAGTAGGCTGAGAAGGTTTTGCTCCATTGCAAACAGTAGAAAGAATGTCTCAGACCTGGGGCCAAAGGCCCAGAAGGCAGATGCAAGAGTCAAGGAGAACAACTCCCAGGAAGGAGGACTGAGCGCTAATCAAGAACCTGGTACCATGGGCCTAAGTAGGTTTCATAAGCAGTTGCGGCCCCATGCCTGGTGTGGACCTTTTGCTGGCTCATTCTGAATGGGAGTGTTTATTACCATGGTGCTATGTCACTAAGCCTGGCACGTCCACTGTGTGTAAATAAGCAGCTCAAGGAGAAGCACACTCACAGTGGCCCTGTAGGACTGGTAGAACAGCCTCAGTGGGCTTCTGTGACTCTAGCTCTATGTGAGCAGGAAGACCTGTCTTTCTCTGACTGAGTGGCTAGTGTTTCAATCTGGTGACCTTGTGGATCAAAGCCCAGCGCCTACCTACTATGCCACCAGGACCTCCTACTCATGGAGACCAAAAGAAACCACACTTAGACCCGATCCAGGCGTAAACGCTCTGGACTTTTTCATTAAAAAAAAAAAATGTAACCAAGCGCCAACCATTTCTACATTCTTCACATGAATAGTTCAGTGCCCAGAGCTTAAGCGCCTCATGTTGTTCAACCATCACCCTTCTCCACGCTCCAAAATTTCCATCAAAACTCTTTATTTTTATAGGCACAATTATAACCTGAAGTTCAGAGCCTGTCATAGTTCATGTCTTGGTTTCTTTTTGTCCTTGGCCTCACAGCCATTCCAGAACGTACAGGATAATGGTTCCTGCATGAAGCTGGTCATTTCATGTCTGAACACTAGCTCCTCTAGGGGAGGGATGAAGCTTGTGTCCACCCAGCACCTCGATCAAGGTCTTACACATATGAAGCACATGTTAGATGTCTGATAATGGAAGCAGTGAGGAGAGTCTCATGTTCATCCCTCTCCATATTCCAAACGTAGGGAACCTGTTCCTCTTGGCCACCCAAGTCTTGGTGCCAACACTGTTAATGGCTCAAAAACAATTCCTCTTTCTGCTGGGCAAGTCATATCACTGCCGCAGTTTAACAGACAGGCCCAGTAGTTCAACCCCTTCCTTTTACAGATGATGCCATGGAGGTTTTACTGGCCAGTGGGATGATTTACCACAAGGTGGTTAAGTGACCCGCCCAAGGTCATGAAATTAATGGCACAGCCCAGACTAGAAATTCCTCCTGTCCTTTCAGCCCGTCCTTTCAAATCCTTTTTTGGAGAGTCTACTATTTGTAAGGCACATGTTAGATTCTTTCCTTTGGATCCTCACTAACTGACTATTCAGAGCCCTGGCGGCACAGTGGTTATGTGTTTGGCTGCTAACCACAAGGTCAGCAGTTCAAAACCACCAGCTGCTCCTCGGAGACAGATGAGGCTTTCTACTCCCATAAACAGTTACCCACAGAGACAGTCCTATAAGGTCACTATGAGTTGGAATTGACTCAACGGCAGTGAGAGCTGACTGTTCACTAGGATCAGGAAGTTGAAGGGCATTTGGAATCAAGAAGTAAAAAATTTGGCTAGACTGGCTTGTTGAAACTATTGCTGTTTAGTTTGCCTGATAGTTTGGGTTGTTTATGATAGCCTGCTGGTATAATGGGTTACACTCTGAGCTACTCATCACGAGGTTAGTGGTTCAAAAGCACCAGCTGCTCCATGGAAGAAAGATACGACTTTGTACTCAAGTATAGAATTACAGTCTCAGAAACCCACAGGGGCAGCTCTGCTCGGTCCTATAGGGTTGCTATGGGTCAGAATGGACTGTGGCAGTGAGTTTGGTTTGGTTTTGAGCAGAGTGCTACAACCACAGGTTATCAAGAATTGGCTGAGTTGGCTATTTTCCAAGTAGAATATCTTTCTTATTCACATGGCTCCAATTTGTCCAATTCACCTCCAAATTGTTCAAAATTCATTTAATTTAAACAACCTCCCTCCCTCCCCCCAAACTATAGCAATTCTTACTAGCTGCTTCGGCCTGTGTCCTGCCCTTTACCTACACACCCATCAGTCTCAGCAAGATGGCACTCAATTTGCAGCTCCTCCTGGCCTGCAGAACCTTCTCCTGGTCTCCCTCTCCACACAGCTTGGTGAGGCCTTGGAATCCTTTATCCAAACTTCCCCATGCCTGGCACCGTGCCTGCTGTTGTGCAATTCCCTACGTGAGGAATAGTCTCCATTTCCAAGAACATTAAGAACTTTCTGGATATTCTTGGAAAATTTCACAAAGGAACCCACTTCCTCTTTAATCCTCCAGGGACTGCAAGATGTGGAAATAAGGATTCTCCCATCTTTAGCACTTTCTTTTCTGTCCAGATGGTGAATCATGACCTGACCTTAGCTCAGAAGGTAAGCATTCACTGGGCATGCGGCTCCATTAGTGGGCTATCATGCACTCATGGTCATTTGTGTTACCTTTTGAGTATATGCCACTGAACAATACTCTGGGAATCGTGTTCAATTTTAGTCACTTGCGTGTTTATACTTCCTTAAGAAGTATCTAAACTGGGGGGGAAAAAGGCGTTTTAGTCACACGAGTGACAAAGTACTATACATTCAGACTCAATCATGAACAGGTAAATAATTACAGGTGTTTTTGGAGTGCTAGAGAAAGAAGCCGTGTTGGCACAATGGTCAAGTGCTTGTCTGCTAGCTATAAGCTCAGCAGTTCCAGCCCGTGAGCCGATCCACGGGAGAAGAGCCTGAAGAACTGCTCTCGTAAAGACTGCACCTCAGAAAGCCCCATGAGGCTTGGGCTCAACACTGCCATGTAAGGCCATATGGGTTGCAGTGGACTTGAGTGCACCCCACAACCACAGAGAAGGGACAGGCATGTGCCGAACGATATCAATGGAACTAACGCTCATGCTACCATGCTGCACTTGCTAGTGCACAAATAAATGCCTCTAGAACGCCGACTTTTCCAAGGAAAAAGTGACACTGTTGTCAGGTGCTGACGAGTCCTGCGTCCGTTCTGCCCTACAGTGACTTATGCATAACAGCAGGGGACCCTGCGTGGTCCTGCCCCATCTTCACAAGCGCAACGGACACATTTTAAAGAATGAGGTATTTTATTCTTGGAGGTGAAACACAGGTGGATACTTTCTCATTTTCTATCCTTGCTCCTGACCTTGTAGGGGGAAAAAAAATCTAGGCAAATGAGTGGTGAGGTAAACACAATAGAAAATAGTTAGACATCTCTCAAGCATACCTGTTGGGACACCACAGACACAGTCACACACATTCATTAAGGATGAGACCACACCGAAGCCACAGGAAGCCACAGAAACCCTCTCAGGGGGCTGAGCACTCATCAGAACCCTCTTGGACCACTTTCCAAACACACATGTTTCCTCGGGGGATGTTCTTGGGGAAAGTAGAGTTAGGGACATCAAAGACCTTTGGAGTTGCCAAATGTATTTGAAGAAAGGAAATAAAGGTGGAAAAAATCTGTACCGGCAGCCCCCCACGCCCCATGTTGGTGGTCACCCCAGAACAAACTAGTCACCAGTAGCATTCTCGGCAGATGAGATAACGGCATTCCCAAACAGCCACAAAATGGACAAATGACTGCAATTAAAGCGCTGTTTCCACAGAGCCCTGGTTCTTTCAAAGCTCCTATTCATCTTTATAAGTGGGAGGGCAACTGCACTGGCTCGGGCTGGGCTTCTGCTCTTAGGGCTGGATTCAGACCATTAACAGTCCTCGAGAATGCCAAGATGTAGCAACCGGAGCCGCCAGAGAGAGCAGCAGCCCGAGTGCTGAGCAGAGGAGGGAGCCTCCGGGACAAGCAGAGGGGCAGAGTGGACTCTCTGGGCACTAGGCACTTGTTCAGCAGCACTCTTTCTCCCAGCCCCAGCTCCACCCTAAGAACGAAGCTTCCCGCAAGCAGACAAAGCGACCCGCATCTTTACACTTGGCCTTCCACTCTTCAGTGGCTGCCCAAATGTCTCATCCCAGCATTCCTCGCTATGTTCCACACCAGGAGTCGGCACACTGTGGCTCTCAGCCACATGCGGCTCTTTCGGTGCGTACGTGTGGCTCTGAAGTAAACCGGACAAGAGCGGTTGAAGGCTATTATTCCGAGTGTGGTGATTCCACTTGTCTGCAAACATATATTTATGGCTCTCGGGCAATTTTTAAATGATTGCGAGGGGCAGGATCGGCTCTTCCTTCTCCTTTTCTGGACTGCTCAAGGTGTTATGCAAGCAAGCAGGATGGCAGGGCACTCTGATCCAATAAGCCAACAGACGATGGGCGAGACAGAACCAATCGTTGATGCCGGGGGCAATCCTCGACCCTTAGGAGTTGAACGCCCAGCCTGAGTCTCTGGCTGGTTCTGAGCTCAGCTGCTAATGGTGAGGTTGGAGATTCAAGTCCTCCTGGAGGCTTCTTGAAAGAAAGGGCTGGCTGTATCCTTGGAAAACATCGGCCACTGTAAACCCGAGGGAGCACTGTGACGCATACTGGGGGCCGCTGTGAGTCGGAAAGGACCCGGTGGCAACTGGCCGGTCTGAATCTTCAAAGAAGGGCACACACTCCACTGTGTCTAATCAGGTAGCCTCTCCTTCATTGAGTTTCTCCCCGGACGAGTGTCCCAGGGAACGTACTGCAGGAAATTCTTCCTTTCATAGGCGGTAGATGCTCTACACCTTTTAAGCTGCACTGATAGGAAAAAAAAAAAATCTTACCTGCTTCCACTTGTAAGCCTTTGCATATTCAACCTCCAAATCCTCGAAGAGCTTGTGCATTGGGGCTGCGGACCTGTGTCCTAGCAGGCTGACTCTCCCCTACAGCTCCACCAGGGCTCCTCGTGCAGAGGGAACATCTTACTCCTTGGGTTTTCTTTTCCATGTTACATGGTCTTCCTCTGTGGACTCTCCTCTCCTGTAATTGTTACTGAACTTGATTGTATCTGCTTTTGAAGCCTGCCTGTCGTCCACACTCTCTGAGCTGGGAAGGCATGCCTGTTCCCTAGTTACCCCCAGGGGCTGGAAGGGTCTCAAATGTGGAGTGGGCCTTGGGAGCTGTTTGTTGTACAGAATGAAAAATGTTCACCCACAGGACACGCTTCTGAGTCCCTTTAACCACCCTGCACCCCCTCTATTGGGCTTGTTTCAGGTCACTGATTGCTCCCCTCCAGAATGGGGTGCCTAGGATAAAGCTGTCATCTCAGAGGAGGTCCAACTGAGGAAGAATGGAGGGCACCCCTATTTCCACCTGGCCAGGATCGCGTCGGCTTTAGTAGCAGTCATCATCTGACCCTGTTGGCAGGCCGAGGAAGGTCTTTGGGCTCAGGGCATGGTTCCTCCTGGTTGTCATTGGTTTTTCGATTTTTTTTTTTTTTTTAATTAACAGCTTCACTGAGATGTAATTTACAGAGCACACAGTTCACCCACTGAAAGTGTGCAGCTCAGTGGCTATCAGTACACTCCCAGAGTTGGTTCCCGACACCACAATCCAAGCTCACACCCCCTAGCTACTGTCTGAGGGTTATACTGTTTCCTGGAGTCCTAGACGACCACTAATCTGTCTCTGTAGGTGCTCCTATTCTGGACACTTCATATACATGAAATTCTCGGCCGTCTTTTCCTTAGCATGATGTTTTCAAGGGTGATGCGTGCTGTAGCATGTATCAGCACTTCCTTCCTTCTTATGGCTGAATAATAGTTCACCGCCCAGCTAGATCACATTTTGTTCATTTGTGCACCAGTTGATGGGTTTTGGGTTATTTCTACCTTCTGGTTATTATGAGTCATGCTGCTATGAACATCCATGTGCATGTCTTTGGTTATATACTTAGGAGTGAGTCACATGGAAATTTAATGTGTACCTTTTTGAGAAACGGCCAGACTGCTTTCTAAACTGTCTGCACCAGTTTACATTTCCACCAACAGAGAATGAGGGCTCTGATTTCGCCGTATCCTCTCCAATACCTGCCTTTTCGATGATCACCACGCGAGTGGGTTTGAAGTGATATCTCCTTATAGTTTTGATTCTCATTTTTCTATGACTAAGGATGGTGTGTGTGTGTGTGTGTGTGTGTATGTGTGTGTGTGTGCTTTTTTGACCATTTGGATATCTTCTTGGGAGAAATGTCTGTTCAAATCCTATTTTCCAGCATTGAGTTACTCGTGTTTTCATGACGGGGGTTGGAGAGTTCTTCCGATGTCATAGATGCTGTAGTCAAGTGCTGCCGAGTGAGTCCCAGCCCGGGGACCCTCTGTGCAGCAGAATGAAACACTGCCTGCCTGCCATCCTCACAATGTTCTTACGTCAGAGCCCCTCAGCGCAGCCCCTTTGTCACTCCATCTTGTGGAAGGCCTTCCTCTTTTGCACTGCATGCCACTTTACCCAACAGGATGCAAATCCCTGAACACGTGGCTTACAAATACTTTCTTCCATTCTACAGGTTGTCTTTTTACTCACCCACGTGTCTTTGGAAGCATACACCGTTTTAATTTTAAAGAAGTCCGATTTATCTAGTTTTCCTCTCGTTGCTTGTGTTTTTGGTGTCCCAGCTTGAAACTGCCATCAAATGCCAGCTCAGAGATGTTTATCTCTGTTTTCTTTTCAGAGCTGTGCAAGCAGCTCTCAGGTAGTTTTTCGGTCTTGGATCCACATGGAGTTCATTATCACAGGTGATGTGAGGTTGATGCTCAGCTGCATTCTTTTTGCATGCGGATGTCTGGTTCTTGGAATACTCTTTCTCCCTTGACTTGTCAGAGGATCCTTGTGGAAAATCAATTCACTGTAGACAGGGGCGTATCTCTAGACTCTTCAGTCTAGTTCATTGATCGATGTGTCTATCACTATGCAGTGTCACTGTCTTGGCCACTTTCAAATGCACCGTAGTGCCTTTTCAAACTGCTGTTGTTTTTCATGATTTTTGGCTACCTGAGCCCCTTGCATTTCTATGTGAATTTTGGGATTAGCTTGTCAATTTCTCCAAAGAAGCCAGCTGACATGGTGATAGATAAAGCACTGAATCTATAGACCAATTTGGCAAACGTTGCCATCTTAGTCAGGCTTAATAATATTAAGCCTTCAGATCCATGAGCAAAGGATGTATTCCCATTTATGTAAATCTGCTTGAATATTTGCCCCCTTCGAGGTTCCCGGGGGGTACAAACTCAGCTACTACTAAAAAACTTGTGGCTTGAACCCACCCAGTGTGCTGTGGAAGAAAGGTCTGGGAATCTACTTCCACATCGATTATAGCCTCTACGAGAGCCCTGTCGAGTTCTGTTCTCTCTGCAGCACAGAGAACTCCGGTCTACCCTGTAGCACATGGGGTTACCAAGAGTTGAAATGGGCTCATTCACAGTAGGTTTGGCTTCACCTTTTCCAACAATGTTTTGTAGCTTTCAGGACACAAGTTTTAACATATTTTTGTTGTTAATTTACACCTAAGTATGTTATTCTTTCTAATGCTCTGTAAATAGGGTTGCTTTATTGTTTTCTTTCTTTCTTCTTCTTCTTCTGGTTATTCATTGCAAGCACTTAGCAATACAATTGATTTTTTTTTTTGGTGGGCATTGATCTTGTACCCTGCAGCCTTGTTGAACTTATTTATTAGCTTTAACAGGTGATGTAGTGGATTCTTTAATTTTTCTATCCACCAAATCAATCACGTCGTCTGGGGATAGACATGGTCTCACGTCTTCATTTCCAATCCGGGTGCTTTCTGTGCTACTTGCACTTTCACACGGAGAGCAAAAGGTTACCTTTCTGCCCCCCACCCCCTCCCTTAGTTCTGTTACTTTTATCTCCTAGTGCCACTTCTCTTGGTTTGGCCAGGGCCTCCCGATTTACTTAGTGTGGCGTTCATCTTTGTATCCCAGCAGTTAGTGCAGGAACTGGTGCTATGTGTTCAGGACACGTTTGTAAGATGAAAATTTGGGACTGAGTTTGCAATTTGGGTAAGGAAACGGTCTTCTTTCATGCCTTACATTAATTTAAATATTAAGCACTATGGGTCCAAGGGATAGTTCTATGGCCCTAAGATACCAACAGGGGAGACCGTGGCCCCCAGACCCTCCTTACACAGGGTCAAAATGACACACTGCACAGCAGAGGGACGCACAGGTGTTCCTGTGGTGCTACACAGAGCTCCTGGGAGGCTCTCTGACTGCGAGTGAGGCCCAAAACAGAGGCAGAGCAGGGGAGAGGAGAATACAGGAAGAGGTGCTCTGTGATTGTCCACAACCAACCCCCGAAGCTTTCTTGGGAATTGATACTCCCTGCTTAGCACTAGGTGTTAAGGAAGAAGAGAAAAAGCCAACTCAGTGGCTTCAAAAATTCAATTCCACTTACAAAGATCTTCAAAGTAATTGTGTCATCTGTAAGCAGCAGGCGAGAACGTGTGAGCAGTTGGTGTGTATGTGATTCAGGAAATTTCATCAGACGGATTGATTCTGTACGCAAAATTAGGAAGCTATGCCCAGCGACCCTGAGCATTGGGCCGATCAAAGTCAAAAGCAGTGATGGCTTTGTGAGAAAATCCTCACCTTCTACCCAGAGACCTCGGGCTTCTTCCTGACCAATCCGCCGTCTATGTGGAGGTTTGTATGTTGCTATGATGCTGAACAAGTTTCAGAGGAACTTCCATACTTAGATGGACTAGGAATAAAAAAAGCTTGGTGATCGACTTATGAAAATCAGCCAACAAAACCCCTCTGGCTCCCCATGGTCTGCTCTGTGGCTCATCCTGGGCACAGCCAACTCCCTGGTAGCTAGCTGCAACAGCAGCCACACAGAAGACAGGTCTTTGCCTAATTTGAATGCATTAACAACCAACCGTCAAAGTGCCTAGTTCCTAATACCGTGCCAGCTATTTTTTGAGGGTAGAAATCAGCTGCAAGCAAGGCCTTCTTGGAATTCAAAGTCAATAATGATGGGTTTATAGAAATCTCACTCTGGAAATTAAAAGAAGAGACACAGGCAGAGATATGCTTGAAAATGTACTCAAGTCAGCAGCACACTCAAGCTAATAGTAGCAAAAGCAAATGCATAGTTTCCCTTGGGGACGGGGGAGTGCCATCCTGGAGGCAGGAGATGGAGTGTCCTGGAGCCAGGATGGGCTCTGTTGGCAGACTTGTGGGCACTGGCACTGGCTCTGGCTCTGGGGGGCACCACGCCAGAGGAACAAGGTGAGCGAGGCATCCCCAACAGGCTCGGGCAGCAGCAGACACTACAGAAGCCCAGAGGAGGAGAGGCGGCAGGCAACTGTCCTGACAGGAGGCAGTGTGAGATACTTGGTCAAGTGCAAACATGAAAAGCTGCCTGTGGAGAGTGAGGAAAAACTTTCACGGGGCTGGGGGACCCCAGAAGAAGAGCTGAGAGCCAAACATAACGGTCATTTCACTCAGGCTGCTGGGCAAACTTGAGCTAGGCAGGTACGAGTTGTCCCCACCCTACCCCCCACCAAACCAGTTTCCTTCGATTAGACTTTCCCCTCAAGACGCCACCTTGTTTTCTTTTCTCCACTCTGGCTAAATCCCCAACCTGCCTGCTCTACTTCTCCAAAGCCCACACAATCCCCGATTCATGACATTTTGGCTTTAGTCTCCACTACCGACTGAAGGGGCTCGACCTCGGGTCCCTCAGGTTCCACCATCGCATCACACTGCATTTGTCAGAGGACCGCAGGATGGGGCAGGTTGGCGGGGGAGGCAGAGCCTTCCATGGTTTAGACCACGTGTTTCAAACAGCTTCATTGGCTCCCAGAACCATCGTGGTCGTATTGCTAACACTTAGGAAGCGTGGACGCTGCTTAGGCGCTGTTTGAAACGTTATAGGGACACGCACACTGAAGACTGACAGTAGCCCTATGAGATATTCAGGGACTCCCCTGTGTCCTTGTGAGTGGCAGCGTCCAGGCACACAGATAGCCCCGGTGCTGTTCTTCTCCCGGGTCACCCTCACTCAAGATCTGAAGCTAGATAAAGGGGAGCCCCATTTGCCAGCCTGGTGGCCCTGTTGTTGCTGTCTGTTGTCAAGATGATGCTGACTCAACACGACTGCCTGGTAGGGTTCCCAAAGCTGGAGTCTTGCCAGATCTTTTCTCCCAGGGAGCTTCTGGTAGGTTCCAACCACTAGTCTTTTGGTGAGCAGCCAAGTGCTTAACCACTGAGCTAACCAGGACTCCTTGAAGTGGGGGTCAGCGGGTAAGTCAATCTATTTTTATGAAGAAACCTTGTTTAAAGGACCTGGCCCATTATGCAACATGTCCCGAGTCTACCAAAGCCACTTCATCATGGTGACTGACCCACGTTTCTACGCGGAACCCAGAAATGTTGAGGATGCATGTAGTTAATTTATTTTGTGCCTAAAATGAGCACAGGCCTGGCCCAATACAAGTTTTCTGAGCCTTTCAGAAGAGGCGCACACTGAGGGCTTCTGGTCCCATTCTCCCCCCCTGCCTCTCCCTTAATTACATTCCTTACGAAGCCCAACTCATATATATACCAAGCTTACAAAACCACCACCGTGCTAAAATTACTTCCAGGGTCACAAAAGAAAGCTCCCAGACCGGGGTTTGCAGCTCTGTCTTGAAGTGTCTGGCCTGTGGGAAGGCAGGCAAGGCAGGCCTGGGCAAGGAGGCCGGGCAGCCAAGTTCCACTCCTCCGCAGGGCAGTAGCTGGGTGACACGAAGCATGTAAAACTGCTCCTTCGACACCAACTGCTTTCTGCAATCTCGGTGAGTTCCTCAGTGACGGGAGCCAGCCTGCCAAGATAGCAGCAGCAGGACGCGGCCCAACATCAACACCCTGCGTTGTGTGGCTGACGCGCTGAATTAGTGTCAGCCTGCTCCCCACCAGTCTTGCTCTATAGCGACGCAGCAGCTCCAAGATAAACAGATCTGTCAGCATGAAAATTGGCGTATTTGTCAAAGACAGAAGTCAATGCGGTGTAAGCCCGCTGTCATGAGCCACGATGGAGGAACACCTTAAAGAATTGCAGGCTTCTGGCAGAGCCTTTGCCTGGATCTGAGGTTTGATCTCCTGGTGGCCCAGACAGATGGTCTGGGTGCCAAGGAAGGGATTATCAGATACGTTTACCAATCAATCAGTCATAGCA
>NW_022107432.1:27138748-27161065 GCF_000313985.2 Echinops telfairi | reverse complement strand
AGTCCATAAGTCTGATATTAGCCCATAGGTCTGATACCAATCCATAAATTCCACTTCAGACTCATGTAACACATGCAATGGTGCTCAATGCAGGAAGATCAGAGGCCAGTGGGTGGAAAGTCTTGTGGATCCAGTGGCATTGTAAGCATCTCAGTACTGGTGTGGGTCTCCACATGGCTCCTCCAGCTCAGGGCACTAGCATAGCTCCTTGTGTCTTGTCAACTGGAATGTCTTGCAGAGAGTGGGCATGCGTCCTGACTCCAATAAGCTATTCACCTCCTTATGCCTCCAAATGAGGCCATCAAGCTGTGACCTGATTGACAAGCTAAATGCCACCCCTTCACTCTTAAGTCTCAAATTGACAACAGATTATGGATGTACCATACAAGGTTAAGTAATTTGCCTGAAGGAGCACAGCTATGGAAGAATA
Source organism: Echinops telfairi (assembly GCF_000313985.2). Taxonomy (NCBI): domain Eukaryota; kingdom Metazoa; phylum Chordata; class Mammalia; order Afrosoricida; family Tenrecidae; genus Echinops; species Echinops telfairi. Next base: position 27,160,635 of record NW_022107432.1, on the reverse strand, counting down.
GAGGTGGAAAGCCAAATCCAGATCTTCATGACTCCCAAACTCAATGTTCTTTCTGTTGCTCTACAGTGGCCGGCCTCTTGTTGGTGTCCTCGTCTGAGTTTATGTTCAGATCCTATAGCAAGCTGTCCAGCTGCCTCTTCCGGGCCAGACTGCAGCTAAATACGTTTCACTTAGAGCCTGTAGCAGCTGCATCAGGCTTCCTCCTCCTCCTCCTTATAAGACCTCAGTGTGCCTGAGCCTTCCAAAGTCATGTTCCTGTAGCAGGTGCTGGCTGGTGGATGACTTCTATGGTGTCAGTCCCTCCTCTTCAGCAACTCCATATGGAGAAGCAGTGTTACCACGCGGCTGAGGGGTCACCAAAGGAGTTAGAGTCCTTCACTTGCATGGGCCTCCCAGGAGGGTCTTAGTAATACAGACATGGGGGTCACAAAATGTTGTAAAATTTGCAAAAGTCCGATATTGCTGTGACAATCAATCAAGATGCCTGGATCTTCCCACTCAAGTTCACACACACAACACACACGTCCCCGAGTCGGGTGGTGCTGCAGTGACCAGGGGCATTTTTAGGCTCTGACTAAGGGGAGTGTGTAGTCTGGGTTTAGAAGGCTATATTTATGCGGTTCCTAGTTGTTTCTGTTTCTGTTTAAGTTATTGCTAGTGACCCTGGTGTGGGAATTGTCCCCAGCAGTACATTTCCTGCTCATTGTGTCACCTCACCGGGCTTTGTGACCCAACTGTGTCATCAGCAGGTCCCGTGGCACACAGCACTGGGGGATTTTAGTATTGGGGCAGATGCATGGTTTGGCTAGAGGGACACAGAAGTGGGTCTTTGGAAATTGAAAGTCCCCCCAAATATTTAAGCTCACATATAAAAGAAACATGGTGACATTCCCCATATTTGATAGTCATCGTAAAAATCCACACAGCATTGGCAATGACAAGTTACAAAGCCTAGTGGACCTTTTCACAATGATCAATAATGAGTACAAAAGTCAGCCAATGCTGCCAGGGGAAAGAGGGAATCATCGTCGCATTCTCTCTATGGAAAAGAATGAGGCTCATAATATAAAGTAGCGATTAAAGATGACGCAACCAACCAACCAACCAACCTGGGAGAAGGTATTACAGAGGGCTGTCAGACCACTGTTTGATTCAAACGTTAGTTGGTTCTTCTGGATGTTGTCATTGTTGTCTTTAAGAATTTGTAATGCGTTGTGATTGACTTCTTTTCTCATTATTTACATACATACTCGATTTCACAGTTCCTTTGGGTTTCCTATGCGTGTATACTTTTTCTTCAAGCCAACCAAACCAAACCAAACCAAACCAAACCAAACCAAACCAAACTCACTGCTGTCAAGTAGATTCTGGCTCACAGTAACCCCACAGGGCGGAGTAGAACCGCCCTGTGTGTTTCCGAGGGTGTATCTCTATGAGAGTAGAAAGTCTGGCTGGTGGTTGTGAACTACTAACCTTACGTTAGCAGCCTAGTGCGTAACCTCTATGTCGCCGGAAGCTTCAGACCACACAAAACTTGGATTTTCCTCACCAGTCACACCTCTACTCTCTAGATCTGTGGAAACATGACAATTATTTTTTTCCCCTTTTCTACTGCAGTTATAGTTTGTTTGTTTCCTTTGGGAAGTTAAGTGGCTCAAATGAAAAGCAAACCCCTGTCCTTTGCCTCCCTGGTTCCAACTGCAAACCAGGACCCCCACCTCGGGGTCCATTAGGGCTTAAGCAGAATAGGTAACCTGAGAGAATGAGAGAGATTGCCAGGAAGCCTTTCTCTTATAGGCCCCCCGACTGGGACAGAATGCAGATATGGTCTCTAAATGTATGCGAATCATACCATAAAATGTGTAAGATTCAATTTTTCACTCCTTAGAATAGCCATGGATACAAAAAAATTCAAAATTTAGTAACTCCACCAATATTTTCCTTGCTGAAAACACACCCCAGAGACAATGTATGCAATAGTCACATCAGGACAAAAACGAGCTTCAAGGAAACACATTTGATTACCTTCTTTAAGAAGCTATTGGGACGAAGTTTCCAAAAAGATTCATCCAAACTCAAGGCTTGTTTCTGGAGATGATTTCCCTTCCTATGTGGTTTAATCATTGTCAGCTTAAATGAATGAATGGAGGGAGAGGCGGAAAATAGCATAGTATTAATTTGAGCATCAAAATTTGATTAATGGCGGAAGAATCGGCATTGTTTCAACTGATGATTAAAGTGAGCAAGCCCAGGGAAAGTTAAAATAATGTTTTTTACATTAAATTGTGATGAAGACGGCCTATAATAAAATAAATGCTCTGAAACCGCAAATGGAAAGAGAAAACTATGAAACCCACTAATTTTAAAAACTATATGAAAAGCGTTTACATACAATGCACATTCAGGCGGACTGGGATGAGGTAAGGAAAGTATGTGAATTATGAGGACTGGATTTCATTCTAGACCCAGGCGCTTCTCATACGTCTCATTTTGTTTGTTCAGACAGATGGCTTTAACACGTCGTTATCAAGCCCGCATGTCTAGAAACAGGAATGCAGGCGTTTATCGCTGAGGAGGGTATAAAAAGAGAACTAGGTAATGTCATGCATAGGAGCTACGTGGAAAACGGAAAAGAACAGCAGACATCAAACTAACACTTCCCTCCCTGGTGTTTGTTCTGGCTCTAGATCCAGCCGGGCTCCTCCTCTCCTCTCCTCTCCTTTCCCCTCTCTTCTCCTCTCCTCTCCCCTTCCCTCCCATCTCCTCTGCTCATAATCACATGCAACATGGTCCAGGCATATTCCTTCCAACGCTCTCCAACTTGCCATCCCTTCTCACAATTTGTTTTCATTTCCACTTGCCTATAGCCACCATGATTTTGATCCTTATCATTAAATCTTTGGCGCATCATCCTATATACTCTGGTGGCATAGTGGTTACGCGTTGGGGTGCCAACTGCAAGGTTAGCAGGGCAAAACCATCAGCCGCTGAGAAGGAGAAAGACAAGACTTCCTACTGCCGGTCGGAGTTACTGTCTTAGAAACCCGTAAGGACAACTCTACCTTGCCTTTTAGGACCACTCTGAGTAGGAAACGGCTCAATGGCAGTGAGTTTGGTTTGAACCAACCTTCTCGAATAAGCTTACATTCTGGTCTGACAACCTAAACTGCAATTGGCAAAATTGCTGCTTTGGGATGTTGGAGATGCAGTCACCTCATCTTTCCCACCACCGAGAGGGGGCCTTCTCTATTGCTAGTCATCACTAACACAGTAGCCCGCAGACCGGATTGTGAACGCTGAAATTAAAGCTTGGTGACAACTCCATCAACATGAGACTGGCTAAGTCAATGGCAACCAGATTCTATGTATGCATCATTTAAAATGATTGAGTTGAATTTATACACTTAAACATGGATATCCCTAAAAGACACATAATTGGGTGGAAAGAGAACAATCCATGAAGTCAAAAACATTCACTTTATTTAGGGTACAACTGAATAACCAAATAGCAAGTGAATAAACAAAAAGCTCTCATAACCATGCTGAGAAGGTGCTGCGACAACTGGTAATGAGGTGGATGTAAAAGGAGATTTATTTAGTGTTCTTTGTAAGGTTTCTAATTTTTTTAACCAGGCAACTGTGTCCAAGTATTCCATGTGAAATTATACATGAAACGTGTATTAGTCTGGGTACTTTAGAGAAACAAATCCACAGAAACTCATGTAAAGAGAGAGTTTTATATAAAGGTTAAGTGTGCATCAAAAAAACATCCCAACCCAGTGCTGCCCAAGCCCACAAGTCCAACATTAACCCATATGTCCAACACCAATTCACAAAGTCCTCCTCCATCTCACAAAACACACACTATGACACCAACTACAGGAGGGAAGCCGAATCAGTGAGCGTGTAAGCATCTTAGCACTGGCAGGGGTCTCCACACAGGTGCTCCAGCACCCAGGGCTGCATCGGGGTAGGTCCATGTGGCTTCTCCTTGGCAATGTCTTGCAGGAAGTGAGCCTTGCCAGCTGAAGCAGAGAACTGGCTAAGGCAGCTGCACCCTGGTGCGACCATCACAAAGCAAGAGACCCGAGAACTCGAAAGGCGAGGCTCACTGAGCCATTTATCTCTCTGCCCTTCAATTAACCCCACATGTGTTTATTGGCCAGGTTGACACAATAAACTAACTATATCAAAAGGTTTTGTGGCATTCTTCTCTTTACGAAGTGATAGGAATATATGGTCACATGCAACTTAAAATATAACTTCAAAAAGCTTTCTACTGGCTGCATGCATCAAATCTTGGGTCTGTCTGAAATACAATTCCCAGATTTCTAAGTCAACTACCCAGAAGTCAACGGGCTGTGGTTGGTTCTCCCATCCATTTTCTGGTCCTCCGGGATCTCCATAACCCAAGGAATGAATTCTCACTGAGATGACAGCTGTCCCCAACTAGGACTGACCCAGGGAGGAGAGGGCAAGAAGAGCAGCAGCCTTTCAAAGAAGCCACATGCACTCTCCGCCCTCTCTCCCTTTGCCCGTGTCCTCCCACTGGTTGAAGCTCCCGCTCCAAGGCTTTCTGCTGAACCCCACCCAAGTATCTCCTTCCTTTGGATTAGCCTCTATTTAGCGCAGCTAAAGAAGAGCTTGGCCATATGCAACAAGAGAGAAGGATGGATGTTTCTAGTGTAAACCTCTTTAGGTTGCGATCTCATTTATCCACGTGACACTGTCACGGAAGCCACTCCAAGTGTTGGGCAGCGGGAGGCTATTGTGGGCAGCACATCCTCAGAATAGAGTGTTCCGGCTAGGGACTAGGAGCAGACGACAAGGAAGGAGAGTTATATTGAGAAACCCAGGGCAGGATGCGGCAGGGCTCAGAGGACTCTCTTGCATTTTAACCCTCAGAGACTTTGGCATGTGACACCGAATGGCATAGGCTTAAGGAGCTTCCTCTCCTTGGGCTTGTTTGACTCTCTCGATGGCACAGCGAGCTGCTTGTACCAGAGGAGAAGTGGGTTTAATCTTTGTGTCCGTCTCCTGTAAAGCAAAGCCATCCCACACAGTTAACTGAACACCACGGCAGTGAGTCTGGGATAATGAGCTCTCATGGGTTCGATGTGCTAATGGTAAGAATGGATTGTTTCATACTGCATGTGTCATTAAAATGGAGAGAGGTAATGGGCGATGAAGTTAAGCAATGGGCATGATAATCAATGATATTTTTTTGTTTCTTTTTTAAAAAATGTTAAAAATCATTTTATTAGGGACTCAGACAACTCTTATCACAATTCATACATATATCAATTGTGAAAAGCACATTTGAACAATCATTGCCCTCATCATTCTCAAAACATTTGCTCTCCCCTTAAGCCCCTGGAATCAGGTCCTCGTTTTTCCCCCACTCTACCCGCTCCCCCCTCCCTCATGAGCGCTTGATAATTTATAAATTATTATTTTGTCATATCTTGCCCTGTCCAACGTCTCCCTTCACCCACTTTTCTGTTGTCCATCCCCCACGGAGGAGGTCACATATAGTTCCTTGTAATCGGTTCCCTCTTTCCAACCCACCCTCCCTCTACCCTCCCAGTATCACCACTCACACCACTGGTCCTGAACGGATCATCCGCCCTGGATTCCCTGTGTTTCCAGTTCCTATCTGTACCAATGTACATCCTCTGGCTTAGCTAGACTTGAAAGGTAGAATTCGAATCATGATAGTGGAGGGGGGGAGGAAGCATTTAGGAACTAGAGGGAAAGTTGTATTTTTTATCGTTGCTACATTGCACCCTGACTGGCTCGTCTCCTCTCTGAGACCCTTCTGCAAGGGATCTCCAGTCTGTTTTTTAAAAGAGAAAAAAGTAACTCATCTGCTGTATACCCAAGCCGACGCCATCCGTTTAACACACCGTGGTGATTTCAGAGGGAGCAATAAGCTCCTAACTCCTGCCCATCTTCATGGGGGACATGATCGAAAACCGTCTTAGGCCGTGGAGAGAACAGTCACAAAAAACCACATCAGGCAGCGAGTCCTTTTCCATGATCTCATGCAGACCCAGTGCTGTTCTGGCCTTGCTTATGTTTACAGAATAAAGTGGGTCAAAGGAATTCATTGAGATCATAAAGGGCAAGAGAAAGGCTCGAGCAGTCCAGTCCAGTAGCCATTAGACTTAATGGAATGGGGGGGGGGAGGAAATTTAACCTATGAGTCAGTAAATCAACCTTTAGATGGTTCTGGACCAGTGAGCTTTGCAGGATATTAATTTAACTTAGGACAGGCTAATATGACTAGAAAGGGGCAGGATGCCCTAGAAAAGCACAAGAAGGCCAAAAAGGTGGTGCACATATTTGTGTGCTGTGCGTGTGTTGTACTACCGTGTGTGCACAGAAGCATAACTGAATAGCTGTGATCAACTGAAATGGGTTAGTGTCATTTCTGAGTTAAGTGATGAGCATCATGGACTAATGGTTGAAAAGGCTCACATCACTCTCATGCTGTATCTGTAAACTGTAAAAATACTGACATGACCTATTTCACTAAGAGTTTTACTGTCATATGGGAAAAAATTTTCAGAACACAGGACTTTGGTGTATGAATTAGTATACTGTTGTGTGAAGTATTAGAATGTGAACTAGCTAGGAACTGGTTGATGTGCACTAAACATGAACTAATCTGCTAAAGTATAGTCATCCTATGTACCTTGGACATGTTATCAGGAAGGTCCAGTTCCTGAGGAAGGACATCCTGCTTGGAAAAGCTGAAGGTCACCGAAAAAGTAGAGGAGGCTCCATGGGATGGATTGACATTATGGCCACCACAATGGATCAACTACAGCAGCTGTTGGGAAGATGGGGAAAGACTGGGCAGTATTTGGTGCTGTTGTGCACAGCATCACTATGAGTCAGAACTGATTCGATGGTACCTAACAACAACAACAACAACAACAACATACTATCACCTTGTAAAAAGAATAGTCTAAGCATCAGCTCCGGATCAGTCATATCAATATCTTCAGAAAAGAAAAGATACCGTGGATACTTACAGACAGTATTTGCCCATCAACTACATCCCTGCTTGGTAATGAGATCAGAAGGGCAAACATATTGCTACATGGCCATTCTTGGACTGATCATGGTCACTCAGTAAGTGCTTGAGGTCATCAATATGGTGGGAAATGTCACTTAAACAATCCAGATGCAATGTTTTGAGTTTCCACAGAAGGAACACTCCCAAGAAGAGCCATGTAAACGTATCTCAGTAGCACACCAGGAAAAGGAAGCCCTGTCATCTGAAACCACAGGGCAGCCTTTGGGAGAGTCCCCGCCGGTGGTAAAGAGGAAAAAGCTGCAGGGTTAAGTATTGATGCCTCTTGGTTATATTGGCTGACTTCCCAAGGGCTCTTGAGGTCATGCACAGAAGCTCTGAAAGGTACTAAGTCTGCTGCCTTAAGAAATCCTTGAATACCCCTAGGCTTTTGGATGGCATGGTTGTTAAAATTACAGTGGAGGATACTGTAATGGATTAAAATAATATATATCTGCATTCAACTGTCTATCTATCTATCTAACTAACTAACTATCTATCTATCTATCTATCTATCTATCTATCTATCTATCTATCTATCTATCTATCTATCATGTGACTACTTTGGTTGTTTGTTAGCATGGGGAAGCCACGTATCTGGAAAGCTTCTTAAAGATTAGGCCAGAAGACCAGTGAACAACTTGGTTCTAAAACGTCTTCCCCAAAGTAACCACAAACAAATGTCTGAGTTCTGAGAGTACACTCACGATAAAGTATTGGGTTTCCATGGTGGTGCTTTGAACTAGCACTGGACATCGGCAATAAGTCTGAAAAACATACAACTAAATCCCATAGTCCCAGGGGAACGCCACACGTAGGACAAAATGTTCATGGGTAATCCTGCACGCAGGTTTTCCCAATGTTCTGCAGAACACACGTAGCCTGGGAGCTAACAAGTATCCTCGGGCAAGCAGAATTCCAGGCTCAGCAGCCTGAGAGATGCAGCCCCCTTTCCTCCGAGGTTCAGACTTCTGGAATGCTGAGCCCATGAAAAAGCAGTCATGGACCCAAATGTAAAATGCTGGCAGCATTTGGTGCTAATATCACATGAACTCCCTAGTCCTTTTCTGGAACGCTACCCACAAATGCTACCCACAAATCCCTATAGTGAAACAGCAGCACCCACACAGAAAAGGACAAGGGACATGGTTGTCAGATAAACTACAGGATTCCAAGTTCAATTTAATTGGGGTGTCAGACAACCCCTCCATATTGGGAGGGGGGGGCGGAACATATTCCACATATGGCATGGAACCCATTTACACTAAAAGAACTTATCTAAAATTCAAGTTTAATTGAGTGTCATCTATTTCTATTTGCTAAATCTGACCTGCCTCATCAGAGGACCAAGCTCACCTATCAATTTCAGAACACAACACAATTCCACAAGGCTCCAGACATTTGGAAAATGGATGGCCATAGAATACCCCAGAATCTCTGTCAGAATAAGTGATAACAGTCAACGGCAAGGGGCTTTACAGATTCAGTGAAGTACAGGTTCAATCAATGTCGCATAACCACAAATGGAAGGACAGAGGCTGAAGATACAATGTCAGCCTGAAAGACAGCTATGTGGTGGGCATGGGGGTGGGTATGAGCATTCTGAGAATAGAAGACGCAGACAAGCAGGCGATGCTGGGCATTTCCAGCTGAGGTTCTAATCAGAGGACATACAGTGTACAGTGCACAGCGGGGGAAAAGCTGATTATTTCCAAGATGGCCTTCACAGTGTCACCCCCTCCTCCCTACGTATATGCTGAGCGTTATAAATAGGAATAGCATACTGGTAAACATGAAAACGAGCGATCCCTACTTGCAATAGGAGAAGCATGCTTTCTTCGTCAGGGCAATTGACAGATGTTTTATAAAGATCGTGGTTTGCGCTATAAATAAATCAGGGTTCATCTGTTAGGTTTCCCCAATACAGTCCCTCCTGAATACACTGGCAGAATCCACTTTCATCTTTGTTGTTATGAATTTCAGAAAATCATATTTGAAAAGGGAAGTGCTGATGGAATTCTTGGACTCCAGAGTGCAGGCAGTTGCTGTAGCTACGTGTAATTATTGTCTCTTATCACGGGATGAAATCTGATTTCATTATGGTTACAGGGAGGTAGTAGGGTTAGCATCGTCAGCTAGGAGGCTGAAGGATTTTCAGCTCTATGCTCCACTCACATCAAACAGATCGTGGGGAGTCGGGGGTGAGGGGTGGGTGGGGGCACGGAGAGTATCTCTGTGATTCAACACTACTGCTCTTGCCTTAATGTCTATACATGTACCGGTAGACTAGGCTCTGAGGAGGCCCTGGAGGAATGAAGACAGATTTTTAGGAGCTTACAATTTAGGAGATAGATAACATCAGATTTGTAGATGTATCACTTAAGGATGACCCATATCTATGACGGCCCACAGTTACAGGCCCTGAAGCAAGAACGGTTCCATCAGTCAGTGCCTCAACACTAGGGGGAGCTGCTGCTGCTGCCTGAGGCAACTTGAGGTAACCTGGCTCCATCAAGAGGGAGCCTGGGAGTCCACCCCAACTCCACTAAAGAGAATTCCCAACACCTGCCCAAGCCTTGCTGTGGGATACCATCATCCTAAGCTGCACACGGTCCCGTGATTCCACTCAGGGTGGGGCACTCCAGAAGCCAGTTCATCTTCTTCCCAACTCTCATTCCACCACATCATCTAGAGAGAGTTCACTTCAAAGTAAATTCCCAGAAGCTTATCATTTAAAAACCGCCAAGAGACTGCATCTCCACTTACTAGGCCTGTAGTCGCAAGGATAATCCATCTGACCATGACTTTCACCCCTGTCATCTTTGGCCACCCACAAAATGCAAACCCTTCCGGACACCCTTCCTCCCACTTGGTATTCTCCACTTCCTTGACCTACCTCTAGCTCATCCCACCCGTTCCTCCTCCCGTGACTGACCTCCCTGAAAACCGGTTTCACTGCTCTAGGGACCCCTCATTCATTCCATTGAAATTAACGTCTCCCACATGTTCAACATCATCCTGGAATCCTCCCTGCAGATCATTCCCTTCATGGAAATCTGACTTTTCCTTCAAGAATACTGCTTTATTGGGAGCCCTCTCCAGGGGAGGATGTTAATGTCCCTATAATGCAAATACCAGAGAGGCTGGAGACACCATTCTTCTCGATTCCCAATGCCATTTCCAAATCATTGTGTCTTGCACCAATGCAAGAATTCTTCTCTAAGATCTCTGCCACTCGGTCCTACCCCTTCTCTATTAGTTGCCCGGGTTACAGTGTAATCTACGGTGACTCAGAAACCGTGGTCAAATGAGTGGAAACAAACAAACCCACCTTCCCTTAGTAAATGTGGGCGCCTAGCTCACAGCGCTCCTTTCCACCCGCTCTCTGCCAATATCCTGGATGACTTCCAAGACCATGAAGAAAATCCATCTATCAAGCTTAACTTCAAAATTCCTGAACCTCCAATGATCTATGTGGCCGTTTCTGTTTCTACATTCTTGCCTCCTACGCTTCAATCTGATCTGGCGCAATGAGCTTTTTTGCCCCCGAATTCCTTGAAGCTGTTTTGGCAAAGATGACTGGTGACTTCCCATCCAAATTTAATAAAGTATTTTTAGCTCTCATCTTACAAATCACTCTTCAACACTGCGGACCATATCCATCTCCTTGAAACAACGAGCCTGTTTTCGGACATCTCTCCTTCCTGCGCCTCGCTTGTCCTGCATGCTTCTCCTTTGCTGCTTCGCTAGATCAGCCTCCTCCATCAATATCGAGCCTCCCAAATGCGCTGCGTTTGGTCAGCTCTTTTCTTACGGTCCATTTCTCTCCTGATGACTGCATGTCAATGATGCTCACAGCCATATCTCTAATTACCCCTGGCTTTCAGTTCTAAAACGACGTATTCTTCTGTTTAGACATTACCATTTTTTGCTAATACTCAAGACATCCATAATTTAATTCATCATTTCGCTCCATGGTACTTTCCATAACCTTCGCCAGCACCATAATTCAAACGCATCAGTTCTTCTTCAGTCTTCCTGATTCAGTGTCCAACTCTCACATGCACGTGAGGCGACTGAAAACACTACGTCTTGCTTGGGTCGGGAGCACCCTAGTCCTCTAAGTGACATCTTTGCTCTGAACCACAGTGGGCTCAGATACAGCCCAAGCGGTGAGGGCGGGGCAGAGCGGGGCAGCGTTGCGTTCTGTTGTACAAAGGGTCCCTAAGCGCAGGAATAATAACATTGCCTCCACAGCTGAGGGAAACCTATGCTTTCTTTCTTTTGCTTTTTGCTTTTCAGAGCCTCTGGACTGGAACGCCTTCTATTATTCCTCGTGTCCTTTAGAGTAGCACAGTACTTCACATGTTCTGTAGAATGAAAGAGTAATATTTCATTTCCAAAGTCCGGGCAAGACTGTGTGTGTGTGTGTGTGTGTGTGTGTGTGTGTGTGTGTGTGTGTGAGAGAGAGAGAGAGAGAGAGAGAGAGAGAGAGAGAGAAATGCACATGTGCACACATGTATTTTGGGATCCCAAGTAAGAATGCAGAATGTATTTTTATTATGGAAACAATGTTTAAAATGGTGATTACATTCCATGAATCAGCTTATGGGTAATATTACTGTAGAATTATATTGTGGGCCATAAAGTTACACGATTCAGCTAAATTAAGGACTGTGCTGGTATTTTTAAAATCCTGGAAAACTTACTCCTGGAGGTGGATTCTGCAATGCGCAATGACCTCGATACCGGGTCACGAATGAAGGACGAATCCCCAGCTGCTGGGAGCATGCCGGCAGAAAATCCTCAGCTGTCATCCCTATTTTGGGATTTTCTCGGTTGAAGAAAACCCTCTTCACTTGAAGTCATGCTTCATCTCATGGGCAGGTCCCATCCCTTTGTCTAAAATTGGGACAACTCTAAAGACCTTCTCAGAAATAGTCTCTTGCGGATCAGCTTAGGTCGGTATTACAACCAGTCACAATTCTGCTTCACCCTCTGCCCAATCCCACTTCCTTTCTGCCACCTCCACAGGTATTGCTAGCACTCCCAGGATCACTCCCTATTAAATCTCTACCCCTGAATTGGTCCCCGGGAACCTATCATACCTTTAAATGGGATCATGCAACTTGAACTTAAAACAATTAATTAGCTGAAAAGTTGATTTAGAAATGCAATGTTTGACCACATGAAAATGACCTGTGTTTGATCGTGGTCATCAATCTTAGAACACTTTATTCTAGAGCCCAAAGATAAAGAGTTCCCAAGCCCAGGACCAAACCTGACCTTCTATTGTACACAACTTTTGGGTAATTGGCCACGCTTGGTCTGGGAACTCTACCCAACCTACACGCTCAGCCATTTTTGAAAGGCAATTTCAGGGGAGCCCTTCTATTTGAAAAAAAATTAATTTGTTTATCAGGTAATAAGCAACCACCCCAAACTTTAGAACAAAGTCAGGAAAAATGGTTTGGCCCCAGGATGGGATTTCTCCCTTATTTTAGACCAATGTTCATTCATGTTGGTGCAATAAACAAGCAAGCAAACAACCACGAAAGCTTTTTTTCTGTAAGGTTCATTCCGTCTGGCTATCCTCTCCTCATTACCATCAGCAGGCCTCCCCTCTACACATTTAACCATGTTCATGGATCACCTGGGTGCCATTGCTGATGATCTCCCCTGCATGCTGGACCCAGCCATCACCTTGGACAATTTTCATGCCCACAGATGACAGTTATCCATTTTGACCATCCACCCTCTGGTTCTTTGATTCCTCTCATCTTTTGAATGTTCTACATGTTTGGAATCTGAGTTCTCCTTTCTGACCATCCTCTCATCCCCAAAGAGTCTGGGATCAGTGGCTGTGTAGCATCCTCAGCTGTTGCTTTGCAGAAACCCTCAACTACTTAGATCTGATTCCTTGCTCATGTACTCCACTGAAACAGCCCTCTATTTACCTGTGAATCTCCCTTGTGGTTAGCAGGGGCCATCAAGTCAGCTCCAACCCACAGTGACCCCTCTGCACAACAGAACACAACACTGCATAGCCCTGCGCTACCCTCACAATTGTTCCAATGCCTGAGTCCATTGATGTAACCACCATGTCAATCCATCTTTTCGAGGACTTCCTCTTATTTGCCACCCTCCACTTGACCAAACATGGTGTTCTTCTTCTAGGGATTGGTCTCTCCTTATAACATGTCCAAAGTATGTAAGACAAAGTCTTGCCATCCTTGTCTCTAAGGAGCACTCTGGCCTTACTGCTTCCAATACAAATCTAGTTGTCTTTTTACGAGTTTGTGGTACTTTCAATATTTTTCTCCAGCACCACAATTCAAATGCATCTATTTTTCTTTGGTCTTCTTTATTCAACATCCAGCTTTCACATCCATATGTTGCAATGCCGAATACCATGGCTTGGATCAGGCACACCGGAGTCCTCAAAGAGACATCATTGCGCTTCAGCACTCTAAACAGGTCACCGGGCAGCAGATTTATCTAATACAACACGTCTTTTGATCTCTTGACAGTTGCTTCCATGAACATTGGTTGTGGATTTTAGCAAGACAAGATCCTTGACAACTTCAACCTTTTCTCCATTTCTCATGATGCTGCCTATTGTGAGGATTTCGATCTTCCTTACATTGAGTTGTAATCTGTACGGAAGGCTACAATCCTTGATCTTCATCAGCAAGTGCTTCAATTCCTCCTCACTTTCAGTAAGCAAGGTTGTGGCATCTGCATATTGTTCATAAGCCTTCCTCCAATCCAGATGTCACACTCTTCTTCATATAATCCAGCGTGTCTGATGATTTGCTCAGGATATAGATTGAACAAGTACGGTGAGAGGATGCAACACTGGCATACACCTTTTCTAATTTTAAACCATGAAATATTCCTTTGTTCTGTTTGCACAACTGCCCCTTGATACTTGCACAATTACTGAATGAGCACAATGAGGTGCTGTGGAACTCCCATCCTTCTCAAGGTGATTCACCGTGCATTATGGGCCACACAATTGAATGCCTTTGCACAGTCAATGAAACACAAGTAAGCATCTTTCTGGTACTTCCTGCTTTGAGCCAAGATCCATGTGACAGTAGCAATGGTCACCCTTGTTCCCCACCCCCTTGTGAATCCAGCTCCCTGTTAATGTACTGCTGCAACTGTTTTGGATGACCAAACTTTTGAGTGTAATATCAATGATAGTACAGATCACTTCCAGTCAGTTGACCAAATAGTTAACTTCCAAATTTCTTGGAATAAACACGTGCATGCTTCCAGTGCTTCTTCAGCTCTCTCACTCATTTCAATGGCTATTCCATCAAATCCTGGAGTGTTTTTTTCCACTAGTGCACTCGGTGTAGCTTGAACTTCTTCATTCAGCACCATTGGTTTTTTCTCATGCGACCTGCTGAAATGACAGACTATTTATTAGTTCTCTCTGGTGCAGTGACTCTGTGTCTTTTATCCATCTTCTCATGATGCTTCCTGCATCATTCAATATTTTGCCTATAGAATTGCGGATTGAATATTTTCTTGAGTGTTTTTTTCCAGCTTCAGAGATGCTGAGCATGTTCTTCCCTTTTGGTGATCTAATTCTAGGTCCTCGCACATTTAATTATAATAGTTGGCTTTGGTGTCTCGAGCTGCTTTTGGACATTTCCCATTCAGCTCCTTGACATTTTCCTTTCTTCCATTTGCTTTAGTGACTTTATGATTAATAGCAAGTTCCAGAGTCTCTTCTGACATCCACTTTGATCTTTTCTTTCTTTCCTGTCTTTTTAACGACCTTTTGCTTTTCCCATGAACGATGGTCTTGCTGTCCTCCCACAGCTCTTCAGGTCTCTTGTCCTTAGTGTTCAATTCATCAGATCTGTTCTTGAGATGTTTTAAAAAAGCAGATGGGATAGACCCAGGTTGTATTTTGGCTGCTGTGGATTTGTTTTAATTTTCTCTAGCTCTATCCTAAATTTACATATGAGCAATCAGTGGTCTGTTCCACAGTCGGTCCTTGGTCTCGTTTTAATCTCTCACCAGATTAAAAATGCTCAAGGTGCTAACAGATTGTGATGGCCTAAATAATTAAATAAGCCACAAATAAGTAGGTAGATAGATGAATAGAAAAAAAGATAGATAAATAAAGCACATGTTTCCTCCTAAGTGTCAGATTAATCCAGTCGCAGGTCAGAGGTTGAGTTCCATTTATGGCTGAATTGCTTTCCTTTAGAAACATATTAACTAACTTACCCCTATGGCTGAACTTTCAGTCAAACAACAGATGGGCCTATAAGCTGAACAACAAGATCAAGGAGGTATGCACTCCTTAGAATAATCAACCAAAAGAGATTTTTAAAAAGGTAGCATTTGCAAATGGATATGAGACAAAATGTGTATGAATTATTGAAGGTAAAACCAATTTGTTCGGTAAACTTTCACCCAAGTTGCAATAAAGTTGAAGGTAAAAAAAGCAAAGCAAAGAAAAAACACACTGACTCATATTGGTTCACTTTTTAAGTGAAGATATTATTGGAATTGCTCTGATGACTAAATAAAATAAAGACATACCAGTGTTGGTATACCAATAGACACATAGACCAATGGAATAGAATTGAGAAGTCAGAAGGAAAGCCACATATGTGTGGTCAACTGACTTTTGTCACGCGTGCTAAGTCTGTTAGATAGGGAAAGAGGAGGTGCGTCAATAAAATTGGGTCCTTGGTCCATTTTGAACTGTGTACATGTATGTGCCTGGTGTCCGATATGGAACCTGTTTCATTTTTATGCAGCGAATTTCCAGAGAAATGAAACGGGACAGATGCCTCACACCACACACGTACACATTCAAAATGGATCAAGGACCTAAGTGTGCAAACTAAAACCATAAAATTCTTAGGGGAGAAATTTTAAAAGGCAGGACAATGCTGTCAGGTCTAGTTTTTAACACTGGATTATCACATGTCATAACAAAAGCATAATTAGCAAAAAGCAAAATAAACATATTAGACCTCATAAAACCATTTTTTAAAAGCTTGTTCTTTAAAAGACACTTTTTATCAAAAAGAGTGAAAAAGATAAGCTACCAATGGAGAGAATATCTCATAAAACCATGTATCTGGTAAGACTCCAATAACATTATATGTATATGTATATATCTATATCATCTATAGCAATGCAACAACAAAAAGTCAAATTGCCCAATCATAAAATGGGCAAAGGACTTGGTTAGATATTTCACCAAAGAGGACATTCAGGTGGCCACATGCAAAGATGCTCAGCATCATTAGCCATCAGAGAGATGCAAACCCAAACCACAATGGGCTACCATTTCACTCCCAATGGCAAGGTTTAGATGGAAAACAAAAGCGAACCAGAAAATAACCAATGTTGGCGAAGATGTGGGGAAATAGGAACCCTTACTCCTCGATGGCTGGAAATGCAAAATTGTACAGCCATCTCCTGCAGAAATCTCTGTCGGAGTCTCTGAGTTCAAGTCTTTTGGGTATATACCTAGGAATGGGATTGCTGAGCTATCAGGTATTTCTGGTAGCACTGTGGGTTAAGCAATCGCCTGCTAACAGCAAAGTCAGTGGTTCCAGTTCACTAGCCGTCCTTCAGGAGAAAGATGAGGCTATCTGCTCTCATTAACAGGCATGGTCTCAGAAGTCTGTGTAAGGGCACTATGGGTCTGAATCAATGCCATGACAGTGAACTTAGTTTGGGTTTTGTGTGGCAGTTCTTTTTTGTTTCTTTGAGAAACTACCCAACTGTGTTCCGCACTAGCCGTACCGTGGTCCACCTGGGCCTTTCTTTTTTTTTTTTTACTCATTGTATTGGGGCCTCATACAACTCTTATCACAATCCATACATACATCAATTGTGTAAAGCATATTTGCACATTCGTTACCCAGCCTCTCTTTTTTCATGGACTCCAGACTTGTTGAAGCCATGGAGTTTAGAGAAATCCCTGAGACTGCTGTCCTGAGACAATCTTTCAACCTTAAACCAAAAATATCCCCTGAATCTTCTTAAAACCGAGTAATTTTGTAGCTCACCAACATGTCTGCCTTGAGCATTATGCTCTTTTAAAGATATATGTGGGATCCAATTGGTAACAGCAACCCCAAAGAGAAGAATCTTGGAGGGCAGTGAATTTATGCTAATGAGGTAGGAACAACTTAGAAATCGGGAGTAAGCATGGTTATACATCCCAAGATGTGTAACCCATGTCTTCAACTGTTGAAACTGTTGAATTGGAGTGTATTTTTCAGTGTCCATACTCAACAAACAGAGCCCTGGGGGTGGCATAGTGGGTGACGTTGGGCTGCTCACTGCAAGGTGAGTGGTTCAAACCCATCCACCTCTTCCCAGGAGAAGGATGAGATTGCCGATGTAGGCCTCTAAGATCTGCAGACTTGGACGCCCACAGGAGGAGTTCTACTCTGTCATTTAGGATTGCTGTGAGGCGGGGTCGGTTTTATTTTTGGACTGTCAATGACAAAATAAAGCTATATTTTAAAAATAAATAAAAGAAGGAAATCTGTTGGAGCTGTTCTCTCTTCGGCTGTCATTTATTAATTTCATAGGAGAGATTCAAAGAAGCATTTCTCAGTTGTGACTTTGGAGTAAGCCCTGACGGGCCGTCTGCTCAGTACTGTTCTCCGCAGAAGTCCCACTGGCCGCAGAGATAGAGAGACGGCAAAGAGCCCTGGGCTGGCCTGCTTTGATGGAGACCTGCAAAGACGAAGGGAGGGCGAGAGATGGACAGTCCTCGCGGTGGGCATTAGGATCTCATGGTCATCGTTCGGTTTCTGGGGTACTTTTGCACCCTTCCTGCTTCTCAAAGAATTCACGGGGCAGAAGCACTTTTGCAAATCCAAGTAACTTTTAGGAGGGGAAGGGAAGTTTCGGGTGTGACACCCTCAAAAGGTACACGCTATCTCTGGACCGTGTGCAAGGCCACGTGGCGGGGGCTGTGGGAAAGTGCGCAACTGAAAATGGCCCCTCCAGCCACCTTAGGGGAATGCAGAAGAACGCGTGGAAGGAGTACCGGAACAGGAATGTGAATCCGGAGTGCTGAGCCAAGGAGAGAGGGGGTGGCCTGCGAGCATGGTGAGGGTGGCCCCGAGAGGGTGCAGGGTGTGTGTGCACCCCACCCTCCAACCTGCAAGAGAGCACTCAAAACAAAAGACAGTGGCTTGCCCTCCCTCTGGTCTTCATCCCCTCCTATCCCCACTGGCTGGGGAGGCGTGGTTGAGGGTATTGACCAATCGTATTGGCTGAGTATAGGCACACCGGTGTGATGTAATATCACTGGTGCCTACGGTGGGTGTGACTAGGTTGGCTTCCACCTGAGCCTAGGTGGCCTGGGTCTGCGCATGCTCAGTTCTGGATTTTCCCATAGGTGTCTTATTAGTGTGCCTGACTTCTTTCCAACCCCTTTATTGTGGCAGGGCCAGCTGATTTTCATTTACGGTAGGCATTTGGCGAAGACAAACCCCCTTTGTCCCTAATCTCCTGACCTGTCAGAAGCGGCATTTAGGCCACGTGGTTATTTTATGGGTGAGTTGTGCCTCCAGCAAGTTTTCCATGTGCTTTTCTTCTCACCTTAGTGCAGGAGCACGTAGGTTAAACCTCTAAAAACCGTAATTTTTGGTCTATTGTTCAGCGTTGGTGGCAGAGTGAATGCTAAGAACTAACCCTGCGTTTGAAGTCACAGCCCATGGATAAACCATCTCCCCTGATCTGGTACCCATTCCTGTCGCTGCAGCCTAATTGTCAGGACACTTAACAAGGCTGGACAAGGGAGAAGAAATCGCGCTGTCCCTTGTGCCATGAAAGCCCGCGGGATTACCGCACCACAATGTCTCTTCACGTTCGTCTCTGCTACTCCATTTCCATGACTACTAACCCTGGTCTCATCCGGTATCTCCTAAACCTCTGACTTGGTTTCCAGGCCCTCCTCTCCCATAGACCCTAGAGTTCTTCGGGGAACAATCCTCCCCAGAGAATGGCTGTCGCCAGGCCCCCTCTCCCTGGGCTGTTCCTTGTTGCAGCCAAAGGAAGACTATTTCCTGCCTTGGCATTCAAGGGGCTCAGAAGGCAGCTCCCCCCACGTGGTACAGAAATAAAAGAAATTAGGATAATACAAAAGCATAAAGTGAAAAGGGGAAGCTGTCATTTAGGGCTCAACTCTCTCTCTCCCCCACTAGTCTAACAATTTCCCACTCGACTTTTCTAGCCAATGAAGTCCCCCGTGGCGAATGGGTTCCGGTAGAGTCTCAGGCAATGGATGGAATGAATCATCAGCGCACTTTGGATTCCTGACTGGTTCCAGGTGCGTATTTGGGACAGGCAGTCAGAGAATTAACACAGAAAACAAGAATAGCGGCAGTAACAGCAACAACAGCAAAACAAACAAACAAAAACACACCCGAAAACTTGAAGACTATTGCCATTTTAAAGAGAACACCGTGGATCTTCTCAGACTGTGGAACTGAATCATCTCTCGTTATTTCAATGAACCCCAAAACGGACATTTATCCTTCAAAACCACAACAACGGAAAACCCCCAAGGCTTCTCTAGCTAGGCAGCCCGCCTTTGCAACGATGGCACACTGCTCTCTGGTGACCCATGAATTTGATTTCATGGTCTTTGAACGCCGGAAATTTGAAAGGCATCATGTCAACATCCCGTGAGGAGGTGTGCGTGAAGGGCGAGAGTTACTAAGAGGAAAGAATTTTGCAACCGGCTCAGAGCTGAAGACGCTCGAATTCATTTGCTTTCCACATTAACAAGAGTCCCTGGGATGCTTAATAGAAACTGCCCAAACCCACATAAGGCATGAGTACCAGCAAATCAGCATGCTCATTAATATTTTTGCATTTGGTTTGGTTCACACAAGCTTCTGATATGGAAAGTATCATAATAATAAAAGCCCAATTGTCTTTTTAAATCTTGAAATATTGTACAGAATACCCCATGGCAACCTTCATGTATCCACTACAGTATTCACAGCATTTGTAGTTTTGCCTCGACCCACCCCCCTCTACAACGAATCAATCTGTTATCAATCCTTCCCCCAAATGGTTAAATTATTATCAGTCCATTTATGAGTTTACCCTTATTTAAAGTTACTACCAGAACAATAGTCAATGACAGTTCAAACAATTCAAACCCCCTCTTTAAATACTCTGCTCCCAAACTCATTTACCCCTTTTGTACTTGGACTTTAAAGTTTCCATGGTTTTATTCCAGTGATTTTCTGTCTAAGTACACTTCCTTCATTCTCCAAAACAACACGTGAATACGTCTTGATAGGATTACCAAGGGATGAGAAACATTATGGAAACAGTTGACTGTCACAATGAGGTAAGAGAGAGAGTATGAGGCTGCGGAGAACAGGAATTCGGAGGCAGATGATGGTGTGGGTAAGAAGAAACAGCATAAGAACGGTAGTCAGATCTCCCCCCTTTCTACTAAGGAACCAAGAGGTTCTAACAGGGGTACTGATTGTCACCTCTTATATCAGCAGAGATGCCCATGCCCTACTCTCTGTGTTAGGCAGGGGTCCCTAAAGAAACAAAATCAGGATACTTATGATTATATAAGAGGACAGGTTTATACAGCGAGAAGGAATATAACAGCTAATTAGTCCACAGAGCAGCACTTAGGTCTCAGTTCAACTCACTTTTGTGGAACAGTTAATATACGAAAGTCCTTTGACTCACGTGGACTGCCAGGTCCAAGGTCAAGGAAGCAGACATCCACATCTTCAGGCAAGGCGGGGTCTGCCCAAGACAGCAGGGTGGGTCAGCAACAGTCAGCAGCTCAGGAGGTTATTGCGGCAGGCCCTAATCGGATCTAGAGCTCAAGCAATGCATGCCAACAGGATACACCAGCCTCAAGCTCAAGCGATGTATGCACAGCAGTGTGGTGAAACAGGTCTCAAAGGAACCTCAAGCTTAGCCACAGGATCCACAGGTTGGCTTGGACCACAGGTAGTGTAGCACACAGGTTGAGGCAGGAAACTAGCTAAGGCAGCAGCACACTGGTCCAATGACCAGGGAGCGGAGGGCCTTGCAGAGCCATTTATCTCATTGCCCTTCGACCTCATTAAACTCTGCCCACACGTTCCTATTGGCCTAGTTGGCATGATAAGCCTAATTACCACAGTCTCCATCGCCAACAGTGAGTGCCGACTGTTGTAGGTTGGGAGGCACTGTTCCTTATTTCTGTGAAAAGTCTTACCCAGCCAGAGACCTGGGACCCAATTCTTACCCTTATCCCAATATCCACTTAATCATATCCTCTCCCTGTACCTCCTAAATGCTTCTAATGCTATCTACTTCAAGCTCCTTGACCTCATCCTTTGGGATGGGCCCCTGGCCTGCTCACTGCTCATGCAGTCTTTGAGTTTGTCCATCTAGTTTGTACATGCCAGTCAGTCTCTTTTCCCAGGGGGATCACCAGTCCCTAAATCCCCACCATACTTAGCTTGTTCGTTACCTGGAATGCTCTGTTTTACCCCATCAGCCTTGAAAGCTATTCCTGTTATTCTCTCTGCAATATTCCTTCCAACCATCTCCCGGCTCCCACTCCTCTTTCTGTTCTTGATTTGAGGTAGGGTACACAGCAGGTATATTTTTGTACAGTTTTTCAGTCTGTTAATGCTCTGGGATCAGAGATGGTGTTTGTCCACGTACAAGGGGACTTCAAAACACTTGTGTAAAAATAGAATGAAATGATAATGGGATTTCCCATGAACGTTTTGAAGCTCCATCATTTAATTTTGGTACTCTTGCC
>NW_022107432.1:27136814-27138279 GCF_000313985.2 Echinops telfairi | reverse complement strand
AAACCTGCTGACTCAGCGCTTAGCCCACGAGGCTGCTCAGCGTGTAATAGAGTTGTATGGTTATACAGAGGAGTGATTATAAAGAGGAATTGCTTCTCATTGTCTACTGTCACCAGGATGAAAGATAAAAACAACATCATTCATGTACGGATATGTTGAATTCTTTCTACTGTGTTGCTGAAGAAATATTCAAACAACGAAAATGGGGATTAAGAGATAAAGGAATATCACAAAACATATTTCCACCCTTCTCAGTCTTGTCTATGTTGTTTCTTTAAAAGCCTTTCTTAATGAACACCACATTCCTTAATTATTGCCAAACAAAATCCTTTAAGCACCCAGCATGTCAGTCCTCTCAATAAACATTTAAAAGGGGGAATTTCAACATATATTACCATAAAAGGGAAGTTCTTCATCCCTTTATTCTTGTACCTTCTGGCCTTTAGATCTGCAAGTGCCTTCAAGAGAAAGGAATCTGCTGCCTGGTTATACTTTGGTCCATGCTAGTCTAGGAGAAAGAAATACACACGCACATACCTGGGCTTCTGGTGACGTTCTGTAGTTATCAAACGTTGGAAACAGGCTTTCGCGTTATCAACCCAGTCACATTCTACTACTTGACAAAATTTTGCTAATTTACTGTCCTGCAGGATAGACTATGAAAATAATTTTTTGTGGCTTTGCTGCAGATAACGCCTTTGGACTCATAAATAATCATTGTATCATCACACCAAGAAGCCCACAGCTGTGCTTGTCCTTCCCCTTCCCTAGCAGTGCTCTCTAGATTTAACTTTTGTACTGATGCCCTACCTACCTACCTCTGCCTCTGAGCGTTGTAAACATTCATAAAGGTTGTCAGCTTCGTGGATGGACCTACTGTCAATTTGGGGGACTGTACTTAATGTAATGAGGCTTGTGATGCAGTGGTCTGGCTGTATAAATGAAAGATTGATGATTCGAATCCACCAGCCATTCCACGGGAGAAAGATGTGGCAGTCTGCTTCCATTAAGATCACAACCTTAGCAACACCATAGGCTACTTTTAGTCTGTCCCTGAAGTCCCTATGAGTTTGAATTCACTTCATGACAATGCTTTTTTTGTTTTTACTTGTTTCTCAGGCACTTCGTTTAAAACATGTGATCACATTCACTCACTGCCATCACGGTCGATGCCAACTCAAGTAAAACTTGTTATTTGGTAAACACCCATCAGGGGGAGACTTCTGCTTCCTGATGCCATATATACAATTGTGGACAATTTAGGAGACTACTGGCCTTGTAATGTAGCACTTTTACATGAAAATTATGCCAGGCTAGAACAGCCCCTGCGGGTTTCCCAGACTCTAACTCAGGGGTGCTCAATACATGGATGGCAAGCTACTAATTGATCGCAAATATAGTGTCAGTAGATCTCATGGCATTAAAAAAGCAGATGTAAGCCTATCATCAATCCTGTCACTTAACT
>NW_022107432.1:27117913-27136467 GCF_000313985.2 Echinops telfairi | reverse complement strand
TAATCGCAGGGGGAACGTACCCAAACATGAGAAAATGTGCTACCTCCTTGACTGCATTATTCGGCTCTACTTATTTATGTGAGTCAGCCTTTTCCCACATAGAGATCATTAAGTCCAAGTACCATTCCACCATGACTGACTGATCATTTGGAAGTGTGGTTGAGGCTGGCTGTCAGCAGCTGCTGTCCGGACTATGCATCCCTGGGTCATTCCATTCAGTGCATCAGAGTAAACTCAAGTAATGACAAAAAATGTACATAGTTAATTGTGTTGTGTTGTGCAATATGGACGCAAGGTACATAAACATGCATTGTACAGATAAAGAATTCTCAATGCATTTATGAATAAATGTAATAAATAACTAAATATATGTTTTGTATTTTTGTGGTTGGTAGATCATTTTGACTTGATCATTTTATAGTACCTCGCGTGCTGACAAAGTGTGAGTTCCCCTGCTGTAACTGTTCATGAGACTAGATGGCCCACTCTTTCTCCCACAGAGGAGGTGGTGGTTTCAAACTGCTGATCTTTAGGTCCAGACAGCCCAATGTGTAACCACTATGCCACTAGGGCTCCTGAAAGAGGTGATAGTTATGAAAAAGAATTCCAACAAATACCGTGCTCAAGCTTAGAACTGAAAGATACTAAGTTGAAATCCATTACTGACAAAGGGGAATGTGGAAATTTAGCCAACTGACCTGCTTTTTTGTGGAGCAAACTGGATCTGTGCTGCCAGGTGCCGATGTCCTGGACCTGTCTGGGCGCTGAGGATAGCAATGTCCTTTGACTGTCTTCAGGGTTCCCAGGCAGGAGGGGAGAGCCCTGTGAGGGTCTCAATTCACTTCTATCCGTGCTAGATAAGTGAAGAACATCTTGTGATTTCTTCTTTTCCTTTTTTAGCATATTGACCAAAATATCTGAAGGTGGAATTAAGGATTTAACCACTCCCACCAAATGATAAGATCAAAACACTGCAGATCCCAGTGAGATTAATATTCTGTGGTAGTTACATAACCTGGTGTCAACTTGAAACTACTAAGAGTGAAGGGGTGGAGTCTAGCTTGTCAATCAGGTCGAAGCTTGATGGACTTCATTTGGAGGCTTGACAGAGATAAAGAGCTCACTGGAGGCCAGACACACACACTCTTCCTGCGAGACATTACTGTTGACAAGCCACATAGAGCTACACCGATGGAGCCAGAGCCCTGGAGCTGGAGAGGCCATGTGGAGAACCTTACCAGCACTGAGATGCTTCCACCAGCACTGGATCCACAAGACTTTCCACCCACTGGTCTGTGATATTACTGCATTCGGCATCATTGCATGTGTTGTGTGAGTCTGAAGAGGGATTTATAGATTGCTATCAGACATATGGGCTAATATCGGACTTGTGGACTTGATCTGGACTGGGCTGTGATGTTTCTCAATATTCAACTGCTCTTGTATATAAACCTCTTTCTTACATGAGTGTCTGTGAATTTGTTTCTCTAGTTAACCCAGACTAACGCATATTTTAAGTAAAAGCTGTTAATTTGTATGTTGTCAAGACTGATTAGAACAGACTTTTCACAGGGGTCACCCGATTCATAAGAGTAGCAAAATGATAGTTATGAAGTAACAACAAAAATAATGTTATGGTTGGGGGCATCACCACAACATGAGGGAATGTATGAAAGGGTCATGGCATTAGGAAGGTTGAGAACCACTGAATGAGAGGAAGACTTCCACTTCCTGATGCCATATATAGAGTTATATGCAGGTGTGTACAATGTAGGAGGCTGCTAGTCTTATGTAATATAGCACCTTTATATAACAAATTAGCTAACTCACTGACCTTTGAATGGTTCTGAGCTTAAGCCAGTTAGTTAGGACCTAAAGATTGCATGAGAAGTTTATTGAAAAGGAAAAAGGAACACTGAGTAGTTCTTTCAGGGCATATAAACTATGCGTCTACCTGAGAGTAAAGAAGTCTTTTCATGTGGAAGATTAAGCCCTTGGCTGAGGATGTAATTGTTCAGTATGTGGTAGAAGATCGGAAAGGGAAATGGGCAAGATTCACCCAGCTGGCAGCTCAGCCACATCAACCCATGTGGTGGCAGATGTGCACACACAGCCCCCCCGCCATGTCTCACATCACTGCTTACTGAGGGTGTGCTCACATATGACTTGACGGGCTTTTCCTTTTTGTCTCTCTTTTGGTTCAAAATGGAGCTGAAAGGAACATGTGTGTATAGATACATATACATAGATATGAATATAACCCAAAACCAAACTCCCTGCCATCAGGTCAAAGGTAGAACTGCTTCTGTGAGTTTCAGACTACGACGCTTTATGGGAGCAGAAAGCCCCATCTTTCTCCCTCATATGCACATATATACACACCTGAGGGGCCTTCATAAAAGTCCAGAGGAAAATCCCATCATCTTTTATTGCATTTTCCACCTTGGAAGACAGGCCTGGAAATCTGCTTCCAAAGGTCACCGCCCTGTGGAGCACCTCTGCCTTGCACGGGCAGGGTCCTGCTGAGTGGGCTTAGACTCCACAGCAACTGAGAGCAACACTTTTCTAGGTACGGGGACTGGAGCAGACAAAAGGCAGATGACTAGTTTCCTCAAGAAGTAGAAGTCCCATTAGGGGAAAGGCAGGGCCAACACACACACACACCCCACCCCACCCCACCCCCACCTCCCATCAGAGAATGATCAGTTTCAGAGAGCTACTTTCTAAAGGGCCCAGAGTGACTGGGTGGCTCCTCTACATGGGGTGCCCATGAAAGGTCTTTCTAAGAGGAGTATTTCAACAGACACCTGAATGACGAGGAGGAACCAGTCAGAGACAGAGCCTCAAAGCCAAGGAAATGGTTAATGTCAACATTTTGAGGAGCAACACATCAGGGAACATCTGGCAAATATCCGGTGTGGTTGTCGCCAATGCAGGAAGGTTGTCTTCCAGCAACCTGGTGGGTGCAGGCCAGGGTTGTTGTTAAACATCCCATGATGCACAGCACAGCCCCTCACCACAAAGACCCCGAATTGACTTTGGTGAAATGGAAGGCAACCAGGGAGAATTTTCCAACCTGACATGTGATTAGTGCTGAAGAAATCATGTTCGATGAAGCTAAAGGTCCCTGTGACTGGAGCTTCTCCCACCAGAGGAAAAGGGGAAGCCAGTAAGTCAGAGAGCAAGGCTGAAGAAAGCTCATGCAGGGCCTGGTGAACCAGAGCAGGAATTTGGGGTGTGCACCTCCAGGTACGAATCAGAGAAACAAGGTGACCCGATGAACAGGTCATGACCGTCACAAGACAAACCCATCTTCCGGCCTGCTTTCCTCCTTCTACCCACTCCTCTGACTTCCCCCGCTTCCCTGCTGAGTGGGAACAGTGTCCTGTTACATCTTTGCCAAGGGGGTGTCTCCACTTGATTCCAGGAGACGTGGTTGCACAGCGGGTTAAGTGTCCGGCTGCTACCTGGAAGGTTGGTGCTTCAAACGCTCCAGCCCTTCTTTGGGAGTAAATTGAGGTTGTCTGCTCCCGTGAAGATTTCTAGCCTTGGAAACCCCTGGGAACCGGTCTACTCTGCCCTCCCGGGTCACAAGACATTGGACTGAACTCAGTGGAAGAAGGGGAGGGGGCAGGGGGGCAGGTGAAGCTTCATTAGAACTCATGATGGCCGTGACAGCATTTTCATTCCCGTTCCAAGAAGAGCATTTCATGCCATTCACTGTCACTGGGTGGCATTCCTGTCTGGTGCTGAGCTCAAGCATGATCGTGTTTTAGGTGGCTTCCTAAGAGCTGTGTCTTCCCATCCCTCCCGCCACATTCTACGTTCTCCAAAGGAAGTTAAGGAAATACGCTCCATCGTGGCCCCCTCGGAGGGACCATGACAGGTCAGGAGTCTTTCTTTGTCAGGAGCTCTAAGAAAGTGTTAAGCTTGGAGAAAAATGAAATCTTAGCCAACATTGTTCCTTTTCTCAGTTTGCCCAAGGCCTCTGCGACCCTGTCTTCCATAGTATAACATCCTGTAGTGTGTAAAGCGCTCTCCAATACATTGTCTCCTTGACACTGCTCAGCACTGTGAAGCTGGCAGGGCAAGCCCCATGCTCCTGAAGAGAAGGAAGCAGTTACACTGAGGGTACCAGGATATCAGGCCAGGTAACAATCAGCTCTGTCCTCTTTTCCACCGTGCCTCCCTGTGTCCCATCACTGGGATTTGAATCGGAGTGTCAGATGGGGGCAGGAACGATGTTTCAATCATTTAAGCCAGCAAGGAGTGCACAGTGGAACTGAGATTGACCTCCGTAAAGAAAGGAAGACGATGTATGTCTCTCTCTTTTAAAACTAAACATGTATGGATACGAGTGGACTTCTCCCCCTTTGTTCTATCTCATGGCACAGATAGTCATAAGCCCAGAAGAGGATTAAGAAGCTGGTAGGAGTAATTTAGGGGAAGAGATCCCACACTAGGATCAAGGCCAGGAAAAGAAGCAGAGCTCAGATTGGGCTGGGGCCAGGCCTGAGGTCCAGGCTGGTCCACCCCTGGAGATGGATAGGGTACGAGAGAGGAAAGGAATTCAAGGGTGACACTACTTGTCGGTGCACTCATGGAAAAGGGCTGTGTGGGAGTGTTACTCGGGAGTTGAACCCACTATTCCTGGCCATGGATAATAAAACAGCGACAGCTCAGTTGACTCAGACACACAGGGTCTGCCGAAGCTCAACCATCATTAGAGACTGAACTTAATCAGGCAGCCTGCCCATCTTGCATTTGGTTTGTTTTTAATCTCCTTATTATCCTTACTACTGGATTCCTTTCACGTAAGTTTGTTTCGTGCATTTTTCAGAATAGCTAAAGTTAAAACATCGTTTAGTCATTTTCTCTTAAATGAGCAAGAGAAAAAAAAACCTCTGTAAAAAGAAATGACCAAAGTAATTTTGTGTTGAGTCTTCAAATGTAGCAACAAACGTCAAATCTTTTGCAAGAAGCAGAAAAGATAAAGTGAGACACAATATTGAAGTGCTATCAGGGAGTCCTGAGGTCTAACTAACCCACGGGCGCCCTCCTAAAAGTAACCCCCTCCTCTCACACAGCCGGAAGGACTTGCCATCCCAACTTCCAGCCTCGAAATAGACTGCCTCCTCGAGCAAGAGGAAGGAGCCCTGTACCTCAGTGCTTACACAGTGGGCTGTGATTCAAATGCTTGGCAGTTCAAAACCACCAGCAGCTCCTTGGGAGAAAGACTGGGTTTTTACTCCTGTAAACAGTACTGTCTCAGAAACCCACAGGGGGGCTGTGAGTCAGCCCTGAGTCCATGCCCTTGAATTTGCTTTTGGTCAGAGCAAAAGGAGTCTATCTTGAGGATTCATATCCGCTCATTTTCAAATTTGGAAGTGTTTGTTAGTGGACACCAGAGCCATAGGTCTGGCATTTAAATAAGTAATCGTAAAAATAGAAAGAATCGCATTTAAACAAATCCCTGCTCTTCATAAGCTAAATACCATTTGTCATTTTTCAGCCACCATCTGAGCTTCTCCCACACATCAGCCACAAACTCTGGGTCATGGTGAGGCTGTGGTCAGCCCAGTGTCCGGTCAGCCAGCTAAAGATAACCACCTTTCATCACGGTAGAGTGCTAACTTACCTTCTAAAGGCTAAAGCAAAACCACACAATGCAAGACCCACCGCCACCCCCCACCCCCAAGAAAAGATTCAATCCTATGTTAAGAGATGGTGCAAAAACTCCTTACTTTTCAATAAACTGAAACAGTTCCTGGGAATATTTAATTGTGTCTGGCTAAAAATAAAGGAAGGCACTTCTTGTTTTTGTTCTTTTAAAGCCACCTATTTTCACTAGCTACTGCGTTTTTGTTTGCTGGTGGGTTGGTTAGTGGGAAGAAGCCAGGGGACTCAGAGCAGGGTGGGTTGCTGGGGGATGGTGCCGGAGGAAGACCTCTAAAGCCCACCCACTAGACTCCCAAACAGGCTGAGCCAGGAGGGTTTCCCTGCCATTTCAGAAAGGATACTGATTTCATTATCTCTCTGCTTTAGAATATCTTGTAGTTTTTTATACTCTTCCCCTTTGAATGGGTCTTGGGTGACTTGGTCTTGGTCTGTGACTTCAGCCGAGATGGGACTCTTTTTCCCCAGGCTCTTATCATTCCACAGCTTCTATAAGGGGAAAAGGAGCTTGGCTTAGTGTCCATCACTCTCTACCACATGCCCTGGTCTCCGGACTCCCTTCTCCTTCTACCACTCCCTGCACACACGAGGCTTGCCTGCCCTTTCCTACCTCCTGGTCTTTGCAGTGCAGGTGTTTTTGCCTGATGCATTACCCCCACCCTCACCCCCACCCTGTCCCCCTTCTGTGTGCCCTTTCCTGCTTTACCCTCTGCACGCTCTCATTTTTCAACCCCCAGTGGGAAATGCCTGCTCAAATACTAACTATTCCTGACTCCGTTGCCCTTTCCCTCACTCTTGTCTCTCTGACACCATACCACTTAATCCACACGTTCACTGCAGTGTGCACCACGCATGGCAATGATCTTTTATATCACTGCCTTCCTCCCTGACTTACTTGTGCAACTTCTCCTTCTTGATGCCTGGCCCAGAGTCTAGTCAGAACAAATATTTATTTGACACAACACAGTGTGGTAGAAGTCAAGCTTAATTGTAGGATGGATGCCTCCTCACAAGAGTTAAAGCAGAAGGCAGAAAGAAAATTCAGTAAGTTTATGTAAAAATCAAACGTGTCAGGAAAACGCGTGATGTAGGGTATGTGTGGTGGATGATATAGTTTGAAAACCATTGGTTTTGAACTTGGAACCTTCCTGTGTAGCCGGCAGTGATCCCTAGGGGAAAAAACAAGAAGTCTATGGTCTCAGCTTATTTATCAGCAAATAAGATACTTCGATGTCTGAGGAAACTGAGACCCTACTCCGGAATGGTGTGATTTCAAAGAAAGTTTTAATTGTCACCCCCCCCCCATCACTTGTCCCCCTGCCCAAATCAGTGTTTTGAACATAGCTTCTACTGAAGGAAAGATCCAAATTTACCTTGAAATGATGAAAACAGTGATGAACTTTACGCATATCGGCCCCAACCTCTAGTCTGCTCTCAGGGTCTTGGTCTTCCAAAAAGGATGTTAGTAGCTTTTCCAGCCTAAATATAGAAAATGTATGAGATGCAATTAGATAATGTATGAGAAGCAACTACGAGCTGGGAACCTGGGAATTTCTCATAGCATTGCTTAATTTGTTAACTTTCAAAGTGTAGCATACCTCCCTCCCCTTATAAATGAAAATTGACTGTAAAGCTTAAGAAGAAACCGATTGACATGGGAAATCTAAGGAGAATGACACCATTTGACTCATTTCAATGGAGTCACATGCAGCGTTCCATATAAGAAGGATCGGATGGCCACAATTCATGCATCTTGGCCACACTGGATTTTTAGGCTTCTCTGCCTGGCTGCCACAGTGCTGGAGAGAGTAATGAAGATCTCTTTTCTCAGTTCCATGAAAAGCCTTGTCCTCGGCCTCAGCTGGGACCTCAATGAAGTGCCACAACACCTTCTGATCACTTCTGCTCTGCCTTATATTCTTTACGCGGACAATTCCAGCTCTTCCCGCAAACTCCCAGTCTACCACTGGTCAGCCCAGTGGCTCTCTCTAGAGAACACGAAAATGGCGGCAGGCAGGCTCCTGCGGTTTCCTCGTTCTTCTCCCCAGTCTCCCAGGTTCACCACTCAAGCCCTCCTTCTCAAGGTCAACCTCGCCTCCCGCACTTTTCTTGCTTTTTCCAGGGTTTCCCTGATTAATTATCCCTTTCTCTTTCTTCTTCATCACCCCTCTTCCCTCTCTGTATAGAGTGATTCCCCTATCCCTGCTTCTATTCTAAAGCACAATGAAATAGAAAACAACAGAGACAAAAATCAATAAACCCCAACCTCCCTTTGGAGGAATTATCCAACCGCTCTCCTCTGAAATCATAATCTAGTTGGAAGGAAGTTCCACTCAGGCTCACTATAGGTTATGTTGCAGTCTAGAACGCACGGGTCAACCTTAAGGTGCCCCCCGCCCCCGATTCATTTACAAGTCTCATGAGACTAAGCTTTGCTCTGATTCATCATGTGTTTTCAGTTTCTCCACTCAGATCTAGGGCAATGCTTATCTTTGGTCTTCGATAGGAAGATGGTCATACATTGATTGATTCATTTTCATGAAAATTGAAGTGGAAGGATAAAAATGGTGCCAGAGTGGTCATCAGTATCAGACGTTAGGTAATGTAATATAGCAGCAATGTATCTTTCTAGCATGATAACGGAACTATCGGCACATTTCCAGTATCTTTTAAAACGTTTGGAACACATTTCCCTTCTGTTGTTATCAGCCTATTCAAATAAGAAATAGTGATTTTCACGACGGATCAGCCTTGTATTTTCTTTTTATCTCCTCTTATGCGCTTTGATACACGACAGCCAATATTTACAAGTGTAAGACAACTTATAATTTTTAGACAGTTTATTTAGGTGGAAGGACATCTGTCATGTGCATCACTAGAATAGAGCTTCACATCATGAAATACACAGAAAGATGAATTTCGGAGACAAAAATTTTAAATATGCCTTTTGCATATAATATAAAAATATATGCTTCTTTAAACAAAACAGCACAGAGGTCAACAGATTAAACAAAACAAAAAACCCACCTCCCCAACTTCCCGCACAAATACTCTGCTTTTCTTGATTTCCTCTTGACATCTCAGGGAATCTAATGTTTACATCTAAAATGTATTCTTCTACCTCTGAACCAAGCAGATGCCTATGTACACACATTTGCGTACTGATGTTTGCTTTTACAAAAGTGAGATCAGAGTCTGAGCAGTGTTCTACACCATTATTTTTCTAAACAAGTTATCAGATAATCTTTCATTGAATCTCATATATATATATATATAGAGAGAGTAGAGCTAGTTGAGCTACTTGGTAGCTCAGTGGGGAAGCATTGGGCTGCTGGCTGTTCAAGTTCATTCAGCAACTCTGTGGGAGAGAGACCAGGGGATACTGCAGCCTTGGGAGCTCAACTGGGCAGTTCCACTCTGTCTTATGAGGCCACTATAAGTCGAAAATTTGCTCAAGGGCCCCTAACAACACTCCCAATATTATGTCTCATCTTGTAATGGTGATATCGTATTCGATACCATGGCTGCATCATTCGTCTGATGATGGACACTAAGATGACATTCTTAACTGTTAACTCTCCTCTATAACCAAGGAGGAGGCTTGGGTCTACAATCGCTATTTAATAAGGGTTTCTTGTTGTTTGTTTGTGTGGTAGTTATATAATTTCATGTCAATTTGATACATATGTTAGGGGTGGAGTCCAGCCTGTCAATCAGGTCATGGCCTGACCGATGCCTCCTTGTGGGTGTGGCCTTCTCATGAGGATTCTGGGAGTTTTCCTCTCTTCCTACCTGGAGGTGGGACACACACTCTATCTGTTTCACTTCCCTGTTGACTAGCCACATGTAGCCATGCTGATGACAGCAGAGCCCTGGAGATGTGTCCACTGCCATTGGATCTACGGGACTTTCCACCCACTGGCTGGTGAGCTTCCTACATTTGGCACCATTGCATGTGTTGGGTGAGTCTGAATTGGAATTCATGGGCAAATACTGAACTTATGGACTTGATCGGGACTCGGCAGGGATGTTTTATTAATACATAATTACTTCTGGATAGAAAGCTAGCTAGCTAGTTAGCTAGATTTAGTCTCTGGATTTGTTTACCTAGGCAATCTGCACTAACACTGTTTGTTTTGTTTTTTAATAGTAATCTTCCTTTATTTTTATTTTCCCTGAATAATTAGTTGAAATTCTGTACAATCGAAAAACCTTGAGTTCTAAAATATACCAATTTTCTGGAGAGAAAAAACAATATCTCCCCCCTCTAGAAAAAAAAATCTCCGCTACACGGGGAGAGAGAGAGACAGCATCATGTGGATTCTGACTTATGATCATAGTACCGAAACCAGAAAAATGTTGCCCAGTGCTGCATCACTGTCACGGTTTCTGGCAGATTCAAGTTCATTGTTGAACGAGCTGATGGTGCCAAACCATCTCACCAGCGATCTCCCGTGCCCTCGCTGTCCCTTTGCCTCACCAGACAGAATGTCCTCCTCTCGGACAGGTTCTTCTTGGTGAGGTGTCCACGGAAGGCAGCCCAGATCATGTTCTACCTTGACTGATGACACTTTCACCGGCTAACTTTTAGAAGTAGACTACCAGGGCTTGCTTCCTACTTTTAGAGAAGAAGCTCTACTGATACCTTCGCAGTATGTGTGAGCCTGCTGGTATTGGAAATACAAGTGTCATAGCTCCCAGCACCACAGTCACACGTAGCAAGCCACTGCTGCGGAGCAGACGGACGTCCCGCTGGGGGTTCTGTCGAGCTTCATCAGAATGTGCATTTCTACATACTCTTCCCTGAAGTGGAATCCTCGTTCAGAAGAATGACTTGGGTTTGACTATGGCAGCAAGATTTCAGTCGTGAACAATAGCGAAGGGTTGTTTGACTAGCTGAGGAAGAACGTGGCATCCGGGTTGGAGGAAGACTAATTAGCAACCTGGGAAAAGCACGGGACATAGATCTTGCTTGCTGAAAGTAACAAAAAGTAAAAAAAACCTTACGGTCGAAGATCAAACCCCACAGCGTTCGGTATGGTATACGCATCAACATAAAGAAAACAAAAACTCCTCATCACTGGACCATCGTTTCAGCACCAACCTCTCATACACTGTCTGGATCCTGGTTTCCAGAAAAGGATAGAAAAAAGGGCCAGGAGTATGCTCTGAAAAATGGTTAAAAACTGCCAAAGGGAAAGTCTAGGATGGCTTTGCTCTTCGTGGGACTTGATTATTCTAGTACACAATCAAGAATAAGGTGTGGCCTTTTGACAAAATTCTGTTTTCACCTCTGGAGTCCATGGAACCTCCTTAGGTAACAAAAAAAAGTCTGTTCTTTCCTTCATACGTTTAATTTGTTATTGGATTTATTTTCCTTTTCAAGCAAAGGAATTAAAATATATAAAAATGCTTAATTCAGATGTTTCCATGTACTCCTCTAGGAGTTGAGAATGCATCATTGACCCCAAATTCCCTGCATATTCCTGTCTCCCAAAATAGTTTCTAAGTACATACATAGTCACTGCTCCCACTGAGGGGCATCCTCGCTGCCAGAACCCTGCTGGACAGTGAAGAATTGTTTACCGGAAAAGGTTCTCTAAGAGGTCAAACGAAAGCCCCCCCAAAAGTCTGTTCTTTAGGAAAAGCTCAAGTACACAGAAAAATTTCACTTTTACTTTCCTTTCACTGGATAAAGGAAGGAAATGAATCCTCAGAGAGGGAGAGATAAGTGTATACTATTTAGTTCTAGGACATCCGGACAGAAAACATTATAGCTAATCCAAGTGTGTCTAAAACCGTTAACGAGCTGATGGTAGGTAACCATTAGCTACATGATGGCTGTAACTATCTCTACCAGATGGACTGCTAAGCGGTTATCTCTCACAGCTTGTTGCCTAGTTCAATAATTCTATCATATTATGAATGTTGACAGTTTTAGCTGGCCATGTAATAGAATCACCCCTATTTCTGAATATGTGCTTTAGTGCATTGAGAATATTATACTCCCCTCTTTCTGCTCTCTATATTACTTTCCAAAAAATGACATTATGTCTGCAACCATATTTTCACATAAATTTTTATGAACCAAAAGATAAAACAAGTTTATTATCTATC
Source organism: Echinops telfairi (assembly GCF_000313985.2). Taxonomy (NCBI): domain Eukaryota; kingdom Metazoa; phylum Chordata; class Mammalia; order Afrosoricida; family Tenrecidae; genus Echinops; species Echinops telfairi. Next base: position 27,124,674 of record NW_022107432.1, on the reverse strand, counting down.
GTTAGCAGTAGCTAATGTTAAGTGAGCATGCACTAGATGCTACTCCTGTATGCTATTTGCAACAACCATATGAGGTACTATTAATATCCCTAAAAGGAGAAACTGAATATAGACAGGATAATTCTTTATCTAAGGAAACTCAGCCATCAAATTTCAGAGCTTGGATTCAAACTTGGGTAGGCTGATCAAAATCCAAGCTTCTAAGCACTATATTTAATATACAATAGTGAATTTCCACCACTTGTCTGCCAGTTTGTTGTACTGTGGTGGTCTGTGTGTTTTCAGCTGAGCGTCTGGACTACGACAGATCAAGAAAGAGGAAGGGGTTATCCATTTATGAAAAAAAAAAGGCCACTGAACATCTTATGATTACCATGGGAACATTGTCTGATGTAGTGAGTAAAATAAGCCCCTCATGTTGGAAGGCACTTGTCGTATTTACATAATCTGGTGTCACCTTAAGGGTATTAAGAGTAAAGGGATAGAGTATAGCCTGTCAATCAGGTCACAGCCTGATGATGCCTCCTTGTGGGCCTGGCTTTCTCATGAGGATTCTGGGAACTTCCTCTCTGCCTGCCTTCATCTTCCTGTTGGCAAGCCACTCGGAGACTTTCTGAGACCTGCGAGGATCCCCTTTCTCTCCTTCATCTTCCTGTTGAAAAGCCACATTCAGAGAGCTGGAGGAGCCATATGGGGACCCGTGTCAGCACTGAGATAATTGCACCGCCACTGGATCCACAAGACTTTGCACCCACCAGCCTGTGATTGTCCTGCGTTTTGCATCATTGCATGTGACTGCGTGAGTCTGAAGAAGGATTTGTGGACTAGTATTGGACATATGGGCTAAGATCAGACTTAGGGACTTGAGCTGGACTGGATTGGGACATTTTCTCAATGCATAATTGCTCTTTGATATAAAGTTCTCTCTTACACATATATGAGTGTCTCTGGATTTGTTTCTCTAGTCAACTCAGTCTAACACAGCATTCAAATTATGTCTGGGAAGATCTACCTTCTCAAAGTAGAGTCAACCTTAATGACATGGATGGAGAATTGGCTGATGTGGCATGGCTCAAATTGAGAAGAAACTGCAGCAAATATCCATTAATAATTGGAATGTACAAAGTGTGAATCTAAGAAAATTAGAAGTCATGAAAAATGAAATATGGCACACGAAGCCCAATATTCCAGGCACCAGTGAGCTGAAATGGACTGGAATTGGCCATTTTGAAATACATGTTCAAAGCCAAACATGCAGAAATTGAAGATTGCTACTAAATTCTACAGTCTGAAACTGACCAATCATGCGATCAAGATGCACTGATAATTACTGGTTATTGGAATGCAAAAGTTGAAAACACAGAAGGATCAGCAATTGGAAATATGAGAATTCCAAACCACTTAAATGTGCTTATGCTGTTGTTGTTGTTGTTGTTGTTGTTAGCTGCCGTCAAGTTGGCTCCGACCCAGAGCGACCAAATGCACAACAGAATGAAACACTGCCCGGTCCTGTGCCATCGTCACAACTGTTCCTGCACCTGAGCCCACTGATGCAGCCACTGCATGCATCCATCTCACGGAGGGCCTTCTTCTTTGTTACTGCCTGTCCACTTTCCCAAACACGATGTCCTTCTCCAGGAACTGGTCTCTCCTCAAAATACGTCTGAAGTATGCAAGATGAAGTCTTGCCATCCTTGCCTCTAAGGAGCACCTGGCCTTACTTCTTCCAATAGATCAATTTGTCCTTCTAGAAGTCCATGGTGCTTATGCAGAACATATGAGGGGGTAGCACGTGCCCCCCCCCAAAAAAAACCCAACAACAACAACGGAAAGAAGACCAGTTCGCTTCTAACAAATAAGAGGAGGGAGAAATAACAATAGCGAGGCACCAACACCTTAATCAATCATTTGAGACCCAAAGGGCAGCGTTGACCCAAGGGCAAAGTTCAGAAGTGCTGGGAAAGAACTAGGAATGGAAATAGTCAACAAGGAGGAAGCGGGAGAGATGGTATTATATTGTGGGGACTCCAATCAATCACAAGAAACAAAATATGTACGCATTGTTGAATGCAATACTGATCTGCTCCAAATTCAGAATAAAAAAATTTAAAAACAAAACAACGACAACAACAACACAAACGGTTTAATGCAGGCACATTACAATGGGAGTTTTCCAAAAGAATAAAAGTAAGCACTAGTTAGTCCCGAACAAAACAAAACACAACACAACTCACGATCATTGAGCCACTTCCGATTCACACCTACCCTACAGGACAGAGAGGAACTACTCTATTTGGATTTCAGAGGGTGTAGATCTTGCAAAAAAACCCTCATCTTTCTCATACACAGTTGGGATTGAACCACTGAACTTCTGGTTAGCAGCCAATGCCATCAGGGTTCTGCAGCACAGTCCAGGGATGTGAATCGCTTTGCGATCAGACAGAGAACATTGTCGAGTGGATTATGCCAGATGCGGTTAGGTTAACTTGTTAATACTCCATCATTGGATCTCCCTTTTGACCCATTTTAAAGTTGTTTCAGTTTTTCATAGTTTCTGCTTTTCGTTGATTGGGGCTTTTCTATGTTTTGTCTAGTCGTCGTTGTTGAGTTTTTGTTTGCTTGCTTGCTGTGTCTGATTTTGTACGGTTGTGTTTTATTTGTATGATTTTCTGCATATGATATCCAGGGGCATGGCATGGGGTGGACAGGGGACATGGGGAGCTATGTTTGGTTTGTATGATTTTCTGCATATGGAAACCAGGACTCGACAGGGGCATGGCATGGAGTGGACAGGGGACATGGGGAGCTAATGACCAGGACTATGAGAAGAAAATGTTCTGAAATGGATGGGGGGGATGACTGCACAGATCTTACTATAATGAGTAATGAGGGCACGTGATATGTAAAGTACATCCCAATAAAACTATTTTTTTTTAAATCAGCCTTGTTTTTTGCTGTCAGGCCACTAGACAGATTCTAGGCATGCCTACCCCGCTCACTTGAAATTGCCTGAAGTCAAACTGTTTGCACGAGATAAACTTCCAAGGACTGCATGGCGATGACAGTGGTTCTATCCCTGAGGAAGTCTGCAACTTTATGATCACCTGTCTGGACACCATTTCTTTTTATTTGTCCTAGTTCACAGTTGTCAATGTCCTTAGACTCTTAGAAGGATCTGTCCATTTGGGCATCGGTTTCGCTTTTAACAAATGTTGGAGCAAAGACAGAGGGGAGGTGAAAATGAGATGGTAAGGAAGAGAGGAAGGAGGCGGGGGGGTGGGGGTGGGGGGAGGGGGGTTGGGAGGAATCGACAGTTTTTGCTAGAGAAATCTATGGGGAAAACTCTTACTGGAAATTTGAAGGAATATGGGCCACTTGAAAATTGGCTGTACCATAGCAAAGCTGCATCTTTCCACACTAATGTCTCCTAACTAGACGAGGCTTATCTGAAGGTTCACTAACTGGAATGGCCATCGGGGTGGGGTACGGGTAGGGGAGAGTGAACGGGTTTTATAAAACTTGTAAACGTTTCTAAAGAGACCTTGTGGTATAGTGGATATGCGTTGGGCTGCAATTGTTATGGTTGGCAGTTCAAAACCAGCAACAGCTCTAAGGGAGACAGACTGGGCTTTCTACTCCCATAAACAGTTAGTCTCAGAAACCCATAGAGGGTTGCTATGAGTCAGCACTGGTTTTGTTTTGTTATATAAAAAGATATGTAAATCCTTGTGGGTATTTTCTGTTTAGCAACAAATTAATTTTATTCTGTCATACAGAAAGCAGTCAGTAGGCAGTTAGAGCTATTGGGAAATGTGTGCGTGTTATATTGGCTTTAACTTTACGTAAACTGAACCATACATTATAATTGATAGCTATATTAAATTGAAAATGGGTTTATAAGGTAAAGATGGAGACATTAAGGTACAATAAAATCATAATGAAGAATACTGAAACCTTAATAAAGCAAATGTTTAAAAGAAAATGACCATTATGTTGTTAAAATAATAACACAGGATTTATATGAAGAAAAGTACATATTTATAGAGTTGAAAGAAGAGACAAAAACACACTTGGAGTCTTATCATAATCATGAATGGGAAGACTCTACTATAATCCATGCCTAATTTATCAATACAATATAAAGAAAATCTCATAAAAATCCCAATGCAACTATTGTTACAGAGAAAATACACACACACACACACACACACACATACAAGCTACAAAGTGTTGTATATAATCTTTGGAGGAAGGAGCCCTTAAATTCTTCAAAGCCTAACATGGATCTAATAGAACCCCTGGGGAAGAAGCTGTTTTTCCTTCTGTTCTATGGTGTGTCCACCTCCATAGTACTATTGCTTCTCTATAGGTCTTTCTAGCGTTTGGCTGAAAACTGAGACATGGGGGTGCGTTCAGTTCCGGACCAAGTGACTAAAGACTAGTCTCAGAAGTTCTACCAGTCTCTAAGCCAGGGCCTTCTAACGTGCTCGCTTTAGAACCACTGGCAGTGGCAGCCAGGCACCATTCTGTCCTTCTGGTCTTAGGGTTAAGGAGACTGCTGTTCATGCGGCCCATTGGACTGATTGCTTCTATGTATCTTAGAATGTCTTCATTTGGCTGGACAGGGATTAGGTAATCTAATCGATCTGGACAGGGAAACACCGGTGGTTACACCTTAGAGGGTGGCTCATGAGTTCTTAAGGCTCCAGTTGCTAATCATCAGAGCTGGATGGTAGAACATTGTCTTCGGGGACTATGCTATGCCCAGTAACCTTGGTGTCCCTCAAGACCATGGCTCTGGGCCTCCAGGCCCCATGACTCATCCTCTCACGGTATTTGTAAGTATGAGAAGTTTGCATGACTCTGCCCCCTCGATGCGCCATCTCACTCATGGTCATATTTGCACCAAAGGTAAATACACACGTATAGATATCCTCTCTCAAATCTCTAAATATTCATTGGTATTCTCCTTCCCACATCTGTTCAGCCTGTGTGTACCTCTGTTACCTTTAACTCTTGCACTCCTTCTAGCGAAGACATATAGATTTTTATAGAGAGAAGTCAAAATTAAATGAGAAAATTAGGCTGAAAAAAGCCCCAGTACAGATCGTATGAGATCATTTTACTAGAATATGTATTTAAATACGTGTGTCCATCGAAAAGTTAGAAGGATGACAGTTGTTCTCTTTGAGAAGTGACCTCGAAGTGACTTCTGTCTCTTTTCTTCTTCATCAGCCAGCTGTTATTTGCCTACAGCAAACATGATCGTATAATCACCCCCCGCCCCTCCCAAACAGATAACACTCTAAAGCTTAATCTACAACAAAACAATGCATGTATAAAACAGAACTTGCAATATCTTATGCCTATGACACATGTATTATGTCAAGCACAAGGTCCAGCTATTCGAGTTTCTTTGAAAACAGGGCTATGGTAGCAACACATACTTTGCTTGCTCTTAGGCTCTTCTGATTAAACCCACAGGTAAAAATCCCAAACGGTTCCTTCTGTTGTGACCAGACGGGTCTGATTTGTTTATATGCTCTAATTACCCTGTTTTGTGGTCCCTCTTGCAGTGTTTGGTGGCTATTCCTGCATTTGTTTACTCATCCTGGTGTGGGGCCTCAGGAACCAGGTGTGAGGCTTTGCTGTAATTGATTATTTCCATAAGTGCACAGTTTCACACCGCGGGTTTTCTTTAAGTAGCATAAACCATATAAAACTGCAATAAGGACAAACATTTGTTTCAGGAAGTCTTAAAAAAAAAAAGATCTAGCTCCATATAGATGTAAACTTTTCCTGTGAAAAGTTTATAGGGGGAGAGTCAGAGAGAAACACAAATACTCCTGGTTGTAACGTTGGGTCTCATGGTTGCTTTGAAAGAATTCCTGGGGGAGCTCCCAGAACTCAATTAGCAAAGAACATTAGCACGGAGTCAATGTTAAATAGCTGGAAGAACGAAGCAGGGTGCTCGTGGCTCCACACTCCAGGCTTTCTCCTTTAGAACCAGCTCTCTGGACTGCCGGGGAAAGAGCTGACTGGACCCAGAGAGGCCAATGTGCCAACACTGCTCTAAGAAATAGAATTATCTTTCATGCCTCATCCTTTTTAAAATTTTTCATTATCCGCTTATAATATTCATTCATCTGGCCTATTTGAACCCCCAAACACTTTAACTCTGGGAGAATAAAATAATCATTAAAATAGAGAAATGACTCTGAAATGGAGACAGGCCTTTTAAAACATATTAGAGAACACTGTCTTAAGAACTCAAATGCTTCCATAAACTACCCCAGGGTAATTGACACAAGCTGGAGACCACGCTTTCAGTCTCTGGGTTTACTATCTTCAGACTGTCGTGTCAGGACCCAAACCACTTTGTACCGAAGTGGATAAGCCTCATCTGGAGGGAATTATATCTCATGAATGATTTCAGAGATCTCATTTCTTATTAAGTGAGAGAGAGGCGCATTAGCCACGAATGCCCTCCGTGTGACTTTGGGTTATTGCTTTCCGGTCGGCTGTTCTACGAGGCTGGAAACAGCATACCTAGGACTCCAAAGACGTAAACTCAGAACGATGTGAGCAGATAATCTGTCCTCAATGGTTGCTTCTTAAAGAATAAATACCTTGAGTCGTGCCTATGTAGGGGATGTGGGAAACTGTGGTAAATGCTGACGATGGTGCAAGATGAAGCGTAGTGTCTGAACACTAGAATATTTTAGAAAAGAACTAAAACCACCAATCAATGACAGGAGATT
>NW_022107432.1:27116531-27117813 GCF_000313985.2 Echinops telfairi | reverse complement strand
ATAAGATGAGGCTGAAATACATTTGCCAAATATTAGCCTTGAGCACACTTACAGTGAAAAATAATTAGTTGCTTGTATAAATTCAAATAACTGGGTATACTTGTATTTTTATTTTCTGAATCTGGGTACGCTGATCGGAAAGGCCCCAATGCCTGCAGGCATCCCTGCCTGGAGCTGCCCTGGGGGTGCACACTGTTGGGTGCATGGACCCAGGCACACAAGAGAGCTCAGCTGCTGTTGGTTAGGAACTCACTCGCTAGTAAGAAAGTTGGCCCAGGCCACTGTCCTTTTCTGAGAAAATAAAAATTACTGCTAGTTTTGCCCATCATTAAAAAGTTTTCCTGTTAATAATAATAATAATAATATACTACATTCTCAATTGATGTTAAAGTCAATAATTAAGATGGCTACAGAACTGTTGAGAGCCATGAGGAAGTCAACATTTGTGAAGACTGATTTTCTCAGGCAAGACTATGACGTAGTAGAAGCCTAGCTTTGTAAGGCACATCACTGTTCATGTGTCTGTAAAGCTAAGAGCCTGTGCCCACTGGACCCCTTTATCAAAATGTTCAGCCTGAACTATGTTGCTTCTCTAAGACTTTTTGTGGCTCATGGGTTTGCTAGCAGTCATCCCTATATTCACAATCTAAAGACATTTCTATCCCCACTAATTACCCCAGTGCTATTCTTGTAACAAGTATGACTTTTCACCTGCTATTTCAGGTATGCAGCAGCTATCTTGATGCATTCATCCACTGTCCCCTGCCCTGGAGACGATTCTGATGCATAACAACCTCAGAGGGAGAAGAGCGTTTCAGGTTTCCTTCCTGGAGAAGAAAGCCTCATATTTCTCTCTTGGAGCAGATGGTGTACTGGAACCATGAACTTTATGGTTAGCAGCCTGATGTTTAACCCACAGGGCAACTAAGGCCATCCTGTCCAAGACATAAGTTCTCTCTTATGGATTGCATTGTGTCTTTCCAAAACACGTGTTTTAATCCCTAAGTCCTGGTAATGTAAAGAGTTACGCATTGGACTACTGGCCACAAGGTAAGGGGTGTAAACTACCAGATGTTCTTAAAGATTTAGTGTCTCAGAAAAGCTATGGAACAGTTGTAAGCTGTCCTATAGGGTTGCTTTGAGTCGGAATAAATAATGGCAGCGGGTTTGGTTTTAGATCTGTGGTTATAGCCGTTTGGGAATAGGTTTTCTTGGTAAGGCAGTATTAAGATACAGTGTGCCTTAGTTTGTGATATAAAAGCACGGATTAAGCAAGCAAGTT
>NW_022107432.1:27105917-27116431 GCF_000313985.2 Echinops telfairi | reverse complement strand
TAGCCGTTTGGGAATAGGTTTTCTTGGTAAGGCAGTATTAAGATACAGTGTGCCTTAGTTTGTGATATAAAAGCACGGATTAAGCAAGCAAGTTAGCAAGCATGGATGGGGGGAAAAGACAGACCATAAGGTAATCAAGGAATCTAGGAAATGAATCTGAAGAGAGACAAGTCCCATCTTCCAGAGCAGACAAAGAGAGAGATTTCCCCTAGGGCTTGAGCCCTAATTTTGCCCCTCTCCTCATCTGTGAGAAAATCATTTCTGCTACTTAAAGCCTCCCACTGGGGGTATTTCTGTTAGAGCACCATTAGAAAACTAGGATTCTCTCTGAACCCAGAATCTGTCACGAACTCATCTTGGCCCCCTCTACCCTGACATCTTAGCATCAAGCACCTCCTTTTTACAACCATCTCGTGGGCGAAGGAAGCGGCTGCTGTATGTGTTTCTAAGAAAGCAGTCTGTTTAGGGGCATGCTGCAGATCTCATTAGCTGAGTAGTTTCTGATTCAAGTCAGATCCTCTAAAATCCCTTGCCTTGCACATAGCTGAGCAGTAGCAGAGAGAAATAGAAATACAAAAAGCAAAAACAAGTAAACACACATTTGGCTTGTGTAATGGAGGTATAAATGCTCTGCATTTAGAAAGGCTGATTGAGGGAACTTTTGGGCTAAGCAGACAAGTTGCTTCTACAATAAGCAGGCTCAGCATTCAAAGCAGAAAGCAGTGGGGTTGCGCAGGGGAAGCTCCCTCTGATCATTAAGGTTGTGTGTCAACTTGGCTGGGCATGATTCTCAGTGTTCTAGTAGTGATGACGTAGTCATCCCTCAGGATGAAATTTGATATGATATAATTAAAGGGGCTCCTTGAAGTGTGGCCTGCATCTGGCTCAACATCTGATCTACAGTTCTTTGGATTTGAGCCATCAACCCGCCATATTGCCTGCTGATCCTGGACATCCTTAGCCTCTGCATACTCAATCAGTAGCCTGCGATCTTCCCTGCCTATCTTGGGTCAGCCCTGCAGCTATGTGAATCAGGAAGAGCCTCCAACCTGACATCTGACCCATTGACTTGGAACTTGTCAGCCTCCCCAACTGTATGAGTCATTTCCTTGAAATAAATCTCTTTATATATACACATATATAAGCTTCACTGACTCTGCTTCTCTTGTTGTCGTTATAAGTTGTTCCGCCAGCTCTGATGCAGTGTGATCTTATGTACAACAGACTGAAACACTAGCTGGTTCTGCAAAATTCTCACAATTATTGTTATGTTTGAAACTATTGTTGCAGCCACTGTGTTAATCCATCTCATCCAAGGTCTTCTCTCTCCGTCCTTCCTTCTCCTTTTTTGCTGCTCCTCTGCCTTACCAAGCACAATGTCCCGATGTCATGTTCCTCCTCATACATTCAAGTTTTTTTCCCCTCAGATTATTTGTTCAGCATCCAGATTGAAGAAGTATGTTAAGAGCATACAGCCCTGATGGAAACCTTGTACATAAAATGTTCTGAGATGCTTGTTCTTCTCAACACAATCCATCGTTTGTCATGATCCACACAGTTGAATGCCTTTTCATGGTCAATAAAACACAAGCACACACTTTTCTGGTATTCTCTGCTAACTGCCAAGAGCCACCTAATGCCAGGAATGGTGTCCTCCTTTGATCTGTGTCCTCTTCTGAATCAGGCTTGAATACCTGGCAGCTCCCTGCCAATGTGCTGCTGTAACCATAAATGACTTTCAGCAAAATTTTACTGGCACCTGATATTAATGATATTGTTTGATAATTTCCATATTCTTTTTGGTCACTTTTCTTTGGACTGGGTACAAATGTGGATCTGTTGAAGTCAGTTGGTCTTCCAAATTTTCTTTGTATAGGTCAGTGAGTTCTTTCAGTGACTCATCAGCTTGCTGAAATATTTCGCTTGGTATTCTAGCAGTTCTTAGAGGTTCCCCCACCTGATGCCTTCAGTACAGCTTGGACTTTTTCTCAGTTCTTGACCATAGGCTACCTCCTGAAATGGCTGGATGTAGACTAGCCTTTGGGGCATAGTAACTCTGTGTATTCTTTCCATCTTATTTTGATGCTTTCTGCATAGTTGCATATTTTACCCACAACATCTTTCAATATTACAACTTAAGGCTTGGATTGTTTTTTTCAGTGTTTTCACCTTCTCTAGAGAACTTGAATTAAGACAGTCACCCTAAGGCAGGAGACAGGGCACAATCTGAAACACAAAAGAAATAGTAGCTAAACCAGACTCAGATATTTTTGTGTGATGCAAACAGTTGATATACTCAGCTGGAAATGGAAATGTTGGAGGTTCAAGTCCACCCAGAAATTACCTTGGAAGTCAGGGCTGATGCACTACTTTGGGAAATCAGCCTGAAAGGGTCAACATGCCACAGAGTCGATGTTATGGCAACTGGTACTAGTAGTAGAAAATCAATACCCAAAACTGAAACGACATACAAAACGACTACAAGCCCATGCTTTACTTACAGGGAATATTTAAAAGTAAGCCTAAGTCATAAAATTTTTCAAGAAGATTTAACTGAAAATACTAAAATATGAATATCAAAACTAAAATCTCTTAGAAACAAATTTTGTGCAACCTTTGCTTTCCCAATTCCATGCGGAAGCATGGTGCTTCAGAAATTCTAAGCCCAGCTCAGCAAGAAAATTCTTCCTGCTTAGCATCTGGGAGTCATAGGCACAGCAGGGTCATTTACGGAGACCCCAAAGAATAAATGATATCTTCTGATTATGAAGTAGGGCGTGGGGCAAATACCCAGGTTCCTCACCAACCATTCGAGCTTCCAATTGTGCAACGTTTCCAGGCATGTTTCTACAGAAAGCCTACTAAAACCTCACACATTTCCCACAATCCTCTTTGGACCACGCGGACATTAGTCTCCACAACCCTGAGACCAGAAGAACCAGACGGCGCCAGGCCAGCTCTCCCAACTCGTCTGAGAGGTATCACATGGAAGAGCCTAGATAGAGGGGGAGAAAAATGTGGAACGGAACTCCAATTCATAGAGGAGGCCAGGCTTCCTGAGCAGATAGACTGGTGGGACCCCCAAGACGATGTCCCCTTACCATCATCGTGTTAAAATCATCAACCATTTGAGATCCAAAGGGCAGCAGAGGGTTAGGAAGGAATGTAAACAGGAGACACAGAGATAAAGTGGGATAAGCAATCATACACCGAAGAAATTGCAGTGGATGACTTGAGTCAGCATGTGTATGAATTGTTGAATGTAAAACTGTGACCTGCTCTGCAAACCTTCACCTAATTTGCCATAAAAGGTATAATACAAAATAACTGAAGGAATAAATGAAGAATATTTGGGTAGGTCAGTCATTTGGCCCAAAGGTTGGCTAGTTTGAGTACTTAGGATCTGCCTCTCTATTTCGTGGTAACTACGTGCTAGGTTAGTAGGCCCCAGGATGACTTGGGCCCTAAGGAATTTCAGTACTGGCATACATTCTTGAGTTTTATCAGCTGTGGTTACTTCTGCAGGAACTGCCTAACATAAAAACAAGTACTGGTAAGTACTTCTAACACATCAAAAATGAGCCAGAGGCAGTGGGTAACTATTGTCTGTATGACCCTGGTATCTGTCCGAGTTCAGACACTAATCCCTTAGAATGGAAAGGAGGAGCCATGTGCCTACAAATCCTTTCCCCGTGGCCTATCAGACATCCCCGATACAGCCAGTTTGCACGTCCTTCATGCCACTGGCCCCTTCCACCTGACAGTTAGAAGGAGTGACCACCATTCTCGAAGAAAATCCTAATTCTAGAGAAGTCTTCGTTTCTGATAACAAACATACACAAAACAAGCAAGCAAAAAATCCACCCCCTTTCTACACTACTATTTGTATTTTTCCATGGAAACGCTTTAGAGGCAGGTTTAAGTCATCGCTGTGTACCTCACACCTGTGCCTTGAAGACAAAATGGGATTCCAAATCTGCCTGTCTCATGAAACGATTGTAAAAGTCTTATTGGATTATAGGTATAAGGCGTCTAATGTAATGCTTGTTTTTAGTTGCTGTTGAGTCAGAGCTGAACTTATAAGTAACAGAATGAAACATTGCCAGGTCCTGTGCTACCTACCGTCTCGATCTCTAAACTTCGTTTAAGAGTATTGCTGCAGCTATTGTGCCAATCCATCGCACTAGGGGGCTCACTCCCCTTTTTGTTGGGTCCTTTACTTTGCAGGATGGCCTTTACTAGTAGTTGCCCTTTCCTAGTGAAGCACCCAGTGGTAGTTACATAATCCATTGTCAATTTGAGAGGATTAAGAGCGAAGGGGTAGAGTTTAGTCTTTCAATCAGGTGGAAGCTTGATGACCTCATTTGGAGGGACTAAGCAGATAAATAGCCTGCTTGAGGTGGGACACATGCTGACTCCCTGGGAGACATTGCAGCTGACAAGATACATGGAACTACACTAGTGCTCTGGGCTGGAGGAGCCACGTGGACAGCCCTGCCAGCACTGAGATGCTTCCACTGCCACTGGATCCACAAGACCTCTCACCCACTGGACTGTGATCTTCCTGCATTCGAAGGAATTGCATGTGTTGTGTGAGTCTGAAGAGAACTTTATAGATTTGTATCTGACATGTGGGCCAATATTGGACTTATGGACTGATCTGGACTGGGCTGGGGTGTGTTTTTAATGTACAATCACTCTTTATATAAAACCCTTTCTTATACACATATAGGCGTCTGTAAATTTATTTCTCTAGACAACCCAGACTAACACATGCCCAAAGTAAATGAACTGAGCTCTTGCCATCCTTGTTCTAAGGAATGTTCCCTTTCAGACTGTTTTGACCACTTTTCAGACTGATTTGGCCCCAAACCCCAAACAACTGCCATGCAGTTGATTCCATCTCAAAGCAAATCTATAGGGCAGGCCAGAACTGCTACTGTGGGCTTCCCAGACTGTAAGTTTTCTGTTTTCATAACCACTTTATTGGGAGTTAATACAGCTATATCATTCCATAGTTCAGTCACATCCAGTAATATTGTACAATTGCTACCACCATCAGTTTCAAAATATTATTTTCCTTCTTGAACTCTGTGACATCAGTTCTTTACCACACCCGCCCCTCCCACCCACTGTAGCCCTTAGAAAATTGTATCCTACTTGCTGTCCTTACGGGTTCATCGATCAGGCCTAACTTGCATCAGAGGGGGGGAATCAACTGACAAAGTTTTAACACTCAAGTCAGGTTTATCAATTCAATGTTCTATGGCCATCTCTCGAAGGCACTGTGGCAAGCAGTGTCTTCCCATCCCTCTATGATGGAGAGACGGAACTCGCCAGAGGCGTATTTCCCATGCAGATCCCGCCAGTGTATCTTGGACTCCCACTGTCATCCACACCCTTTTGCAAACCAGATTCTCACAGTTTAGGCTCTGATACGATTCTCTCCATCGACTTCAGAGAATATGATTTGCAATCCTTCGGACTCAGTTGACATCTCAGTTAGATGGCTGCTAGTTTGGAAACAAACCTTTAAGACCCCCAGACGCTATTTTATCTGACAGCCGGGTACCATCTAATTTCTTCACCACACTTTGCTGTAGCACCATGTCTTCTGTGTTCCCTTCCTGAGGGTGAGTATTGAGTAGGGCCCATTGTAAGAACTAGTTGTTCTTAAATTAGAGCTAGGATTTAGTGCAAGCCCAAACACTTTCCTGGATCAATGTTTGTTTTTTTAAATTAACTAATTTATTTTCACCAGAAAGGTTACTGGAGGAAGAATTTTATTATGTCCACACGTGGCTCAGAGGATTGGTATCCAGTGATTGAGCTTATTTAAAAAAATTTTTTATCTGCCTTTGGGTCTCTTTCAAAACCTCCTGGTTAATTTATGGTAGAGAGTCTTATCAATCATTCCCCTGGGGCATAAGGATCTTCTGTTAATATTGTCATTGATTAGCCCCTTGTACTAATTTTTTAACGGCCAACGTAGACTAACTCCATATCACAGTACTTGAATCATTCACTTGAACGGAATCAATCCTTTTGTGGCTGGATGCTATTTACACAAACGATGGGAGTTGATTTTCAGGGAAGATTTACAGCATTCACTGAGAATGTCAGTCACAGGTTTGCCGGAACAATACGTAGCTTAATACAGCATGTACGGCATTGATGTAACAAGTCCACGTCTGTCCTCCTAGCAACAGTTCGACAATCTTGGTGCAGCTGTCTCTGCTTCCTCAGACACCGTGAACCTTCAGTCATAGATGCTCAGGTGACAAGTGTGTCTGCAGCTGTCTCTGCTTCCTCAGACACCGTGAACCTTCAGTCATAGGTGCTCAGGTGACAAGTGTGTCTGATACAGAGCCCCGTTCACCCAATGCACTGTCCGCATCGGATCTCACTGACGCAGCGTCTGGAGCATGCCATGTGCCCTGAAGATCCAAGATCCAATGCCCCAAGAATTCCACAGCGCCTGGACTGGGTCCCCAGGATGTGTCCAGAAGCCTGGGTCCGAGACTGTAATTCTTTACCGGGGTAGAAAGTCTTGTCTTTCCCTCTGGTAGAGAATCTGGTAGTTTAGAACTGCCGACCTTGCAGTTAGTAACTCTATGGGTAACCAGTATGCCACTAGGGCTCCTTATATGCTTTAGGCAGTCCAAGGCACAGCCAACATGTTCACTAACATGGACAATTCAAATACATTGATCTCTCTGGCTCCCTTCTTCATTATCTAACGTATGCACACATTGGAGGCAATTGAAAAATAGTGGCTTATGACAGGCACACTTACGTCATCAAGTTTTTATAGCAGATCTGCCCAGTGTGGTACATATTTTGACTTCTCACCTGTCCCTTCCATAAACATTGATTGTTAATCCAGTGTTTTACATCTCACTTTGGTGAGTAGCGACTGGGATCATAAAAGCCTATGAGTGGCCATCAAAGATACAACTGCTGGTCTCTCTCTAACCAGAGAGAAGAAAATCAAAGCCACATGGAAATAGTTTAATGGACGAATGGACCAAACAAACATCAGATTCTACAGCAGAGAGCACAAGAGTTAGATGGTGCTTGGCTATCACTACCAATGGCTCTGAAAGAGATCACATTTCAAAAGGTCCTAGGTAGAATAGGAGAAAACAGTGCAAAAAAACTTAAAATCATAAAAAAAAAACCCCACCCTGCTTAGTGGTTGGATAGAGATTGGTTGAATATATGAGACCATGATCATTGGTCGTCTTTCCGGCCTGGGACTGAACTTATCCCAAAGGCTCAATTTTAAGCCAAACAATAAACAGGCCTGTAGGCCAAACAGTAACACTGAGGCACACTCTCTAGAATTATCCACCTTTTGAGATCGAAAGGGCAGCATGGGTCCAATGAGGAAGCTCGGAAGGAGAACGCGAGAGAAATGGTGTTCCATGGTGGGGTTTGTGATCAATGATCCATGACATGAAACAGAATGTGGGTAGACTGTGGAATGGGAAACTGATCTGCTCTACAAACCTGAACCTGGTTCACAATAAAAAGTTTTTAAAATGTTATAGGTGTCAGGGAAAACATGAGATGCAGAGAGAAGAGTGGATGTGTGCTGCGAATTTCAATTTGGGATTTCAGATTTAAGAGAATAACAAGTCAACAGTACCTTACTCTGCGCAGCATACACTCCTAACTGATCTCTAATGCTGATTCATCTGAGGAAAGCAGACGAAAAGCACTCTCTGGTACGTAGGTGGGCTCATGGATAAGAAGGGGACATCTGGTTTCTCCAGAAAATTATGGAAAGGAGACAGCAAGAAGGAGTGATCTTGACACTCATGATGACAAATATTTGAGGATGTGTGAACTTAAAGTGCTCAGCTAATGAGCTGGGCACAAAGAACCGTAAGGGAAATCAGCCTGGAAGGATGGAATGAGGACAAAGAATAACGTGAAGTGTCAAGTAGGAGAATATGCAGTCTCAAGTCATTGCTGAGCCCCCGTATGTACTGGAATGAAGATGGATTTTGCTTGCGGGCCAATCAGGGCAGAATGAGAGCCTGTGGCTGTTGTCTTCCGGGACTTTTGTCTTTTGCCGAGAAGGCAAGTATGGAAGAGGGCTTCTGCAGACAGCCTGTGAACCCTCAGTGAGAATGGCTGATCAGGGCCAGCTGGAAAATGGATCAGGAGATACGTTCATGAGGCAGCTTACATCTTTTTTCAGTCTGCCTTTCTCGGAAGCTGAATGTCCACTGCGAACTCACATATACATGTCACTTGGAGATAATGCTGACTGCGCCTAATTAGAAAGTGCTGTCATTTTTCACATACTGTAAGCCTCAAATGAAGCGGAATTTAGCCCAATGATTAGCTGAGGACAAAGATAATGGCATTCCAGTGTATGACACCAATCCCTCGAGTTCCGGTTTTGTGCATTGGTAACTCAGTCAACAGTAGGTTGTTCTGCAACGGGAATTTTATAATAAAATGTTTGGATATTTTCTTACAAGTCCTCAGATTGCTACTGAAAAGTCAGGGGGTGGCATTTAAATTATACAGAGAAGTCACCTTAAAAAATAAAGGCTGGGTGTCTAATTCAATAGCGTGTGTGACTTGGTAGCAGTTCTCTGAGTCTGTAGGTTTGTTCTGAGACTGGGGATCACCAATTCTTGAAGCAAGTCACTTATTTGTACATCACTTTAAAAGCACGAAATATGTAGTAATTTGAGTAATTAATTGTTGTTTCCCTGAGTCCTTTACATTCTCCATCTTCATTACTCATTTTCGTATCTTATTGTTTACTGTCTTAATCTTTTATGCCCCCACCCCCCCAAATGCAGATATCTCACATGGCTCTTTCTGGACAGTCAGCAAGCTTTCCAGCGCCTCTGAGTCTCCAACAGCTCCTGGCACAGCACACTAGAAGGTGCTCCACAAAACTCAGGGATGGAGAAAGAAGACCTTGGGATATATATGAATCTGGTTTTGAACAACACTGAATCCAACGAATGAAGTAAAGGGAACAGTCCCAGTATCCATTCTTCCAAACTTTAGAGGATGAAGCTAAGACATACTGTTCTCTCTGAACTCTCCTTAGCCCACAGATTTGTAAGCAAATGAGATGATTTAGTGTGTCCAAAGTCTAGGCTCCTGATGCCATACCAAAAGGTTAGCAGCATGTCCTTACCCCCCACCCTGCCCATGAAGTACACAAACAAAATATTCCTCAGTTGCAGCAACAACAACAACAAACTCAATTTCTCTTGCCCATTTATAAAACGTAGGGATGGTCACTCACTATTTTATAACCTGTTTTGAGTATTTTTAGAACAGCTATAATACAGATGTTGGCATGCTGAATTCAGAAAATGGAAAACAGAAGGTTTTGTTGACGAGTCCAGCACTTGCAAGGCAGAACAGAGCGTTCAAAATAGAAACCAGGATGTACCTGAAAGCAGCGCAAAGGTATTAAAATAAATTATTCACCTCCGACTTCCACAGAGAGATGTCGAGAATTCCAATTGGCAGGAATCCCGAAGAACAGGGTGGGATAGGGAACAGAGGGCTTGGATTCAACATCTTGACGCTGGATATAATATTTATGCTGGATATAATACTTAGTCCCTTGCAAAGTCATTTGGGGGGAGACGTCTTCACCAACATCACTCAGGCAAGAAGTGTTCCCCTCTCACATGCAGCGCGGTGGGGTAAGGACATGCTGCTAACGTTTTGGTATGCCCATGGACACTTGAGCGGATTGTCAATTTTCTATGCCACTCTCTCTCTGAGAATTTTTGTTTTTATTTTTAACAAGTTTTACACCAGATTCATGGTATATGCCCACCATCTAACCATACACCCACAGTTAAAGAGATTTGGCTTAAATGTATCATTTTGTTTTAAATGAAGATGTAAAGTTTATGCATTATAAGCTGTTACTTTATCTCCGAGTTATAAAAGCCTTCAAGGCTTCTTTTGGCAGGTTTTTCTTACTTAGGGAGCATGTGGAGCTCCGAGGTGGTTGGGGAAGTGGACTGACTGTGAGACACAAAGCAAACAGCTACCATTTGGAAGTATTTTGTGAACATTCCATTCCGGCAATTTACAGGTTTTTTTTCCTGTTCTGTTTAACTAGTTAGGTGCAAAGTCCTATCTCAACGGTGTAAGCAAGGTACCACTCTGAAATGACCTAATAATAATATTCAATATTACAGTTCCAATATATAAAAAGAATATCAATGCATGATGAAAATAACTTTAAGTTAAGATTACAGAAGCAGATGTAATTCAGATCTCAGAACCAAGTACGTGTGCTGTGCCATCATTTGCTCTATGCCAAGAGCGAACATTTCTTTGCAATTCAGCTGTGAAATTCAGTGTAAAAATAGGCTCCACGAGAAAAGGTGTTTTCCTTTCTGCTGAGTGAATCAATTCTATTTGGCTACTTGGAAGTGTAAAGGCAACATGTGATAATAATCCTTTTTCAAATATAACTGCTGGTGTCCTGTAGAATTTTTAGGAAATAGTCA
>NW_022107432.1:27083882-27104703 GCF_000313985.2 Echinops telfairi | reverse complement strand
CCATATGTATGTATATCCTAAAAAGAAACAGTATGGAAACAAAGTTTACTTCTTTGTCTCTGGTTGAGAAACCTGACAAAACATTTATGTGAAGTTAATTAGCAACCATAAAAATTATACTAGGGAATCTTAAGATCATCATCATAATAAAAGTTAACCTTCTGAAGTGCCTGTGTGTTAGGCAGAAGGTGTTCTGGGGTGCAGTAGGAGCTGAATGCTCCACAGCTCCCCAGAGGCTGGTAGTTTGAATCGACTGGCTGCTTCATGGGAGACACACATGGTATTCTACTTCTATAAAGATTAAAGCTTTGGAAACCCTATGGGACACTCCCACTCTATCTGACAGGGCCCCTGTGAAGAAGAGCAAGGTTGGAGGAAGGCTCTTTGACTTGCACTATGTATGTGACACAACCATGCTTGCTGGAAGTGAAGAAGACCCCGAGCACGTATGGAGGAAGAGCAAAGACTACAGCCTTCGGTCTGGATCGTAGCTCAACACAAAGAAAGCAAAATCCTCATGGCTGGACCAATAAGGAACATCCTGATACATGCGGAAAGAGATTGAAGTTAGCAAGGATTTCAATTTATCTGGATACACAATCGATTCTTCTGAAAGCAGAGTCAAGAAATAAAACCTTGCAATATGTAACTCTTTCAAGGGTTAAAGAGTACAAGTGTCACTTCTATATTTTCCACCACTTCATATATGCATGTGATAGCAAGACCATGCATAAGGAAGACCAGACAAGAATTGATACTTTTCATTATGTTGTTGCTGAATACTATTGAACATACCATCACCTGCTAGAAGACCCAACATATTTGTCTTGGAAGATGTAAAGCCAGAATGCTCCTTAGAAGCAAGATGTGAGATAGTGCCTCATGTATGTAATTTATCATCCTACTTTTAAATCTGAGAAGAATTCAGATCCTCAAACTACAGGATAAGGCAAAAAAAGTAAGAAACATTTGGGGGGGTGGAAATTAAGTCTTCAGGGACTTCCAAGGGAAGTTGTGTATGGGTCCATGGTGGCTAGTTGGTTATACAGGGAGGGGCCAGTCATAAGGTCCGTGTCTCGAATCCACCAGTCGCTCTGCAGCTTGTAAAAGCTTTAAATGTTTGGAAACCCAAAGGGGCAGTTCTTTTCTATCCTCTATGGTCACGATGGATTAGAACCGATTCGATGGCAGCCCGCTTTTCTTTCTAGAACAGGAGGCTGTGCAAGACATACAGAGACGACAAGTTGATGCTGCAAAGCCAGAACATAGCTGAGAAGAGTGGGGAATAAAATAAATTTGAAAGGGCACATTTACGGAAGGTATGAGGGCATCTTAGAGGGTCAGAAAGGTAAGACTTCACAGCAATTTTCATAAATATTTTGAAGATCTAAATTTTTCTTCTCCAAACAATGGCGTGAAAATTTTCGGGACACATTTTAATATATTGACATCAACAGATCTTTCATTGTTAAATGTTTCAGAGGTGAGGTGGACTCCAAGCTTCTTTATCCAACAAATTCTCGCTTTTCTCGTAAGAGTTTCTGTGCCCGGGTGGTGATGTTGGGCCATCTTGTAACAAGACTGGGACATTTCCATTTTCGTAAAGGAGCTTGAACTCCGACAGACCCACTCTGGGTTTCAGAACACTTGAATCTCTACTTGTTGTACCAGACTCACTACCAGTCTGTTGAAAAAGACTCACAGTGACCCTACAGGAGGGAGTGGAATTTCTGCCGTGGGTTTCTGAGGCTGTGAGTCTTTATCGGAGCAGAAAGCCTCACTGTTCTCTTGCGCAGCAGCTGGCAGGCTGGAGGGGCGGACCTTGCGGTGAGCAGTCAAACACATAACCCGCTACGCCATCAGCTCTCCTTATTTCTCGTACACTAACTCTTCTTTCTGGCCCGCTTTTAAGATAGCACGTTGGAACGGCCTGCTATTCAGTTCCTAATAAAGGGTGAAGTGATACTTGTGGGGGGGGGGGGGGGATTCCAAGTTCATGTAAGTTGTATTGTTCAAATATATCTTTGGATCAAAGGACACCATAACTTAGCTAAATATTTAGTACAACCGAGTTACTTTAAATAAACCAGCGTGCACTTCCTCTGTCTCACTGCATGAAAGATCCTGATATTTTATGGGTGAGCAGAGTGAAGAGTGGTATAAGACATATGTCCTGTATTTAAAATGCAAGAGCTGATAGGGGAACGCTGGTGCCATTTTTGGAATCGGAGGGCCAAATATACCCAGAAACAAGTCTAACATTTGAGATGCTAAGAAGTATTCTGGCCACTGCTGTCTGAAATAGCCTTGTTTTAATTATTCTGTCGATAGCTTTAGAAGACATTATCAAATTTCAGGTTTAAGAAAGCCACGGCACCTGTAGTTGGAATTTATTTTATTCTAGGTATTCTAATCCAGTTTCAACATGTTGAGAAGCTCAGTCCAATGAATTTTTTTATTAGACTAGTCTAGTTTTAAAAAAAAAGAAAGAAAAATTTAATGGTAAGTTCAATATGGAGGAAATGACTTCTCCTAAAGTCACCTTTAACTGCTCACTTTAAAAGAATGAAAGCATGATATTTTATGTATGTCACTTGCTCTATAAAGTCTTTCCTCCCTGGTCTCCTGTCCTTTGAAAGACACTCTGCCTAACCCATACTGGACTGGGGTCTCTCTCACAGCATCTCAGGACCACAGTAAATGCACTTGTGTCTGGTCATCTGCCCCCTCTCCAGCCAGCCTCCTGAGGGATCTTCTGGTTGTCTCTGAGCATACACTTCCCTAAAACAGTGGGGACTGGCCTGGTGTTTACTCACTAGGATGAGCAGGTTAAGATCATCTTAGTTGTCGTTCCCATTGTGACTTACTTGAAGGAAAAATGAGGATTAAAAACTCATCCTTGGGGTGTCTTCTCTTGCATGTAATAAGCAAAGGCATCAGTGAAGCTTTTATCAGTACACACAGCCCTTTTAGAAACACATTGTGCCCTTGTGGGTTTGAGAAGGTTTCGTTTGGTTTTAGACTATACTTAGTCTTAAATCATTTCATTTTATAAGGAAAAGCTTAAAAAAATACCATCAGATAACATCTTTTAAATATATCCAGACAGGAGCAAAGCTTTAAGGATGGAGAGTGAAACCCGATCACCCCCTCCCCCCACCTGCTCCCCCAATTTGGTAAAAGGGCAAGAGGGTCAACTCCAACCTGGCCCAGCTTGACTCAGCTTCTTTAACAGAAGCAGCAGGACAGCAAGAGCACCTGGGAGTTCCAAAGAGCAGGGATGGAGGCTGCCCCTGGCCAGTGTCCCCGCCCCTGCAGGAACCACTTTCTAGTTGGAATAAGTTAGGCAGCGACTCGACCACTAGCTGAACGTTGGGTGGTTTGAACCGTCCAGAGGTGCCTCAGAAGACAGGCCTGGCCATCAGTTCCTGGAAGGTCACAGCCTTGGAAACCCTACGGAATCGATGTGCTCAGCACCTATGGCGTCATCCTGGGCTGGAAGCCAACAGCAACAACAAAATGTACAATAAACGAGCGTACCGCTGCGGAACACTCCACCGCATCTTAAACCCTGTTCTGCATCTCACCCTCTGTAATTAGGTAACCAAGAGCAAATCAACTCCCCCACCCCCGAGTTCCTTCCCCTGGTGCGTGCGCTTTGCTGTATCAATATCCACGGACCGTCCTTTGGATGTGTGCCCTGAATGACACGCATGAAGATGCCGTAAATACACATGGAAAACAGACACAGGCCCTTTCTCCAAAGGTCTTTCAGTACGGTGGAGGAGACAGATATTAACCAAGAAATCACACAGGTACGGGATTATAGGCAGAAACATGTTTTTAGAAACATAGTGTAATCACAAACCAGTGGAAGTTGCACACCAGAGAAGGCTTCTTGAGGAAAAATGATTTCACTAAGACTTGAAGGAAGAGTGGAACAAACACGGTACTGTGTGTGTGTGTGTGTGTGTGTGTGTGTGTGTGTGTGTAAGCCTAATATCCCCCTTATATGTCATCCTATAGAAGCCCCAGAATCAAAAAGAACATTTATGAACAGGAAAGGCCAGTGTTGTTGAACTCAAGGGGCAGAGGAAGGGATGTACAAACTGCCTGGAAATCTCATGAAGGGTCAGATCGGGGTGAGGCTGACAGACCCTCTAGGAGTCTGATATGCCAAATGTAACAGGAAAATAAAATCAGAAGTCCTGAAGAATTTTAAGAACAAGAATGACATAATAAGACATGTATTTGAAAACCACACAAAGGAGTTTTCTGGCTGCTCAGAAACTTATTTAGAGGGGAGCAGGCTGAGTTCTGGGAAATCCATTGTGATACCATCTGATGAGTGGGACAGAGGTGATGGAGGCCTGGAGAGGGAGGACAAGTCGAGGCTGGTGCAAAGTGACCCGATTCAGGGCATCGAGTTTAAGAGTGAACCAACCCAAAGCACACCTGGTACCATTCAGTCCATCCCTTCTCAGAGCAGCCCAATCAGGGAGGGCATACCCGACCTGTGGGGTTTCTAAGGCTGAAATCTCAGCAGATGGCAACAGCGCTCTCCCAGGGAGCAACTGGTGAGTTGGAGCAGATGGCTTTTCTCTTAGCCGCTGAGCCACCAGGGCTCCTGGGTAGAGTCAACAAGACTTCCCAGTGGATTGGATTTGGGGAGTGATTGAAAAAAAAAAAGTAGACTGACAAGTGACTTCTAATTGCAGGCTTAGGCAACCTAAGACTGACAGAGGCACTGACCAAGAGGCACTGACCAGTAAGAAGTACAGTATCCGAGACCAGATCTGGAGGAATATGAAGAAGAATTCCGGTTGGGGCATGTGGAATTCAGGGTCAGGTGCCAGGTAGCCAATTGGATCAATGAACGCAGATGTCACGGAAGCACTGGGCAAATGAAATAGGAGACAAAGCCATCGCCATTTGGGTGGTGGCCACTGAAATGTGAATGAGTGCAGATGACATCATCAAGGGGAAACAATGGTATAACGTGCAAAGAGCAGAACTCCTGGGACACTCCCTTGAGAGATGTCAACATGAAAGCAGGCTATCTGACCCCGGAGTGGCCTGGGGAGGGCAAGAAAACTGGAGAAGAAACACTGCAATGGGAAGGTGGTTAATGATTTTGAACGCCGCTGAGGGATCAAGAAGGAGGAGGGCTGAAATGCCATCATTAAATCAATCTACAGTGAGGTCAATGGCCTGGGCAGCAACGACTTCAACATGTTAGAGCAAAAGCCAGATTGCAATATGCCAAGGAATGAGTGGGTGGGAAGGAAGTGGATACAGCGAGTGAGATCTACTTCTTGGAATAGTTTAGTTTAAAGGAGGGGAAAGGGAGGAGGTGGATGGGGAGATAAAAGGAACGTATCTTTAATTTATCTTTTTAAGTATGAGAAAGAGCTAAGCCTACTTAAATATTTATACATAGAATCCAATAAAGACGGAGAAGTTAAAAGATAAAAGGAAAATGTAAGGGCACGTGAGGTTCCTGAAATGGCAGAAGACACTGGGATTGAGCATACAGTGGGTGAGGTTAAAGCTAGCTAGCTAGGGGGTAGGTTTTGATTTCACCATGAAGAAGGGAGAGAGTGGTGCAGATACAGGGTCACTGGTAGGCTTGGAAGCATACCAGGAAGCTGAGGAGGTTCTCTTCAGGCTGCCTAGGCAGTAACTAATTGCAGAAAAATAAGTACGGGCCCACAGAGGGCGTTTGGTCACCATGATTATTATGCAAATCAGAGCAAAATTTTACCTAAAGGAAAATTCTCCCTTCTGTACTTTGTTCGTATGTGATGAATGCCCTTTATATCTTTTTATTTTGCTTTATTTTTTGCCATAGGGTTTCCCCTAAACCAACAAAGCAAACCAAACTCATTGCCATTAAGTGGCTGCCGACACATCAGGGCTCTAGAGGACAGGTTAGAACCACGTCTCTACTGTGGTACCAGGGCGTTAATAATCAGCAAACTTTATTGCGGTCAATGATGGAGTTAGGTTCACCTTTTCTAGATGCGTGTTGCCATGAGTTTGACAAGTGCATACAGTCGTGGAACCAACATCGACATCGAGATGGAGAGGACTGTCATCATCCTCAACAATTTCCTGCTACCTCTTTGTAAATGGCTCCCTTTTCCTGCCAACAAATTTGGCAACCACTGGTTTGATTTCTGTTTCCACAGTTTGGGCTCTGATGGAATGTCCTGTTAATAGAATCACATAGACACACCTCCCCCACCCCTGTCTGTTTTCTTTCACTTTAGTATAATGCTTTCTTAAAAGGATTCTTATCCAAGTTATTTCGAGTATCAAAAGCCTCATTCACTTCATTATGGAAAAGAATCCCGTTGTGTGACTGTACCACAATTTGTTTCACCACTCATAAGTTTGAGGGTCACCTGGGTTGCTTCCAGTCTGGGCAGTTATGAATACAGCTGGTATAAATATTGATGTGGAGCTCCTTATGTAGACAGATGTTTTCCTTTCTCATAGATAAATATCAAGAGTGGGATTGTTGGATATAAGGTAGGTGGCATGTTTAACTTTATAAGAAACTACTGAAGTGTTTTTTCAGAGTGGCTATACAATGTAGCATGCCCAGTTTTAGCTGTTCTGTGTGCTTGTCAGCACTTGTGATTGTCAGATTTTTAGAAATATGTTCTAGTAATTATACAGTAATATTCCATTATGGTTTTACTTGTACTTCTCCTAATAACTACAGAGGTTGACTTTCCATATCTTTGATATCAGATAAAATGATCTCTGATAAAATCTGTGCAGAACTCTTGTTCATACTTTATTATGTTCTTATTTTTGAGTTAGCAGAGTTTTTAATATATTCTGGATAAAAGCTTTTTGTCAGCTATGTTTTTAATATAGCTTCTCCCAATTTCTGGCTTATTATAAAAATTTTCTTAACAGTGTCTTTCAAAGAGCATAAGTTTTAAATTTTGATGGACTGGGTTTGGATGCTGTCTTAATGTACACTGACCCTCTATATAAAACTCTGTCTTATACATACGAGTTTCGGTGGAATTGCTTCTCTAGTTTATCCAGACTAATACATAGTCTTTCTTACTTTTCTGGGAATTTGTATCATGTATGTATGTTGAATTTTTTCAAGTATTTGGTTTTTTTGCCTATTTTAAGATGATGAGGTGTGTTTTTTTTTCTTTCTTCAGTTGATGTGGTAAATTACATTGATTCACTTTTGAATGTTAAAACAATCTTGCATCCCTGGGATAACTGCCACTTGGCCATGCTGTATTATCCATTTTATATTTTACTGGACTTGATTTGCTAATATTTTGGAACCTATTTGTCTGCTTTTGATATCAGGATATGCGGGCCTCATAAAATGAGTTGAAAATTGTTGTCCCTTCCACCTCTGTTTTCTGAAAATGTATGTAGGGAATTGGTATCTTTTCTTCTTTAAATGTTTGGTAGAATTCATAACGATGCCATTGGGTCTACAATGTTCTTTGTTGGAAGGTTTTGAACTATGAATTCTCTCGAGGGAGCTTTGGGACTTCTGTGTCTTTGAAAGAGTCGATTTTATCTGAGTTAGCAATTGATTGTTATGCGGTTGTTCACCTTATAGCCACGTGTCTGTCACTTGGTTGTACTGTGGTGTTCTGCGGGAAGCTATGTCCCTAGAAACTCAAACGCCAGCAGGGTTACCGTTTCAGTAAAGTCTCCAAACAGACTACGAAGAAGGGACTGACTATCCACTTCAGAGGAATTAGCTTTTGAAAGCCTTATGTCATCAAAACACTGCCGGGCATTGAAGGCCTAATGAATAAAAGCATAACTTTGTCAGAGACAGTGCCAGATGACCAGCCCTGCAGGTCAGAAGGTACAGTACTTACAATATGACCGAGGAAGAGCTGCCGCTTCAAAGTACAGTCAATCATGATGACGTGGATGGAGTAAAATCTGTGTGAACACAGCCTTCGGGACCTTCCTTTGTTCACGGGGCATGACTCAAAATGAAAGAAACAGCTGCAAAAATCTATTAATAATCGGGACTTGTAATGTACAAAGAGGGAATCTAGGAAAACTGGAAGTCGTCAAAACTGAAAGTGATTTTTCTAGGTGTTAGTGAGCTGAAATGGACTGAC
Source organism: Echinops telfairi (assembly GCF_000313985.2). Taxonomy (NCBI): domain Eukaryota; kingdom Metazoa; phylum Chordata; class Mammalia; order Afrosoricida; family Tenrecidae; genus Echinops; species Echinops telfairi. The sequence continues at coordinate 27,096,574 of NW_022107432.1, read as the reverse complement.
TGGTATTGGCCATTTTGAAAGGGACACTCCTATGATTACTATGCGGGGAATGGCACAATCAAGAGGAACAGCATTGCATTCATTGCCTAAAAGGACAGTTCAAGATCTATCTTGAAGCACAACTCTGTCTGTGATAAGATTATATCCAATCAGTACAATTATTATTCAAATGTATGCACCAACCACTAAGGCCAGTCATGAAGAAATTGAAGAATTCTACCAACATCTTCAGTCTGAAATTGATTAAACATTCAATCAATACGGGTTGATAATTTTGGTGATTGGAATGCAAGAGTTGGAAACAAAGAGGAAGGAACATTCGTTGGATAATAAGGTCTTGGTGATAAAAATGATGTTGGAGAACACATAACAGAATGTTGAAAGACCAAGGACTTGTTCATAGCAAATATCTTTTTTCAAAACCCAATCAGTGACTATACACCTGGACGTCTCCCGGTTGAATGCCCAGAAATATAATTGGCTACATCTTTGGGAAGAGACAAGGAAGAGACTCAATATGAGCTGCTAAAATTAGGCCACTGGCTGACGAGGGAACAGGCCATCAATTGCTCATGTATAAGTTCAGATTGAAGCTGAAGAAAATTAAAACAAGTGCACGAGAGCCAAAATATGACCTTGAGTCTATCCCACGTGAGTTTTGAGAACATCTCAAGAACAGATCAGGTGCACAGAATACTAATGACAGAAGACCTGGTGACCTGTGGGGACATCAAGAACTCGTTCATGAAGAAAGCAAAGGGTCATTCAAAAGACAGGAAAGAAAGAAAAAATCAAACTCAATGTCAGAAGAGACGCTGAAACTTGTTCTTAATGTTAGACTCGTTAGCTGCATGGGTAAAATCTGCAGAAATTGCCCCTATTTCTGAATTTCTTCAAGTAACTTGAGCTTTTTGTTATAATACATATTGAGTACATAAATAATGAATTAAGCCATAGATAATAAACTGAAAATTAAAAGTCTAAAGCTGTAAGTGCACCTATAGGTCATTTGGTCCCACTCTCCCACTTTCCACACAGGAAGTCTCAGTCTAGAGACAGTAGGCAAGCATTGTGGGTATAATTGGGGCAAGCATTAAGGGTTTACCATTTTCTGTGTCCATTTCTTGATCTCTGTTTATATAAATATGCATATATGTTTATGTGTGTGTGTGTGATTCCTTGGAAACATTCTGTACCCCATATGCCTGAATCTTCAAAAACACCCATAAAGATACGATCATTGAATATGAGCCAATGATTGTGAAGATAATGCAGAACCAAGCCTGTTGCCATGACTCGGAGCTGATTTTATGGCAACCAAAATATATGTGTATTTTAAAGGGTGCTCAATAAATTCATGTTAAAAAGTTAACTAATTTAAGAATTTTTTTTTTCTGTTAGAAAAGGATCCAGACTTTTGAAAGTGCCCAGTTACTTTGGGCAAACTTGGGCCCAGTGGTTCTAGTTCAGTTCCATCTCGGAAGTAAACTACTTTTATGCAGAAAATATTCCACTCACTTAGATTTGGTTAGGGTATAATGCTTCCATCCTAGACAAATATCCAGGGGTTTACTGTTTTACAAGAGGAACAAAAGGGTGTATGTTTAGAGAATCAGTCAGAATAAAATCTTCACCCAAAAGTTCTGGATAAACATTAGCTTGGCTATATAGCCTTTATCCAGCTGTGTCCTTTCAAACTTACCCAGGCCAAAAAAAAAAAAAATCACAATAGCCAGAGGCTGACATCTGAAATCCACGCCAATTAAAGCATCCAAATCAATGCAACAAATATTTACATTAAAACTGAAATTTTGGAAAATGTGATGAGCTGGATATGATTAAATACCCCCAAACTGCCAATGCAAACTACACGGTATACCGCGTCTATTAAACATCTGCTTTCTGACATCCTTCAGAGAATCCCCATCAGGCCATGCGAGTCAGTGTCAATAGGAATCAACAGGACAATAGCTAGAACATTTCTGCCACTCCGTTCTGCCAAACTATGAAGCTCTTGCTTTCCTTAACACTCTCACCCACCCTCCTGCCCCACGACCCGAGGGGTTTGAGTGCAATGGGAGAACTAAGGCTGATCTACGTTTCTGAGAAAATGTCCAAGGGACACAGAAGTGCAGTGGGGATTAACACCATTGACATCAAGACCAAGCAAACCAACTGCCCGAGAGTTGACTCAGACACACGGCTACTCGATAAGACAGAGCAGAATGGACTCTTTGGGTGTCTGAAGACTCGCGAGAGCAGAAAGCTTCACCTTTCTCCCTGGAATGGCTGTACAATTGCGCTGCGGACTTTGTGGTTAGCAGTCCCACAAAGAACCTATTTCACCCCCAGGGTCCCTATCAATGGCATCAGGGAAAAATTCTAACTCAGCTCTTTCACATCAAGATGTCAAGAAGCTTAATTAAAGATACTGAATTTTAGATTATACTAGTCTTCAACGAGGTAATTATGGTAAAACAAACAAACTGCTGTGACAATATAACAGAAACACATCACCTGAACAAGCACTACAGTGACTGGTGTATTGTGACATTGACTGGAGTATTGTGACATTGGCTGGAGTATTGTGACATTGACTGGAGTATTGTAACATTGGCTGGAGTATTGTGACATTGACTGGAGTATTGTGACATTGGCTGGAGTATTGTGAAGCCGTATGTTTTGCTTTGGAAAGGTGGGTGGTGGTCGGCAACATTTGTCCTCCCTCTCTTCTGATCAGGAACAGATCTAGGAAGATGTGACATGCTGCTGAGACGTCACTCCTAAATAAACATTGCTGTTTATTTAGCGTGACTGAATAAACAGGGCTGATGTTTACTTAGTTGCACACGAACTAGGTTGACATGATTCCCGGGCTAAGAATTAATCATAACTATCTCAGCAATGTCATTGTGCTTTGTTTATAGGTTTTCATAAAACTTATTATGCACTCAATCATCATCATTAGTGCTTGTGTATGTCAACACCCCTAAATTATGAGCTATGGGGAGCTTGGCTAGGTTGTGTTCAGCTTTGTGTCCTTCTAAGGAAACAAGGTTGAGCTTTGTGATTACTCAATGGATAATAGGAGCCCTGATGGCATAGTGGTTATGCCTTGGGCTGCTAACCATAAGGTCAGCAGTTCTAAATCACCAGCCACTCCATGGGAGAAAGATGGGGCTTCGTATTCCCATAAAGCAGTGGTTCTCAACCTGTGGGTTGCGACCCCTTTGGGGGTCGAACGACCCTTTCACAGGGATTGCCTAAGACCATCAGAAAACACATATTTCCGATGGTCTTAGGAACTACGACACCGCTTTCTATCTGCGTCCAGGTGGGTTTGCCTACATGTAGCTACGCCCACAGACAAGAACCCGGCATGAAGACAGTTACACCATGCTTCAAGACAACATTTCATTTACTTGTAATTAGAAATAGATATTTCATAATATTCAATTACATATTGTTTTGGTGACAAATCACTATGCTTTAATTGTGTTCAATTTGTAACAATGAAAATAATCCTGCCTATCAGATATTTACATGTTGGTTCATAACAGTAGCAAAATGACAGTTATGAAGTAGCAATGAAAATAACTTTTTGGTTGGGGGTCCCACAAGATGAGGAACCGTATGAAGGGTCACAGCATTAGGAAGGTTGAAAACCACTGCCATAAAGAGTTATAATCTCAGAAATGCACAGGGGCAGTTCTCCCTGTCCTATGAGTCAGTATTGACTTGAAGACAGTGAGTTTGTTTGCTTGTTTGTTTTGGATGATTAATAACTGTTCCAACTTAATGGCAACTCTGTACCGGCCACGCAAAACCTCTCTAGGTTGGCATCATCAGTTTCTCTCTCTGGGTCAACAAAGATCAATCCAAGATCTGAGCATCCTTCAGTATTTTCAATCTATTGTCACAAGTTTACTTCTCCCACTCAAACTCTTGTAGATGAGAAATTCTATTATTATTTCAAAAAAAATTAAGTCAAAAGGTCATTTAATAAATGGAAAGTCATTTTAGCAGAAGGCCAGGTAAATATTATACAGGGACAAGCATCTTATATCCATACCAAAATGTGCTCATGATTTTGTCTTTATTGCCTTTTTCTTTTTGCTGGACTATAGTCTCTGGTAGTTTTTTCAAAGGTCCCTGGGTGATACAAACGTTTCAGTGCACACTTACTAGATAAAGGGCTAGGGGTTTGAAGGCATTCATAGGTCCCCTAGAAGATAGGCCTAGTCGTCATTTACTTTTCTAGGGTGGCCATAATATACCACAAATGGGGATGTTTTTAAGAACAGAAGTCTATTTTCTTTCTTTCTTTCTTTCTTTCTTTCTTTCTTTCTTTCTTTCTTTCTTCCTTCCTTCCTTCCTTCCTTCTTTCTTTCTTATTTATTTATTTTTTTAACATATTATTAGGGGCTCATACAACTGTTATCCCAATCCATACACACATCAATTGTGTAAAGCGCATTTCAGAAGTCTATTTTCTTGCAGCTTATACGACACTAGGAGTCTGCAGTCAGGGTGTCAAGAGGGCTGAAGATCGCAACCTTGAAAACCCGATGAAAGAGTTCTATTCGGGTACACCTAAGGTCATCCTGAGTTTGGAATGGGCACGATGGCAACGACACGTGTTTTCATGCCTGCAACATGCCTTTCCTTCGCCTTCACGTTTGAAGAACAATTGGGCTAGATACAGAAATCTATTCAAAAGTCCTGTTTTGTGTTTGTCTTTTTTCAGTACTAAGAGTTCTCGCTTTCACATCTGTTGATGAGAAGTCTGCTGGAAATCTGTCTCCTGGATTTTAACACTCCCCACTGTAACGCTTAGGATTCTCCCCTCTCCCATATTTTCAGTTCTACATATTTTGTAAAATATGGCTATAATACTCAGCACATGGAATATTTTTATTCTGAAGCCTTATTTTTTAATTCTACACAATTACTGGATATTTGTTAAATAATGGACTCTCTGCATTATCTACACTTTTTCCTCCACAAGCTCCTATTAGATACTCCCTCTCACTTGTCATTGAGTTGATTCTGACTAGCAATGGACGATCCTGCAGGTGGGGCACAATAGAACTATTCCATAGGGGTTCCAGGGCTGTTACCTTTTTTCTTTTTTTTATTAATCATTTTATTGAGGAGCTCTTACAGATCTTATAACAATCCACAATTCAATTGTATTAAGCACACTTATATATATGTTGCCATCATCATTTCTAAAATATTTTCTTTCTACTTGAGCCCTTGGTATCAGCTCCTCTTTTTTCCCCTTCTCCCTTCTTGATCAATTATATGTTATTATTGTTATTTTGTATCGTACACAGTCCGTTGTCTCCCTTAACCCACATTTCCATTATCGGTTCCCCTGTGGGGGAGGATGTTATATATCTAACCATGTGATCAGTTCCTCCTTTCTCTCCCTTCCCCCAACTCCCCCTTACCCCCAAGCTATTGCTACTTCCACTACAGTTCCTGAGCGGTTTATCTGTCCTGGATTCCATGTGTTGAGAACTCTTACCTGTACCAATGTACGTACTCCGGTCTAGCCAGATTTGTAAGGTAGAACTGGGTCATGATAGTGGGGGGTGGGGGGGAAGGCAGGCATTCAGGAATTAGAGGAATGAGGTGTGTTTCATCGGTGCTATACTGCACCCTGGCTGGCTTGTCCCTTCCTTGTGACCCTTCTGTTTCTTTTGTGTGTGTGTGTGTGTGTGTGTGTGTGTGTGTGTGTCTTTTTTGTTTGTTTGTTTTATTAGGGGCTCATACAACTCTTATCACAATCCACACATACGTCACTTGTGTAAAGCACATTTGTACATTCATTACCCTCATCATTTGCTCTCCACTTAAGCCCCTGGCATCAGGTCCTCTTTTTTCCCCCCACCCTCCTTGCTCCCCCATCCCTCATGAACCCTTGATAACTTATAAATTATTATTTTGCCATATCTTGTCCTATCCGACGTCTCCTTTCACCCATTTTTCTGTTGGCCGTCCCCCAGGGAGGAGGTCATAGTTCCCCCTTTCCAACTCTCCCTCTATGCTCCCAGTATCGCCACTCACACCACCAGCCCTGAAGGAATCATCCACCCTGGATTCCCTGTGTTTCCAGTTCCTATCTGTACCAGTGTACATCCTCTGGTCTAGCCAGACTTGCAAGGTAGAATTCGGATCATGATAGTGGGGGGCGGAGGAAGCATTTAGGAACTAGAGGAAAGTTGTATTTTTCATCGTTGCTCCATTGCACCCTGTCTGGCTCGTCTCCTCCCCGAAACCCCTCTGCAAAGGGATCTCCAGTGGCCTACAAATGGACTTTGGGTCTCCACTCCGCATTCCCCCCTCATTCGCTATGGTAAGATTTTTTGTTCTGATGATGCCAGATACCTGATCCCTTCGACACCTCCTGATCACACAAGCTGGTGTGCTTCTTCCATGTGGGCTTTGTTGCTTCTGAGGTAGATGGCTGCTTGTTTTCCTTCAAGCCTTTAAGACCCCAGATATTATATCTTTTGATAGCCGGCACCAGCTTTCTTCACCACATTTGCTTATGCACCTATTTGTCTTCAGCGATCGTGTCATGGAGGTGAGCACACAGTGATATGATTTTTTTGTTCTTTGATGCCTGATAACTGATCTCTTTGGCAGCTTGTGATCACACAGGCTGGTGTGATTCTTCCATGTGGGCTTTGTTGCTTCTGAGCTAGATGGCTGCTTGTTTACCTTCAAGCCATTAAGACCCCAGACACTATATCTTTTGATAGTCGGGCACCATCAGCTTTCTTCACCACATTTGCTTATTCACCTGCTTTGTCTTCAGCGGTTGTCCTTGTGAGCCTTCTGCAAGGGGAGGTCTAATTGTCTACAGATAGGCTTTGGGTCTCCACTCAGACCCTCCCTTTTTCACATAGATATAATTGTTTGTTTTGGGATCTTTTGATGTCTAATACCTGATCCCATTGATACCTCATGATCACACAGGCTTGTGTGCTTCTTCTACGTGGGCTTTATTGCTTACCAACTACATGGCCGCTTGTTTATCTTCAAACCTTTAAGACCCCAGATCCTATATCTTTCAATAGCCAGGCACCATCAGCTTTCTTCACCACGTTTGCTTATGCACCCATTTTGTCTTCAGTAATTGTGTCAGGAAGGTGAGCATCACAGAATGCCAAATTATTAGAGCACAGTGTTCTTGTGTTGAGGGAGGCCCAAGGTCTGTCTGCTACCTTAAAACTTAACATATAATATATGTACATAGATCTATGTCCCTATCATTATATATAAATATTTACATATATACATGCCTATATCTATACTTCTATAAATATCTTTTGCTTCCTAATTCTTTTCTCTATTTCCTTTCACCTTTTCTTGTCCCACACTCATGCTCACCCTCCATTCGGCTCTCAGTAATTCCTCTTGGATACACTGAATTTGGTCAGACCCCACCAGGCATTCTATACCCTCCTCACCATGAATTTTAGATCTCTTGTTTCTTTGTCCCTGAGTTTGTTGACTCCCCACTCCCCCTGACTGTCCACTCCTTTCCTATGTTCCCCCAGAACAGCTGGTCCCACTGGTTTCTCCTCAGTATTGTTTATCCTGCCTATCTTATATAGATAGACAGAGTGAAAGAAAAAATGAAGCCAAACAAAACAAAACAAGCCTATAAATAGTTCCAGGTCTGTATGCTGACCCTTATGAATGTTTTCCCATCGGGTTTGATGAGGTGCCAAGCCCTGCTACCCCAAGTCAGAAGCCTAACTTCAGGACCTCTTGGGGACTTTGTTACTCTACAACCCTTGCTGCCCTGTTGCACTACCTTCATGCTTCACCCCACTGTGTGTGTGGCAGACTGGGCACACTTTCCGCACAGTGTCTCCAGTGCTGCCCGCCCTCCCCAGTGAGTCAGTGAGGGGACATCGTGTCCCATGGTGGGGCCCATCCTATGGTCCTCTCTGTGCATTGGCTGCTCCAAACAGGGGTGTCATCCTTGAGGCTTGGTGGGCTAGGATGAGGCAGACTCTCTCTCTTTCCCTCCTAGTTTTTGCTTGTGTGGTCTGGACAGACCCGGCAATCTCCCTGGGCTATAACTTCATTGCTGTCCTCTGTATTACATTCTTCTGGGGAGGGCTGTAATCTTCTGAGGAAGCCAAGCGCCACATCTTTTTCCTGTGGAACAGTTGGTGGGTCTGAACTGCCTCCTTTTGGGTTGGCAGCTGAGCGTGCATCCACTGCAGCCTTAACGCTCCTGTCATGGATTGAATTGTCCCTCATATATGTGTCAACTTGGCTAAGTCATGAATCTCAGTAATTTGCCAGCTATAAAATGCTATAATCATCCCCATGATGCAATCGGATGCAACCAGCCAATCCGTTGTAAAGGTTAGAGTGGGATTAAACTCTCTTACTCAGGGTATAGCCCTGATTCAATGAAAAGAGAGTTTCTCTGAGGTGGGGTTGCAATGTGGGGTAAGTGTTGGATTGCTAACCTCAAGGTTGGCAGAAGAAACCCATCAGCCTCTCTGTTGAAGAAAGACCAAACGATCTGCTCCCATAAAAATGTACACTCTCAACGAAAGACAACAAAAAAGCATATCGGGTAGCAATGAATCAGAATCAACTTGATGTGAATAGTGGGTAGTCTGCCTCCTCTTTCCGCTTATAGGAAAACCAAGAGAAAGAGCTAGAGGAGAGGGAACCTGATGATCACCCAGAAAGAAGAGCTGGGAGTAGAAAGATACTGTGGATACTCATCCTGAGGACCTCCTAGATCCAAGGAAGACACTCGAGAGAGATGGAAAGGAGACAATAGCCTTCTCCCAGAATGGAAGGAGAGAGAAAGCCTTCCCCACAGCTGGTGTCCTGGCTCAGAGTTCTAGCCTCTAAACTGAGAGAAAGAATTTCCACTAAAGCCACCTACTTGTGGCATTTCTGTTATAGGAGCACTACACAACGAAGAGAGCACCTTTCTGATCAGATAGTGTCTTAATTGTCTAGGGCTGCCATAACAAATTAATCAAAAGTGGGTGATTTTGAAGAGCAGAAACGTATAGTCTCACAGCTGCTTTGAAATTAGAAATTTGGATTCAGATGTCAGTAGAACACAGTCTCTCTCTCTCTCTCTCTCTCTCTCTCTCTCTCTCTCTTGGCTCTAAGGGACAATTATTTCTTTTTCCTTATACTCTCTGGAAGCCAAGAGTTTCTTGACATTGCTTGGCTTGTGGATAGATCCTCCTGTAGTGTCTTCCCCTGGAGTGTGATTGTTTTCATATTTTTGTCTCCCCTTTTAGAGGTCACTTCTATCAATGGTATGGAAGCAGCAACTGAGAGATTAAAGGACACATGGCATTAGGTAAATTTGCTGCACAAGACATCTGTAAAGTGTTACAAAGCAAGGGTGTTACTTTGAGGACTAAGGTATGTGGACCCAAACCATGGGTCAATAGACTCATATGCATGTGAAAGGTTGGACGTTTAATAAGAAAACCAAAGGAAGATCGATACATTTGAACGATGGTGCTGGTGAAGAATATTCAAAGTGCCACAGCCTTCCAAATGAACAAACAGATCTCACTTGGAAAAAGTACAACCCGAATGCTCCTTAGAAGCAAGGATGGCAAGACTTCATCGCACAAACTTTGGACGCGTTATCAGGAAAGACCTGTCCCTGGAGAGAGACCTCGTGTTTGGTAAAGTCGAAGGGAGAGCAAACAGGGAAAGCCCTTGATGAGCTGCATGGACACGGTGGCTGCCGCAATAGGCTCAAACATAAGGACGACTGTGAGGATGGCGCAGGACTTTCTGTTGTACAAAAGGCCACGGTCAGTTGGAACAGACTCTACAGCACCCAACAACAACAACAACAACAACATAGGACACCAGGCACGTAAGACTAGGGCACACTGTATTCCAGTATGACCTTCGTAACTTGAACGAAAGCCCTCAAACAACGTCACATTCACAAGCACAATGGCTCAGACGTCAACATAACTTTTTAGAGGACACAATTCCATGGACAACAGGTAGCTATTGGCTAATCTAGACCTTTTTCTTTGAAATGTTTGATCCTTTATTCTTTCTCTTCTTGATAATCTGGAAGAAGTCTTAGTGTGTATCTTCCTAGAACACTATTCCACCTCTCTCTATATATATATAATTCTGCTATTGAATCTATTAAGTTCTTAAGGGCAAACATTGTATATATATATATTTCATTTCCAAGATCTCCTTTTGGCTGGGTCTCCTAAGAATCAAGATTCTGTTCTTGTTTCATGAATGCTATACCTTCTTTCTTTCTCTGAGGACACAGACCAGTCTTGCTGTAGAGCTCAGTTCTGAAGTCCTCTATTCGTTATCATCGTCTTGTCCCTGTCAGTGTTGATAATCGTCATGTTCCTAGTAAATCTTGATGGTGAACATATCCAAGCTATCTGAGCTCGGACAGCCGGCCTGATGCAAGGGGCTGAACCCGGCATGGGGAGCTCAGCTTCATACTGCTTTCAGGGAGACTGGGGTAGGGCAGAGCACTGTGTTTGGCTGTATGCCATAGGCACTGATCTTCATAGGTTATCTGGTTCCTCTTTGTTTCGGACATCACCAGATACCTGGGCCTCTCCCTGTTTCTGCATCCTAAGGTCGGATCTGGCAATGGGAAGGAGGAGTGCCCAGGGTTCACAGGACAACTACCCAGTATAATAGCTCAAGTCAAACACGCCTTGGCTGTTTCTAGTCCCCTTCTGCTGCAGGGTTCCAGTAGTTTTAGGTGTGGATCCTTCATGGTCATGCACCCACTGTATTCTCACTTATGCTTTTCTCTGGCCTGTCTCACCTCCACTTTTCAATTTCTTAGGCACTTCCTGAAGTGTCTAGTTCCCTAAAAAACAAAAGCAAAATGAAACAAAGAAAGAAAAACACTTCTTATTTTGGGTGGTGACTGGAGAGTCCAGTGGTTCTTTATATCAGTTCTCCAATACTGTGCCAAGATTTGGAACAGTAAAGGCAATCTGTGCCATTACTTATTCAGTTTGGTATTATATAATTCTGGGTATTTTAGAGAAACAAATCCACAGAAACTCATATGTATAAGAGAGTTTTATATAAAGAGTAAGTGCACATTAAGAAAACATCCCAACCTAGTGCTGCCCAAGCCCACAAGTCCAACATTAGCCCATATACCCAACACCAATCCACAAAGTCCTCCTCCATCTCACAAAACACACACTATGATGCTGACTGCAGGAGGAAAGCCAAGTCAGTGAGCATGTAAGCATCTCAGTACTGGCAGGGGTCTCCACATGGCTGCTCCAGCACCCAGGGCTGCATCAGGGTAGGTTCATGTGGCTTCTCCTTGGGGTTGTCTTGCAGGAAGTAAGCCTCGCCAGCGGAAGCAGGGAACTGGCTAAGGCAGCTGCACCCTGGTCTGAACACCAGAGAGCAAGAGCCCTGAGAACTAGAAAGGAGAGGCTCACCAAGCCATTTATCCCTCTGCCGTTCAATTAACCCCACATGTGTTTATCGGCCAGGTTGGCCCAATAAACATTAACTATCTCAGGTATTTTGAAACCATCACAGTCAGACTTGGTTACCTTTAAACAAAGCCTCCTAAGCATTCTACAGACTCTATGAACAGCTTTCGTGAAAACAGAGTAATTTGCCATAAGGAGCTGTAGCCTTCAAAACCGACGGGCAGTTCTCCCCTGTCCTATTGGGTCACTGGGAATCGGCATCAACTAGAAGGCAGGAAATTTGGTTTTTGGGACTTGATATGCTGGCCACTTCCTTCTTTTCTCTTAGAGCCAATTTCTGCCCTTTCCCTCTTTGACTTTGTGTCCTAGGAAACTATAGTCCAGGACTCCTTCACCTACTAGATTCTGGATAAGTTTGGCCACTGGGACACACTGGTGGAAGACTGCAGGTGGGTGATGGGAGAGATAGGGCTCCCTCATTCTTGAATGAAGTCACAGGTCGCAACAGAGGTCTACACGGGCCTCTGCTCCCATCACAGAGCACGCATATGGTGTAGTTCCTGCTGCTTAGCTCTAGCTCTCTGGCTTTGGTAATGCCGTCTCCTCCCTTTGTCCTTCTAGTTCTTGCAGTGTAGGAGGGTCCTGCTGTTACTGATTTCTGCATCATTGTCTTCAGGTTCCCAGCAATACCATCTCCTGTGTAATGAATCCCCTACACTAAATTCCCGTTGTTCAAAGGTCCGAGTGGGTTTGTTTACCTTGCTGGAACCTAGCTTGAGGTCAAAACTCTAAAGCGAAATCTTCAAAGACAAGTATTGGTAAATTCCGTGTTTGGTGGGGCAGGGAGCAACATTGTGAACTAATTCTCACTTCTAATTTTCACTAAGTTATTTCAAGAAAAAAACCCATGAAATTCTCAGAAAATAGGATTTTGGCATTACTTGCAAAAATGCCTCAAAGCAGTTTTTTTGAAGGAAAGCCTCAGGGGACTACAATTATACTAAGTACACTGCTCTAAAATCAAAAGATCCCTGGTGGCACAGCAGGTAAGAACTTGGTTTGAAACAGAGAGGTTGCAAGTTTGAAACTACCAGTTGGGTCAAGAGGTGGCAATCTGCTTCCATAAAGATTTACAGCCTGGCTAGACCAGATGATGCACAGCGGTACAGATGGGAACTGGAAACGCAGGGAATCTAGGACAGATGAACCCCT
>NW_022107432.1:27078084-27083573 GCF_000313985.2 Echinops telfairi | reverse complement strand
ATAGATGTGCTTTACACAATTGATCTATGTATTGTGATGAATTGTATGAGCCCCAATAAATTGATTAAAAAAAAAGAATAAAGTCAAAGGAAAGAAAAAGAAAACAGCATTATAGAAATGGGCATATTAGTGTATCAAATTACACAACTACGCAAATTACATGTGCTCTCATTCTCCTCTCTTTTCTAATCACAATACTGAAGTCATAGTCAAATAATTTTTTTTGGTGGGGGGAATGAGATTGCTGAATTCAGCTCAATAAAACTGTAAGTAAAATAAAAAATAAAAAAAGATTTACAGCCTTGGGAACCCTCTGGGGGCAGCTCTGCTCTGTCCTATAGTATCTCTGGGAGTTGGAATCAACTTGACAGATTTTTTTATGGGCTATCCTAGACCTAGCGCAGCGAAAGTTTCATACATGCTGGAAGCCTGGCTGAAGACATCTCAAGCTCTGGACCAGTGTTTCCCAAAGTGGACTGTGAAAGCAAACACCGGCACTTTATCCTGGATTATGGGCTATCTTGTAAAGATGGTAATTGTCAAGGGGGGTCAAGATATTTTTTTTCTGAAAAGGGAGTTAGGGAGGCCCAATGAGTTTGGAAATCGATGCTAGAGTTATGTGTGGGATGACCATAGAATAGTTTAAAGAAAACTAGTGTTATTGTTTCCATATCTTTAGAAACATCTTCTGGGGCTGTTTCTTATTTGAAATTAGAATATGCTACTGCCTTTTAAACCTAGTCCATTATTACCACTCCACAAACACTTGCTATGCAGCACAGAAACAGCAAGAAGGCCCACCACCGTGGCTCACGATCAGAGGGAGAATGAAAGGTACATTGTGCCACTGATCCGCCATATGGCTGCAAATCTAAAGGCTCTGGAAGATGCCACATTTGTCTAAATCCCTGAATACCTGCTTTCATTTGAACTGTAATACATGGACCATCTATTTATTAAAGGGGAGAGCTTACTTTGGCACGGGATAAATTGGTGCTTGCAGCAAGATGCTGTTGAATACAAAAGATGTTTCTTGAATTCCTTTTAAATCTGAGATCCACAGTTTAAGAGCGCACGGTGTGTGTGTGTGTTTGAAAATTGCATGACTATTATACAGTCCCTTCACATAGCTGGCACGAGAAGACTGTTCCTATCCTCTCTATCCTCTGTTCTTTACTTCCTCGGAGCTGAGGCGGCAAAAACACTGCCAGCCTTATCCAGTTTTTCATGGAAAGCCGCCAGTCTTCACTGGCGCCTAACTGCAATTTCAGACTGTCCCGGGAGACGCTCATGCTTTGAGGTGAATTTATAACGTTAGGGCCAACAAAGAAGTTAACACAAACTCGCACTGTTGAAGAGGGGGGAAAGCAAAGACTGCAGGCTTACTGGAGGAGCTCGGCTTCTGTGAGCGCCTCCGTCCTCGGCTCCCCTGTGATCACGGCCAGTTCATCCTTCAGCTCCCGGAGTTCCTTCTGCAGACGGAGAATCACCTACGAAAGGCAAGTGGGGAGAGCAAGTGTCAGCTCCTCACCAAGCTGAACTCGGAGACAGGGTCCATGCATCTTGGAAAACCCTGAAGGAGTTTAAGGAGTCCAAAAGGTTCGGCGAATGGCATGGAAAACATCCCCATCCCTACCACCCTGTTTTGTTAAGTCGTAACATTTTTGCTAAAATAGTTCTAGAATTTTTTCTTTTTCCCTTTTAAACATTTTATTTTTCACTTGTAAGCAAATACAACATCGCTGATATGATGGGATCCTTCTTATTAATTATGCAAACCCATTTGCCTTCCATTCTTTCCTGGCGTGATCCCTAAACTAACTCTGGTGCGCATCCTTCCCCTACACGTCTTCATATGTTTGTTCCATAAGCATAGGTGGATCCAGAAATAATGCAGCCTATCATTGTGCGTGCCTCAAATTTTAGGTAAAAGTTACCATACTGGATGTAATTGCAACTTGTTTTCCCTCCACATGATGCTTTAGAGAGTATGCATATTGCTCGTGTGGCTCTAGTTCATTCATTTTCATGGGTATATACTATTTCCGTAAAAGAATGTCATCACCACCTAGGGTTTTTTCTATATCTCCTGTTGATGGGCATTTAGAGCCGTGATTCTCAACCTGTGAGTCGCGACCCCTTTGGGGGGTCAACAACCCTTCCACAGGGGTCACCTAAGACCATATTTTCTAAGATGATCTTAGAAACCGAGACACCGCTCCTCTATCCATCTCCAGATGGGTCCGCCCACATGCAGAGACGCCCACATACCCCCGGGGTCACCAGCACAAGAAGAACTGTATAAAAGGGTTGCAGCATTAGGAAGGTTGAAAACCACGGAGTTAGAGCTGTTGCAAAGAATGTTGCTGTGCACAGTGGTAGGCATGTACACACCTGTGTACACACCTGGAGTGTGTCTACAGCACATCCCTAGAACGAGGATCACATGTTTGCAGGGAGTATCTTCCTTCTCCTTACTGCATGTTTTTAATTTATCTTCAAAGTAGCTTACTAATTTACAGCCCCACTAGCCTATTTGTGGTTTTTTGTGTGTGTGTTCCCCACATCCTCACTGTGTGGGATTACTATACAGGTTAACGTGGCCAACCGGTACCTGTAAAACGGTATCTCATTTTAATTTTTTAATGTGCATTTTCATGACGATTAGGGAGAATTGATCATCTTTGCACATGTTTATTGGCTGTCTGGGTTTCCTCTGTTGTGCATTATTTATTCTTATTCTAGTTCATGTTTCAATTAAATTGTTTAAGTTGATTTTCTTTCCTGTATTGATTTTTCAAACTTCTTTACATATTATGGATCTGAACACTTTGCTACTTTTACACAATGCATACATTCTTTCCCAGTCTTTCACTTTATAGTCTTCTTTTGTTAAACGGATATTTTAAATCTCATTGTAATCTAGTATGTTGCCTTCTTGCTTTATGAGTGTACTCTTATGTCTTCTTAAGGGACACCTGTCTTAAGGATATAAAAAACATAGAAATGTTTTCCTATATCTGTTTTTCTAAAGGTTTTAAAGCTTTATCTTTGCAATTTAAGTGGATTTTATTTTGTACTCAGGTATGAGACCATGATCTAATTCAATTTTATTTTTCTTCTATGGCTAGCCATATGAAGATGTGCAATTATATCCAGTTATAGAATATGTTTTCACATACGGTGTATCTGTTTCTGGGATATTGTTGAAAATATGTCTAATCTGACTATATGCATGCCAATACCACACTTTTATATACAATTGCATTAAAAAATTTGGCATCTAAATAAGATAAACTTTTTCTATCTTTTTCTCAAAACAGATGGCTATTCTTGTCATTTGCTCTACCATATAAATTTTAGACACAGTTTGCAAAATTCTACCCAAGCTCTACTCAAATTTTAACTGGCATTGAATAGAATTACAATATCAATTTGGCAAGGTTTATCAAATTCATTCTACGGAACCTGTCCATCTATGAATTTGGTATAGAGTCATCCTCTGATTCCTTTGGATACAGATTTATAGTTCTCTACAAATATCTGTTGCATCTTTAATTAGATTTTTGTACTGGGCATTTTCAAGTTTTTGTCGCTACTGCAAATGGAATATTTGTAAAATCACATTTCATGGTTGTTGGTGTATGTTGTATTAGAAGGTAATTAGCTTTAGAAACTAAAGTCAGGGCTATGCATCGAATAGATTTCTGAACTTTTGGTGGTTCTCTTTATCATGAAATGAAATAGAATATGACGGCAACATATGTACAAATGTGCTTGACACAATGGATGGACATATGGATTATGATTAAGAGTTGTACCAGCCTCCAATAAAATGATTTTTTTAAAAGAAATGAAATCAAGTAGACTGCAGATTGCACCTCCCCTTTCTAATATTCATCTTTAGTATTTACTTCTTCTTTTAGTATTTATTTTTAATGCCTCCTTTTCCCAGCTAAGACTTCCAAGTACCATGCTTAAGAGATAATCCTGCCTTGTTCCTTCTGACAGGTCACTCTTAAGCATGATACTTGCTGTAGGTTTTTTGGTTGTCCTTTTAATCAGTTTATTCTAGTCATCGTTTGACAAGTTGTTTAAACGGACGGATGTATGTTTAACATTATTAAATGCTTCTAATGCATCTAGTGATAGGATCAGGTAAGTTTTCTCTTGCAGTGTTTGGATGTGGCGCATCGCCTTGATACATGAAAGCATTTTGAAGTTCAAACTGCTTCGGAGATTCAAATGGATAGAAGGAGGAACCCAGTGCACGCTCCTGTATCACGCTACGTAACTTCAGAAAGAACACTTTGCAGATCCTTTTAGAGCCCCCACACTTATAGATCCTTTCCTAATTCCCCGTCACCTTTATCCTGAATTTGATGTTTATTTTGTCCATGCTTTATTTGTGTGGTTGTTGTTAAGTGTCATTGAGTGGTTTCCGACCCAGAGTGATCCTATGCTCAAGGGAATGAAACATTGCCTGTCCTGCGTCATCCTCACAACGGTTCCCGTGCTTGAGCCCACGTGGTGGCCACGAGGTCTTCCTCTTTTTCTCCGTCTCTGTACTTTACCAAACGTGATGTCCCCATTGCCAGGCACCGGTCTCTGCTGACACCGTGCCCAAAGTATGGAAGACAAAGTCTCGCCATCCTTGCCTCGAAGGAGCACTCTGGCCATACTTCTTCCAAGACAGATTGGTTTGTTTTCTTGGCCGTCCATGGTACTTTCAGTATTCTTCTCCGTCACCACAATTCAGATGCAGTACTTCTTCAGTCTTCCTTATTCAGTGTCTGACTGTCACACGCACGTGAGGAAACTGAAAACACTATGGCTTGAGTCAGACACACCTTAGTCCTCAAAGTTAAGTAACCTCCCTGCTTTTCAACACTCTAAAGAAGTCTTGCGTGGCAGATGTATTACCCAAATGCAACGCACCCTTTGATCTCTTGACTGCAGCTTCCATGAGCTTTGACGATGGAACCAAGCTGGACAAAATCCTTGACAACTTCTATCCTTTCCCCATTTACCAGGATGTTACCTAGTGGTCCAGTGGTGAGGATTTTGTTATTCTTTATATTGAGCTGTAATCCATACTAAAGGCTGCAATCCTAGATCTTCAGCAGCAAATGCTTCAAGTACTACTCATTTTCAACAAGCAAGGTTGTACCATCTGCATATTGCAGGTTTTTAATAAGCCTTCCTCTACTTTTGGTGCTGCATTTTTCTTCATCTAGTCCAGGTTTTTGATGATATGCTCAGCATACAGATTGAATAAGTATGGTGAGAGGATGCAACGCTTTTACTATATTGTATATTCTTCTGGTGATAAATTATCCTCAAGTTACTGAATTAAACCTCACTGTGCCATCAGGTGGGGTTATACAATCATCAATGCTATCAACTCTCCCCTCTCCCCCGCCCTCTACCCCCCTTCCTGCACCCTCAGGGAACCCTTACTCCTGTAACTCTCTCTGAGGGGTCACCTA
>NW_022107432.1:27066481-27077948 GCF_000313985.2 Echinops telfairi | reverse complement strand
TGGTTTATCAGTGCCACACCCCACCCTGAATTTATCCTCCATTCTGTGGGGGCCCTTTAAAGAGGAACTGTCCAATTGTCTTGCTGGTGGACTTAGGGTCTCCACTGCATCCACCCCCCTTCTTTACATTTTGGATGTGTGTTTTCTGAACTTCTGGTACCTCTTGCTGCCAACACCTCATGCCAACACACAGGCTGGTGTTCTTCTTCCATATGGGCTTTTTTACTTCCCTGCTAGATGGCTGCTTGTTTAACTCCAAGCCTTTAAGACCCAAGATGCTATCGCTTTTTATAGCCAAGAACCTTCAGCTTTCTTCACCACATTTGCTTATGCAACCATTTTGTCTTCAGTGATCATGTCAGGGAGGTGGGTATCATGCAATTCCACAATATTAAAACAAACTATTCTTGTACTGATGTAGAGGCCCAAAGTCCATCTACTTCCTTGTTGCATATACATATGTGTACATATATAAACTAATACACATATATTCATATATACATTTATAACTCTCTATATATTGAGTTTAAAACAAAATAAATTATTCTTTCTTATTCCTATCTTTTTCTTGTTTTGGATTTATTTTATCATTCCTTTTTTATCTTCTTGAATTGAGGCATGCCAGACCAAAAGGGTTATATAAAATTGAACTTCAAACCAGAGCCTAGGATTTAAAAGTTTCTGAGAAACGTCCTTCTCTGTTCTAACAAGAGTCCATGCTCAGAAAGATGAGCTTCCTTAATATCTCCCTGCTTTATTGAGTAGATTTAGCTCCAGTTCGAGTTATCAGTGTTTTATGAGGACGGCGAAGGAGTATAGGTGGTCCACGCCCATCTTACAAGGTTTTAGGACTTTGACTTTTTGTTGTTGTTGTTGTTACAACCTCTACCCCTCAACTCCAGAACAACTGTAGCCTCAAGTTAGCTTCTGGCCCGTGGAGAATCACTGCACTTTTTAAAAAAAAAAATCATTTTACTGGGGGCTCGTACAACACTTATCACAATCCATAGACTCACTTCACTTCTATCAACCTCAGCTGTATATTTTAAAAGATGTGTGTTAAATTTGACACACAGAGGTGGGCTTCAGGTTATCTGAATCGCATCAACAGCACCTGAAGTTCCAGAAAACACGATGCTGAATATTTTAAACGTGGCAGTACTTCTAGAATTGAAATGCAAAGGATGGAGTGGGTTTTGTGTGTTTGCTTCGTTTCAAAGGACATTCTTGGAATCATCAAGCTATGCAGCAGGAAAAGTCTATAACAAGGAATTAAGTTCAATCATTTAAGCCCTCTCTCTATTCAGTTCATAATAATGCCATAGGTTTTCACTTTTAGTAAGACTTTCATGGTTCAATCTAACGACTACATTATTTTTCTGTCTTATCTCATTGACATCTCAAAGCTAGGCTCATTTTCATGGTTTTCAGATTATGACAACCACACCTCCCATCAAATTACTGTAGGCACTTCTGGACGTGGAGTCCTCCTGAGATGATCTGGGCCCATTCCCAGTGACCACAGACTGACTGCTCACAGTTCTTGATGACCTCATCCCTTTGAGGCATCCGTACTCGTAAAGAAAGCAAGGCAAACCTTGGTGATTCAGATCAAACCTGGCTCCACATTTGCCATTAAACTTGGGAGTAAAATAAAGTCAATCCCACCCAAGTTGTGTCTTATATTGTGAGTGGTTTGGGGGACTAATTTTCAACTACATCTCTCTTGCTTTAGACTTAAAATAATGAACGGTAATGTCAGTGTTTGGAAGCAATTATAAGAGAGACCAGGAAACAACACTTGTCAATTATCAGATTATTTTGCACCAGAAAGACCTCAACATTTGTTCAATTAACAGCTATTAGCTTTTGACTCCCAATTTCACTTTAAATCTCTCTCAGACCCACATCAAACATATAATAATATCCACCCATCTTCAAATGCCTTAGGTTCTCTCAAAGAAAAGTCTCCCTAACCAAATTTAAAGAAAAAATAAATCCTCTCGTGTGTGCTATATTTACTTTCTTTGAATTACAAACAAATGTTTTGGTCTTCAGGCTCATGGCTCTGATTGTCCTTCTCATTCTGTACTGTCATGCTATAAGGCTGCTGGAAGAACTCAAGTCCACTTGACTCAGAACTTTTAACCCTATTCTCCCCTCTCCAGCTGTTGAATGTGCTGTGCTGCTGGTGCAATCTAGACGGTTCAAACTCACTAGCCACTCCATGGGGAAAGATGAGGCTGCCTGCTCCCACAACAGTTTACAGATTTGGAAAACCTATAAAAGGTTGCCATGAGTTGAAATTGACTTCATGGGAGTGGGTTATTTTGGGTTCTCCGTGCCCCATCCCCCCTCAACTGGGGCACCATGTGATGCTGGTATCTGATGCAGGCTTGTACTACAGATGACTCTTACTTCACCCCTTGGTTTCTCCAGAAGAGAATTCCATCAGGGAGCTTCTTGGGGCTCCCGGAGGTGATCAGAATCAGATGTCTCCATTATTCTTTGTTTATTCTTTTCCTCTACTCTTCAATGGGGTGATTTCAGGGAAGGAAGGTTAAGCAATCAGGAAGAAGTAATTAATACGATAACAAATTTGAAATATTTGTAAAGAAAGCATTATTGGTAAGATTTCACTTTAAAAAATACATACAATGCACATTACAAAGCAGACCCCAGCTTGCTTTCTAGAAAAAAAATATTTTGAAAAGTAATATACCGTAAATAACAGAATTTTACAAAACCCAAATACTTTATTTCCATATTGACATGAGTTGATAGTGCTGCATTTCACGTTTTGAAAGCTGAACAAAATGGAGACAGGAACAAATACTGAGTTTATAATGAGTAGTTAAGAGATGCAACTTGTGAATATTTTTGCTTTAACTATCTTGCACTTGAATAAGACGCGATTTGTTGTTAGAAACTAGAAACTTGGCCACTGATACATGAATCAAACTGATTTTTTTAAAATCTCTAGAGTATGTAGTGGTACCATTATGAAAATATGGTTCTACTTAATAACATCCGATGTCTGGTCCTCTAGAAGTATTCTTAAAATATGGTCTAGATATAACTGTTTCTGGATTCAGTCAATGTTTTCTGATTGGCTCAGGGCTATGTCAAATGTAAGTATCTGTTATTGCCCTGGATGAGCTCCCAGGAATCTTAGCAGTGAAGGGGAGGGGAACCGGACTTAAGAGCACAGACACTTGAGCCAGACTGTCCGGGTTTCAGCCCTGCTCTGCACCTGGTCAACACCGAGCCCCTGAGCAGCTTATCTAACACCTCGGGGCCTTGGTTTTATTATCTGCAACATGGAGACAAAGTCCATGGACTCAGAAGGTTGCTGGGAGGATGAAATGAATACACACCCACGACTTAGAACAGTGCCTGGTCCAGAGTAGGTGCCCCGCACATTTATTTCAGTGACTCTTTGAGATTCTCTGATGTTAAAACTGAGTCAAGGGTGCTTACCAACTTGGGATCAATCTCTTCATTGAGAACAGCTTCGTTCTTGATAAGCGCCACTCGTTGTGCAAATCTGCAGGTAGATATAGATTCCTAAGAAAGGAAAATGTTGTTTTAAAATGTTGTGACATAGAAAGGTATTTCTCTGTAGATACAACTCAATTTTTGTTCACGGAAAGCACGATGCTGTACACTCAGAGAGTGATGTGGTAAAGACACAAGGAAGAAACGGAAATCTCCAAGTTGATGAACTTGGCTCCCGATGGGTGTTTTTTTTTTTAAATCAAATTTGTGCTTTGCCTTAATAAACGATGAATGACAAAGCTGTAAAGGGGTCACAAGGCCTAAGAAGCAACAGGCATGTGTTTTCAACAATTTATCTGCTAAACCAGTCCATATAAAATCATAATCCACAAGCATGAGAGGCAACAAAATAAAAAGTTCTACCAAAGGAAATGTTTTTCAAAGCACTTTACAACCCACTTGGGACTTGGCCTTGTTTTGAGAATCCCCCCTGGTGCTTCCTGATTTTCCCTTTTGGAGGGATTCTGGGCCCCAGATGTTACACTGGAGTCCAGGAAATGCCATCTGGCCTTAAGATCACCCAGGAATGGCACCCTACAGCCAGGCAATGTACCCTGGGTGCTATGGGACTACAATGCCCGGGGACAGCGCTCAAAAACGGCTTCGAAACATTGGGAGGTTTGCAGGGGTTAAAGACAACAGAGGCAAATACTGTGACGTGCTATCCTGCAATGTTGGGGGTGACATACAGGCTGCATAGATGAGGGAGAGGGAGGTACAACTCACGAATGGATGTGCATTTGACAAAGGATATTGGTATGTGTCTATTTTCTTTTGGTGCAAACTACATCCATGAACGTGATAGAACCTACAGGAAGCGGCGTGTGAGAACTTCTTAGACATAAGCACACACCCTGAGGTCTGGAGACCAGGACCACAGTCTTAGGGGTTTATGGGCAAAACAGTTCACAAAGATAGTGCTCTCCATCCTAATGTAATGAATAGCAATTAAGGTCTCAAAAGCTCACGAGCCGCTGACTAAGGTGCAACTATTTGTCTCTCTCTGACCAGTGGGAAGAAGAGTGGTGAAATCAAGACACATGGAGAAAATTAGTCTCGTGGACCAATGGACCACACACACATCAGTCTCCACAGTCCTGCGAGCAGTCAGCCGGTCCCTGGCTCTCACGACCAACTGTGCTGAGAAGCATCACATTAGGAGTTCCTGGGGAAAATATGGAACAGAACTCAAAACCACAAGAGAGACCAGGCTTACTGGTCCGAGAGAGACTGGTAGGAACCCGACCATGGGCCTTAGTTACCCTTCAGGCTGGACATGAACTCACTGTGTTAGACTAATCGATCACTTAAGATCAGAAGGGCAGGCTTTGTCGCAGGACGACAACATTCAGAAGGGTTTGGAAAGAAGGGAGAACGGAAGAGGAAACATGAGGAGGAAGCGGAGCGATGGTTGAATCGCAATGCGTATGGAGTGTCAAATGTAAAATTATGATCTGCTCAGTAAGCCTTCGCCTAATCCACGAGAAAATGCTTAAGAAAATCATTCTTCCAACTATGAAAATATTGGGAGCCACGAGTAAAACCTAGCAGAAGCAGATGAGTCATCTCTCTGAAGGAGCTCAGCAGTAGGCATTCCAAAGTGTGCCGCTTCTGCTTCCAGTCATGCTGTGCCCCATAGAGTCGGTTCTCAAACGAGGTTATTATAATGCGTCATGGCAAGTAACCCAGAGTCGTGACCCCCGCAAGATGGAAACCCAACCTGGACCCTCAACTCCACCTCATACATTCACAGTGAAACACCCAGACTGGGGCTTCCAGCAAGAAGCAACGTACGTCGATATTCCTCTTCTCCAAAGAGAGTGTTGCGATCATGGTTGTCATGCAGTTCCCTCCCAAACTGTCCCTCAGGACACTGGTCATCATGGAGTTCCTATAGGGGATGTGCGAGCGGTGCTTTTCTGAAAGGGCAATGATCACCTGTGGAGAATTAGAAACACACTGGCATCCCTTGGCAGAACATGCACGTATGACACACAACGGAGTGGCAAAGGCAGTAAGGACACAGAGAGAAAACACTCACTACATGCAGGGTGACCCCCACACCTTGGGCTGCTGCTGCAGCATCCCACGCGTGTCCCCGCCTCAGAGCTTCTGAACTTGCTGTGCTTTCTGCCTGGAATACCCTGCTCCTGATTTCCTATGGCTCCTTGCTTCTCATCGTTCCGATCTTGGCTCACATGTCATCTCCTCCCAAGGGTTTTTCTTAAATAACACCAACAACCCCACAGCCATTGAGTCTACTCCAACACATAGTGGCCCAAAGGGACAGGGCTTCCAAGACTGTAAGTCTTTAGGGAAGCAGAGCACCATTATCTTGCTCCTGTGGAGGAGCTGGTGGGGTTTCAACCGCTGACCTTGGGGTTAGCAGCTCAACGTTTAACCCACTGTGACACCAGGGACCCTTCCCCACCGAATATCAAAACAAATGATCCAATGATTCTCCAGGCTGCGACTACAATTTTCTTCCTTAAAGTGTTCGTCACTATTTGAAATGGTACTTATTTACATGAAGTTCACATGACTGCCTAACTCACAGAAATACTTTCAAGATCCAGACAGACCACTTCTGGGATGGTGTTTTTGAAAGGTAAAAGAAAACGCTAGGTGCTGAGCAGGGCTGGTCAGGCAATTTCATTCAGGATCCTTCTGAAGGCTTGCTTTAGGCATATAGCCCAGTCCCACACCATTTGCTCCAAGAGGACTCAGAATTGGCATCCTCTCAGCAGCACTGAAGGATGGCGCAGGGAGCTTAGGGAATACCACGGCAAGCCCGGCCCACGTGGGGCCAAAGACAGACTCCCACGGTGCTCTAGGAATGGACAATGACCAAGGGGGCTCTACGTGGTGGAGCTCCTCGTGACTCTGTGAACTGAGCAGGAATCCAATGACCTTCTGAGCAGTGCAGGGAATGGAGGTGGCCATCAACTTTTCTTTGTCGGGCTTTTGTTTTTTTGCTTTTCCTGTTGACTTCCACCTTGGATTTCATGTTTGTACACTGAAGCCACTCCTGCAACGGAGTGGAACCTCCCATGAAGCTGAATCACGTCTCTAAGTAGCTAGAGGTTGTGCCCGGAACCAACAATTTGGTTTATTTGAGTGAGTTCAAGAGACTTCTTTGAAGGAGCTGAAAAGGACATGGAAAATTTTTCTCAGAAAATGGGCAAAAATTCAGAGCGGTTACAACTGGCACCCCTTACCTTTCTTCCATACACAGCCCAGTCAGTGGGAGCCACATGGAAACCTAAGCTCCGCAAAAGCCCCACTTAAGGGCGACACGCCGGCTAGAAGCCACCGTTTCTGAATTCTGGAGAGGTGGGAGCAAACACGCGCCCTTCTCCGTGGTTTCTCACTTGATGTTTGGGCGGCCGGAGACCACGCAGGTCACACCAGGGGCACCCCGTCCGTGAGGCTGGCAGTGAGGACAAGCACACCTGCATCCTCCCTTCCTCTCCCAGGGGCTCGACTTCTAGGGCCAAGATGCACCCTGCTATTGTGGTGTAAGATGTTTTTGAGGGGAAACATTGGGAAAAGTACTGCCTCCCAAACCAACAGTTTGGGGTGGTTTGAAAGCTAGTGACTTGTGAGCACAATGAGGTACCTTCAGCTCACAAGAGGGGACGTCCCCAGCTAGCAGGTGTGAGTGAGGCTTCACCGTGGGGGCCACAACAATCGCAGCTCTGCGGGGAATTTCTCCAACGGACTCTGAGCTCATTAATGTAAGACAACCAGGTCGCCAGTTGACTTCTAGTCCCATCCTCTCAATCTGTCTTGAAATGGGGACAAGGAGGCTCTCGTTAATTGCTGCCACATTTCGTTGGGTTTCGATGGCAGCGGCTACCTTACTGTATGTACCTGTTCAGAGGCGTCACCCTTGCCCTGCGTAGTGTGACGGCGCAGGCGCTTTCTCCATCACAAATGTGCTCCTTCGCCTAACACAGCGCGCAGCACCCAGGGGGCACTCAGTCACAATTTGTTGAGTGAATACTGAAGGAAAGAAGCTAATTAAGTTAAATTGTGATAGGCTCCCAGTCTCGTTAGCCACATAATAAAGTATGATCTAAAGGGGAATTGAATTAGATAGGGTCCCTGAATCCTGTTGTTTCATTAAGTATCTGCCCACTCTCTTTATTATTCTTGCTGGGTGTAATTGTTGGTGCTCGCTGCGCATCCATTTCTATCTATCTCTCGGAATTCCAGATTTTTCCTCCGCTGCCCGCTGCCTGTTCTCTGGAAACTACTCCCAGGCTTTCTCCCACACACCCACGGCTACATCCTTCTGCCCCCAACCTCTCGATATTGTCGGGGCTCTCCTCTCGATCTCTCCTGTGAAAACACTTTTCGACTGAGTTTTTCTGTTTTATTTTGTCACCTTTTTTGTTGTTATTTGTTTCTTGTTTTATTCGATTATTTTTGTACCGGAAATCCAGGTAAATCTATAGCACCTGGATTAATAACTACCTAGGTCCTGGCAGGGGGGTTGGGGGGAAATGGAGAGCTAACAACAATCAGTAGGAGAAAGAAGATGTTCTAAAATTGATCGTTTAAGGATTGCACAACTCTTCTTAATATGATTGAACGATTAAATTGCATGGCATGTGAATTAGAAGCCAATAAAACAATTTAAGATTTAACAACCTCAGGGGTGCTGTGCGTGAAGATGAAACAGGTGCACTGCATTCAAAGAGCTCAGAGCAGTGGCCAGCGAATGTCTTTGAGACCCGAGTCCATCAATCCCTGGACTGGCACCGCAGTCTGGTGTGCTCCCTTGGTCTGGCTGGTTCTTGCTACCTGACACTCTCTCTGGCATCCTGCCTTGGAACTTTTCCCACTCATTCTCCGGCTTCTGGTTAATGTCATGTTTTCAATTCCACCAGGGGAGGTCGGATAGCCCCTTATAAGGTCTGCTCATTCTTTACTTTGTCTTCTCCGGCATTCCAGCTACATACTTACGATGACTAATGCATAGATTTCTACAGTGGACTGTGCCTGTTTCTACAGACCCACCACTAGGGTCTGAGGCCTGTAGGAGCCTGGTGGCACAGTAGTTAAAGTGTTGAGCTGGTAATTGCAAAGTCAGCAGTTCAAAATCACCAGCCACTCTATGGGACAAAGATGTGACTTTCTACCCCTGCAAAAAATCACCGTTTCAGAAACCCACAGGGACACTTCTACCTGCCCTACAGGACCCCTGTGAGTTGGAACTGACTCGATGGCAGTGAGAGTATCTAGGGCTTGGCCTAGTTCTTGGCACATTATAGGGTCTTGCAAATAGTTGCTTAAAAATAATTACATGAATATAGATTTATATAGAATATACACATATAGTCTACATAAATACATAGAATACAATAAGTATGTTTTATATAAGAATATTTATTTGTTTAAACATTTATTTTATTTAGAAAACTACCAGTACTTTTGGTGGATATGCTGTTATTCTATATAAGCATTTTAATATAGCCTTTCTATAGAAACACATAGAAACGTATTCTGATGTGTGTGTATATTATATATTTATATAGAAACTTTTGTCACCAAGAGGACTGATTCTGAAGAACTTTGCTGAGAAGAAACAAGAGATCATTTTAATGACAAGCAGCAGTTTGAAAAGGTTGGACAACAAGAAGGGAATAAAATGAATTTGGGGCAGAGTATTTCTCTTGGGTGATTATAATTGGTTCAAAGATATAATTTTGTATGAACAGATGGACGTAATGGGAATTAAAGTGGTTAGTGCTACCATCTGAAACAAGTATGTAGATTTCTTTGCAATAAAGCCCTTTGAATATGTTCCATTAAGCTTTCATATCAATGCTCTGTGAGTATCCGATTAAGGAAAAAGCTGGGTTTCATTCAGGAAGAGGGTAATATTTGAGCACAGGAATGCTGACTCTTGTCAGAAACATCACCCTCCTTGGAATGTCACCAGGGCTTTAACCCTTCCATGCTGCCCACTGGGTGGCTACATACTTGGGGACTATCTACTGGGGCACCTTGTTCAAACAGAAACCCCGTAGGCTTCTCTCAATCTGCTTTTAGCTAATTTTCCATTTAAAATGCTTTCAGCATAAAGACTACATCAATCTCACAGGGGTGATTTAGGCAGCCGAAAATAAGGGTTTGGGTTCGTTTGCTTTCTTACATCTTTTAGCCTTGAACATTCATCAACAAGCCCTTCCACCTCATCGATGTACTCTGTACTTCCCCACTCCAGTTTTTATGCATGCATCTCTCTCTCTCTCTCTCTCTCTTTTAGGATTGGAAATAGT
The DNA here is from genome assembly GCF_000313985.2 of Echinops telfairi. Lineage (NCBI taxonomy): Eukaryota > Metazoa > Chordata > Mammalia > Afrosoricida > Tenrecidae > Echinops > Echinops telfairi. The sequence goes on along the minus strand of NW_022107432.1, from coordinate 27,068,100 downwards.
ATCCACCTTTAACATCCAGTTTATAGCATTTATAATCACATTGCTAAAAGAACTTGAGAAATCATCTAATTCAACCCACTCATTTAAAAGTAGGACGTTTCTTTTTTTCCTGGAAGATTTCTTTGGCTAACCTCTGATGAGCTTTATCTGCCCTTGAAGTTACTTTCAGTAAATAAAAATAGAGCACTGACTGTGGGTGGATTGGAGTCAACCTGGAGTGGGAAGGGTAAACTATAGAAGGCAAAGAGGACCATTGTAGGTCCAAAGTTACCAACTCAATGACATCCCCGGAAGCTAAATAAATATTGGTCATCTCTAGGTTATGTTTCCAAAGCCAATCTACTTGTCTCAAAAAATAGCCACAATAGGCCATTTATAATCTGTATTTATAGGCCTTACTAATTTTACAATAAAGATAGAAAGTATAACAACAATTGTTAAAGAACAGCTTTGGTGTCAATCAAATCTAGGCTCAACTCCTCACCCCACCACTATTTGGGTACCCTTGAGAAATTACTGAGCCTGAGTTTCAAAATCTGTAAAATGGGACTAATAACTAAGAGAGTGGAGGTCTCTTGAGATGTTTCCATGAAAGAATACCTAGAAAATGCTAGCGTATGCGTGACACATCGGATGGGCTCAGCAAGTGGTCACTGGTGATCTCACACTCTATTTTACCTGCTCTAAGTAATGCAGGGACAAGTTGATATACTTGGCCTCTGTTAGAAGCTGGCCCCCTACTCCAGTCTTGGCGACTCGTTCTGAACCGGCCAGGTCAACCAAATGGAGTTTGGCGTGACGGACCGTTGCAGATCCTGGTTCCTTGCTTGTTAAGTGAATCGTGAAGATGCAGTGAGAACGAGTCGAAGCTTGGTTCATAGGTGTCTATAGAAAGAAATGGCAAAACAAAGACAATTTGAAGAGTGAACATTTTGAATAATACCATGAGAGCTAGAACACTGTCCATGAAGCTAACACCATCATACAGAGCGAAAACACTGGCAGACCTTTAAACACTAAATCCAGACCCTGAAATCCAGTCCTTTCCAACACTCACCCTGACGGGCCAATAACATAAGTGGGCGGGTTGGTACAGAAAGGCAGAAAGGGGTCATTTGGGTTCTCTTACCAATATAACTTTATCTCAGAACATGACCACAGTCCATACCTGAACTTGTCTAGCTACAGCTATATCGCAAATGCTTAATGTCAACATTAAGGAAAGGCGGTTAGAATGAGGATAATTCATGATCACAATTTAATCCACTACAGTGGATGAAAGCTATTTGTAAAGTAAAATAATACAACTTTCACATGAACACAAGAAAATATGGATGCACATCTTAAATCACCCAAGGTAGTGTTTTCTTTTTTTAAAAATATGATATGAAAAAAAACATTGATATAAAATATGTGGCCAGATGACTCCAAATTTTAAAAAACAGTCCTTCTGCTTGATAAAGTTCACTATGAAGTTAAAAGACTAGGAGAAGGTATTTACAATGCATATAGCTGACAGAAGACTAATGCTATTTGAATTTTGAAAATGACTGCTACAAATCAATCAAAAAGCATAAACTCAGAAAACTAAGCAAAAGATACAAGCAATCCATAAAGGA
>NW_022107432.1:27049347-27066165 GCF_000313985.2 Echinops telfairi | reverse complement strand
CCCATCAGACGAGAGCCATGCAACCAGAGCCCTCACGACGAGCTCACTCACACCCATCAGACGAGAGCCAAACTGAAACTAACGTCTAGCTAAAAAGTGTTGGTTAGGATACAGAAAAACGGGAACTTTTATATACTGCTCATGGGAATATAAATTGTAAAAATTTTCCTTAGATAAATTTTACCAATGTTTGGTAAAGTTGAGAATGCATCTAAACTATAGCCCAGCAGTAGACTACTAGTATATTTCCTACAGATATATCTTCTAACAGGAGATCTCTCTCTCTCTCTCTCTCTCTCTCTCTCTCTCTCTCTCTTTATCTATCTATCTATCTATCTATCTATCTATCTATCTATCTATCTATCATCTATCTATCTCCTGGTAGGTAGATCAATCTCTAGAAAATAGATTTAATATCTGATAAATCTATCGATAGCTATAGATCTTTACTATATTAATATAGATGCCCGGTGGCACCTGGTGGCACAGTTGGGTAAGTGTTGAACTGCTAAACCTCAAGGTTAGCAGTTCAAATAGCCAATTTGTCCATAGGAGAACAATGAGACTCTGCTCCCATAGACTGACAGCCTCAGAAACCCCACATATGGATGCTAAACATCTATCGTGACTCGATGGCAGTGCATTTCTTATCCATGTAGATGTTGAAGCTGTGAGTCTGCTCTGACTCCTGACAACCTTACCTATGGCTGAACACAGCACTGCCTGACCTGTGCCACCATCACGGTTGTTGGTATCTTTGAGTCCAGTGTCGTGACCACTAGAGCAATCCATGTCACTGACAGATTCCTTAGACTTGCTGACCCTTGGCTTCCCCAACATGATGTCCTCATCTAATGACTGGTCTCCCAAGATGACGTGTCCACAGTGAGTGAGCCTGTGGCTCGTCGACCTGTTGTTTGTAAGGAGCATCCTGATGGCATTTCTTCTCAGACGGATTGATGTATTCTCTGAAATGAATTTAGCTGTCGAAGTGAAAGACAGGGACATTCACTGCGACAGGGTTTGGGATAGCAGGCAGTTGACCAAAGATGCACAGCCTCAATGGACATTTGTGTCGGAAAAGATGAATAAATCAGGGTAGCTCAATCAATGGAGTGCCAGAGAAGTTAAAATGAGGCGACTTTTGGACAGATTGACACAGATGACTAAAATTGAATGCCAAGGGAAACAGCAAGTCACAGAGTGATATGAACACTGTGATAGAATTTATATAATTAAAGAAAACCATGGCAGTCTAACTCATGTTATTATACAGATGGAATGGATGCAGCAAATTAATGATGGGGCTTCCCTTTCTGAGGAAAGTGGTGACAGGTAAACAATGGGACTTCCGTTTTACCTGCAAAGTTCTCTGCCTTATTTCTTTTATTTAAAAAGCATCAGAAGCAAATCCAGGGTTGTAAAAACATGAGTGCTGGTCACACTGTTTCCTGTACTTTATGCATGTAGATGGTGTAAAAGAAAGAAGGAAATCGGTCTCAAAATACATTGTCTACAGTGCTCCATTTGCAGCCTCATCCTTTCAAACGTATTCCAAATGCAGGTTCATAGGACTAAGTATGCTTGTGGCCGCACCTTTGAAAAGTGAGGTTTATCAAAGAATTTCCAGAGAGATCCCTGAGTGTGTAGACAGACCAACATAACTGGATGCCACTTCAACCAGAAATTTTTTCTGTAAATATAAACCCTTGTCATACACCATAGTTGATTTACACCAACTGGCAAACTACACCGATGTCAAAATATTGGCTTTGTTTGGTGATGATGATAGAGCTAAGTGAGCTAAATGGGCTGACAATTTGGCCCATTACTTGTTGCCACAGAAACGCTACCCAAACTGAGCCGGTATGTGATTTTGCAGTGCTAAAGTGGATCAGCGAATAGCTGTGCATGTAAAACCGCAAACTCAAATTTAGAACCGAAGTTGAGGTGTTCTGGATGGGACTGCAAGTTATTTGCAGAACTTAAATATGGGTTTCACTTCACTGTTACACTCACACAACAAGAAGTCCCTACGGTTCTGTAATGGAAGTCAAATGGGCAACCGGTATAAAGGACCACATGGAGACCATCCTGAATGCCTTAACAGCTAGCTCTTTAGCAACTAAGTTCATCCCTGGACGATGCCGTCCACAATAGAAATGGGGGCCATTAACCAATGCTGGCTGAGTGGATCCATTTCAAAGGAATGTGATACGCATATCAAATTAAATTCTACTTCTAGCGTCTGTAATTAAAATACTGTCATGTGCTGTTAAGCCCAGGCCTACGATTTTCTAACGTCCCATAAATATTTTCTGCATGATGCAGCCGTTGGTGTCCTCGAAGTTGAATTATTTTCAAACCTCAGGAAATACTCCTACATGTAACTTGTTAAGTGTGATTGGATTGCTGGTGTGTCCTCGGTGTTTATTTAAGGAGGCCTGTATGTCTCATGGCCATGGCCTTTCGTTTGTCCCTTTAAAGGTAAAATTGTATTGAAACGTTTCTGAAACTGTCTGCGAACAGATGGCCCCATTTAGGCAGATTCATTCACATTTAAGCGCACATTTTAAACAAATGTGCTTTTGGCACTAGGGCTGGTAATGCCTTTGGAAGAATTCAAGTGATGATTAATCACCCCCATGCAGAGAGCACTCACATTTCCTATCAGCCTGTGTGTGCAGTTCTGTGTGAGGCAATATGGAGATTTGAGAAAACACAGCATGGACTGGCCATCAAGGAAGTTATCAACTAGTTCAGGAACTAAAACCGAAACACGTGAAATTAACGTGGTCAATCAGAATGAGGCAAATATGTACTACAACACACACACACACACAATGTAATTTGTTTCCAGCACTGGGAGTCCTGATCTTCCCTAGGTTCTGAAACGTATTTGGCTTACTGTCCCATTTTCAGGGAGGGGGGCGGGGATCAGCACCCTCCTGGCCATGAAAGACTTTTGTACGATAGTCCACAATCTAGGATAAACTGTAGGTATCTGCTTCTGCAGCCCCGCTGGGTGGTTCCAGCGCCCCCTACATCAGTATGTCTCACTTGGAGAAGCATTGCTCAGGGCAGTGTCTGAGAATACTAGCCACCGTCACATGGAGAAAGCTCTCCTTCCTCCCCGGCCCCCCTCCTGGGATTGCAGGGAACCACTCCTCTTGTGTTCTCTTCCTCTCTACCTGCTCTATCTCCTATGGCTTTATTGGACCGATTCTCTCCAGTCCCTAAAAATAGGTGTGCTCCAAACTACGATCATCATATTTCCTCCCCTTGGGACACTCTTCTTCCATAACTAATCATCACTGGATAGGCATTGCAGTGCACTTACCTAAGCTCACAATTTACAATGTGCTGTCAGATGTTTTCAATTCCTGCTGCTGTCATTTGCTAGTCTTGAATCCTTCAGCGGGTTTACAGAAAATAGATTCTGGTTTCCTGTCTCCAGAATACCACAGTAAGACCTGCTTGGCTGCAAGGAGTCATACTTACATACCAGTGGAGAACTGAGTCTTGAAGTGGTCTGTGAACTGGGAAAGCCACCAATGCCCATCACTGTTGGTCTTGACTCTGTTCAGATGTTTCCCACAATGCACTTCTAACTTCAGCTTCTCTGTACACAGGGTTAGAGTTCCTATCACTAAGTTCCTATTGACTAAGAATTGTCACAAAATTCTCTTGCCATAATGTTCTTCCCACAAGCCTTTGTCATTATCTCTCACTCTGTCCCATGGATGAATATACGGTCCACCCTACTTGTGTTTATTTTACCTCCAAATTCTAGCCATCTCCATTATTAAGAAAATATCCTCTCCTTCCTTCCTTGTCTCTCCATATTTATGTTTGACCCTTCAACTGTTCTGTGCTCCATGAGGAATATGTTTCAGGCTTCTGAAAAGGCAAGAACCTTAGTTCTTTAAAGGGTTCCTTATGCAAATGGTTGTCAAAATCCTTTAAAAATATGGTACTCTCCCCCCAAAACTCCAAACTCACGGCCCTTGATTGAGATGATGCTGACTCACAGTGACCCTACAGCGGAGTAGAACTGCCCCTGTTGAGTTTCCAAGATTGTAACTCTTTATGGGAATAGAAATCCCCTTCTTTGTTCAGCAGAGCTATAGATGGTTTTGAACTGCTAACCTTAAACTTAGCAGCCCAACACATAACTACACCACCACCAGGGCTAGTACAGAGAATTGAACATAGCCTTTTAAAAATACAGCCTAACCACAGTAGAGGATACTTGAATGTGCTAGTTCTTGAAATCTGGGCGATCTAGATCAAGCATTGCTAGTAAATAGCACCCGAAGTCTTACAATGTCAGATTGGCTCTAGCTTTTAACTCATGCTATGGATTTTCTTTATGGACCCCTGGTGATGTAGAGGTTATGCGTTGGCCTGCGATCCACATGGTCAGCAGTTCAAAACCACCAGCAACTCCACTGGGGAAAGACGGGGCTTTCTACTCCCATAAACAGTTAGCCTCAGACACCCACAGTGGGTAGCGATGAGTCAGCACTGCAGCTTGAATTACTGCATCTGATTCCAGAGCTCTTAACTACTCCCCTCTAGATCTTCAACTGCCATCTCTCTCGCTCAACATGTCTACTTCCTGAAGTGGGTCATGTCCCTCATCCCCAAATAGGTCTACTCAGAACTCATATATCTTCATGAAGGTCTGTGGACTGAGCCCCATTGGCATTAGCCATTGCATGCAGATGGAGATGGAGTATTGTGCACACAAAAGAAGATCATTAATATAGGAATTCAAAGGTTGGAAGAATCCCAAAAATGTCTTGTTTCAAGTGGATTCTAAAATCTTGTTTAAACACTGAGGTGGCTATCATGAGCCCATTGCTAGAGTGGGGAGAGATGGGTGACAGCATGATCCCTCAGACATGTCCAGTGATGTGTAGAGTGGCACGGCTGGGCAAAGGGGACTTACAGGATTGTCAGACAGCAGTGGCTTCACTATGTCTGGGTAGAAGGGGTTTGGGAGCAGCAATGTGTTTGCAGAGATGGTGTTCGGAGTAGAGTGTTTACATATCCTAGGATTTCAAGAAGAAAATGTCAGATGCCTATACTGGAGAAAGGAGTACAGCACTAAAGCGCCTTCTACAGCAGCAGGTCTCCACCTTCCTCAGACCACGACCCTTTTATACAGATCCTCATGCGGTGCTGACCCCCAACCATAAAATTATTTTCGTTGCTACTTCATCACTGTCATTTTGCTACAGTGATGAATCTGGAGACCCCCGTGAGAGGGTCGTTAGACCCACAGGTTGAGAACCGCCCTTCTACAGCCTTCCAAGCCACTAACTGGTGCTGACAAGACTACTGCACTCAGAAGCAATTTCCTCTGGTAAAACCCATCTCAGCTGTCAGTGAGCAAGAGTCACTTTCTGTAGAGCAGGAGATACACCTACACTCCAAGTGAAACTGGAAAAGAGATGGCAAAGGAAACCGAATCAGGGCACATGGCTATGTATTTTTTGGAAAAGTGTTTTTTCATCTTCCCTTTCAAGTTCTGCAGATGTACAGTCACAGATGCTGACTGAACGCCAATGCTGTCTGCTTTGACACATCTTCTTAATGGCCGGTGAATGATTCCCTGTTATACACTTTTCCCTTACTTCTCAATATGTCAAGATGAGAAGTGTGTGGCCACTTTTTTTTTTCTTTGACCAGTGGTATTCCTTATATTTCTTTTTTTTTTCTTTTTCTTTTTTCAAACATTTTATTAGGGGCTCATACAACTATTATCGCAATCCATACACACATCAATTGTGTAACTTTTTAAAGAAGGAAAACTTTTACTTTTGATGGAAGCATACTTTTTTGTTGTAATATTTGTTTTTTTTCCTACTTATAGTTAAATTCATGTTTTCAATGACTTCAAACTTATGAAAATATGGCCTTCAATGATTCACATGGCCTTTTTATATTGCATTAAGGTTTTCTGGGATACTTTCAAAGTTTGTTCACTACCTACCCTATCTTATAACTTAGCAACATGCCTTTATTTTCTTCCTTCCTTTCTTCAATCACTGTGCTATTTTGGGGTGAAATATCGCAACAAGAAATACTACTAATCAAAAATGAGAAGCTGATACCAAGGGCTCAAGTAGAAAGCAAATGTTTTGAGAATGATGATGGCAACAAATGTACAAATGTGCTTCACACAACGCACGGATGTATGGATTGTGATAAGAGTTGTATGAGCCCCCAATAAAATGATTAAAAAAAAAAAAAGAAATACCACTAATCTGGAATAGGACACTGGTAGCACAATAGTTAGAATGCTTGGCTGCCAACAAAAAGCTTGGAAGTTCAAACCCACCAGCTGCTCCATAGGAAGATGTGGTAGCCTGCTTCCATCAAAATGTACAGGGTCAGAAACCCTTTGAGACAGTCCTACTCTGCCCCACGGAAGAGGATGAGCGATGAAAACCTAAGACTGAAGAGGAAGTATGAGCTCAAAAATCTTCAAACAGATAAGAGTAACAGCAACTACATAACCCTGCTAAACACTTCAATTTTCCTGTTTTGATAGCACCTTCTAACCGGCTACTATGACTGGTCTGTTCCTCTGCTCAAAGGTCCTATCTGAATTGGAGACTTAAATCCTAATCTCCATTTGGTTCTGTCAAATGTTTTCTAGGTTGGTATCCCAGTCCTCTGGGTTAAAACATCAGCTAAGGAGTCCTGGGTGGTGCAGATGCTTAAGCAATTTGTTACTGTCAAAAAGGTTGGAGGCTTGACTCCATGCAGAGGTGTCTGAGTAGAAGGGCCTGGGAGCTACTTTCAAAAGACCACAGTCGTTGAACACCTTATGGAGCACAGTCCTACGCTGAAACATGGGACGGGGTCATCAGAACCAACTGGACGGCAACTGGTGCAGGGTCTCTAGGAGTTGGAAGTGACACAATGACAGCATGTTGGGTTGGGGGTAAAACTTCTTCAGCTCCATCGGTTAAGTGATTCTCTATCTGCTCTCTCTCCCATATTAAGCTTATTGGATTCGGAGATCCCCAAGGCCTGTGGTGTACCGTATATACTCGAGTATAAGCCAACCCGAATATCTGCCAAGGCACCTAATTTTACCATAAACATGCTGAAACACTCGGTGTATACTCGAGTATATACGGTATACTAACTACTCTAGGGAGGCCTGACCAACTCTGGTAGTTTAGAACCTGGCCATTTAAAATACTTGCCTTGATCTTCACTTGAATGATTCCAATGCACTGTCTCATTGCAAAGCCCCCCCACTGGCTATTGCTCTATTGGAATTAATGCCCCTCAAGGTGCCATTGTCCTGACTGTCCTGTCTATCAAGTGCCTGGGTTTCTACAGCACTCAAAATCATTTCGCCCCGTTGCAAGATCTATCTCCATCTATCTGTCTATCTATCTATCTATCTATCTATCTATCTATCATCTATCTATCTATCATCTATCTATCTCCATTTCTTTTCTACAACATTGTCAAAGTAGTTTTATAAAAGAGGAAAATAGATTAAGCACAAGTTTGTTTTAAAACAAGCATTTGGACACGGTGCAACATATGAAAAGGGTGTTCCCTGTCCACCTTTCTGTTAAGAATAGCGGAGTGCATTTGATGCCATATCCCTTGTAACCAGCCCGAGAATCGAATCCCTCTGACAGGTTTTTATAAAATGTTCTTGTCCTCAAAGATCGATGAGCTGACTTAATAATTTTAGACAAACTGAATGTCTGAATTAGCCGTGGTTCAGCTGAGGCCTCCTCTGCTGGATGTCGGGACTGAGAAGATTGCTTCCATGGGGATCATTTCCCCAGGATTTGCCAAATCAATGCCAAACACATTTATATCTAAATCCAAGTGTGCTAAGTGGCAGTGCCTATGACAAATCTAGAAAAGAATTCTACTTAATCTTTGACTGGGAGCTATATTCAGTCTCATTTCTGCGTAACATCATCATTTCATCTATTACAGTCAAAGTTGTTGGGTTTTTTTCTTTTTGTCCGGAACAATGAAAATGATATAATCCAAAATGCTGCTGAACTTTACTGCAAGAAGCCTCATACCTAAATTTAGCCCTCAATGACAATAAGTAACTCATTCCATCTGCCTTTCTTGTTCTCAATGTTCATCTTTCTTTCTTTCTCCTTCCTTGGAAAATTAAAATTGGTTTACAAAGTTCTAAGCCTGTCTATATGCCTAACTGGGAAATTAATATTCTAGGACTAAAAAGGTGTGATGCTTAAGCATTTACATATGACAAACCTCAAGATTCCAGGCAAGCGGAAGATGTCTTTTATTCTTCTGTGAGAGCTCTGCGGGATGCAGGCCACAGCCACCAAACAGAACTCGTAGAGACACGTGTCCAGTATTTTACTCACGAAAGAAATGTACCCGTCAAAAGTGACTGTGATAGCTGTCAGTGCCACCTCTGACATTGAGATAGCAAGATCAATAACAGGTCCATCTTAAGGACACTGTTGTTCAAGGGAGCAATGCTGAAAGGAGAAGTCTAGAAGCACAAATGTCTCTTATTAGGTATATTGTATCATACCACTCTTAAACCCCATATTTTTCCCACAATTTGAAGATTTGACCTGTGCATAGGGACCCTGGCGGTGTTCTCAGGCGAGGTTGGTGGTGCAAACCCATCAGCTGCCCCTTGTGAGGAAGTAAGTCAAAGCGTTCTGCTCTTGTAAAGACTTACCGCTTTAGAGCCCCAGATAGGAGCCGTCATGAGTTGAAATTGACTCACTGGCGGTGGGTTTTTAATTTTACTTCGTCCCGTATTTAGACCAAGAGACAGCCTATTCCAACAGAACAGGGGAGTACAGAAAAAAGGTTGTATCCTTTCACCACACTCATTCCCTTGGTATGGGGAGCAAATCATCCAAAAATGTATACTGTTTGAGGAAGAACTCGGCGTCAGGATTGGAGGAAGACTCATGAGCAACTTTCGATATTCAGATGACACAGCCTTGTTTACTGAAGGCAAGGACTAGAAGTTCTTACTGCTGGAGACCAAAGACGGCATGACCTCGATAGACCTCAAAATCAAGAAAACAAAAGTCTCAAAACTGATCAATAAGGAACGTCATGATAAGCAGGGAAGGCAATCAATGTTGGTGAGGATTTCATTTCATTTTAAATCCATAATCAATACCCATGAAACCAGCAGTTAAGAAAGCAAATGGTGTACTGCACGGGGCAAATCAGTTGCACTAGATCTCTTCTGAAGTGTTCAGGAACAAAGCTGACACGGGAAGACCACAGTGTGCCTGACTCACTTCATGGCGTTTTACTTCACACACACACACACACACACACACGAGTGGGACGACGAATAAGGAAGAGCAGGGATCGATTGATGCATTTGAACTATGGTGTTGGCAAAGGATATTGACTGGCCATAAATACATTATCTACCACAAATGCCAGTAGACAGAAGGTGCACAACTGGAAGACAGACAGCTGCAATGCTCCTTAGAAGCAAGAATGGTGAGGCGTCTTTTCACATGCTTTGGACGTCTTCTCGGGAGGGATCAGTCCCCTGGAGAAGCACATGCTTGGTGGAGCAGAGGGTCGTCGAGGAAGAGGACGGCCCCCAATGAGCTGGAGTGACGCGGTGGCTGCAACAATGAGTTCAAACGGAGGAAACAGGGTCCAGGACTGGGAAGCGTTTTGTTCTTTTGCACGATGGCCATGAAGACATCATGCTGTCTGAACCGGCAAAAAGACTCCAAATGACAAACCCCAAACAACAATCAAATTATTTGCTGAAGTGGTTTGGGGGTTAATTAAGAAAACCATTGCTTTTCTCTCCTCTCCACCTTGAAACCAATCTAATAATCACACACACACACACACACACACACACACACACACACACACACACACACGTCAGCCTGGTGAAATTCTCTATCACTTTTATTCCTAGAGGCACAGCTCCCATGCTTACATGTAACAGTGAAAATCGGCTTCCTCCAAGTTTCCAAAAGCACATCTCTTACTAGTGAAATAAATAAAAAACAATGTCTCTGTTACTATCTTAGTATCTTGCTGCAATGTTCCCACCACCCCCCAACCCCCCACTGGCCAATCCTGGGCTTTCTTGCCCTCTAATCAATTCCTTCCATTTTCCCTACTTTGCAAGACATCCGAGGGAAGCCTGGGTCCTAAAAGCGGCCTTTTCCCAAGACCCCATTTTGCAGGCATCCAACTGGGAAGATAGGTAGGGGGAGGAATACCCTGGATTCTCTCTTCCTCTTGTTCTTCAGTCTCTTGGCAGTGACCCCGCCTAGGAGCTGTCGTGCGTCCATGCTGTTCGGTAATCCTGGTTGGCTTGCAGAGTCTTCCACCATCACGTGTGTAATGCAATTTCCTCTGCAGTAAAGTCCTTCTGTTTTAAATATGCAGGTAGTTTGTTTTCCCGATTGGGCCCAGTTTGATATAGTCAGTCACAATTTAGTTAAATTTCATGTATTTATATGAAACTGACAGAAGCATAGAATTTGTGTGCTTTTTACCCCCTAAAATTATATGCCACATGTTTTTCATTTTGACACACAAGGCCCATTACATAAGCACACCTGTTTGGTTTTTTTTTTAAACCTATAATGCCTTTATGTGTGCTCTTTGAACCATGAAAGCTATATAATTCCAAATAGAAAATTGCTCCGACCCTCATCGTTTTTAACTTGGCTGTCAGAAGAATCACAGCTAAACTGGACCTCAATCGTGATCATTAACTTGTCCCGGTTGCCTATCATATTCCTTTTTCTTATTTTAAATTGAGTTTAAAATTTAAAAAATAACTCTGTTATTTTTACCCAGATATATATATAAGAGAGCTTCAAAAAGTTAGTAAAAAAAAATCCATTTAGCTTTGAATTCCATTTTTCCATGAATAATTTGAGGTCTCCTTGTATGTTTTAATATTTGCTTCTTAACACCCTTTTGGAAGATAGATGATATGTGCAGCACTAATATACAGGTTTTCTGGCTGAAACCCCCCCCCCCCTTATACTACATTTGAATTTTCTGTAGCAATAACGAGTTTATCATTTGTCAACAGTGGGGCATACGCATGATATTCATCACAATGGATCAGGTTATGCAGTGGCAACAAACCACCCTGTAATCCCAGGGCAGTTCGAATTTCAACAGCTTTTGTGGTGGTCGCATTACTTGTCCAGTATGGTTTGATGATGGCCGGGCCCCGTGGACTTGTCACTCAGACCCCGAGGCCGCAGAAGGCACCTTCACCATCTTACGGGGCCACCATGGCTACGTGATACTCCAGGGCCCGTCACCACCGGGAAAAGCGAGGAGAATTAAGAGCGCTGCAGACTAAGTCTTCGACACTTCAACTGGAAAGTGATATGTCAGTTTCACTCATATTTCACTGGGCAGAGCCAGTCACGCATTTGCTAAGAGCTGTCTAGGGGCAGGGGTGCAGGGTGGGGGGTGTGGTGGTGGCGAGGACATGCTCCAATTGAGTTGTGTTGGGAATATACTGTTATATCTGTCATACCCTCAGCCTTACGAATATAAATCCCCTTCAATTTTATGCAGATGGGGCTGGCGCTGGAATGGCTTGCCCTCTAATCAATTCCTTAAGGCGCAAAGTCCCTGCGTTTGACTCAACAAAAATGGCCTGCCTGTAAGGTCTTTGGGATCTACCTTCTATAATGTGGAATACATATCTCCACAGGACGACCAGGGTCTTCCCCCGCACTGGCCTGCCGTCTCATCACGCGAACCAACAGGTGGCTGGATTTGCATTTAAAAAGTGTGACACTTTCTTTACGGGGGAACTGTATCCAGCCTGCGATTGGAGGACATGTGTGTTGGCTCTCAGCACCCTCCCTCGCCATAATTCAAATTTCACAGCGTTTGGAAGGCTCTCTCATACTTTGAGGTTACGACTAATTCCTCTTTGCACTGAGGATGGAGGATTCCCCCCCAAGCTACTTTTCATCCGTCGTTGCTGTAGCTGGTGAAGTTCACTAACAGGGACTAGAGTAATAATAACTTTCTTCTGCTATCTTGAATCAGCGATGAGAATGTTAAAGATCAGAAGAAGCTCTGGAGCTGAGCTTCCACAGTCAGAAAAGAACGTGTTCTGTAAATCGTAGGGACAGCGTATGTATATTTCAACGTACAACACTTGCCGTTATTGTACATCGCAACACCACTTCATCTGTTGCAATCAGTGCTGTAGATTTCAAAACTCATGGTTCAGAACACTCAGGCAGGCGAGATGAGAACAGAAGGCAGATTGTTACAACATCGTTGTCGGCTGCTTGTTAGGTTCGCTTGTCTAGAGAAACAAAACCAGTAACACTCATCGATGTATAAGAAAAACAACTTTAAATCAAGAAGGTGCCCCCAGCCAATCCAACTCAAGTCCAACTCTAGTCTCACGTAGCTGCGAGCTGAGGAAGCAGAAGCTGTTAGAACTTAGGCTGGTGGGTGCAGGGTCAGATGGATCGGAGACCAGTGGGAACAAGGCAGGGGGTGAGGTGACCACGCCCAGGGTTGCTGGCTCCCATGCAGCCACCCTGGAGGCAGACACAGAATCCAATTAAGCAAGAAGGTGAAGAGCAAGAGAGAGAGAGAGAGAGAGGTTTCCAGTGTTTCTCATAAAAGAAGGCCATGTCCCCAAGGAGGCATCATCACACTGTGACCTGCTTGATAGATTGGACTCCACTTTCACACTAGTTCAAGTTGACATAAAAGCTATCCACCTAGCTGCAGCCTGGTCCACTCTCAATGCACGATGACCTCTCATGACAGTGGAGCAGAAGTGCTCCACGGCGTTATCTTGGCTGTCATCGATGACCTCTCGTGACGGTGGAGCAGAAGTGCTCCACGGCAGTTATCTTGGCTGTCATCGCTATGAAGCAGAGCACCCGGCCTGTCCTTCCATGGAGCTACTGGATGCGTTTAAACCCACAGCCTCCACCTTAGTCAACTTGAGCTACCGTGGCTTCCTGAGTTGTAACAGAGGAGCGATCTTTCAAGATCAAGACAGATCTTACGCACACATAGGCTATGATCTAAAATAGGAGTGAGAAGGAGAAAAGGCGGCAGAGAGGAAGTTCTCGAAGTTTACGTTGCCTTCCTTCTCCAGTGGGTACACTGTGGATGTGATGAGAGAAGGGCTTAGGACTATCAGCGCGTTTCTCGAGAAGGCTTCCAACAGCTACTGGGATCTAATAAGTGAGGGATGACATTTTTATTACACTAAGATCATGGCCAAAATGCATTCTGCCTGCTGTGCATTTTGTCCCTGGTGGGCTCACAGGCCTCCGGTGGAAGTGGTTAAAGGCATATAATAGGCCTTTTAAACCACAAAAAGGAGGATGTATTGGTCAGGGTCCCTCTCATGGTCCAATGGCACAGGATTTGGGAATACCCCCTGCAGCCATAAGCTCTCTGTTTGCCACACACACCAGACTAACAAACACACTCCCCGAGAGAAGCCACTCTCTGTTATTCTCATGCGAGTAGATCACATGCCAACCACTGCTCTCCTGTCACTCTTGAGTGGGCACGCTAAGTCCACGCACACGCCAGCTCTTAACTAGGCTGCACAACAGCCTGGCAATGTGCGTGTCATTTGGGAGCTTGCAAAGCGCATCAGCACAACTCCTACAAGCACAGGGTTGTTGTTAAAATTAAGAATGAAGTCTAAAGATCTCTAATGGTTTCTAGGAAAATAATGTACATTTCATAAGCTTTGTTGGTAGGTTGTGTATGTGAAAATTAACATCTTCCCCAAAAGCCTTAAGTATCTATATATTATTATTGTCATTTTAAAAGCTTGGGTCATTTGTGATGTGCTTGATCTCACCAACAGCTGCAATGTCCTGTGGATTCACTTTGGATCCTGGCCCTGACCCTGCACGCCTCAACACCTGAACTAACCAGGTCTTTCTATACTGACCCCTTCAGCAGCACAACCGATGACAAACATGTGTGTATAAGAAAGAGGTTTATACACAAGAGCAATTAAACATTGAGAAAACAACCCAGCCCAGTCCAGATCAAGTCTGTAAGTCCGGTATTAGCCCATATGTCTGATTTCAATCTATAAAGTCCTCTTCAAAGTCAGGAAACACATGCAATGACGCCGAATGCAGAAGATCACAGGCCAATGGATAGAAAGTCTTTGGATCCAGTGGCATTGGAAACATCTCAGCGCTGGCAGGGGTCTCTCTGTGGCTGCTCTGGATTCCGAGGTCTGGTTGCGCCCATGTGGCTTGTCTTCTGCAGTATCTCCCAGGGAGTAGCAGAGAGAGAGAGGTGTCTTCCGTCTCCAAGGAGGAAGTACCAGATTTCCCAGAATTCTCAGGAGAAGGCCATACCCACAGAAGTCGCATTGGCTGTCTCCAGATTGACAGCCTAGACTCCACCCCTACAGTCTTAATCCTTACACTGACACCATATTAGGAGACTGCCACACCGGTCAAGTTCAACTCACAGCCAGTATATTCCCCAGATTTAATCTTCACAAGGGCAGGCCTGCCAAGTAGTTGCTTCCATGGAGTGGCTGGAGGGTTTGAACCCCCGACTTTTCAATTAAGCAGCCAAGTGCCTAACCATTGTACCACTGGGTCTTATAACCCTAGAAGGTAGGTTTTGATACATCCATTTAACAGATTCAACAGTGAGGTTCAGAAAGGGTAAGTGATGAACCCAAGGGCAGGCCTCTGGCAGGAGAGGGTGCCGAGAGTAGAAGAGAGAGCTGTCTCTGAGGTTTTCATCCTCCTCTGCAGGCCTGGGGAGTGATCATGAATAAGCCACAAAGGGGCAAGGCCATTGACTAGAGAATCTCATCTAGAGAGACAAAGTCTCATGGGGGTGGGGGACGACAACCAACTGATGAAACTCCCAAACCTTCCCCAATCCAGTCAGAGCGTTCTTTTCTCATGAAGAGATCCATTTCTAGTGGTTTCACAACCGATTTATCTACTAGATTGGGCCTGTTACTGGCCCCAAACCCATCCTTAAGGTCAAGAGCTATACCAGGACCAAGGAGTATAAAGAATTAGAAACGAGGATATTTGGACACCAATGTTTTGGTAGAATAAACCACAGGTAACATTGTCTTCTCCAAACTGACTTGAGGACGAGGCCCCTATCAGTCTACTGACGCACTCTGAACAACGCTGTGAGGCGTCTTTGAGTTGGTTCCCCCCAAGGGACCCTGTATCCGACGGAAGGAAACACTGCCTGGCCCTGCGCCACCCTTACAACGGCTCTGATGCTTGAGTCCATGGATACAGCCGCGGTGTCCAATTCCCCCTTTTCAACCACTGTCGCCTTTATGAAGTCTGGTATCTGTTTCAGGGACTGGTCTCTCCAAAATACGGGGGGGCGAAGTTCCCGAGTAGTATTATGACAACTCAGAATTTAAGTGTAAATGCCATTTTTATCACTACTGCTAGAAGATTCCTAATGAACCTTCGCATGTTAATTTTGATTTGTTCATTCGGTATAGCTTTCCTTAAAATGCAGGTAAAATCTCATGCTCTAGAAATTTCTTATTTAAAATATAATCATTTTATTGGGGGCTCTCTCAGCTCTTATGATAATCCATATGTCCATTGTGTCCAGCACACTTATCCAGATGTTCTCCCTTTCTTCCCCCAGCTTCCTCCCACCCTCATGGTATTGCTACTCCCATTATTGCTCCTGAGGTGTGTCCAGAGCTCCGGTCTATCCAGATGTGTAAGGTAGAACTGGGGTCATGATAGTGGCGGGGAGGAAGCATTAAAAAACTAGAGGAATGTTGCATGTTTCTAGAAACTTCTTTCCATGTCTCAGGCCCAAATGGAAACAATAGGTTGGGCATAGCTTGGAAATGAGATTCAAATTCAAAATGACAAAACCCTTCCCAATCATTAGAATTATCCATCAGTGAGCTCTTGCTTCTCTAACCAAGCCATCCAAAACCACTATCGTGAGAGAAAAAGGTTGGTTTTAGTATATTAAACACCTCCCCAAAGAAACAAAACAAAATCAAAATAAAACTTATAAAATAGAGAAAATATTTGTTGGCTACATGACAAAGACAAAAAAAATATTATCTTTAGTGTTCAACATTTAGCAGTTATGGACGGAGCCCTAGTAGTATCTTGGGTTACCTGTTGGGCTGCTAATTGTTAAGTCAGCAGTTTGAACCCACCAGCTACTTCGAGGGGGAAAGATGAGGCTTTCTACTCCCATGAGGAGTTACTGTCCTGGAAACCCCCAGGGGCAGCTCTAGACTGTCTTATAGGGTTGCTATGAGTCAGAATTGACCCCATGGCAGTGAGGTGACTCTGTCCCTGGGTGCTACAGCTATGGGGGTGAACAAGTCTCACATCTCATGAAGTGAAAAATTCAACTAGATCTCCCTCTCCCAGAAAAAAGCAGATAGATGACAACAGCAAGGCAGAAATGCAGATGATCGGTCAAGGCATTTAAACATTTGGTTATCCAAAATGTATGTTAAAACATGATGATTATTTTTTTTTTTTTGGCCTATCCAATGGGCAGACTTTTAAAATTGTGTTGGCTGGCTCATGTATTTCTTTGAGAATCCTCATTCATTTCAAAAATTTTTCTTCATCGCGAAACCCAAATTGCCTTCAACTTTAGTTTGGACACATTTAAATGCTACAGTGCACATTCCTGGGGCCCACTGCAGAAACTCTCCTTCTGAAACGGGATCCGGGAAGTCTGCATTTTTGGACCACCACCAAACCAGAAACCCCGCTCACTGCCACTGAGTTGGTGCAGACTCCCCGTGACCCC
>NW_022107432.1:27046890-27048934 GCF_000313985.2 Echinops telfairi | reverse complement strand
ATATTTTCAACTATAAGAAAATAAAAGTATCAAGTCACACTTGCTACTGGTGGGCTTTGATGCTGGATCATACGCAGTTCAACCTTTATAGCAGTATTTCTTCTCTTTGGCTCAATAATTCCACTTCAAAAAAAACTAACCCTAAGGGCATAATCAGGTTTTATTCAAAACACTGGTGGGATTACAGAAATTATTTAAGAGTCTTGAATAAATACGAAGAGGACGAAGCTACTCTTAATAACTTTTCCTTAAAACGCAGGCTATGAGTTAAAGGGCACGCAGGGAGACTCAGACTTTGTTTTCCAAATGTTTTCTGGTTTCCAAGGAAACTTCTGAATTTCTCTTTGTGTAAATGGGAAATTGGGAACCTCATTTAAAAAAAAAAAAGTAAAAAGGAAGACCGATTCGTGTGTTCTTTTCATCCTGGTACGCTCGCTCTGTGCTGACAAATTACATTTTGACAGGTAGGTTGCAAGCCAAACAGGATTTTTTTTTAAGCCTCTGAATAATACAGTCTTTCCAGGGATTGACAGTTATTCTTCATGTATAATTTCATGGATTGGCTTCTATTGAATTCAAGAGATAAACTAAAGTGGGAAATGATGACTATACTTTTTAAAGGGCTCAGAAATGTATCCTTGCTGGAAGAATGTCCCGGAAATCAATTTGATGATTGTGCTTGTGACATGTGGCCCATGGACAGCACAGAAGCTTCTGAGTCGGGCAGGCTTGCTCTGCCACCGACTGATGCTGTGACCTTGAGCGGCCATCTGACTCTATGAGCCTCCAGCCTTCAAATCTGAATTAGGAATTGTGTATATAGCATACATGTAGCATATGAATGTATGCTATATTAGCTATAATATAAAATGAATTATTATAAATGGGAAATAATTATTTGTTATAACTGACATTAATTAATTAAAAAATTTTGGCACATGCTATCTTAATATACAAAATAAATGTTATTTATAGTATCTGTAGGATTCCTACAAATGCACATGTTTATTTATACATATATATACATAAAATAATATTACATGTAAATATTGTCTACGAAAACGCCAAGGACATTGAACAGGTTCTTAGTAGAGCCCGGTAGCTATTATTACCAAAGGAAAAATGAACAGAGGAACAGAACTTAATAGGCTTGGTGGAGAAGAAAACAGGCTTCCCTCAGGGGGGTAAAAAATAAGAGATCATAAATAGAAAACATTAATGCACAGCCAGGAATGTTAGTACTGGACTTCTTCAGTTTCAGCTATCGATGGTGTTATTATTAGACATGCGCAGGAAGACAGGCGGAATGTGTAAGGTGGTAACAACATGGCTTAGACGCGTGGTGGTATAGTGGTATAAAATAGAGGTCCCGACAACGATACACACCACAGTTGGCAATATGCAGTCTGCTAGAGGGAAGGCATAATTAGCCAAGAGCAAATGGCCACCTTTCGAGGAAAGGAGGCCCAGGAGATCTCCATAAGGCACTAAGATGAAGGCGCGTAATTCATGAAGAGGAGGCTTATAGTCTGTAGACATGGTCCATCTGTGGACGAAGGCTCGTCCTGATGAACGAGAGGTTCACCTGCTTAATTTCAGTGACATTTATGAATGTACCCCCTCTGTTGTTCAAATCCCCTTGGTGGGCATGACCCATCTATGATACTTTTATGCAATAAGACCGTGCAAGTCATACATTTTTGTCAGCCGTATCCTTCCCATCAAGGTGTTTTCCTAAGCATGCTAGGATAAATTTTTCTACAGCAGTAAAAACAATTAGCATGAGTAGCTTACAGAAATACCTTGGGGAGAGAGTGCAGTTGGCCCAAATGTGTTACATGAGGCTGGCTTGTCTGATAGACGCTATATTCTGTGTAGAAGTCCTGGTGCTACAGTGGCAGGGATGGGATTCAGCTGATTCCCACCAGTGCAGGAGAGCCAACATTGCACTTTCGACTGAGAGTGGCAAACCGGTTTTAGAATGGCACTTGTATTCACACTCCTCTCTAGGGTGGGCTGCTGGGAACCACACATTTACACTCTT
>NW_022107432.1:27041481-27045253 GCF_000313985.2 Echinops telfairi | reverse complement strand
TGTGTTTATCAGCAAGGTTGGCACAATAAACCTTAACTATATCAACAACTATCAGTATAGACTGCAATTCAAAGTAAAGAAAACAAAAATCTTCAGAACTGGATCAGCAGACAACCTAATAATAGACAACCTAATAAATGGTTAAAAGTTTGAGGTTGTCGAGGATTTCATTTTACTTGGATCCACAATCAAGGCCCATGGAAGCAGCAGTGAAGAAATCAAATGAGTATTGCACTGGGCAAATCTGCTGCACAAGACATCTTTGACGTGTTAAAGAACAAAGATGTCACTTTGACAACTAATGTGCTCATGACCCAAGCCATTGTATTTTCAATCTTCTTAAAGCCGTGGGCAAGCTTGAACTATGGTGTTGACAAAGAGTCCTGAAAGTATCCTGGACTGTGTGGCACCCTGGTGGCATAGCGGATTACCCGGTGGGCTACTCGCCACAAAGTCAGCAGTTCCAAACCACCAGTCACACCACTGGAGAAAGGTGAGGCTGTGAACTCCTGTGAACAGTTGCAATCTCAGAAGCCCATGGGGACACTCTACTCTGTCCTCTAGGGTCGCTATGGATCAGATTCTACTCAATGGCAGCAGGTTTGGTTTGGGGTTATGGGCTGCCAGAAGCACAAGAGAATTAATTGGTCTTGGAGTAAGCATTGTCAGAATGCTCCTTAGAAATAACGGCGATGAGACTTCAGCTCACGTACTTTGCCATTTGGGTCTCCACTCCACCCCCTCCACCCTTGTTCTCATCAATATGATTCTTTGTTCTGGGTCTTCTGATGCCTGATCCCACGGACACCTCAGGATCACACAGGCTGGTGTGCTTCTTCCAGGGTGCAGTATAGCACCAATGAAACATACAACATTCCTCTAGTTCTTTAATGCCCCCCCCCCACTCTTATGACCCCAATTCTACCTTACAAATCCAGCTAGACCAGAGCATATACACTGGTACACATAAGAGCTCTCAACACAGGGAATCCAGGACAGATAACCCCTCTCAGAAACAATAATGAGAGCAGCGATACCATTAGGGTAGGGGAAGGTGGGGGAAAGAGAAAGAGGGAACCAATCACAATGATCAACATATAACCACCATCCCCCCCAAGGGGGACGAACAACAGAAACTTAGGTGAAGGGACAGAGCAGTCATGTCAGATCATGAAAATAATACTTTATAAATTATCAAGGATTCATAAGGGAGGGAGGAAAGAAATGAGGAGCTGATACTAAGGGCTCAAGTGGCAAGAAAATGTTTTGAAAATGATGATGGCAATATATGTTCAAGGGTGCTTGACACAATGGAAGTATGGACTATTATAAGAGCTGTAAGAGCCCCCGATAAAATGACTAAAAAAACCCAAAATAACCAAAAACCTTTCTGTAGGACAATTCTCCTCTCACACACATGGGGTCACCAGGAGCCAGAATGTAGTTGATAATAGCAACTTTGTAGAAGTACTTATTATATGGAATACATGAGCTCGATGCATATGAGTCAGTCAGCCTATAAAAATATACTGAGTCAGACTGATTTAGAAGAAAATTAAGAAGCAAAAAAAGTTGAGGTTCCAACACCTGGCTGTCACTACCTGACTCTGGTTTCTATTCATCGATATTGACTCTAAGGTGGTGCATTCGGGAGGGCTGAAATGAGGCAGGAAAAAGATCACTTAGTGGAGAGTTTTCTGACGAATGACTCGCCTGGCTTCCCAGTCTACGGCTTGTTATCAGGGACAAGGTGAAAACATGCAACCCTGGGAGCGCATTTCCAAAGGAAAACACGGCTTATAAAGCACCGCTACCACGAACCCACCTCACGTGGCCAGAGCCTGTGCGAGAACCCCCTGCCTCTCCCTCTCCCTCTCCCATCAGTACCTGAGCTAGGTCAGTCAAGGCCTCTGCCTAAGGTTACCAGGTAAAATACATGCTCCATGCTCCCTGAGTTGAGTTTAAGATAAACAATGAACACTCTTTAGTCTAAGTATGCCTCAAAAATTGTACGGGGACATACGTATACTACACACCATGACAGTTTCCCTAAATCTGCCAATAAGATCTGCATATGCATAGAGCACTTCCGTCTGAACGCTTTAAAAATGCTAACTGATTGAATAGATGAAAATACATGAGCAGGGGGTGCTTCCAAAAGTTCAGGGGGGAAATCCCATCATAGTTTAATTCCATTTTCCCACCAACAGTTTGGAGCTCTGTTTTGGGAGTCCTGGGGGTGTCATGGGTGATATGTTGCATTGCAAACCACACGTCAGCAGTTCGAAACCCTCCGCCGCCCTGTGGAAAAAAGAGGAAGCGTTCTGCTCCTGTAACGAGCGGTGGTCTCAGAAACCCACAGGGGCAGTTTTAGTCTGTCCTACCGGGTTGCTGTGAGCCAGGAGTCACTTGAGGATAGTGAATTCGGAGTTTTTTCAGTATATGGACATGGAAACATATGCCATATGTAGGATTTGAATTTTAGGGCAGTATGTTTTGTTACATTTAAAAGATTAGGTGAACTTTCTCCGACTAGGAGTGCAAACTTACACCACTGGCTGCTAATCTAAAGGATGGAAGTTCCAGGCCACCCAGAGGTGCTTTGAAAGAAAGACCGGGTGATCGAATTCCAAATTTTGGCTACGGAAAGCCGGATGGAGCACAGTGTTCTACCCTGTCATATACGTTGGAAGTGACTGAGTGGCGGCAGCAAGAACCCTGACACCTACAATGAAGCCACTTAATGAGTTGTCATTGTTCGGATGCAACTAGTTCTATAAAACACACACAGTAAAAGGCAGGCCACGTAGTAAAATGCAGCATTGGGTTGAAAGTCTAGACGTCTAGAGTCCAGTTCCTGCTCATTAACTAACCAGTGCTGGTGGGGGGGCTGGGGAATGGGGATGGGGGTTGCAAGAGGGCAAGTTGCCTCAACGCTTTGAATCTAGGTTTCTGATCTGTCAAATGAGGTTTGGGCGAGGTTGTGTTTGAAGGTCTTTGCTGCCCCTAAAATTCACTTTGTTTCTTCTCACGGGGGAAGGCACCTTGCAGCGAGAAGTTGATTACCTCTGCAATCATTCTGTTGGTGTCTCCCAAGAAAAGCAGGTTCAGGGCCTCTTCCTCTGTGGTTGCCTGATGAAGAGACAGGTTTTTCAGGTGAATGTTCTGATCGGGGTCCTCCAGTATGGTCACTTTCCTAGGGGAACGGGAAGCAAGAAAAGACGAGGCACGGTTGAGAACGAAAAGAACTTGGGGTGCTTCTTACACGTTGGTTTTCCAAAAGTGGAGAGCCTGCTGTCTTGAACTTAGAAAATCGAATGATACACAAGATGCCAGTCAGCACTGGATCGGATTCCAACACACAGAGATCCCCTCGGCAGCCCCAGCAAATAGCACTGGGGCTGAAGGTTGCATGATAAACTACTGATTTAACAGCACCTGTCTCTGAAATAATCAGATCACTAAATCATCCTAAAATACGTATTCCGCCTGAGTAACAAATGCAAAGAGATAATAATCGTTCGCCTATAAATCAGGCAAAGAGGTCGTCTCCTTTCTCCTATGTCATAATTCGGCTTCTTATGCAGGTAATATACTAATTTTTCTCCTTCTAACTTTTCCCTTTGATTCAACTTCATATCACTTTCAATTTGCATGGCATTTCAAACTGGTTAGCTCATCAATGACTTATACTCTGTGAAAACAGTGGTACCGCAGAAGGACATTGGGCCTCCACTCAAGTACTCCCTCAACACAAGAATACTTTCTTCTA
>NW_022107432.1:27034199-27040883 GCF_000313985.2 Echinops telfairi | reverse complement strand
TATCTGCCATTCCTCTCAGAGTTATTCCCCTATCTTGTTCTCTAGTCTTCAGAATGAGTGAAAAACCAAATCAAACTCTCAGAAGCCGTAGAAGAAGGGTTTAATTTGTTATTATATTTGTATGATCGTCGAGTATGTGGTCTTGATCTTTTTCTCTTTCCAACATACTTTTTTCTTCTACGTTATCCTGAGTAGCCGGAGCCTTAGATCTGGAAATCCATTCATCTACAAACTGGCTTAATGGGCAGATTGGTGCCAATACCATTTCCTCCCAGGTGAATCTTAACCCTCTTTCCAGAGCTGGCTTGTCAATCGCTCATGTAAAGTCCTTTTAGGACCTTCCGCAACGGAACGAAATCTGGCCAACTTCCTCATGTCTGCTTCTTAGGTCTACAGATCTGAGCCGTAAGGTTTCTAGAGAGTTTCCTTCTGCAACGAAACCCCAAACGATGGTTGCCGAGTGGACTCCAGCTCACAGCAGTCCTAGGTAGGGTTTCTGCACTTTCGTAAACCTTTACGGAAGCAGGCAGTCTCGTCTGTCTCCCGAGGAGTGGCTCGTAGGTTTGAAGCCCCGGCTGTATGCTTAGCAGTCTAATTGCTAACTGGGTAACCATTATTGCTACCAGGGCTCTTGCTGCCTTTAGGGAAGTAAAAAAAATATTTCAAAGCTATCGGGAAAATGGGATCTTATAATTCACCAGGACATCTGGGTGTCTTCACTTGCTGACAATATTTGGAGCTGGTGTGATAAAGAAATGCTGGTATCCTCTAGTACGATGTCCGCTTTAAAAGCAGAATTAGCCAATGGACATGCATCATTGGCTGACTTACCAGAACTTAATTGGAAGACCTTAAAAATGATGATTTGGATGCACCATAATTTTTTCCATCCTTCCCTTCTGTGTAAGGAGGTTTATCTGCACTTTCAAATACAATTTTCGGGCACTTAAAATGTTAATTGCAGAAAGAAAATGAAGCTTTAGCAGCACATCTGTGACCAGCATGCCATTAATCATGTATCCTTTGCCAGGCTCTGGACTTCTTTTTGTCTCCTTCAACAAAACCAGCGAAGATGGAAAAAATGTTTCTCCACTTAATGAAAACAAGTAACTTACTTATTTTTCAACAAGACTCATAATTGAGCTTATTAAAAATGCTTAATGGTTCAAAAATGTTTGGAAAACAGGAAAGCATTTTTTAACTGAAGTAGATGAGTGGTGTTCTATATTTAGGATCCCCTTTCATCCCCGAAACTTGATTTCTACCCGGATCCTTCCTGAGAAGTAAAGGATCTGTGAAAATCGGACCCCGGGGACAGAGGAAACCAGAATTCATCCAAGAGCCACCCGTTCTGGGATTGAAAGGTGAACGAATGGAAGTGCTGTTGGAAGGAAGATAAAAGCATTCAAGAAGTGATGAGACACAGTAGAAGAGAGTTTTCTGTCTTTTCAACACAGCGTCAAAGTGGATTCTCCAACTCCCTGCCTACATTGACTGAGGAAGAGCCAGTCCTGATTCTGGGCAAGTTTAGGAAAGAGCGGAGTACAGTAGCAAGGAAGGGGCCGAAGAAGGGCTCACACAGGTAAGGCCAAGTCTACACCAGGACTCCCCATCCTTTCTAGTCTAGCAGATACCACCTGACCACTCACAGGAATTATCTAGATATTGGAAGATGCCAACTTCACCCTATTAGAGACTGATTTGACTGGTCTGTGTTATAGCCTAATTATAAGAAATGCTAAGAGCTCTAAGTAACTCTTCTGTGTAGCCAAAGTTAGGAAGCACAGGACTTATCTTTAATAACCCAATGAAGCAGAATTATGGGGAGAGGATTCCGATTTTTAACAATCTTTTGTTGTAAATCAGATAGGGGGTCACATTTTAGGTCATCAATTTTGTATTTAACTGTTTAAACTACTCATCAAACACACCCATAGTTGACCCTTCCTTAATTTATCTTCTCTTATGGATTGCTGGTTTCCATTTCACCCAAGTTAATATCATCCGTAGTCTAACCCCTTGTTTAAACTTAACCTCCCTTGACCTTCCTCCTTGGTCATCCCCAAAGTCTGGTCCCATTGGTATAAAAATCCTCTTGTGCCCCCATCCCCACCCCCGGCGGAAGTCTTATAAATTATGTCTCTGCTTGTGATTGGCTGATTTCACTCAGCACACTGTTCTGCAGTTTCATCCATGCCATGCAGTGTTTGGTGGTCTCACCACATAGCACACATTTCACTAATTCAATCACAATCAAACGAGTGGTACAACCATCACCACTACCGATTCCAGGACATTTCTTCTTCCTTGTACTGTAATACTCAAGCATAGGCCGACCCGAATATCAGTTGAGGCACCTAATTTTACCACAGAAACTGCATTTAAAAATGTGCTGAAAAACTCGGCTTATACATGAGTATATATGGTACTCATTGCGAGCTCTCCATTTCCCTCCCACTTTCCCTGCCATGTTCCTTTGAAATTATTAATTTATTTGCTGTTTCTAAATGTTTACCTATCCCTGGTTTCATATGAAGAAAAACATACAAAATCAAAACAAAACACAAACAATGACAGAATGAAGTAGCAAAAAACCTCAATCGAAAACAAAGTAGCAAATATTAAGAACTGGAAATGTTCCAGTCGCCTATTTTTGTCATCGATTGTGTATTTCTTTCATTACATTTGGTAGGGTGTCTACATTACATTTGGTAGGGTGTCCACGCTTGGCGTTTGTCCCTATTTCTCGCTGACGATGTTTATAGTTCTGGGACACACAAGGATGGCTCATTAGAGAGCCATGCGATGCAATGCACGGCATGTACAAAACAGATGATAAACTCCATATGATTGTATCAATTAACCCAGGAAAGGCATTTGATGATGTCCAACACTCATCCCTGATAAAAACATGCAAAAAAAATAGAAGTGGAAGGGGAATTTCTCAGTACAATAAAGGCCAGATGTGCAAAAGCATCAGCCAACATCTCGCACAACGGAGAGAAACTGCAAGCATTCCCCTGGCGGACAGGAACCAGACACGGATGCAGCTACTCAGCGCTCTTATTCAACGGGTTGCAAAGTCTTAGCCAGAACCGTTACATAACAAAAAGAAACAAAAAAATTACAGACTGGTAAAGAAGAAATGAAACTCACTATTTGCAGATGATAGGATTTTATATGTAGAAAATTTCAAGGACTACTCAAAAATATCAATGCTACCCAAGGCCATCTACAAACAACCACAATTCTAACCCTGATCCTAACTTTGCGCTTTAAAGAAGTGGATAAAATGTGTGCTGATTTCATACGGAGCAGGCTAAATGAAAGAAGCAAAAACGTAAGAGGCCTTGCACTTCCCAATTTCAAAACCTCTTACACAGCCACAGTCATTAAAACAGCCTCTTACATAGACCAATGGAACAGACGAGAGAACCCCAAATACATTCTTCTACCTGCAGACAACTGATCTTTGACAGAAAGCCCCAAAGCATGAAATGTGAGAGGTCGTCTCTTCAACAAATGGTCTGGGCAAAATTGCATCTCCATCTGAAGAAAAAGGAAACAGAACCCACACTTCAATCCATGGACCAAAAGGAACTCAAGATGGATCAAAGGCCCCAACGGTGCTTGTCCTCTTACCTTCCACCCAGTCCCATCCTGCCCACCAAGCTGCAGGTTCCTCATCTTAAGGGCTTATGTCAGTCTGGGCACTTTAGAGAAACAAATCCACAGAAACTCATGTGTAAAAGATAGTTTTATATAAAGGTTAAGTGTGCATCAAGAAAACATCCCAACCCAGTGCTGCCCAAGCCCACACGTCCAACATTAACCCATTTTTTAATCATTTTATTAGGGGCTCATACAACTCTTATCACAATCCATACATCCTTCAATCGTGTAAAGCACATGCACACTGCTCTCACTGGCCCTGCCCTGCACCAGAAAAGCTGGAAAAGAAAGTGAGGAGCCAATCTACAGGAGGGCTTGACTTTCAGATTATATTTACACAGAATAATTAGAATCTTATGAAAGAATGTTTGCTCAATATCATCAATAGCATTTGGCAAGCCACTTTTTTCTTTTAAAGCCTTCCGAGTTTGGGTGTCCACTGTGGTCACTTCAGAACTACGACATGTCGACGCGCCTTCTGGGGCTTGCCTGGCTTCATCACTCGGACCAGAATCCAGCGTGCACATGCCCCTTGGTTTCCTGCAGAGCACTGTTGCAACCCATCCCTGGACATTTTTTTCCATCTCTTTTCTTGGATCACACATTTTTCGGTACTTTCTGATCCCTTGCCCGGGATTTTGAAAAGTAAATGAAAAGGCAGGTTGGTTTCCAAACTGTTTGACGGCTCCCATTGCTCATGCCACATTTAGGTCCCATCTGTGGGCATCCTATTAAAAACAGCTCTGTTGCGGACATCCTTATGAAATATTGTGAGGGCCAATCCTTCTTCTCCAACCAGTGTCCCTTTTGCTATTTCTTCTCAGAGAAATTTTCTCTTTTTTCCCCCAGTTCCTTCCCAATCCCTTGGTTATGAGGCTTTAACTTTTCCTTATGGCCCTACCTGTCTTCCCTGGCATCCCCCTTTGCACTGAGCCAGGAGACCATATTTCAGTCCTGCCCACTCCCTTGCTTATGTATGCAGAAGACTAACCCAAGGAAGGTCCTGGGCACTCCCACTGACCTAAGAGGACTGGTTAGGGATTGAACACGTTTGAAATTCTGATGCTGGCTTTGAAAGTTGAAGGGTATAAGAATTCTAAGCAAATGTTTCTGCATTAGGTTGCTTCCTTCCCTAGCCATGCCTGTTCTCCTCCTCCCCCTCCCCCTCCTCCTCCTTCCTTCTTCTCTGTCTCTGTAAATCAATAGCCATTTCCTGAGTCCTTCATCCTCCACTTGGTTCTGACTATAATTTTCATGAGTTTGAAAGAAGGCTTTATTAGAGTTTCTTAAATAAACATCCTAATTCCAAGATGGAAACCCCCCAAACTATTTATGATTCTTTTTGAAGGGGCCTGTGAATAGTTTTCCCTACAAAATGTTTTTTAAGATGTTTAGATTTCAGGCAAGAAGTCACCGATAGCCTTAACTTGGACACCTAAGTGGAAAAGTTCTGCTAAGTATACTCGGCCTGCTTAATGATGGGGAAGAGGCAAGGTTTGTGTTTTCTCTGTAAACAGAGAATCTTTTCCATTTGGCTCAGTTGTTGGAATTTGTAGGCTTTTTCTGACTGACTGGAATACATAGATCGAGCCACAGCCAAGTTTTTGTCTTCAACAATGGAAGTGTTTTTCCTTATATCATGACAGACAGCAGTGAAAGAACCCTCCCGGCCCCGCACCCGACCTTCACCACAATCCGTCACCACCAGTTTGCTGGACAGGAGCTTTCCAGGGGCTACTACCATGAATAGGATGTCTCACGTCCATGTTATATCCAGGTGCTGCCCTGATGATTTCGATGTCTGTCCCTTTGCACGTGTCCCATGTCACTGTGCAGGCTCCGCCTTGAAATCGGCACTGCACCCAACAGGCCTCCAGTCTCACCGCTGGGCATGTATGTTTATTCTGGAAAATGTGTGTTTGTGTCAGCTGCCAGTAAAGTGTCCTTTAACAAAAGCATCATATTAGAACAATTTCCCAAGTGATGGCAGGGAGGCCTTAGTGACTAAAAGCAGTTTTGTCTGATTACCTTGATGAAGAGCATTGTCCAGCGTGGACAGGCCCTCGGAAAGTGGAAGGGGCTCCACCAGGCTCTTGTCAATGGTTCACAGCTAACTGTATGCCCATCATTCGTTTCAATAAAAAGAATAAGTCTCCAGCTCTATAGTTCTCAACTGTTTCCCGCCCCCTCCCCCCGCCCACCCCCAAAAGTGCATTCTTAAGACAGTGACAAAGCTCTTTACCGTACATGATTTTTTTTTTTTTAAAGCTCTTTATGGTGAAGATTTGGGGACGAAAAGGAGATGTAAATGTGTAGAAGGAGTAGCATGGGGGCTTGTTTTGAAACAATCAGAAGGGAGATGTAAATACATATCTATCTAACTTTCCTTGTGACTTGGTGAAGGGTCATAGAGTAGATCACCCACATGAGATTCAACAGTGTGTATACAGTCTGTCCATCCCAATGGTTGCGAGTCCTCAGTATAGGGTCCTGCACCCCCCCTTCCTCTCCTTGTGTGCCCCCTTCTGCCTTCGCCCTTCTGAACTCTATCCTTGGGTAAAGGCGGCCACTTTGATCTCAAAGAGGTGAGTTCAGTTCTACATCTGAAGGGTAAGGGCCACAGTCTTGGGGGTCCCGCTGGTTTTTCTCCAACCAGTACGCCTGGTCTGCATTATGATCGTGAGCGTTGTTCCACATTTTCTCCCACTCTATCCAGGACCTTCGAATATGATCCTTTTCAGAGTAATTGGTATGGGTAGCTGGGCACCATCTACTTCGGGTTTAGGGTTTGCTTGGTCCATTAGTCCATCAGACTAAAAATGTCCATGTGTTTTTCAATTTTCATCACTCCCCTTTCCTTTGGCATTGAGAGGCCAATATCTGTACTCCTTGTGAGCTTTTAAAAGAAAATGCATGCTCCCATCACTGCAGCTACACAAGAGGGCTCAAACACTTTGCTCTTTTGGTGAAATACCTTTAGATCTTGTTTTGAAAATACAACTTTTTGTGAGT
>NW_022107432.1:27009687-27034099 GCF_000313985.2 Echinops telfairi | reverse complement strand
AGTGGAAGGGGCTCCACCAGGCTCTTGTCAATGGTTCACAGCTAACTGTATGCCCATCATTCGTTTCAATAAAAAGAATAAGTCTCCAGCTCTATAGTTCTCAACTGTTTCCCGCCCCCTCCCCCCGCCCACCCCCAAAAGTGCATTCTTAAGACAGTGACAAAGCTCTTTACCGTACATGATTTTTTTTTTTTTAAAGCTCTTTATGGTGAAGATTTGGGGACGAAAAGGAGATGTAAATGTGTAGAAGGAGTAGCATGGGGGCTTGTTTTGAAACAATCAGAAGGGAGATGTAAATACATATCTATCTAACTTTCCTTGTGACTTGGTGAAGGGTCATAGAGTAGATCACCCACATGAGATTCAACAGTGTGTATACAGTCTGTCCATCCCAATGGTTGCGAGTCCTCAGTATAGGGTCCTGCACCCCCCCTTCCTCTCCTTGTGTGCCCCCTTCTGCCTTCGCCCTTCTGAACTCTATCCTTGGGTAAAGGCGGCCACTTTGATCTCAAAGAGGTGAGTTCAGTTCTACATCTGAAGGGTAAGGGCCACAGTCTTGGGGGTCCCGCTGGTTTTTCTCCAACCAGTACGCCTGGTCTGCATTATGATCGTGAGCGTTGTTCCACATTTTCTCCCACTCTATCCAGGACCTTCGAATATGATCCTTTTCAGAGTAATTGGTATGGGTAGCTGGGCACCATCTACTTCGGGTTTAGGGTTTGCTTGGTCCATTAGTCCATCAGACTAAAAATGTCCATGTGTTTTTCAATTTTCATCACTCCCCTTTCCTTTGGCATTGAGAGGCCAATATCTGTACTCCTTGTGAGCTTTTAAAAGAAAATGCATGCTCCCATCACTGCAGCTACACAAGAGGGCTCAAACACTTTGCTCTTTTGGTGAAATACCTTTAGATCTTGTTTTGAAAATACAACTTTTTGTGAGTGCAGTGTGTAATACATATCACATGTAAGATTTCCAGTCAACCAAACCAAAAGCAAGCTCACTGTCAGCGAGTTAATGCTCCTCCCAGAAACTCCATAGGACTGGGTAGAACTGCCCCTGTGAGTTTCTAAGAATGTCACTGCTTATGAGCATAGAAAGCCCCCTCTCTACCCAGTCCACAGTAGGCTATTAATATTTAAGTTTTGGGGTTGCTGAAAAGTTTTACACGAATTTTCAACTATATGGGTTGCTGGTGCTCCTACCACCCACATTTTCCAAGGTTCAACGTGGGACCTGCAACTTGGTCATGCGTGTTTCTGATGGAGACATTCGAAAATTGTACAAAGTAAACTAAACAAAAACATATCCCATCACAAGGACCATGGTAATGTGTTGAAGTGCGTTCTTAAAGTACTTTTTAAAAATGCACATATTATATAGATTTGTGGTAAAATCATCAATGTCTGCATGTTATTATAGTCTTAAGTTTCCCTTAATTTAAAGAAGGAACATTTCTCAATGTTATTGCATATTATTTATAAACATAATCTTAGTTGCTGTCTCTCTCATTAGTTGTATTCCAGCCCTGAGCTGTAGTCACTAAATTCTCTAGCCATTCCCCTGTGATTGGACAGTCACATTATTTTTCATATAAAATTTTTCATATTGTTTCAAATAAAACTCCAAACTACCTATCTGCTCCTAGCACTTTTTAAGTAGTTTGTACTCCTCACAGGTGTGATTACCTAGCTCAGGGAGGACTAGGACTGGCTTCAGGCCTGGACAGACCTGGGCTGAAACCCAGGCTACACCCCACCAGCTCACCATGCCCCCCGGGATAGGCTTGAATCCTCTATTCCCTTCAGTCTCTTCTTTCATAAAGGCAGAAACCTATTACCACTGTCTACGGCACATGGTTGATAAGAGGGGCTGTGTATAAATCTCTTGTTCGTCACTGTGTCTAGGTCCCGGAGGCTGCCTGGAATGCAGGAAATGCTCGATAAACATGTGGATGACTGAGTGGATGTAGTAACCAAAAGTCCACTGTCATACAGTTGATTCTGATCAATAGTGGTGATCCCATAGGACAACGTAGAACTGTTCCTTAGCGTTTCTAGCATGGTAACTATGGGAGCAGACAGCCTCGTCGGCAGTGATATAAAACCCACTGCCATTGAGTTGATTCTGACTCCGTGGCCCTATAGGGCAGAGTAGAACTGCCTGGTATTTCTTTACGGACACAGACAGCCACATTTTCCTGCCACGAAGGGCTGGTGGGTTCAAACCTCCATCCTTTCAGTCAGCAGCAGAGTGCTTTAAGACTGGTACTACCAGAGGTCCTTAGAGTATAGAAACCAAACCAAAGCAAATCCACTGCCAATGAGTCGACTCTGATATCGACACCAAGACTGTAAATCAGGGGAGCAAATGGTCTCATCTTCTGCCCTTGGAGTAGCTGGTGGGTTTGAAGCACTAGCCTTGGGGTTATTGGTCCGATGCCTAAGCCACAGCGCCACCACGGCTCCCTTAGTAGAGGGTATAGCACATTATAATTCAGTGCAATGGAACTGTCCTTGGTGAGAAAAAAGCTTTCTGAAAAAGCTTTTCTTCTTCCCAGGGACTCATGAATCACTTTCAAGGAATGAGCTCAGTGGCTGACTGAGAGGCTAGAGGTTCAAGGCCACTGAATTTGCCTCAGAAGAAATGTGTGGCCATCTACTTCTGAAAAACCCAGCCGTTGCAAACCCCACGAAGGTGAGGTCTACTCTGTCACGCAGGCCGCCGAGCCCCAGGAGTCAGAATGGACGTGTGGCACCAGGTTGGCTTTACTTGTGTCACCTAACACCATTCAGCAATGGTTTCCAAACTGCTCATTTGTTACCCTAACATGTGCCGTTTGGACATGACACTCCCTGGATGGCTTATGAGGTAGAACCCATGTGCATCGGTTGGCTGTTGTGTCGTTTGATGCTCTGCCCACCTTTGGGAGTTCTTACCTGGTTTCACCCTTTACACAGTAATCTTCTGTTGCTTATATTTATTGTATGTGTTTCAGATCGGCTGTTTTCTTTTTAATTTGGCTATATTGAGAATTTTTGTTTTGTTTTAATAAGTGAAAGTTTAATTGGTTATAATATATCAAAGTTTCCTTTTATTTTTCAGTGTTATTTTTTTTAAACTTAAAGTTCTTTCCAATCAAGGAACTTGATTTCAAAAAACTGCATTCGTCTGTACTCTCCTATTTCAGGATGTGGGCGCATGGGATGGCAAGACGACTCTAAATGGAGTTCCTTTACATAGCTCATGGTGGCGGAGGGTGTGATTTGCCTGTATGGGATCTCGTGTCCTTTCTCCCCATGAGGCTCTGGTTCCACTTAGGAAACCATTGAAAAATCCTAGACGTTCCTAGTACTTCTTTTCACCAAGGAGTCCTGGTGAGGCAGTGGGTTCAGTGTTGGACTTCCAACCTAAAGGTTGGTGGTTCAAACTCACCAACTGCTCTCTAGGGGAGACCTAGCAGTCCCCCTGACAGTCGATGGAGCACTTCCACTCGAGAGTCAGAATCTACTCAACAGCAATGGGTCTGGTGGGACACCCCTCATCCCCACCCCGTGTGATACAATTCTCATCAACGACAAGGGTGTGGAAGTCAATGGGCGGGACGGCTGGGAAAGATAGTTCCTGAGGTAGCTTCAGGCAGCACGTGACTTCCCTCTCCTCTTCTTTGCTTCAGGGAATGTGGACGTGATACTGGGGCGAAGCAGCCATTTTGCACGAGGATTAGAGGTACTTGCTAAGCATGGCTGTGCAAAATGGTGCACAGAAGCTGTGACGGCAGCCTTGCGCATCTGTAGCCAGCTGGCTGCCTCGCTCTAGGGTCCTGGGAAGGGTTGGGGGGTGCAGCAGGCTACTGCTTCTCTTGGTACATGGGGCTTGCTGTCACATGTAGGCGACCCTATTCCTAATTGATTCACTCACAGAATGCCTAATACCATTGTCTCTACCTACATTACCTAATTACATAGCCTGACATCGGATTCTGGTTTATCTCTTCATTTTCTTGATCAATGTCTCAACAAGTATGACCCGATTTCATTTCCAGGGTGTTTGCTTTAAAAAAAAAATCTTTGCTCTTCTTGATTGTTTATTCTTTCAGAGAAACTCCTGAACTCCTTATGTTTTTGCTTGGAATGCCATTAAACTTATACATTAATACAGGGAAAAAACTGCTTTCTTTATCTTACTCACATTTTTTTCACTCAGAACCGTATCTCTAGCTATTCATTCATATGTCTTATTTTCTCACAGGGAAAAAACACAAGCACGATTATGCTCACTAAAGGTCTTGTGCATCTCCTGAGACCCTTACCCTCCTTTACTCACTGTGAAGGGGTCACAGGAGCCCTGACGGCACAGTGTGCGTCCATGGGCATCATAAAGCTGGGAAACCCCATGGGGCAGCTCTGCTCAGTCTCAGAGAAGCCACTATGAGGAGGGAACGACTCAACAGCAATGAACTTGACTTTGGTTTTGGGGGAAATGGATCTATTTGGCCATCTTCTTTCGAGCAGAGTTGTTGCTATGGCTTATTTTTTAGATTGAGTTGAAAATGTACTGGAAGATAATGGGGTGGGGAGCAGCCTGCCTGAACATTCAAGCACACCTCTAATTCATAGTAGCTGACTTTCATTTTAGAAAATATTGAAGGTAGCAAACTACCCTAGAATTACATCTGAAAACACTAGGTCAGTTACTAAACCAGCTGCTAAACCATACGTAGCCTAACTGCTATCAAGGTGTAGAGCAGGGATATGAAGATGTGCTACCTGTGCATCTCATTACCTGGTCCAGGTGACCCCACCTGTCAGATGCGGACACTTCACTGACCCAGATTTCATTTTACAGGCACGTCTCCATATGTCATCTGTGATTGGTTCTCAGTGCTTCCACTGTCAGCTCTTGGCTGAGTCTGAACTTGGCCTTGATGTTTGCCAGTAAAATTTGAAAATAGTTGGGGATCGTGGGAGTAGAGACACTGGTGTGAAAGGGGACTGAGATGGAATATGACAGGAGAGGACTACTCCCATAAGCCTATGGTGGTTCTCTGCCATGTAAATGTCTCTGTGACTGGTGAACACACTAGGCAGACAGCTATCAAGCACAGTTGTGTCTTGCAGAATCTCTCCAGATGTCTCAGATTCATGCTCTATTTCTCAACAAAGTGGTAGTTAGCTGGGAATAAGAAGCCAATTTAAATTCCTTATAATGCCCTCAAATGAGCATCTTGATTCTAGGGATATAATGTTTGGTGTGTATGTTGCTCACATGCTCGAAAGGTTGGAATCATTATTATATACATTTTTATTGGTTGAGATATAATGGTAAAAAGTGTTTCCAAACCATTGGGTTTTCTCTTAAAGGAGAAAATGGAATACCCAAGGAAGCCTGAAGTCACTGCACATTGTGTTAGATTGTGCTGTGGTTCTTGAGGGATGCACGCTGAAGGAAAGGAGGCCCATGAAGCACAATGCTGTCAAAGTAACACTCCAAATTCCTGAAGCAATGAGGAAGGCTGGCTGGACAAAAAAAGTCACAGAAATACAAATATGTAACAATGCGTGATTTTTAAAATGAATTTTATCCCTTATTCATAGGAGAACAACTTATATGTATATAGCAACTCTTAGGGCAAGGTAGAACTGCCCCTGTGGATTTTCAAGACTGTGGCTCTTAAAGGGTGTAGGAAGCATTCTTTTTATAGGGTCACTTATAGAAAGCCTCATCTTATAAGGTCCCTAAGAGTCAGAGCTGACGACATGGCAATGAATTTGTGGGCTGTTTTCTGTTGGGTATACATACCAAACAGGAAGAAAATGGGCGAGCCTAAGATGGCAATGTTTCCCCTGTCATCAGTTGCTCTCATCCGACTAAAACTCTTAACTATCTTAGATAGGGTTCTACATTCTAGACATAGGAGTGCACACGCAACAGCTGTTCCTTCCCATCCTTTTACCCGTCACTTACTGGGCAGCATTCGTGGCTAGTGCTGGTGAAAGCCGACACCTCCTAAGGCATTTCTGACACGAAGAATGATATCTGTTAGATGGCCAATCAGAGTGGAGGAAAGCTGCTTCTCCCTTGATGTCAGTCGAGTTGGGCAGATTTGGGGGGAAGTATTCATTTCCAGGAACACAGACCCTGACTGACTCAGGATGACGATACCGTGGACAAACCCGGATCACTCATTCAGGTCGTCCTCCCTCTGCTCAAGATGCTGACCCTCAGGCCCCTCAGTAATTGGCTTAGTTTAAGGAAAGGCTGGAGTTTATCACAGGTTTGGGAGCTATGCTTCTATGTGCCAGCGTCTCCTCGAATGACGAGTATAATACAGTAGGAACAGAAGCTGAAAAATTGATGCCCTAACTGAAGGCTCTAAAACTCAAAACAATAACAAAACCATATATGCATATGCCAAACAAAGCATGCCTGGAAAGATGCCAATCCTAGGTGACCAGTTTTCGACATCTTTGTGTGAACTTTTCTACTGAAAGGCTGAGTGGTCTCGGAACACCTGTGTCTGCAGCATTTGGGCGCTGGTTAGAGTTGCCAGTTCTCGGGGCCCGACCTAGGCCTACTAACTCTTTACATTATTGAGATGCATCTTTACATTATTGAGATGCTCAAGGGACTTGCTCATCCATTGAAGTTGGAGAACTGGTCCGGAGCACTGTTCTGAAGGACACCGCTCTTCCTGAGGCTAAAGGCAAACAGGCGAGTGAGAGCAGGACTGGGGGTGAGGGGTAGGAAGCTGCGAAAATTCATGTGTTACCATGTCCATATTCTCTCCCTGGTTTGGACATAACACAGTTTCTTAGAGAATCGCATGAGGAAATATTTGAGTCAAGGGAAACAGTTGGGGTAAAGAAAACACACATGGACACATGAAGATGGTGCCTGGTCAGCTGAAAGCCCAGGTGAGGCTGGAGAGCAGAATGCTGCAGCTTGTTGTCAGCTTCCTCTACGCCTTGAGCGGCTTCCTTTTGTGCCCCTAGAGAGCCCAGGATAGTTTATCAAACATTGTGGAAGATTGAAATAATCTCAGATGATGAATCTGTTCTTCGCCTAGATTGGGAAGCCTTTGAGGGCAGATGGGGAAGTCTCGGAGCCTTGTAGAATATCTGACCTCCAATCAGCACACCAAGTTACTGGACTGAGCGGCTCTAGATTTCACGCTTTCACTGTGCCCCAACTCCTCGCTGCCATCAAGTTGATCAGGAGTCACAGGAGTCTCTTCTAGGACAGGAAACGGCTCCCCTAGAGGCTTGCTAAGGCTGTACATCTTTCCAGAAGGAGGATGTCTCACCCTTCTCCCAAAGAGTGGTGGGCAAATTCCAACAACCAATCTTGAGGTCCACAGCCCAATGAATAACCAACTGCTTTACCAGGGTTCTTCTCAGATGGCCCAGCTGACATACTGGATCCAGAGGCAAGAAGCGGCCCAACAACTGGTCTGCTAGGAATTCAGATGATAGGCTAGGCTACAACCGGGATCTCTCGGAACAGGACAAAAACACTCCAGCTCGGGTGCTGAGTGGACCAAGGCTATCATTTGGTTCTATCTCTTACCAGGCATATAATCTTGGGGAAAGATCAAACAACCCTTGTGAATTCTAGTTTCCTCATTCATAAACCGTGGGGTAGAAGAACCATTTGCATAGCTGAGATAATGTATGTAAAGTTGCTAGAGTAAGGACTGGCACACAATAGGTGTACAGTTAAGATTGGTTGACTGGTCTCTCTCTCGAGATGTCCCCAGTCCTTGTGACAAGATTTTTGCCTAGGGGGATGGAGAAGATCAAGACCATGTAAACTCTCTGCTTCAGAATCAACTGGGGTGCTTATTCAAACATATTTGCGTATTCTAGGGATGGAGGCTAGGAATTTGGA
The DNA here is from genome assembly GCF_000313985.2 of Echinops telfairi. NCBI lineage: Eukaryota > Metazoa > Chordata > Mammalia > Afrosoricida > Tenrecidae > Echinops > Echinops telfairi. Next base: position 27,026,209 of record NW_022107432.1, on the reverse strand, counting down.
GGTTTAACAAGCATCCTAAGTAATATCTATGCACAGCTAAGTTTAAAGCTGCTGGATTAAATCTTCCAAAATTTCTCCTTCATTTTACTCTCACTGCCACCTAAATGGCCTTGTAACCTCCCATGATGCTGTGCGTCTCTCTGACTCCAGTCTCCTCTTTTTCCCAGTCTAGTCACTGTTGACAGATTTTCCTTGCTGCAAGGCAGGTCCAGTCAAGCTATGACCTTGACTTGGCTGCCAAGTCTGTGCACTCATGTATTTCCAGTAGCGATGCTCTGCACTGGGCTCCTACGGGGTTGTCTTCATGCAGGCCTATTTCACCCTGTGCATCCCATTCCCTGCCTTTGGTTCCTTGCGAATGCCAAAACCCATCGTCCCAAGTCCTACCCCTTCTCTTTCATATTTCACCTTCCCTGTCTGTTCCAGATGCCCCACCCTTAGGGGATTCCTTTCCTTTTGGATCCTTGCCATTCTTTGTGCCTCTTTTCAGGTGTTTTCTTTTTTGTTTTGATGCTATCTGTGTAATGGTTTCACCCTCACATGAGTGCCGTCAATTCAGTACTATGTCAGTTAGCATGATGTCCAGTACAGCGATTGGAGCAGAGTTGGGTCTCAATAATGCTTGCTGAATAAATGCTGGAATCCATGAGGACAGGGTCTACACATAAATCATTTTAGTAACTCTTGCAGCACTTAATAATGTTCCATATAGCTGCGGTTGTTGTTGGTGGTACCATCAAGTCAGTTAGAGCTCACAGCAACCTTATGTAGAATAGAACAAAACACTGTCCGGTCCTGTGCCATATGCACCATCATTCTGTTTGTGCCCATTGGTGCAGTCACTGTGTCAATCCACCTCATTGAGGGCCTGCTTTATTTTACTTCCCCCTCAAACCCTCTGCATTGCTCAGCATCTGTCCTGGGACTGGTCCCTCCTGATGACATGCTCAATGAACTGAGACAGTCTCCCCAGCCTCCCTTCTAAGAAACACCTGGCTGTTCTACTTCCAAGATGGATTTGCTCATTCTTCTGGCAGTCCATGGTCTATTCCATATTCTTCTCCAACATTTTAACTCAAAGGCTCAGTTATTCTTTATCTTCTTTATTTATGATACACTGTGGGATTATAAAGAGACTTTCCCCCAGCTTTGTCTCCCCCAAAGTCATGTCAAACATTAGAGGCTATTTGCCAGCATATGGTGGCAGAGTTGGGTGGGAGGTCAAATGTTAGAGACATCCTCCCTGAAGGCAGTCAGTAACCAGACAACTGTCTGGTCCCACCACAGGTAGGGCCCACACTCCCTTCTGTTAAGGACAATGGGCTATTTCTCCCTAAAGGCTTGTGGCCATCAGTCTGGTCTCTGTAGGTGGGGTTTACACTCTACTGATAATGGTTTCTATGGAGATCCAGAGAACAGGTCAAACCTGCTCAGTGACATCCAAAGTTAGGCTGCCATCCTGAATCTAGGATCCACCCATCTTATCACATGTGTACCCCCAAGACTTCCCATTCCTATTGCGTGGATACCCCTAGATCATCCCCATCTCATTACTGTATAACCTATAGTGCAACCCCTTCCTGTGACATATGTCTTTACCTGTAATTAGGAGGCTTGCAGGCCCCCAAAGATATATAATCCTTGGTGAGCAATAAAGAGTCTCTCCTCTCTGCTCCCCTTTCTTCTCCCTGGTCCTCACTCCCTTGTTCCCTTTCCCCTTGTCCTCCTTCCCCTCCCCCTCTCTTCTGCCCTCTGGTCTCTCTCTCTCCACATGGACCACCGAGCGGGGGGGCTGAGGTGAGCATGCTAACCTGAAATGTGTCTGACTCCATTCTTTCACTCTCTCTTCTATCTCTCATGCTCTCTATGACTTTATTATAATCTATATATATTTTATAGCCATACAACTGTGCCTATCGAACCCATGATTAGTTATGGGGGGCTGGCCCAATCCCCACAATACACCTTCCTTATTTACTGTCCAGTAGGCATTTAAAATGTGTGAGTTAAATTTAAATGTGGCAGCACGCTCTCTCTCCCTTCCCTTTGGTAACAAATTATTTTAAAAGCTCCACACAGTTAAGATTTTACTACTGCACACTGGAGTTTACCATAATAACCATGGTAATCTTTGGGATTTTAAATGAAATATGCTTCCCTGTGTAGGAATACTAAAATTACCTGCAAGTAAGGTGACCATTTCCCTAGAGCTAAGACCAACAGTTAAAATCTTTTCCTTCTAGAGACATACTTAGATTCTAACTACATTCCCTTTATAGCATGTGGCATAAGGAGCACCTAAAAATAAAGGTTCTATTTTTGTTTCCAATTAAATAAACACAGAATGGATTTAAATACACATATGTGTATGAGGTTCTATATGCGTACATAAGAATATATAGCCAATTGCTTTTAAAATGAAACTTCATTTTGAGATAACTGCAGATTCACATGCAATTGTTAGGAAATAGAGATTCTGACCTACCCAAGGGTAACATCTTCAAAAGTTACTTTAAAAGATCACACCAGCACATTGGCATTGATACAGACCATCAATTTTACTGATATGTCCCTATTGGTGCTGGTATTCTTTGTGTGTGTGTGTGTGTGTGTGTGTGTGTGTGTTGTGTTCAGTTCTAGAAATTGTATCACAGGGGCATCCAGAGCCACAGTTAAGGTACGAAACAGTCCATGGCCACAAGGATTCCTTCTGTTGCCCTTGAACAGCACTGAAACAACATCCCTTCCCCTGCCGGCTCCTGTCACTCTGGTCTACATAAGCTGGTCATGTCAAGTTTATTGGAGTAAGTCAGAGAGGACTGCTACAAAAGAATAACAAACCTTTATTAAACAAACATATCAAAATTTGAACTCATTCTTATCGACGTTTCCTCCACCATGGTCTCTATGCATCTGAAGGTGGTGTTTCCATTTCTCCGACCCCTTCCCTGAAGAATTCTGTACTCTTGACCTCACACTAAGATGGCGGGTTTGGCATCTCTGGGGGACACATGTCTAGTTCCTCTGGGTTTGAGGAGAAAAAAGACGTCTGAAGGTGCAAGATCAGGACTGTGGATGGTATCAAGTCCCAGGGAACTTCCTGCAGGACAGCCCTCGGGGCCCTCAAAGAAAGAGTAGGTGCAATATCATGACAGGGGTGGGAAACAAAATCCTTAAGAATAGCTTTCCCAGCCTTGTCCTCAACAAATTTATTTTTCAGTTCTCTTATAACTTCCTCATCATAACCCCCATGATAGTCCTGTGACCCTTCAGGATTACCCCTTTGGGATACCCAGGAAACAGTCACCATCACCTTATGCCTTAAACTGAACTGGCCCCGCAGATCCCCACTGTTTCATTAGACTTTGCGCTCTGGATCATTCTGGTAAATTTGAAACTTGGCCCTGGAGATGATTCACCCCATAAGACCATCTTGATTGGCGCCCATCTGGTTTAAAGGACAAGGTCAGCTCTTTCAGAGAGTTGATCTCTGAGCAACACTTGTCACACTCCTGGAACGGAAAGAGTGCAGAGGCCAAGGTGGTCCCTTGAAACTCAACATGAGGAGCTACGTGAGATCCCAACGTCATGGGCTTCTTCCACTTGCTTCAGAACTTCAGCATCATTCTGCCCTCTTTTGGTTCATATTTAAGGTCTTCCTGACCTTCCTTAAGATGATTGATCCATCTAAAAACTCTTATTTCATGTCAGACAACATTCCCATAAATTTATGGCAATGTGTCAATGGTTTGGGAAGATACTCACTTGAGTTTAGTTAAAGATTTTATATTAGTCCTGTCCTCAAAATAATCCCCCCACCCCCACGCCAACCACCATGGAACCAATGGTCTCCTTGCTTTGGAAGGTATTCCTGGGAGACTAACACAGGTGTATTCTTGGGAGAATTTGTCTGTGACCAGCTGCTGATTGCGGAGACATGCTGAAACACAGTTTGCTTGGAATAAACCCGCAAATGTATGAACTGAATCATAGGAGCAATACTTTTTTTTGACATCTCTTTGTATATATATTTAAGGAGTGGCTTTTTCCCAACTCAGTGTAACTTCCTGAATATTAATTCATCTGTTGCATGTGCATATTGTTCCAAGGGTTTTGTCAAGTGTATAACAACTTGTATTAATCATTACAGTGCCATATAGGATGATTTTACAGCCCCCAAATCCCAAACATCATCCAAGCATCCTCCTCCCTCTTCCTGTGAACCCCTAGAGACCACAGGCTCTTTTACTGTCTCAATAGTTTTGTGTTTTCTAGAAGGTCATATAACATGTAGGCCTCTCACTTAGAATTGTACACTTAAGTTTTATCCATGTCTTTTCATGGCTGGAGAGTTCATTTCTTTCTATTGTAGAATAATATTCCATTGCATGGATGTACCACATGGAACCCTGGGGGCACTGTGGGTAAGCACTGAACTGCTAACTTCAAGGTCAGTGATTCACAACCACCAGCTGCTTTGCATAAGAAAGATGAAGCTGACTGTTCCCATAAAGACCTATAGCATTAGAAATGCTACATAGCATCACTCAGAACCTACTCAACAGGAGAGGCAGTGAGGAGGAGGTACCTGTTTGTCTATCCATTCGGCTATTAAAGCATAGGTTCCTAAACTTATTGGGCCCACTGTCTCCTTTACAGGGAAAAAAAATTACTCAGCACATCCTGGCAATGAAAAACTTTCGTTGGACAGCCCATAAGCCAGGAAACAGTGTAGGGATCTGCTTTTGCAGCAGCCCTCCTGGATTGTTCCAGCATCCCACAGGGGGCGGTACTGCCCATTTGGGGAAATATTGTATTAAAAGATATCAAAGATATCCTGTTGCTGCCAATTATGAAGAAAATAAGTATAGATATTCATGGGCAGGACTTTAAAAAAAAAACATTTTATTGGGGGCTCATACAACTCTTACCACAATCCATCCATCCATCCATCCATCCATCGTGTCAAGCACATTTGTACATTTGTTGCCATTATCATTTTCAAAACATTTTCTTTCTACTTAAACCCTTGATATCAGCTCATTTTCCCCCCTCCCTCTATCCCAAACTCTTCATAATTTATAAATTATTATTTTGTCATGTCTTACACTGTCTGATGTCTCCCTTCACCCACTTTTCTGTTGTCCATCCCCCAGGTTATATGTAGATCATTGTGATCAGTTCCCCCTTTCTCCCCAACCTTCCCCTTTCCCTCCTGGTATCCCTACTCTCATTATTGGTCCTGAGGGGTTTATCTGTCCTGGATTCCCTGTGTTTCCAGCTCTGATCTGTACCAGTGTACATCCTGTGCTCCGGATTTGTAATGTAGAATTGGGATCATGATAGTGGAGGGGAGGAAGCATTAAAGAACTAGAGGAAAGTTGTATGTTTCATTGGATGCTATATTGCACCCTGACTGGCTCGTCTCCTCCTTATGGGCAGGTTTTTGCGTGAATATAAACTTCCAACTTCTTTGAGTAAATACCTAGAAGTGCATTTGCTGCATCATTTGGTAATACTCTCCTTCAAATCAAGCAAACGAACCCACTACCATTAACTCAATTCCAATTCATAGCGACCATACATAGGGCTTGTGAGACTGTTAATCTTTACAGGAACAGACAGCTTCATCTTTTGCCTGTGGAGCAGGTGATGGATTTGACTGCTGACCTTGTGGTTAGGGTCCCAGTAGGTAACCCATTATGCCAGCCACCAGGACTCCTTAAGATTACGCTTAGCTTTGCTAAACACAAAAACAAAACCAAAAAAGAAATAAAAAGCCTATCAAACTGTCCTCCAAAGTAGCTTTCATTATCAGATACCATGATGTCAATTCCTACTCACAGAGATTCCTTATTACAGGATTTTCTTGAATGTAAACTTTCAGGAAGTAGATCACCAGGTCTTTTGCCCACAAAGTTGTGGGGTGAGGTAAAGCTACCAGTCTTTCTGTTAGTAGCCCAGTGCTGAACACGGCCATACTAACATCCCTTCTTAAAGTAGTCGGACCACTTTGTATTCCCATTGGCTGTCCATGAGAGTTCCTGTCACTCTGAATCCTTGCCAATCCTTGGCATAATTGATTGATTTGATTAATTCATGGTATCTCGTTGTTTTAATGGGCATTAAATTTAATTCCCTAATGGCATATGGCATTGAGCATCTTTTAAAATGCTTATTATCGGTATGCATTTCTCGGTGCGGTGGAAATTCAGATATCCTGTTGCTGCCAATTATGAAGAAAATAAGTATAAATCGTTTTATTGGGGGCTTGTATAACTCTTATATTCAGATCCTTTGTTCACTTTAAAATTTGAGTTTTCTTACTGCTGACTTTGAAGAGCTCATTGTAGATTTTGTATAAAATTTCTTGATCAGATATGTGTTTTGCAAATAGTTTCTCCCACTCTGTGACTTGTCTTTCGTTCTCTTAAAGCATTTGTTTCCCAGAGCAGAAGTTATTACTTTTCATGATGTCCAGTTTATCTTATGGATCATGCTTTTTGCTGGTAACTAAGAATCCTTTGATAAGCCCTTGATCTCAAAGCTTTTCTCATTCCCCAGCCCCCGCCCAAATTTTATCATTTATATTTTACATGGAGGGACTCCTGGTTAGGCACTTGTTGCTCATCAGAAAGGATCTGTGGTTTGAATTCGCCAACTGCTCCATGGGAGCTCTGGCAGCCTTTTCCATTCTGTTCCATCGGTCTATATGACTACCTCTCTACTGATGGCGTGCTGTATTAAGCTATATATCTCAAGCTATATACCGTTAAGTGCTGTCAGGTTGGTTCTGACTCGCTGTGACCCTGTGTGTAACAGGAGGATACATGGCCTGGTCCTGCACCATCCTCACAATTGTTCTTATGTGAGCCCATTGTTGTAGCCACTGTCCTGGAGGGTCTTCCTCTACTACATTTTACCAACTCTCTATTTTACCAACCAGGATGTCCTTTACCAGGGACTGGTTTCTCCCGATAACAGGTCCAAAGAGCATGAGAAGAAGTCTCACCATTCTGCTTTTAAAGAGCATTCTGGTTGTACTTCTTTCAAGAGAGATTCGTTGATTCTTTTGGTAGTCTATAGTACTTTCAATGTTCCTCATTAGTCCATAATTCAAGCACATCATTCGTCTTACAACTCCTTTATTCAATGTCCAACTTTCACACACATCTGAGGCAACTGAAAAGACTATGGCTTGGGCCAAGTAAGCCTTAGTCTTCAAAGTAACCACCTTGCTTTTCAACCCTTTAAAGAGGTGTAATGAGGCCAATGTACCCAAAGCAACGTGCAATTGATCTCTTGATTGCTGCTTTTCCTGAGCATTGCTTGTGGGTCCAAGCAAGATAACATCTTTCGACAACTTCCATTTTTACTACATTTATTATATTACCGACTGGTACAGTTGTGGGAATTTTGGCTTTCATTACCTTGAGTTATAATCTGTACTGAAGGCTGCATTTCGTCATCTCCATCGGTAAGTGCTTCAACTCCTCCTCACTTGCAGGATGATTGTTATCATCTGTATAATAAAGCTTCCTTCAATCCATGCCACATTCTTCATATAATCCAGCTTTTTATCCTTCAAGTTATATAATAAGTCTTAATACCAGGTAGACATTCTTTACAGTTTATTCTTCTTTCTCAAGATTGTTTTGGCCAAGCTAGATAGAGTCTGTCGCTTTCCATAAAATTTTCAAGTATATTTACCTGAATTAACAAAAAGACCCTTGCTGGGAATTTGATAGAAATTGCATTACACCTATAGAACAATATGGGGAGAACTGACAACTTTACAATGTTGACTCTTCCAATAATTGAAGATAGTATGCCTCTCTATTTATTTAAATATTTGACAAAATTTCATAAGCATTTTTCAGTTTTCAGAATACAGATATTCTGTAAGTTTTAATAAGTTGTATCTAAGTATTTCCTTTTCATTAGAGCAATTACAATTTGTGTTTTTATGTTGGATTTCGCACATTTGCTGCGAGGACACAGATGTGTGATTGATTTTGTGTGTACTGATGTTGTATTGCTGACCGCACCAGTTCAGTGAATGTTGTTTTGATTCCTTGGGAGAGTCCAGTATTATACCAAAATCAGAGCACTACTGCCCTCAAAGAACAACCAGAGAAATATTCCCTCATCTTCTAATTTTCTGGAAGGGATTATGTAAAGTTCTTCTTAAGATGTTTGGTATAATTATTCAGGAGAAGCATCTGGGCCTGGAGCTTTCTTTTTGTTAGCTTTTAAATTATGAATTCAATTTCTTTAATAGCTATGTGTGTGTGCCACTGAATTGATTCCAATTCAGAGAGATGTACAGGACAGAGCAGAACTGCTCCATGGGTGTCTTAGGCTGTAAACCTTCAGAGACACAGGTAGCCAAGTCTTTCTTCCTGCAGAGTTGCTGCTAGGTCTAAATCACTGACCTTATGGTTAGCAGCCAAGCACTCAACTATTGTGCTAGCAGGTGTGGTTGTAGTTGTTGTGTGATGATTGTAGGTTCCAAACCAGAGTTCCCTTTAAAAGCTATAAGACTATTCAATTATCTGTTTTATCTTGGTGGACTTTTTGGAACAACCCCTTTTGATTGGTAGCTTAGATACCAGTGTTTCTCATCTTTCTAAGCCAATGCCTTCGCTAATGAAACATTTGCAAAAAAAAAAACCAACAGATTTTTCATGTCCAGCTAAGATATCACACCTAGAAAGTCCACAAACAGTTTGTAGGCAAATACGTCTGCAACTGCTGAGAAAGAGCATATTGTTACTGTTGTTCGGCACATATAGCAACCTACGTGCAGCAAAAGGAAACACTGGCTGGTCCTGCACTCGTCTCCCAACTGTTGCCATGTTTGAGCCGATTGCTGCCATCAACTGTGTCAACCCACCTCACACACTGTCTCCCTCTCTCTTGCTGCCCCTGTACTACGTATGATGTCCTTCTTCAGGATTGGTTCTTCCTGAAAACATGTCCAAACTACAAGAGACAGCCGCTTGGCATTCTGGTTTCTAAGGCTTCTCTGTCTTTTAAGACAGACAGGCTCATTCTTCTGGCAGTCCATGTATAATCGACATTCCTCATCATGCCATAATTGAAATTTATCAAATCTTGATCAATCTCCTTATTCATTTTTCCAGTTGTTGTATGCGCACAAAGCAATGGAAAATACTACTGCTTGAGCCAGGTGCCCCTTAGTCAAGGTGACATTTGTACTCTTTGCACATCTTAAAGAGATAATTTGCAGCAGATGTGCACAATGCAATGGGTCATTTGATTTCCTGAGTGCTTCTTCCCTGGGCATTGGGTGAGGATCCAAGGAAAATGAAATCTTTCCCCCATTTATCAGAAAGTTACTTTTTACCCTAGTTGGGAGGGTTTTTTGTCTTCTGTATATTGAAATGTTAGTCATACAGAAAGTTGTATGCTTGGATCTTCATCAGTAAACGTTTCAAGTCTTTTCAACAAGTCATGTTCTGTCATATGCATGTTGCCAGTTGCTACGGTGTCTTCATTCAGTTTTGATTCCGTGTTCTCCCTAGGGTCCAAATACTCAGATTTTTGGCTCAGCATACAAATTGACTAAGTATAGTCAAAGAACAACATCCGGATACACATTTTTCCTGATTTTATATCATGCAGTGTCCCCTTGTTTTGTGCAATGGCTGCTGCTTGTCCCATGTACAGATTCCATATGAGCACACCTAAGTGTACTGGAATTCATATTCCGCACAATATTATTCATAATTTGTTACGATCCACAGTTGAAAGGCCCTGCATAATCAACATAACATAGGTAAATCTCTTTGTATGCTTTGCATCCAGCTAAGATCCACCTGATGTCAGCAATGACATCCTCATTTCACGTCTCTTCTGAATCGGACTTGAATTTCTGGAAGTTCCCTGTCAGTCTGTGGTTGCAACTAATTAAGACTGCCCTTTAGCACAATTCTGCTTGTATATGATCCTAGTGATACTGTTCAACACTGCCCACATTCTGTTGGATCACCTCCCTTTGGGATTGGCACAAATATGATGAGGTAGCCAGCTTCCAAATTTCTTGGCAAGATGTGTGAGCACTTCTAGCATTGCATTCAAACAACCCTCAGGTGGCATTCATCAAATTCCCGGAGCCTGTTTGTTTGGGAGGTGGTTCAATGCAGTTTGGCTTTTTTCCCCTTCAATACCATGAGTTCTGAAATGCCTGGGTGCTGACCAAGAACACACAGCGAGTACACCCTTCTCTTTGGGCTGTCTAACTCTAGGGCTTGCACATGTCCGCATCATACTTTACCTTGTCCTCTCCAGCGGCCCTATGAAATCTTCTGTTCGGCTCTTAAGCTTCAGCATTTGTTCTGTTCATTTTAGCTACTCTGTTCCAGAACAGGTTTCCGAGTTCTTTCAGGAGTCCGTCTTGTTTGTTTGTTTTCCTTTTCAGTCTTTTCAATGACTTTTGTTTTCCTCGTGTATCATGCACTGGAGACCATTCCACACTCACCTGGTTTGGAGTTATTAGACCATCTTGAGAGGGTCTTTGAGATGGTCTCTAAATTAGGGGGGATATACTCAAGGTTGTAGTTTGGTTCTCATGGATTTGTTTTCATTTTCTTCATCTTCAACATGAACTTGCACATGAGCAATTGATGGTCTGTTCTGCAGTCAGCCCTGGACCTTGTTCTGACTGATGATGTTGAGCGTCTCCATGATCTCTTTCCACAGATATACCCCATCTCTATCCTGTGGAATCCACCTGGCTGCTTATGTTGTTGAGGGAAAAAAGATATTTCTAATTCATAGGTCACAGGTCTTGCAAAATTCTATTGTGTGATATCCAACAATTTTTCCATTACTAAAGCCATATTTCTAATAACTGATCCTTCTTTGTTTCTAATTTTTGCCTTCCAATCACCAATGTATCTTGATTTCATGTGTGATCAATTTGAGGTTGCAGAAGTTGATTAGAATAGTCAATTTATTATTTTTTGCACTAGTGTTTGGTGCATAAATCTGAATCATAGCTGCACTATGGTGCTTCAAAAATGTTGCAAGAGATAAATTTTTTCATGAATTTTTTAGAAGCCCCCTTGTACTAAATGATCTTCACTATAAGCATATGAATATGATTCCATCACTGACAGCATTTTATATCAGGATATATCTTGAGATATTCTTTTTGACAATGAATGTGATGTTATAGTAGACCATATCATTGTCTGACTCAAAATGGTCACTACAAGTCCATTTCCACTCACAAATTCCTAGGATATTTATCTTCAATTGTTCCACTTTATTATCAACACCTTCCAATTTCCCTCCTGCTGTATTTTGTACATTCCATGTTAGTGGATGTTAGCAGCTGCTTCTTTTATTTTGAGCCTAGTAATACCAGCAAATGAAGACCCAGAAAGCTTGACTCCTTCCCCATCTCTGAAGCCAACGGTACTTTGAGCGGGTAGTGCTTGCCTACTTGTGTTTTCAGTGTCTTCCAACCTGAGGGGTTCATCTTCTGGCACTATACTGGGCAGTGTTCTGCTGTAACTCATAGGATTTGAACTGGCCAATTTTTTTTAAGCTGTAGATTGGCTGGTTCTTCTTCCTAGTCTGTCTTAGTCTATACACTCCACTGAAACCGGTCCACCACGTGTGAGCTTTCTGGTATTTGAAATATCAGTGGCATAACTTCCAGCCCCACAAAAACATGCAATCAAGCTACCACTACAGAACAAATTTACACATGAATGATGGAGAAGTCGTTAGAAGGCCAAAGAAAAAGAAGAAAATAAAAGAAGACAGATTCTCGGCATAGTAAATGTGAGAAGAGAATCCACCAGGTAATAAATGAGGAGCCATGTTGCTCCACGGTAAATTGTTATCAATGACTATTACTCAATGACCTTGACTTTGATATTGCATGGGTCCACCAATTATAAGCACATGAAAGGATCCAATGACTATCTTACAATCCTCCTCACACAATGCTTACAAGGGTGAACCAAGGTCAACAGACATTTTGCTTAATATTTTTGGAAGACATGCAGAGTGTTTGGGACATTCTAGTTTACAACAATGAAATTGGTAAATCAAATAGAAAGGATTTTACAGTTAGAGCTTGTCCCAGTCCAAGAGTATGTTAATATGTTTTATATGTGTATTCCTCCCCACCGCTTTTTATTGTGAATTATGTGAAGATTTACAGAGCAGATTCCTTTTAAAACTGTTTCGTTGACATCTAATGCACATATCATAGAATTCCGTGGGTTAAATACATTAAACAGAATAATGGTACAATCAACTTTAGAACATGTTCTTCCTTCTTATATTCATTATAGTTGTTGGTACTGGTGTGGGGAGGTGCCATCGGATCAGTTCTGACTCGCAGTGACCATGACTCTATGTACAAAAGAATGGAACACTGCCTGGGCCTCTGCCAGCCTCACAGCTGTCTTCTGTTTGAGCCTCCCGATGCAGCCGCTGCGTCACTCCGTCTTTCTGAGCCCTTCTTCCATTTCAGTCTTCCTTTTCCAGTGTCCAGCACGATTCGCGCCCCACTATCCCACAACCTCTCCTGCTATAACCCTAAGGAACTCTTAGTCCAGTTACTGTCTCTGTAGATTTACCCATCCTGGATTTCATATAAAAGACATCCTTTCCCAAAGCCCAGAAATTGACAAGAAATAAAATATAAACTATCAAGGGCTGATGAGGGAGGGGGGAGTGGGGAGGGAGGGGAAAAATGAGGACCTAATGGTGGGGGTTTAAGTGGAGAGAAAATGTTTTGAGAGACGATGTACAAATGCGCTTTACACAATTGATGTGTGTATGGATTGCGATAACAGTTGTATGAGCCCCTAATAAAATGTTAAAAAAAACAAAAAAAAAAAACCCAAGAAATTATTTGCATAAAAAAAACCCACAGGAAAACTTCAATCCAAAGAAACCAGAAGATAATAAAAACTAGAACAAATTTTAAAATGGATCAAAAGGGAAAACTAAGGGTAGTATGTTTTTTAACTTATTTCTATCTACAGTATAACATTTTCCAATGCAAGAAATTCACATTTATGATCAAGGGTCTTAGGGAATTCCATGGAACCTTAATCCGAGTGGGACTCTACAAATGGATTTTGGGCTTTCACTGCCATCCACAGCCTCTGCAAACTGGGTGCTCAGAATTCAAGCTCTAACTACATTCCCTCTTCTGATCTTGGATTTTATTATTTATAATCTTTAGATCACATGGGCCTGTATGAGCCTTCTATGTGAACTAAGCTGAGACCTCATTACATGGCTGCTTGTTTTAAGACAAGCCTATAAGAGTCCAGATACTATTCCTTCTGGATGTTGGCACCATTGGATTTCTTCACCATACTTTGCTATAGCACCCATATCTTCAGTGATCACTTCACTGGTATAGAATTCCAAATACTATTGAGAAAAGGAAAATGCACATATATAGGAAATCTTTTTATACTAAATTACATGAGATGTTCAGTTATACAGGTTAACCACTTAAATAACTGAATACTGTTTTAGAATGCTATGAGGGTTAGACACAGGCAAAATTTTTAATAAAACTTATTCACCAAGGCAAAGCTACTTCTGCAAGACGATGACATGTCACAAAAAGCAAAGGAAGTAAAAATAGCAAGTATATGGTTGTCTTCAGTTAATTGTTAATTATTGGGAAACTTCCAAAGCAGGAGATTTGAGCCAAAGTGCACTGGCTTGTACATCCACTACCTTGAGACCACAGTCTTCTGTATCTTCTCACTGTAGGGTGCTTCTGCGTTAAGCTCTAAGGCTGAAATCTTTACCCAGGTTCACTGCAGAGGAGCTTCAAATGGCTTTGGAGATGGCTTCAAATTGCCAACCTGTTGTTTGCTAGTCAACTGCTTTCAACCTGTGCTTCCAGGGCTCTGTGCTTGCTCTTTGCTGTTAGGTAAGTCTGCCCTCGCTCTGAAACAAGGGAGCCAGGCCCTCCTTGGAACAAATTCTTCACTTCAAACAACTTCACTTGCTGCACATGCAGCTTTGACATCACGGACAAGGCTTTGAGCCTTTTTTACACTAAAACTCAGGTGACAGACGCCCCGCTTTTGGCGGGACAGTCCCAATTTTTAACAATTTTTCCCCGCATCCCGCAGCATTTTTAAAAAGTCCCGATGTTTTGAAAGATTGCACGACAAGCTAGGGTATACGGTTTTCGGCTGCCATGTGGCTATTTCGCCCGGATATGAGTTTTATCAATGGTGTCCCGCTTGACCAATGTTACAATCTGGTCACCTTAACTAAAACCCAAACCAAACCTACTGTCACTGAGTCCATGCTAATGTAGGTTTCGAGACTACAAATCTTTATAGGAGCAGACAGCCTCATCTTTCGGCCACAGGAAAACTAGTGGATTTGAGCTGTCAACCTTGCACTCAACAGAGCAACATCTACCTCACAAGGATATCAGGGCTCCTTTTTGCCTTAACCCAAAAAACTGTCATCAAGTGTGTTTAATCCACAGAGACCATATATAAACTTTCTGAGGCGGTAAATCATGATGTGAGCAGATTCCCTCGTATTTGTCAGGGAGATCGACTAAGTGGGTTCAAGCCAGTGGGTTTAAGCTGTTAGCAGTTTCATGGGGAACCAACAATGCCACCAAGATTCCTTTTCTTCCCTCTACACTAAAGCTAAATGAACCCAAATGCACCTGCTCCCAATTATCTACAAATTTGACTTAGAACAGAGCAACTTTGCAACAGATTAATCCATGGACTCCCTGCACAAGGAACTCCCAAAAATGCATGAGAAAATTCCTTGATCTTTTCATTCCATGTTCCCATGACGTCTTTGAAGCCCCCTCGGATTAATTCCATTGCCTCCCTGAGAATTCCGTGTTTTCCTGCCTCCTTCTTGCCTAGGTCTTAACACAGTATATCCCCAAACCCAACCCACAGTCATCAAGCTAATTCTGACTCATGGCTAACCTACACATAGTAGGCAGAACTGGGCCATCTTTGTGGAAGCAAACTGCCACAACCTTTTCTCACGGCGTGGACTGATGGGTTTGAACAACCACCTTTCTGGTTAGCAGCCAGACACGTTGACCTCTGCACCACCAAGGCTCCTTAGCATAGTAAAGTTGTACCTAAGTGCATTCCTTAGACTTAGACTCATACATCCAGTGTCCTCTGTTCTTCTCCTTCTATACGTTGTCTGGCAAAAAGTCTACTTACTAGTGTCACTTCAACAGATAATTTGAGAATATATTCAGTATCAGTAGAAAGACTAGCAAACTCCGTGCAGCACACCTCCTACCTCTGAGGGAGGTATAGTATAGTATTCTCTGATGCTAATGCTATACTTGCGAAACGCACCATCACCACCCAACACGTTTTCTAATAGAAATGTCCTCTGCAGGTCCCTATGTCCTCGAGGCCCCATGTAATATTCTTGAAAGAGTTTCTACTTCTGGTTTGAAATTGAGAGTATTTGGTGTTGAATCCTTGAGCTACCATTAACCAATTATTTTTTGAAACCCAGGGTGAGGCCTACCTCTATGGTCAATCAGTAAAAGTGAAAGAGCGCCACTTTTCTGCGATACGCATTCCTTTACAAATATAATCAAGTGCTAAATATAATCAATTAATTTCATTACATTTTTTGCATGTCTCTTGACTTTCTTTCTTCTCCTCCATGTTTATCATATATAACGTTATTGAGTCCCTGGACAGCTTTCAGGATCTAAATGAAAATGTGATTTGTTGAATGCAATTTTAAGCATGATTTAGCCTAGAGGTGTGGAGATTAGTCTGGACTGTAGAAAATAGACTAAGAAGTCTTTTAGAATAAAGGAGCCCTGGTGATGAAGTGGGTTACCCTGCAAACCACCTCGTCAACATTTTGAAACCAGGACCCATTCCACAGGAGAGAGATCAGACTTTCTACTCCCTTAGAGAGTCAGTCTTGGAAATCCACAGGAACAGTTTTAGTCTGTCCTATAGGGTCGATGTGGGTCAGAAATGACTTGATGGCAGTGAGTTTGGTTGGGCTTGGGGGAGGGGGTGCAGTTAGTTAAGTGCTCGACTGTTAACTGCAAGGTTGGAAGTTTGGGTCCACCCAGAGGCACTTAGGAAGAAATTTCTGACAATCTACTTCTGAAAACCACTGACAGCAGAGCACAATTCTCCTCGGATACACATTGAGCTGCCATGAGTCAGAATCAACCCCAAGGCAACAGGTTTGATTTTAAAATAAAGAATAATTTCAAACGCAAATCCTCCGATTCAAGTCTTCCAAGCACTGGTTTTAGAAAGTCTTACTGCTGTTTATTTCCCATACCTCCATAAAACAGAGCTTTTCCCAACCACCTCTCTATGCCTTTGACATTACTGTTTCTAGTCCCCCAGGGGAAAGTTTCAGTTTTTGGTAGACTCAATTCTAAGTTTCATTAAGGCCAATTTCTACCATGGAGTTAGTCATCATTTTTTTAATCTCTGTACAATAACTAGAGTAATCCTGTTGT
>NW_022107432.1:27008165-27009534 GCF_000313985.2 Echinops telfairi | reverse complement strand
CTCCTACTCAAAGAGAGGCAGTAACTATGTTAACAGGATCCAGTCAGACCCATACCTCCTACAGCTCTACCCACTGGGCCAGGAACCTGACCCACTCGCATACCACCTGACGACTGATAGAGATCAGCCAACATCAACCAAAGCCGCCCTCAACAGCAAACAGAGAACTGCTCACACACTCGCATTCTCGGTTACACCCACCAGAAAACAGGAGGTGAGTGCCGAAGAACTATGTCATCAAGAAGTCATCAATTGAATATGAATACAACAATGCCACAATGCCTGAAGACAAGGGATCATTTCAGTTCACATGAAGAAACATGACAGCATGCCTCAAAAGAGTCAACAAACTACAGAGCTCGCAATCCTTTCTAAGAAGAAATGACACTGGACCTTACTTGTTAAGGAATTCAAAGAATGGTAGTTAGGTACTCTCAATGGGTTGAGGTCAAGATCAAGAAAGCTGTGGAAGAAATTTAAAAATAAACACATAGAAAAAAAAACCCAAAAAACTCAAGAAACGACTAAATGAACAAACCAACAAAATAAATTTTAAATTTAAAAAATCAGAAACTGTATAAAAACAACAAAGAGAAATCCAGATAAAAACTAAGATTTAAAAAGCAAAGACTACATAAGAAGGGTAAAAGAGCAGAACTTAATTGATGGCAGGCCTTCTTAATAAGCTTGAAGACAAATTTCTCAAGTCTAATTTGCTAGAGGAACGACTAGAAAAAAAGGACAACAACAAAAGTGGAAGGAAGGATAAGAATTAGGTGGAACACCATCGTGAGGAGTAACTTACATGTGAGTAGAATTCCAGAATGGGAAGAGATTTTTTAAAAGCACAGGGAGAATTATCAAAGAGTTACTGGACGAAAACTGCCAAACATCATGAAAGATGAGAAGATACGCATTCCAGAATTGAGGCTGGGAACGACACCTGGAGGAGTGCTAACGTCAAAGACAAAACCCTGCAATAATGATGGTCTCCCAGTAGATGTGTGAATAGACATGGACGCTGAGTGGGTGTAGGAGGGACGTTTGACAGAAGACATTTGTATGTGGGTATGGACCTGTGCTGGCTTTCTACCCCAGTGAAGACTTACAGTCTCAGAAACCCACAGGGACAGTTCTACTCTGGGCTGTAGGGTCATATGAGTCAGCATTGACTCAATAGCAGTGAGCTTGGAGTTTGAAAAATGCATCCATAAATGTGGTGGCACACAGTTCTGGGGGGACATGGGAGAGGGGGAGGAGGGGGGAAGGGAAGAGGTGATAACAAACCCAGGGACAAGGGAACAACAAGCGATCCAAATTGGTGGGGAGGTGGGTGTGGGAGAACTGGTAGGGCAGGATCAAGGGGAAC
>NW_022107432.1:27002472-27006709 GCF_000313985.2 Echinops telfairi | reverse complement strand
GGGCCATGTTCTTGGGTGACACCAAAGTCACACATAACATAACATAACAACATAACATAAGATAACATAACATACATAACATAACTCACAAACACAATGTTCTATATCCTACTTCGGTGAGCAGTGACTAGGGTCTTAAAAAGCCCTTGGGGAGCCAACTAAGGTACACCAACTATTGGTTTCTCCCTGTCCAGAGGAAAGAAGAGTGATGTAAATCGAAGACACATGGAAAGAACCAGTCTAGAGGGCTAAGGGGCCATGTGAGCATCAGTCTCTACAGGCCTAAGATTAGGAGCATTAGATGGTGCCTGGCTACGACTACCAACAGCTCTGAAAGGGATCACCTGAGAAGGTCTTGAGTAGAGTGGGAGAAAACTGGGAAACAGACCTCAAAATTATAAGAGACCAGGCCTGTTGGTCAGGTTGAGACTGGGACCTCCAGGCCTATGAACTCACCTCAATGGCTCAATTTTCAGCCAAACAATAGAGAGGTCTATTAGGGGGAAATAACACTAGTGGGGGACAGACACCTTCGAACAATCAGCCCAATGGGAAGCATTAACCGGAGGACAAAGGTCACAGAATTAGAAAAGAAAGAGTGGAAATAAGAACCACAGGCACAGAGTGGCTTAAAGGATGTGACCTTGAGGGGGCCCGCAGTGAATGAGATTAAGCAAGATGTGGAAGGATTATTGTATGTAAAACTCATGATCTGCTCGGGAAACCATCATCCAATTCACAGTGAAAAGTTGCAAGGACAGAGAGCGAGCGAGAGAGGCTGAGGAACGTTTTCACAAACTGTTAGAAGCCCTTTGCAGATGTCTAATGTAGGGAGCTATGCAAACAAACAGAGAGTAGAGTGATATAAATGTTACTGGCCTAGCTTGCTCTGTCAAAAGATAAGCACAGTAAGCTTGACTTTTTTGGTCGTGAAATAGCACCAAGACAAATGGTTGTCTATGTTAGTTTAATAATAGTAGAGAAGCATTTGAGGGAAAACTTAAGCTTTTACTTTCTCTCTTTCAGACTCACTAATTGCTGTTTGAATTTCAAGTTGAATACCTTCTTCAGAGAAAGGCCACAATTAGAGGCATAAATGGCTTTATGCGGCCAGAGTAAAGAGGCACTGCCATCATCCCTGCGCCCCCTCAGTGCCCACGCTCTGAGAACATTCGCTACACTCTCTGATCCCAATTCCAGAAGAGAGTTTCCCCAGAAATGAGTTTCAGGCAACCACTACTGTCCATTCGTCATAAATGGAAAAAAAATCTATTATATTACAAAAAGATCCTGCTATCCAGCATTTGCTAATTACGATGGAGACCAGAAACATACAGAGTTTCAAAGAAAACAACCGAAGGAACATCTGAAAGCAATTTCCCCCCATTCTTTGTTGTTCTGAGACTCACGGCAAATCTTCCAAACTGGAGGCTTCATGTCTTGGGTCCAACAGATCATAACCACATTCATTGTAGATTTCCAAGTAGGAGATGTGTGTTGTGTACATTTTGCTGCCATCCTGGTTGGGGAAGGGAGAGACATTATTTCATGGCTGTAAATTAGAGTCCAGTTGAGAAAAAGGCAGGTGAGTAGTTACCACTGTAGCTTCCTCACTGTTTCTGACCTTCCCCCTGCGGCTCTCTGGTTTACATTTTCAGTTCATGACAGTTGCAAGTTGCAAGTTACCATCTGCATTTATATATACACACATACATACAGACATATATATATTTAATAACCAGCACTCGTGATTCCAAGACATTTCAATCTGTTGTTTTTTATTAGTTCCACATTATACATAAAAAAGTCAATATACACTTAGGATGAGCCTACTTAGTTACAGATCTTCATTTTTGCTTTCTGGATTAAGAAAGGGTGGGTGTGGGGGGAGCAGCGGGGTGAGTTACGGAAAAGAAATAAACTTACATTCTTTAAATAGTCTATTCATAAAAGAACACAGATCATTACTCTCATCTGAAACGCCAGTAGCAAAATACTTTCCACGTTTAATCATATTTCTTTTTTTAAAAACTTTACTAAGAGTCAGATGTTTTCAGTGACGTAAGCATATATCCATGAACGTGAGTTCCAGGCTACAGAACAGAGTTCAGATCAGTTAGGTGAGACTACGAGCGCACAGGAACAGTTCATTGCCTGTTGGGTCAATTTCTCTGGCCCATGTGGGTAGATCCGTGATGAGAGCGGTGTTCTCTATGGATCTCTGCTGCCATACCATGGGGTCAGCATCAATGCAATGAGTCTAAGTCAAGGTGACTGGGCTGGTCTCTGTTCTACCATCCGACAAAAGGGACTCACTTCTTCTCAGAGGGAGTAAATCAGAGACTTTGTTTTCAGCTATTGAGAATTTTCCAAGCTCAGTTTTTAGTGAAACATATTCCAAACACTGCACCTTCCCATTCCTCCCCAAAGAAAATACAAATGCTCCTATCTTTGAAAATATCATCCTGCTCCTTACCAGAGGGCTTTTGTTGCTGGTAAGAAGTCCAGCAGGCTGTCAGCAGTGGTCACAACACAGAGGATTCATTTAGGATGACCTTCCTAATTGAGTCCCACTCTGACCCCATGCAACCAATTAATTCAAGTTACTATTCAAAGGGAGAGAGGACCAAGTCCATAGGGAACCCAAACTCTGGGATCCATCCAATCTATTCTGACTCATTATGGCCCTGGAGGGCAGAGTAGAATTACTCCTTCCAGTTCCAAGACTTTAAATCCTTACGAGAGCATACAACCTCATCTTCCTCCCATAGAGTGGCCAGTGGGTTTGAACTGACGACCTTTCAGTTAGTAGCTCAATGTTTAACGCACTACGCTGCCAGGGCTTCTTGTCAGAGAGAACAGCGCCTTGCAAATCAACAGTTAGATCTCTACTTCTAGTAAATAGTAGGAAGCTCTTATCAGGCCACACCTGTTTCCGCATCCAGAAATTAAGAAAGTTGGATAATGAGTGTGTGAGTGCTCTTTAACTTTAAATAACTGTAACCAATGGTATCTAATCAATATGATTTACTAATGATTTCATATGACTTTCTGGCCTTAACAAGGAACCCAAATATGTTACCATAACATAAAACAAAATAATACACAAAAAACTAAGGAAACCTCCACCATATAATAACACACTCAAGCTACAATTGGAATTGCAGTGTGCTGGTGTGCTGAGAAGGGACAAGATGAACTGAATATATTTCTATGCATCAAGTGCTGGTCATCCTGCTGATGTGGGTGGACAATGACTGCTGAGGCTGACAGATGACTGATAGTGGTACCATAATTTAGGGAGAGCACCCCAGCACCTGTGGGCTGTAGCTTGCCTTACCACGGGCATCAGAGACTAGCCACACTAGAGACTTTGTGGCCATTCGTCTTCCCCAGGTTTTCCAAACACAAAGAGAGTCCAAGACACACTCCCAGACAAAGGGATTCTGAGGTCAACCGATTTACTATATACCAGCTCTGAGCATTCTCAGAGGACGTCAAAGGCCCAAAGACAACTTTGAGCAAGATCACCATGTCCTCCTTAATGGAAGAGCTTTCTCACGTTTAGCTAGAGCCAGAGAAGTAGCTCAGGGGTTATGCACAGAGATTTTTGCATGCAGTTTTGAGCCTATCCTACTATCAGACAGAAAAAGAGGTTGGAACACGAGGATTGCCATTTCTAACCAAGTGTGCTTGCACCCTGACCCTCACTGGCTTCACCATGGAAGTGGAGAGGGCCAAGATCCTTATGTAAGGATTCTCACATGGTGGTAACGGGCCGTATATAGAATCCATAACTTGCGGAACTGACAGAGAAACAAGGTTCTGAGAGGCCCTGTGTGGTGCAAATGGCTAACACACTCAGCTGTTGGACAAAAGTTTGGAGGTTTGAGTCCACCCAGAAGAAAGCTCTGGCAATCGACTTCCTCACAAAACCAGTCATGACACAGTGGGCGCACAGTCCCACTTTGGCATGCATGGGCTCACAGGGAGTCCCATCGGAACCGACGGCAACCACTTGAGGAAAGTCACAGGAAATAGAGGAAAGAGCTGGGAGGCAAAGGGGATTTATGGAGGTCTAGATAAAGACATGCACATATGCAAAATATTTATATATGAGGATGGGGAAATAGATCTATGTGCATATATTTAAAGGTTTAGTATTAAGGTAGCAGAAGGACATTGGGCCTCCACTCAAGTACTCCCTCAATGCAAGAATACTTTCTTCTATTAAATT
>NW_022107432.1:26996955-27001669 GCF_000313985.2 Echinops telfairi | reverse complement strand
CAGGGGCTTAAGTGGAGAACAAATCTTTTGCGAATGATGAGGGCAATGAATGTACAAATGTGCTTTACACAATTGATGTATGTATGGATGGTGATGAGAGTTTTATGAGCCCCTAATAAAATGATTAAAAAAAAAAAAGAAACAAAACAACAGAAAAATGTGTGGCCCATGAGAGGCAGCCACAAACCTGGTGGTTGTCAGGTTGGTGCTATTATTACAGCTTTTATTTAATATTACTTCTAAAAGCCCACAGATGGAGCATTAAGTTTGTGACTATCGACCGTAAAACAAAGGCAGAAAGTAGAGCCAACTTGTGTGTTCGTCTGCCATGGAGAGACTCTCTTCTCCAAGAAATTAGAAGAAATCATAAAAGCTCGGGAAATGGTAGGTTCACTACTCAGAAAAGATGGGAGTAATACCTTTGGCTCCCACCCCCTCCAAAGCCCCCATTCTTGCATTTTCTGGACTTAAAAAAATATTTTATTGGAAGACACACTTAAAATTCACTGAGCTATGTGGCAAAACTACCTTTCCTTCTTATTACTTTTTTAGTGTTTAGGATTGCCAGACTGTAATGTAACACACATGTCTCCTGCAGACAGCCCTTTCTCCTGCCCCCAAACAAGTTTGAACCTCACAGTACTCCAAAGTAATGAGCAGTGATTTCTAAAATAAATGGAATCAGTTTCCTTCTCTTCAAATCGTTGAAAATGAGCCCCTCTCAGACGCGCTTACATGCATTTCAGGACCAGAGTGCACTAGGCTCTGAGTTTATCTTCAAGTAAACGCTTGCATGCGTCACATGTGCCTTTCAGAATTCTAGAGCACTCCATGTGGCCCTCCAAGGTCATCAGCTGAGAGCCTTTGAGTTGTGGTCTGCATTCTTCAGTCGTCCTCCACAGGGGCAGACTCTGTGATGCACCTGAAGGTGCTTCTGACTTGCATCACAGCTCAGTCTGATGATACTGGATGTGTTGTGTCCCAGCATGGAAACCTGTCCATTTATGAAGGGCTGCCCAGGCTACCAATCGGTTTGATGGGCTCCCTCCAAGACCAGGAAGTTATTTAGTACCATTCAGAATGAAATGGGGTTGAGAGTAACGCCCTTGACACACAGATGAGAAACAATGAACCTACCAGATGGTAGCTACCATAGACATTTTGACTTTCAGGACCGAATGTCACTACCCATAGATGAATTTTTAAAAGAGATGAGTAAAATCCTTTTTCACTGAGAAAGGACTGGCTTATACAGTTAAACTGCACTGAGGAAGCTGCCCTCGTTTGTTCTGAGAAGTACGGAGGATTTTCTGAAATTGGTTAGTGGGCATTTGGCCGTATGCAGCAGGTATGTGCATGGTGATGACTGTGGATTGAGCATCTGCTGTATACCAGGAGAGTGGACAGCATCTTCAAAAGTGGCGTGTTCAGGCCTCATTGCAGTCCCACAAGGTTGAGGCATGAAGTAGCTGCCCCTATGCCACATGCTGTCAGGAGCACACCATCTCAGACCCAGGCTGGCCTGCACCAACTTCAACCAGCGTGCCACATTCATCCCCCACAGCCAAAAAAGAGCCCAATTGAAAACCATATTCCCTGTTTGTGGGATCTGGGAATGAAACGAAACAGATACTTTCAAAAGTAAATGAGTAAATGAAAGAAGGATA
Source organism: Echinops telfairi (assembly GCF_000313985.2). NCBI lineage: Eukaryota > Metazoa > Chordata > Mammalia > Afrosoricida > Tenrecidae > Echinops > Echinops telfairi. The sequence goes on along the minus strand of NW_022107432.1, from coordinate 27,000,002 downwards.
TAGGAGCCAATGCACACACACACTACATTCAATTCTGTCTTTGACGAACTTGCTGGCATGCAGGTCTGGCGTGGCTGAGCCAGGGAGAGATGAGCTGAACTAATGGCTAATTACTACTTTATGGATGGGAAATAGAAGTCTGCAGATCTCAGCGATTTCCTCTCCTTTCTTTTCCATCTCAAAATGCAAACAGGACACAGACAAGCAAGTCTGGTGTGGCTGTTACACTGGCTTCGTTTGCACATTTGCTACACAGGGTTAACCCAAGCAAGGGATTGTGAGAATTGGTGGGGACTCTGGGGAGCCCCAAGTCGAATCCTATCCAAGATTGCTCAGAGGGGCAAATGAAAGCCCAGGGGAGGTCAGTGGCTTCTTGTAGAGAATTGGTTTAAATGCAACCAAGAAAAAGGAGCCAGTCTGAGACACAGGGCCTGTGTGCCCAGTGGCAACACGGGCTTGTCCCCAGATGGACTTGGGCTGGTACTCCACAGCTGGTACTGGATCCTGAACTTGACACTCACTTTTTCCCACCTATGAAATGGAGACAAGTGTCCCCACCATGTTAGTTGCACTAAGTGCTCTAGGAAATCATAACCAAGCAGCAGGTACTTGGAGGCACTCAACCAGTGACGCATGTAAATAGCTATGGGACTCCGCTTTCTAGGAATACTGATTTCAGGAGGACTTTTCCTCTGGGAATTAATTCCTCTGGACTCCTAGTGAAAGTATGTAAAGAGAACCATCACTTTATCCTGCTTAGTGCTTTCATAGCTAAAAGGAAGATGTGCTTGGAAAATTCCTCCGTTTCTTGACGAAGAGCCTAAGATACAAGCTGATAAAAGATGTGGTTTGCCCTTTTACCCTCCGTGGGTGTACCGCAAGGAACTCCCCTTGACCTTTGCTGGAACAGCAGCTCTTAACGAGAAGCACCTTCTTAATTTCTACTTCTTCAGCAAAATCTCAAACTTCCCTTAAGCCTACAGGCCAGAGTTATCACCCAATGATATACTTTTATTACAGGTACTCTATAATAAAATAGCATGATACATTTTCTCTCTCTAGTACATTTCTGCTGGATGGACCAAATGTACAAATTAAAGTTTCATACCTTGTGTAACTGCTCAAAAATGTAGGATAGTGTCCTTGGGATGATGCCTCTGTCGCTGTAATGCTCTGCCCCGCCGGTGATGGTGAAGGTCTTACCACTGCCCGTTTGTCCGTACGCAAAGATGGTACCATTGTAACCCGCCAGGACACTGCAATACAGAAATGACATATTTTCAATATGCATTTGTATCCAATGCTGTGTATTCTAATCTTCTTCAACACTAGGAAAAAGACATGTATACAAATCTGTAGCATGTACACTGGTACAGATAAGAGCTCACAACACATGGAATCCAGGTCAGATAAGTCCCTCCGTAACAGAAATAGGAGTAACTATACCGGGGTGGGGGGGGACTGACTGCAATGAGGATGCATAGTCGCTCCCCCACCCCCACCAGGGGGTGAGCAATGGAAACATGGGCGAAGGGAGATAGTGGTTTTTGTAAGATATGAAAACAATAATACTTTATCACTTATCAAGGGTTCAACAGGGGAGGAGTGGCGGGAGGCAGGTAGGGAAAAAAGAGGAGCTGATACCATGGGCTCAAATACAAAGTAAATGCTTAGAAAATGATGATGGCAACATATGTACACATATGCTTGATATAATTGATGTATGGAATGTTATAAGTGCTGTAAGAGCCCCCAATAAAGTGATTTTCTAAAAAAATCTGTAGAATCATTACTGTGCATGGGTGTGTGGCTATGATTCACTTTTGGAATGAGGGATGCCAGCATATCTTATCCCGTCCTATAAGAAAGGGCTGCAATTTAAGTAGAGGCGAGTCATCTGACGTATTTCTTTACCTTTTGTCTCCCCTGCCCTTGGATTAAAGAATAGTCGGGGAGAGTCCTGCCAATAGGACACCAAGCCCTTATGAGATCAAGACACGCAGCAATAGCTGCTGTCAAGAACACCAGCTACCCTCTTTGCTTGTCAGTATGTTTATTTTGGCCAAGCCTGCATATCAGCTTGGTGGCATAGTGGGTTCCATGTGGGGCTGCTAACCTCAAGGTGGTTCAAATCCACCAGGGAGAGAGATGAGACTTTCTACTCCTGTAAAGAGTTATAATCACCGAACGCCACAGGGGCAGTTTTACTCAGTCCGATCGGATTGCTGTGCGTCAGAATTGATTAGATGGCAGTGTGTGTCAGTGTGTGTGTGTGTGTGTACACCAGTAAGATAATACTCCACTTAATAAAGGTCATCATCTGAAGACTCTTGCCTTTCTTGGAATGCCTTCTTGGTAGATGATGCCGGCCCCCTTGTGCTGCTCCACCGGCAGAGCAGCTTTGATTTGATAGTGGTCTACAGACCCAGGATCCTCTCAGGCTCTGTGGACCACACCTTCTAGGAAGGCTCTGAATAGGTGCATGGCATGACAGAAACTTTCAAAAGCCAGTCCTTTCCTAGGCTGCATGGAACAGCAAACCAGGGCACCCTCACCTTTTTCCCTCCTTCTCGTTGCCAGGGGGTCCTTGCTTTCAAATGTTTCCATCAGACCAGCTATGGTGATATCAGGGAAAAGGACCCCCATTGTGAAGGGCTTTTATTTTTTAATCATTTTATTTTGGTGCTCTTACAGCTCTTATAGCATTCCATACATCAATTGTATCAAGCATATTTGTACATATGTTGCCACCATCATTTTCTAAGCATTCACTTTCTATTTGAGCCCTTGGTATCAGTTCCTCTTTTTTCTCCTCCCCCCCCACCTACCCCTTCTCCTTCTCTCATGACCCCTTGATAAATGATAATTATTGTTTTCATATCTTACACTAACCACTGCCTCCCTTCACCCACGTTTCTGGTGTTCATCCCTGTGTGTGTGTGTGTGTGTGTGTGTGTGTGTGTGTGTGGCTTTTTGATAGATGGCAGAAATCACATGAGGGGGCTGGAAATTGTATTGGTTGGGGATGAGGAAGAAGTGCTACAATT
>NW_022107432.1:26987783-26996855 GCF_000313985.2 Echinops telfairi | reverse complement strand
CTCTCACTGTTCACCGTGAAGTCCCTGCTGTAATACTTCATCCAAAATACAGATGCACGGTTCTCCATATCTGGCACTAAGCTTCAGCGCCTGCATGCTGAACGCACGGCGCGCTCTCAGCATGGCACCACTGGAAAACCTGCCAGTTCAGTCCATGATCTCTTTGCAGCGGTCAGTTATGTCCTCACCAACTTACGGAAATATAAAAGTCACAGTAATAATCTCAGCAGCCAATTAAATCTTTTGCTACGGAGGCAGAAGGTGTTGTTGTTGATCACACACGTATAGGACTTTAAAGTAAGGTTTAAAGTATTATTACTCTGTGGTTGAAAATTCCTCTTCTGGAGACAGCGACACGGGTTTGACTTGTAATGTGGTCAATTACCAAGACTTTGTCACCAGTGAGATAGCATGACGCATAGATATATATGTTCCTTGGCCATAAATGTCCTAGGGGAATAAACTTTAAGTATCAAATCTGAATCATTCCATTGATTTTTGATAGACGAGGCTCTAAGATACATCAGCCACTCCCAGACTTGAAAAGCAAAACCCGAGAGCACAAATGAGCATCTTCATTCTAACTCAGCTGCAGTGCAGGAACAGCGAGCACAGAAAGAAGCATGCTGCAGGGGGATGTCTTCTGTTTGTTTGCTTTCATTAAAATCCTCGCTATTAGTTGTCCTAGTACACATGCCTCCAATGTGCACTTCCCTCCCCCGTCTGCTGTGAGATGGAAACCCAGATGACAAAGCTTCACAGACCACCGTCTAACAAGATACAGAGTCCACCTGCACACAGACCCAGGGCTCTGTAGTCGCTACATTACTGCAGTTCTTAAAATTAGATTAAGGAACGTGCACCGGCAAAGCATTCCCCGTTTCTTTCTATAGAAGCCTATACACAACTCAGTGGAGTGTCGATTCTCCACTTGTCACTGGGCATTTTCTTGTGCTTGTAGTCTTTTAGGTCCTAACAGAAAATACCATGCTTTAGAATAAGGAGAAAGGGATGGTGGAATATGAAACTCGCAAAATCCACCATTCCACTGAAACAATGAGAAGCCTGGCAAAAATGGTCAAAATCAACTCTTTCAAAAATGGTCCTGGAAATTTTTCAAAGGCTCAGACAATTTAGGGAGTGCTTGCTTAAGAAAAATGACTGGATCTCAGTATAAAAGTGAGCTTCGTGGCATTGCGATGCTACTCCTCACTCCCAGAAGTCTGGCCCTGGTAGCCACTTGAGAGGAGGAGAGGATTGGAGCACTTCACAATGCCTCCGCCTCATGAGATTTTCAATATTTGACATCGTTGGCAGCTCCTTGGAAAAGCCCCAGTCACAGGGCTTGTCTTTTGTGTGTTCCTGTGACTCAGCTCACAACTGCCTGGGGCTGCAATACCAATGAGGCAAAGGAGACACAGAAGAGCTTGATCCAAAATGGGAAAGAAAAATGTTCAGAATGAAATGCTTCTCAGGTGCGTTAAAAATCTCTAACATATTCCTGAGACCCTAAAAGACCACAGCCATATTCATGGTCCAGCGACACCGAAGAATGTCCTTATACTTCTCACCTGGCTGACTTTGAGTCTCTGCAGAAGGCTAAGGCAGAGTTGTAAACTGCTGGAGAGGGGAAGACGTGCCCTAAAACGTACAAGGGCACCCGTCATCAACGCCTGGAAGACTCATACATTTCAAGGTGCTTAGCAAATATGTGGCCAACCAATCACTAGCTGACCACTAAGGTAAGAAGGCAATGATCCCAAAGGCAATGCCCAGCAAGGGCACGGATTACGCAGAATGAGTCCGAGAACACCACTAAACACACGGCCGCAGCAGCAGCAGCAGCAGCAAGAACAAACCTCAGAGAGGTGGGGTCCTACTTCCAGAGCTGCTGCACTAAGTTAGTTAAAATGCACACTTTCCAACAACAGTAACAAAGCAGGGCATACAAAGAAACAAGAAAGTATCGCCTGTACACGGGAAATCAATAAGTCAGCAGAAACACCCCGTGAGTTATCAACATAGAAAAGGCTGTGGACAAAATTGAACACACTTTCATGATAAATACACCCATCAAGAAAGGAATCGAAGAGAAATAGCTGAACGTTTTATTATTTTTATTTATTCATTAAAAAATGATCTTATTGGGGGCTCTTACAGCTCTTATAATAATCCATACATCAATTGTACCAAGCACACTTATTGCTATCATTATTGTCTAAACATTTACTTTTTATTGAGCTCTTGGTATCAGCTCGTCTTTTTTCTCTCCCTCCCCTGCCCCACCCTCATGACCCCTCGATACAGTATAAATGACTATTATTTTCATATCTTACACTGACCGCTGTCTCTCTTCCCCCATGGTTTCTGTTGTTTTTCCCCAGCCCCCCCACCAGGAGGAAATAATTATGGCAACCTATGTACAAACATGCTTATACAACTGATGTATAGATTGTAGACAATGGGACATCCCTTCACAGAAGGGTCACAGGGAAGGAATGAGTCGACCAGGGTGCAGTATAGCACCAATGAAACACACTATTCCTCTGGTTCCTTGAGGCTTCCTCACGCCCCACTATCATGCCCCCAGTCCTGCCTTTCGCTGCAGACTAGACTGGAGCACATGCACAGGGACAGATACCAGGTAAGAGCTCTCAACACATAGAATCCAGAAACAGGAATGGGAGTAGCAATGCCAGGAGGGTAAGGAGAAAATGGGCAGAGTAGGGGAGAGAGAGGGAACAGATAGCAATGATCGACACACATCCACCACCATCCCTTTGTGACCCTTCTGTGAAGGGATGTCCCATTGTCTACATGGACTTGGGGTTGCTCTCTGCTCCAACTCCCCTTGTTCTCAACAATGTTCTTTGTTTTATTGTTTTGGGTCTTCTGATGCTTGTTACCTGATCCCGTCAACATCTCATGATCGCATAGGCTGGTGTGCTTCTTCCATGTGGGCTTGTTGCTTCTATGTTAGCTGGCCGCTTGTTTATCTTCAAACCTCTAAGACCCCAGATGCTGTATCTTTGATAACCTGGCACCATCCACTTTCTTCACTGCATTTACTTATGCACCTATTTTGTCTTCAGCGATTGTGCAGGGAAGGTGTAGCTCAACTTTTTAAAGAGCGTTTATAAAAACCCATCACTAATATCGCACTCAGTGGAGAAAGATTGAGAATATTCCCCTTAATATCAAGACTCTCTAGTCCCATAAAGATTCGACAGTCTCAGACACTCACGAGGGGAAGCTCTACTCTTTTTTATTGGGTCACGATGAGTCCGAATCAACTCAATAGCAGTGAGCTTTAAAAAGTGAAAGGACAACCTACAGATTGGGAGAAAAGGCAGATAAGGCTTAATTTCCAGAATACATCAGTGACTCGTACAACTTCAAGGAAAACCCAAACAATCAAATAAAATTGGGTAAGGGGACAGAGGGCATTGTAAAGCTGATGATGGCAGATGCAGTCAGGATTCAATGTCACACTTCATCATTGGGTCTCCTTGTGACCCGTGTTAAAGTTGTTTCCGTTTTTATTATTTTCTGCTTTATTTTCTATTGAGGTTTTTCTCCGTTTTGTTTTGTCATTGTTGATTTAGAGTGCTTGTTGCTTGTTTTTGTTTTGTATGATTTCCTGAGTATGAAATCCAAGGTAGGTAAATCCGTAGAGACAGTACCTGGATTAATCATTACCTGGGGGCATGGCAGGGGAGGTTGGGGTCAGATGGGGAACTAACAGCAATACGAACTGGAAGAAAATGTTCATAGGCTGACTGTGCTGATGATTGTACAACCCTTCTTAATATGACTGGATTATCAAGTTGCATGATATGATATGTATGGGGTGTGAATTATAAACCAATAAACTATTAAAATATTCAAGTTTATCAGGTAATCAGCATAGGGGAAAGAAATCACTAAATGGCTGGCACCTCTGGTTGTAAGACTTTTTTTTCCCCCTCAAAATAAAAATACTATTTTGCCTGATTTCCTTAATATTGTAGTAATAATTGAAAATGTGCTGGTAAAGAAAATCAAATTTTCTGCTAGCTAATTAACAAACATTTAGACAACAAAAGGTCAACTGGTTGTAATCATTTAATATGAAGGGAAAAGTGACTAAAGGTTTATTTTAAAGGCAGCATATCTGGTGTTCAGATACTCCCATATCTTGGACTGCAAGGTAGTGGATTACATAGATCAAGTTCACTTCTTAGAATACTTTAAAGATACCCGTGATAGTTATCTGTTTGTTCCATTCAAAATTATCTCTGTACTATTAGATGCTATTAAAGACGTTGAAAGAAAGTTCAAAAAGCAAATGACACTTGGCTGTTCTTGATTTTATTGTTTGAATTTTTACATTACTGGTCACATTTATAATAAATTATGTTTCATCTTAAAAAAAACTGGCAAAGGTTTTGAAGAGAAATTCTCAAGGAGAAAATAAAAACCGCTAGCAAGCACATGAAAAAACGCTCAACTTCATTAACCGTTGTCCGAAAACCCAGACCAAACCCACTGCCATCGAGTCCGTTCCTACGCACCGGACCCCACATAGGGTCCCCCACATTACATACTGTCACTCTTTAGGAGAGCAGATAGCCTATCTTTCTCTCATGGAGAGGCTGGTATATTTGAACCATGGACCTTGTGGCCAGCAGTCTCAACAGTGCCACCAGGAAATGCAAAGGCGTTACCACTTACCTCCCCCGAGGATGGCGAAGATTGGGGAAAAAAGGCAACAAAACATACTGGCTAGGACGTGGAGCAATGGAACCCGGGTCCATGGCTAATGAGAACGGGAAATGTAACAGCTGCTTCAGAAAAGCATTTAGCAGTTCATTGAAAAGTTCAACATAGATAAAAATAGCTGCAAAGCGCATGAAAACAGTGGTCGAGCTCATTAGCCATTGGCACAACCACTGCCATTGAGTCCATTTCTAGTAAGGCTTCTGACACTGTGTATCTTACGTAATCTGATAGCCTCACTGTTTTTCCAAGGCATGGCTGGTGAGTTTGAACTACTGACCTTGCAGTCAACGATTCAAAGATTAAACCACAGTTCATTCTTAGGTAAATACCCAAGAAATCTGAAAGCAGAACATGAACAAAAACCAACAGGCACTCTTCATGATGGAGTATGGGTTGGGCTGCTAAAACCACCAGCTGTTCCAGGAGAAAGATGAGGCTTTCTACTCTCATAAAGATTTAAAGCCTCAGAAACCCGCGGGGCTAACTCTATTCTGTCCTGTAGGGTCACGATGAGTCAGAATCAATTTCATGGCAATGAGTGAGTGATTCACAATAACGCAAATGTGAAAATAAGCTGAGTGTTCATCAAGAGATGAATGGATAATAAACGGAGGTACAAACATCCGAGTACCAATGAACTATTAATCACCCATCAAGAGAAACGGAGTCCTGATAAATGCTACAACATGGATGCGCCTTTAAAGCATGGCACTGAGCTAAAGACATCACATCACACCTAGACAGACAAATACGGTGTGATATCATTCATGAAATGTCTAGAATAGGCAGAATACAGATATCAAAACTTAATGGTGGTTACGGGTGGCTGCTAACACAGGCAGGAAGGAAGGAGGGGGGGCACTGTTTATGAAGCACTAGATTTTGTGATTATGGAAAATCTGGTAGTGAATAACAGTGATGGGTGCGCATCACTGTGCTCTGCCACTAACGGAAAGTCAGCAGTTCAAACCCACCTGTGCTTGGCTGCAGAAAGATGTGGCAGCCAACTCCCGTGAAGACTGACAGCTTGGAACCTCTAAGAGACAGTCCTTCTATGGGGCCACTCTAAGTTGGATTCAATTCAACAGTGAGTTTTAGTTGTGTGTGTGTGTGTGTGTGTGTGTGTGTGTATAAAATCAATCAAAACCAAACTCACTGTCATTGAATTGATGCTAACTCATAGCGATCGTCCCATGGGTTTCCGAGACTACAGCTTTTTTTAGGGCTAGAAAGTGCAGTCTTTCTCACAAGGGGCTGCCGGTGGTTTTGAACTGATTACCATGTGGATCGCAGCCCAACACATAACCACTACACCATACATATATGTATATATTTATAACAATCAAAAGGAAAAAATTAGGTATGCTTTGGATTCCAGACCAGGATAAAGTCAGAGAATCAAAGTATGACTCTTTAATCTTTTAACAAAATGAGGCAGACAAGTGATACCTAAAAAGATCCTGTAGTTTAACCTGAGAAAAACTAAATAGCCCTGGAGAATGCCATATTTATTTATTTTTAAAACTGTTTGCTAAAATAAAACAAATTAGTTCACTCCAAAGATTAAAAATCAGATAAATAAAACTGTGAACAAAAAGTTTTAAAGCAACAAGTGTGATACTGTGTTTAACATCTTCACATAAACTCAACAAGGCTAATCTGGGACAGAAAGGTCAAAATTAAGTCCCGCTAGTTAAAGGCGTTCACCACCTATCATACTGTGATGGCTTGCACGTTGTGGTGATGCTGAAAATTATGTCTCTGGTATTTCAAATGCCACCAGGGTCACTCATGTCAGACAGGTTTCAGCGGAGCCTCCAGAATGAGACAAAAATAGAAAGTTTTCTCATACTACTTCTGAAAATCAGCCAACTAAAACCATTATAGGCCACAACAAAATATTTTCCTCTTCATTTTCACAGGGCCCATCCACAGGAGAAATCATGCTGAAGGAGCTCAGGTTTGGTGAAGGCGAGGACTAATGATGTACAGGGAATTTAGCTGCAATGCTGGCAAAGATTAAGAGGACACAGAACCAGGCAATGAACTGGGCCCTACCTCAAAACTACCTGTAGCCCTTGGACTTGGCACTGAAGTTACCTGATGGGAAGGGAACAAAGATGGCTATCCGACCTTGCAAGTCTGGCTAGACCAGAGGATGTACACTGGTACAAATAGGAACTGAAAATACAGGGAATCCAGGGCGGATGAGCCCTACAGGGCCAGTGGTGTGAGTGGCGAAACAGGGAGGGTAAAGGGGGAATGGGTAGGAAAGAGGGAACCGATTACAAGGAACTATATGTGACCCCCTCCCTGGGGGACAGACAACCGAAAAGTGGGTAAAGGGAGACGTCGGACAGGGCAAGATATGACAAAATAACAATTTATAAACTATCAAGGGCTCATGAGGGAGGGGGGAGTGGGGAGGGAGGGGAAAAATGAGGACCTAATGTCGGGGGTTTAAGTGGAGAGAAAATGTTTTGAGAAACGATGTACAAATGCGCTTTACACAATTGATGTGTGTATGGATTGCGATAGCAGTTGTATGAGCCCCTAATAAAATGTTAAAAAAAAAAAAAGATGGCTATCCAAGACCGTGGAAATGGCTGTAGCTGGACCTTGGGTAGTTCCCATGGCTTAGTGGGTTTCCAATGAAAGGGGGCCCAGAACTACCATATATTTGGTGTCTAAATGCTACCCTTGCATTAATGTTTGTTTTTATGTTGTTATGGTTGGGTTTCACTTTGGTTTTTGACATAATATGACTGCCGAAGCAAACCAGAGTTGCTCATAGCCCATGGACAAGCAGATGGATTCTGGGCTCCCACTTAATTCTAGGCTGGGGATGCTGTGTTCCCTGTAACATCAGCATCTAAAGTCTTCATAGTGCTTAGTCTATGGCATGATTCCCTGACGTTTGGGTAGAAACATATTCAAAGTGTCTGCCCAGGAACATAGAACCAGGTTCATTTACCCCTTAGGTTCCTATAATTATTGTTTAGCATCCTTCCAGATGTGAGGTTGCTCCTCCCCACTTACCCACCTTACCCACCAACAGAAATATCAGTGCCTCCTCTGAAATGCAACCATTCCCGTCCCCTGGTCCTCACTTGATTTTCCAGCAGAATTCTGCTCTCAACCCTGTGGAGGGTCTGTGGGTTTGTCGCAGCCTTGTCTCCATGTTGTAGAGCAGCACGTGGACGGTCTTCTCCTTGTCCCCCTTCTTGAAGGGGTGACCCAGCCAATGTGAGGTCTCCTGTTCGGAGGTGGTTCTTATGAAGTGCACATAAGGGAGTGATGTGAGGTTCCTGGCTGGTAGGCAGACTTTCTACCCCTTGTCAAACCAAGTTTTGATTTTGTGGCATCCCTGGATAGTAAAGGAACAAGAATGAGGAAACACACAAGGAGGCCTAAACTTCTGAGCAATCTGGCAGGGTCATACGATTCAAGACCGATATTTTTCTTCCCAGGTAGCTTCCGTCATCCTTCTTGAGATAACAGACACCCTGACTGCTGCAAGCTCACGCAGAGCAGGTGGACGCACGCAGCACAGTGCCCAGTCAAGACAGTCATGCCAGTCCATTCTCTCACCTTCGCTCCTTGCCAGGTCTGAACTAGCTACAAAGGATGAGGGCATGTAGGACAAGAAGAGGTCCCCCCATCTGGATTTTGAGAGGGAAAAAGCTTGTTTGTCTGCCAGGGCCCCTGACCCGTAGTTGCTATAGGTCAGATCCCTTGTCCAGGTGCACAGGGAAGCAGGACTGAGTGGATAGCAGATGATGGAGAAGGAATCCCGCCTATGTCAGGGACCCAGCTCAACTCACAAAGGCCTTGTTTTACTAGCTCCCTCTTCAATTCTTTGAGCGAATACATTTGCATGAGTCAAATTCTCTTTTCTTTGAGTCAGGGTACCTTTTTAAGAAACCCAAAGAGCCCCAAGCAATGCAGAGTTTCTCCTGGGATCTCAAAGACATCGAGAGTCCCTTTCAACCTTCCTCCACTAATTGCCTCTTCACAAATGTCCTTCTAATCCCAACTCCTGCAGTCCCTTTACAAGGCTTCTCCCCTGTTCCTTTGTCCCCATAGGAAGATCACAGGCCCCACTGTCCAGGGATTAAGGTTAAATAATTGACTTGGTTCCAATTAAAGAAAGTGAAGTGGAAAGAGAATTAAGTTTGGAGATTGCCAAGACAAAGCCATAAATCTGGCTACACTACATATTAACCCTTCCATGTTGGACAAGTCACATAATTTTTTTTTCTCTTTTTTTTTTTTATTAACATTTTATTAGGGGCTCATACAACTGTTATC
>NW_022107432.1:26981256-26985517 GCF_000313985.2 Echinops telfairi | reverse complement strand
CCCACCAACTATCATGATCCCAATTCTACCTTACAAATCCAGCTAGACCAGAGGATGTACACTGGTACAGATAAGAACTGGAAACACAGGGAATCCAGGACAGATAAACCCCTCAGGACCAATAATGAGAGTAAAGATACCAGGAGGGGAAGAGGAAGGTAGGGGAGAAAGGGGGAACCAATCACAAGGCTCTACATATAACCTCCTCCCTGGGGGGCATACAACAGAAAAGTGGGTAAAAGGCGAGGTCAGACAGTGTAAGACATGAAAAAATAATAATAATTTATAAATTATCAAGGGTTCATGAGGGAAGGGGTGGCGAGGAGGGAGGGTGAAAATGAGGAGCTGATACCAAGGGCTCAAGTAGAAAGTAAATGTTTTGAGACTGGTGAGGGCAACAAATGTACAAATGGGCTTGACACAATGGATGGATGGATGGAAGGATGGATTATGATAAGAGTTGTACAAGCCCCCTATAAAATGATTTAAGGAAGAGAACAAAAGAGTCGTGTCCTGGGAATGGGCAGTAAGGTGCCCATATGACAGTGACATAAGAAGAGTAGGATAGTATGCCTGAGAGAATGGGCACAGTTGATAAACATGATCTCATGATTTTATAATCTGATCAAGACTCAAATTTAAAAAGAGAAATATTAATTAAACCCATAATGATGCCTGAAACTGAAAGTGCCTACACTTGTGGCTAGCAGCTTGCCATCGACTACACTGGTTTCCATCCGTACAATCTTCTAACCAGAGAGCCTCGAGCTGGTAGTGAAGCTTGCCTACAGGGGTGATTATTCTTGTCTAAATCTGAGAGCTTTGGTAGGGACATGTGTTTTCTACCTTACCACAATCACCAACATTCCCGAATGTCCTGGACTCTGCAGTTTCTCAAATGGACACCAGACACTGCTGGAATCTGAAGGTGGGGCTGTGGCACTGCTCAGGCACAGAGAAAGCCAATCACAATGTAATCCATACGAAGGTCATCACTCCTCCAGAGCTGCACAGTGCCCAGTCACCCATTTAGACTACTATGAATTAGGGGTGTGAACATAACCATTTACCTCGAGTTTAATTTCTCTGACTTATATCTCACCCTTACTAAAAGTGTGCTCGGGTGAGATCATCCTAAGGTTGTTGCAGATTCATCTTAATAATATACTGAGAGTATATATCTACTACATAAATCCCAATAAAAAGTTGTAGCAAGTTACACGACTAACTTCAGTCAACCTAAATAAAATAATTTGCTATTTTGTTTAGCAAAGAATGTTAAGGCTATCCAGATTAGAAATATGCTTTTGTGGGAAATGTAACACTGAAAGCATGGATAAAGAGGTAAGTTATACACCTGGGATCACCAGTTAGAGCCTTGTACGCATATCTGAGGCAATGTGGAGGGCTGTTGGTTATTAGATTAAGGTCATTAACCAGGGACCCACAGGCCAAATATTGCCAGAATAACACTTGTTTGGCCAGCATTGTCTTTCTCTCTCTCTAAGAAATAAGTAAATAAATCTGAATGCTTTTATCTCCTCACCAAAAACTTGTGACCCTCAATGTAGACACAGACTCCACCACTCTCTATTGCCTGGATCAATGTACTTCAAATCAGCTGCCTGACTTCTGTGGAACTTTGAGTTCTGCATCCCCTACTATAAAGTGGAAGGAGTGCTGGTGACACAGTGGTTTTGAGATGGACTTCAGTCCCCATGGTCGGCATTTCAAAACCACCAGCTGCTTTCTAAGGCCTGGCCGTTAACAGTCTCAGACACCCGCCAGGGGTGCGAGGGTTTCGCTATGAGTCAGCATGGACTTAGCGGAAGTACTTCCGTGAACTACAAAGGGACTCAGACAAATGCTAAGAGAATAACATTCTGATTACAAAAATAACCAATAGAAACACCTTGATGAGCATTATGTGGACAGGGAAGAACCTTCTAGCTCCTGAATTGTCACAGGCAACCCCTTCACCCTGCTCACCACTCAAGAGACAGAACGGACATTTCTCCTCTGTCTGTTCACATTTAAAAGACAAAAGCAAAACCAAAAACTTTGAATGGGTAGGAAAACCAGAGTGCGGGGGGTGGGGGTGGGGGGCTTTCTTCTCAAACAGTCACTCTGGCACAAGCAGGGCTCCCACTTTTCGGTGTCTCACAGAAACGGACCGGTCGCCTCCTCTGGAGTGGTATGCCATGTCCCCGGGGCCCTTGGATACAGGGGCTCAGAAAGAGGCGCTCTTTCGGTTCTTGCTGGTGCTGTGATTCTCAGGGCTCGGTTCACAGTGCTGCCCCAGCGTCTTCAAGCCAACTTCTGCAAGAGGCGAGCACATCACAATTGCATAGAATCTAAGCAGTCTCTCCTGAGAAGGGTCCTTGAGGTCTCAGGCACACGGAGTGGCTTCATCCCCATAACTTCATGGACCACATCCAGGCCAAAGTGCTCTCGAAATGAGGCTGTTTATTATTTCCCAAGTTCCTAAGGAAACCATTTTGTCCTCGTATAATGATACGCAGCTTATATCTGGAAACATAACTGAAGTGGATGAAACTTCAATAGAGGAAAATGACCCTTTCCTGAACACACTCCAGTTCTGAAATATGTTTCAGTTTGAAGTCCGGCACACAGAATTAAGAAGCGGGGGCTATATTTTTATCTTATTTACGTTAGAGAAAATATATTTACTGTAGCATTTCTGACAGATATTTTTTCCATAGCCCTTAAGAATAAACACTTAGATTCATTAAATGCATAACCATTTTCAGATGACCATCAAGGGAGGCAAATGAAATGAAATAACAACATGTTATACAATAATGTGGGAACATCCACTGTCTATCAAAATGCATTTTGGATGAGTGTTGCATCAAGTCCCAACTGGTTACATTGGGTTTCTTTTGTAGGTTTCCAAAGGCAAATAGAAAATGCATTGCCCTAACATGGTAACAGTGTTTTCATTCCAGGAACCAATCAGTTGCATTTCATAAGCCTCCATTATATTTGAGTTACTGCATATTTGGGGTGAGGGGTGGGGTGAGGGGTGAGGGGATGTTTGCTCTTACGAAACTCACAATGCAAAATCCAGCAGAATATTTAGCAAGATAAACATCGTTTTATATGGGCTATCTTCAGAGAAAGATGAAGGTTTCTATTCGTGTCAAGAGCAACAGTCTTGTGAACCCACGGAGACAGTCCGACGCTGCCCTGTAGGGGCTCCATCGTGGAAGTGAACTCAATGGGAGTGAGTCTGGAGGTAGATATGTCAGAACTAATCTGTGCGCTCACGCGTAATAAAAAATAACAAGTGACGTGCATGTGAGTGTGCCAGTAACAAGAATTCATGGGCAGTCATGTTTCTTGTGAAAGGCCGAGTGACAAAACTACCTTTGCCCAGTGTCTCCATCTCTTTCCTTGCAAAAATGCATACAGCGTCTCGCCTGGGTCCTCCAGCTCTTCCACGGAGCTCGAAGCAGAAACCCGAAAGCTCAGGCCAAGACATGGAGAAGCAGGAACACAGGGGCCTATCCTGTGGGGAGGAGGTGGCTACAGCACTTGGCAGGAGAGGGAGGACCGTGAAGTATAGAATGGTAGAGTCGGGTGTGGAGATCAGCGGGTATCAGTGAGGAGGAGACGGACAAGAGAAACGGAGAAAGGCTCTCTCTCAGTGCTCACAGCGCAGAAAGCACGCAGGCTTCCTCCGTTCCTTGTATCTCTTTGTAAATCTGGATGAGAGCTGACCTTTGTGTATCTTCCAAGGGGGCACTGTTGATAGACTGGACCACTTGCGATTACAGCTGGACTTCAAGTTACCTGCCTCTTTCTCTATACGACCAGTCTCAAGCTTGTTTGCTAAATCAGACTTCCGAAGTTGATCTCAATCTTTGTGAAATGGAGGACATCTTTCATTTTCTTGGAAAAATATACTTCTGTGGACACCAATCACGGGCGGGGGCGGGGTGAGGGTGGGGGGCAGGAGGGAGACTTCCCTGTGGAAGAAAAGGGTCAATAAAAATACATCTCATCGTTTCGTGACATTGGTTATACCATGGGTACACACAGTGTTCTGATGAGATTTATGAGCTGAGCGTCTAAGGCAGAAAAATACAACCTAATTGGGACCAGGCATGAAGGAATGAGGAAAAATGAAGCAAGTAAGGGACATAGGGGTCAGGTAATTACTTAACCAGCTGTGTAGCCAAGGGATTCCGAGTTCCTTACACAGGCTCTAGAGAGTCACCGGAGGGTTTCTGCAGGT
>NW_022107432.1:26978099-26979402 GCF_000313985.2 Echinops telfairi | reverse complement strand
TTGAGAATGATGATGGCAACAAATGTACAAATATGCTTGACACAATGGATGGATGTATGGATTGTGATGAGTTGTACATGCCCCCAATAAAATATTTTTTAAGAAAATAAAAAATAATAGGATTCATAGTGCGCGCACACACACACACACACACAAAACCAAAGTAACCGAACCAGGAAAAAAAATTTTGATGTCTTGAAAGTTTTCCTCCCAAAGACAGATATCAAAAGGAGAAAGGGACTTGGGGACAGACCCTGGGAAAGTCACAAGGTGTAGAGCAGGGTAGAAAGGATTCAGGCATTTTCTTCGATTTCATTTGATGCCTGACAGCTAAACACTCTCCAATTCTCTAGTTGGAACTAAAGGATCACAAAGGGACTGCATAGTTTACACCAAAAGGTGAGGCCAGACTGCTTACACGCCAACGAAGAGGGAAGAGTCAAAGCTATGCTGCTTCACTTCCAACTTCACCGGTAGCTGGAAGGAAAGGACCCAGTAAGACAGGACCAGGAGGGGCTTTGTGAGCTTTCCACGAAAGAAACCCCATACAGCTGAGAGAGGTGGGGTGTTCTCACTTACTTCTCTGGGCAGAAAGCGGGGAACAAGGTTCTCCAAAGGCACAATCCCCTGCTGTCAAGTGGATTCTAACTCACAGCCACCTTGTAGGGCAGGGTAGAACTGCCCCCTCGTGCTTCCAACCATGTACATCATTACAGAAGCAGACTGCCACATTGTTGTCCCGCAGGGTGGCTGGTATGGTCAAAGCAATGGCCTTTTCGGTTAGCTCGGCATCATCGGCCTCCTCTGAATGCATACGAGACAGAACAGTTCTTCCGTGTACAGAATGGAAAATACCAGAATTAAAGCAAGTCACTTGAAACATCTCCCAAAGGCCTTTCCCACAACAGGTAGCATCAGCTCATTGGTCTGGACCACGACCACCACCTAGCTGTCTTCGTGACGGCCTTGCAGGGCGGTGGAAGGCTATTCAATGATAGTAGTATCAAGCTGTTCTTTCTAAATAAGACAAGTGGGACAAACCTGACATTAATGAGCTATTAGCGCCATTCGATTGCTTGGAATGAACAGATGTCAATCACATTTATTGACATCCACTGGGAAAAGAACAGACCAAGTGGGTGGTGAGGACCCACTCCCTTCCCCTGGAGCAGTGACTTGGAAGAGGAAATAGAGGCCATACAGGTAATTCCTCAGCTTCTCTCTCCACTTTCAGGCACTGCCCCCCAAAAGAAATGTATCTCCATTATCCTCATCTCTTCCTTCTCCCCTCTGGTCCTTAAGA
>NW_022107432.1:26976019-26977175 GCF_000313985.2 Echinops telfairi | reverse complement strand
GCAACAAATGTATAGATGTGCTTTACACAATTGATCTATGTATTGTGATAAATTGTATGAGCCCCAATAAATTGATTAATTTAAAAAAAAAAAGATATAGTTCAGCAAAAAAAAAAAAAAGAATTTGATGATCCTCTTATCCAAAATTAATGTCTCCAGCTGAGTTCTAGGCTGCATTCTCCCCCACCTCCCCAGGGTCTTCTCCATCAATGAATTCCTCTCCAGTATCTTAAACTCTCCCCTGCCCATTGACAGCTTCCTCTTTAAAGCAGAAGCAGGTTCAAATGATCTCATTTTTGAAAACACTTTTATTTGGTTCTGATTACACAAGTAATTCCTAAAGGCATGACTACAGATACCTTTTTAAAAAACATAGAGTGTGGCCTGTCTTTTTTCCAATTAAATAACAACAACAGCAGCAGCAAACACCTGTTGCAGCTGAGTTGAGTCCAGTCCTAGTGAGCCCGTGACCAGGACTAGAAGTGCCCATCGGCAAGGGGGTGAGTCTTTACCCAGGCAGCCTGTCACAGCTTTCCCCCGATGTGCCCCCTGGACTCCTTGGTATACTACATAGACCACTACTTTGCTTTATCACAAAGGTGACCACTTCATTCCTTTATACACTCTTCTAAGTCTGTAAAATATTTCAGAGTCTAAAGGCATAGTTTATTTTCTGCATTTCCTACCTATGAACAAATGGATTCTTTCTCCTTCCCTGCCATTGCAAACAACCCCAGAAGGAACAAGAGCCTTTACCTTTTCTCTAAAGGACATGCTACAAACTGGAATTGCTGAATCAGGGAATAGGAATACTGTTTTGCTAGCTAGTGAGAATAATGTCCTTTAAGGTGGCTATGCCTTTATACAATTTGACCTTCAGGGTAAGAGTTCCTATTGCACTCTCACTTTTGATACAATCAATTTTTTTTTTTTTGCCAATTTATTGGGAGAAATAGTATCTTGTGCTTTTAATTTCATTCAGTTGTTTGGTAATGTCATTAAGCATACTTTCCGGACAGCAGAAAAATGGGTGAAGGGAGACATCGGTCAGTGTAAGACATGCAACAGTCTTGTGAACCCACGGAGACAGTCCGACGCTGCCCTGTAGGGGCTCCATCGTGGAAGTGAACTCAATGGGAGTGAGTCTGGAGGTAGA
>NW_022107432.1:26973647-26975808 GCF_000313985.2 Echinops telfairi | reverse complement strand
TACTCAACAACGGTGACTTTTTATTATGCATTTGTATATTCTCACTCACATGCTAGCTCATCCTTAATTTTTTTAAATGATGGCCTTTGTTCTCTAAAGTTTCTAAATTTTTATTAAGTCAGTTGTGTTGGCTTCTTCATATTTTTTTTCATTTTATCACTTGTTTAAGAGGATAATTTCTCTTCCAATATCGTGCATGTTTTTTCCACCTGTCTAATTTGTAGTTTTATAGTTCACAATTAGGTATTAAAATTCATTCAATATTTACTTTTAGTTAATGGGCAGTTAAAATCTAACTTTATTTTTCATTCAGATAGCTAATGTCCCTATTAAACGGTATTAGAACCATCCTCCTGCTCAAATGTCAACTTTATCATATATTAAATTCTCATATATACACGAGTGTTTTTGCACTACTCATTTTGCAAAATGGATCATTAATTTACTCATCCATTTCTGTTCTAATACTACCCCACTTTCATTATTGTAGAGTTAGGGCATAGTTGGAGATCTGGGGAGGCCTGTCTCCCTGTCTCTGTTCTCTTTGCAAAATGGTCTTGGCTCTCCTTGACCACTTTATTTTCTTTCTGAATTTTAAAATCTATTTTGTCAAGTTCCAATTGGTGCTAGTTTCTTTGACCACAGAAGTTATTTTTCAAAGACCAGTGTTCAAAAGCACACACTGCAGTGATACATTGGATTAGGTTGTATCTGGCACAAAGATTTATTCTGTTTGGTCAGCATACTGTTGACCCATTCGTGTTTTAAAAAATAAGGACATGTACCAGAGAGCCGAGCGTAAATGACGGACATGCAAGAGTGTGTGGAGTGGGGTGGGGGGTGTCTTTGCAGCAGCTCGCTGAAGCAGAGGGTGACTGCTCCTTTGATTTATATAATCACTCTGTCCAACATCTCTAGTTTCTGAACTTGACCCATCTCGCGTTCTTGTGCTACCTGCCTGGACCTTACAAAGCATTTACCCCTGAGAACACTCATGGGTAAAATGCCATCCTACAGAGTCTTATAAACACCCAATTCATCCTCTGTTTATATTGCGACCACGATGATTTGTTGTTTCAAATGGGCCATCTGATTTAAACTACTTTGCATCATTGTTGTAATAAGATCTAACTTCTTTAGTCCGTATGAGGCCTGTCATAATCTGGAATACTTTTGGTGTGCCATTTCTAAAATCTCCACGTTTTTTTTTAACTTTCTGTAACCACTTTGACCCATCCATGGCTGCTAATAGTTTGCTTACATATTCAAAATTCAAGTCGTTACCTCTCTCTGGAATGCCGTCACACCACCACCACAAATCTCATTCTCAACCTTTGGACCCAAATAAATTTCTTGTTTCCTTACATTCATTTGTTTATATAATGCTTATGCCACCAAGTCCCCAACCTGATTTGTTTGTCATATACTCTCTAAAGCTTTCTGACCACTTGTCAATCATGACTCACCTTCCCAACCCCCTACCAAGGAGGTGGGGGTTCTTCTGTGTTGCTCTTTTATCCATCATGTCTTCTACTGAATCAGTGAGTGTAACCACACAAGACACAGTTATTGGCCACTCCCCATCCAGAGAAAAGATGAGTTAAGGAAATCAAGGATGTATGGAAATAATTAGCCTGAAGATCTCACGGACCGCATGAACTCCGGCCTGCATGCATGATCTCAAGACCAGAACCAGATGGTGCCTTGCTATCACTGCTGACCTCTTGGAAAAGGAGGTCTTTGATAGAGTTAGGGGAAAATGTGGAGCATAAGTCAAAATCATAAAAGTGACTCAGCTTATTGATCTGATGGAGGCTGGTGGAACTCAGAAGCTATGGTCCGACACTTTTCAGGTCTGGAACTGAACCACCCCACTGACTCCACTTTTAGCCAAACAATGTACCGGCCTATATGGTGAACAATAACACAGAGAAGGTACACACACTAGAACAATCAGCCATAAGAGACCAGAAAAGCATCATTTGTCCTGGTATAAAGCTCCAAGGGCAGGAAGGGATAGGAAAGGAGAGTGCAGGGGCAGGGTAAACACAGAAGTACTGCAGACTGCAAGCAATGTCAAAACACAAAATGTGTATGAATTGTTGACTGGAAAACCATTGCCATGTAAACTTTCAACACACACCCACTTTTATGCAAAAAT
>NW_022107432.1:26960500-26969359 GCF_000313985.2 Echinops telfairi | reverse complement strand
ACATCAGAAACTGAGAAGTCATGGCTTACATAACAACTTTCACTCACTTTATATATGCTACGAGAGGGCTTCAAAAGTCTGTGGGGGAATTCCATGATATTTTAATTCCACTTTTTGAAACCTTGGAAGCCTCCCATGCATGTATTTGAATTAATATTGAAAACCAAAAAAAGCAAGCACAAACAAGGACATATCAACAGTCCAAATTTTTATCTTCCTAAGGATGACGACTTTCATTTAAAATAGGACTACGCATGAGTATCATTTTCCACACATGTAACAGAGACAGGGAGACCAAGGAAGTTAGGATTCTGTGTATTTCACTTAATTGTTCAGAACACTTAAAGTTGAATATTCACTCTGCATTAAAAAACAAACAAACAAACCAACATCTACACTACATTAAAAATGTTATACACATTCAGGACAATTTTAGTTCATAAAATTTAAAGGAAAATAAACCCAGCACCTATTTCCCAAATAATGAAAAGGTGTGATACTATTAGGCATCTTGAATAACCTGTAATAGCTTAAGTTGCGGGCGTGGGGATGATACCTATCAGTCTTACCACATCATTTCGATTCTATTTATTATCAGTGTTTTCCCTACATTCTTTTAGTGCAGCCATTTTAGATAAAATTAGGCCATGAACACAGAAAATTCCACACTTAGAAATAGCCACCCACCTCCCTTGAAGAGCATCCTTTGCTTCATAAATGAGAACAACAACAAAAGAAGAGTTGTACATTAAATAACTTTCCTGTGAACTAAGGCCCAGCTCACATATTTTCATCCAAGGAGGTACAGAGTGAATGAAAAAAAAAAAAACCTTCAATAATGAAAGTCTTCACACAAAGGGCAACCAGCCAAGTTATAGCTCAAAAGTCCAGCGTGGTGTGTGGCTTCTAGAGACTAAAAAAGCACTACTGAATTGCGTAAGTACTGAGGCTTTCCCTTGGGTTATAATGAATCACACAAACTTTGGGCTAGAAAGACCATCTGGTTTGCCCAGCTTTCAGGTATGCCCACCAAACCATCCAGGACAGAGAACAAACTGAACTGTGGCTAGAGGCTCCCGACAGAATCCACATTGCTCCCAATACTCCATTCCAGCATTAAATAACTCTGTCAGGAAATCTTCCCCATATCTCTAGTCAGTTCTTTGTGCTGAAACTTAAGCTGGAAAACTGGTCCCCAAGTAACTTGAGCATGTGGTCCTCTAACCTGAAGGCTGTGGTTGTACCATAAAATCTCATACAATAGGACCAATTCTCTGTGTGTTTTACAGCCGTTTCCTAACAGTTACTCAAGAGGACCTGGGCCAAGAAAGTGCTCCTTACAGAAAATATATGTCCTATTTTGTTACTGTATTTAGAATCTCATCTCATTAATCTGCTTTTCTTTCTTAAATGTGACCACAATTCTAAGGCCAGCCAAGTAGCAGCTTAGGGTGCACGACTAAGGTCCTTACATTGCCACTGCTCCGGCCAGTTGGCAGCCATGCTGGCTTTTTCTGTGCTGAACGTGTCACGTTTGATCAATTCAATTGCACAACAAGCTGAGTCCAAGCAGCGGTGTCTTGTATGATACACTTCATTGCAAAGAAATATCTGAAATTTTGACAAGGCCAAACACTGGTCAACCTAAAGCAAAACCAAACTCACAGCATGGAACCGATTCTAACTCAAAGCAACCCTGTAAGACGGAACAGAACTGGCCCACAGGGTGGCTGGCAGCCAGCCTCCTCCTCCTGTGAAGTGGCTGGTGGATTCAAACTTTTGATCTTTTGGTTAGCAGCAATGCACTCCAACCATTGTACTGCCAGGGCTCCTGTCACATCGTATGTTCTCACAGAGATGCAAAGCGCCTCATCAACATATCCAATCAAGCATTATTGATCCAGGCACAATGCAGTACCAATAAGTAAAAACGTATGTCCTATGGCAGCCTAGTCTATACTTGGATGACAAGGCCTAGACGCTGGGTCCACGATTCTAAGCACTTGGAGTTTCAATAACCCAGGTCAGGAAATGGGGGGAGCGGCTTGAGAGTATCAGCCATCTAGTTGCGTTGTCTTTTTGGATGCTTTCAAAGGGCACTTGCTAAGAGAGGATGTCCCCTCCTCTCTCTGACGTCACTTGCCTGCTGGCTGACCCTGGTTGCTGCCGCAGCCCTTTAATGCATCTACCGCCATTGGATCCACATGACTCCACCAACCTGTGATCTTCCTGCATTCTGCATCGTTGCTTGTGACTACGTGAGTCTGAAGAGGGTCTTGAGTTGGACTGGGCTAGGATGTTCCCTGGATATATAGTTGCTTCTTGATTCAAAGTTCTTTCTTACACATAGATGAGTCTCACTGGGTTTGTGTCTACAGTCAACCTGGCCTAACACAACTACCAACTGCTCTGAAAGGCACCGCATTAGAAGGTCTTGGATAGAGTAGAAGAAAAAGGCGGAACAGAACTCAAAATCATAAAGAAGATGGGTTTACTGGTTGGATAGAGACTGGTGGGATCCCCAAGATAATTCACCCCCTAGCTCAATGTTCAGACAAACAAGAGACAGCGGAACAATGACACTAGGAAGGCACGCACTCCTTCGAACAATCAACCAGTTGAGATCAAAATGCTAGCATTTTTCAAGGACAAATTTCAGAAGGGTTAGAAAAGAAGAAGCCGAGAAAATGGGAAACAGGGCAGGACACGTCGTGTTACATGACTGGGATGGAAATCAATGGCATGAAGCAATGTGGATGAAGTGTTGAATGTAAACCTGTAAGCCTTCCCTCAATTTTCAATAAAAAGATTAAAGTGTTTGTTTTTCACCCATGATAAAATCTTATACTGCTTCGTACAAAAAGTCAGTGTTTATCTATTTGTTTAATGTACTGCAGCTCTCCTAGTGGGATCTGCAAAATCCAAATTGGTCTTACTTCCACTGCAATGACCACACCACGGAATCCATCCACCCAGAAAGGCTGGCACCCACAGGCACCCACGGTCAGTGACAATCACAGACAACAGGAAAAAGAGACATCTCATTCTATTTCAAAAACTATAGTCACCCTCCAGTTGGGTATTAATACAAGGTTTAATAATACTGATCACAGCTATTCAAATGGCTACGCACAATTCTTTATCCATATGCCCATCTACCTAAAAGTCTTTTCTGATTCTATTGGTACACTAATCTCCTTAATCTACATTTGTTTTCATGTATTCTTTATGTTTTTCTCACTATGGAAATAACGTATGCTCCTTGTTAAAACCACAAAGTATGGCCCAGAGTAGAAAGTCAGCGTTCCCCTTAACCTTGCCCCCCAAAATAACCCAGGTTAACCTATAGTGTAGGTACCTCCAGGTTTCTGTTTATGGATATGCAGCACACACATTCTCTCTTTTTCCCTCCCCTACCCTATTCCCATTTCATTGCCTTCCTGGGACTGAATTCTTCTCCACCCCCAGGATCTAAAGCTCCCCAGCTCGCCTCCAGTATACACTTAGGAGAAAAGGCAAGAGAAAGCAGCCGAAAAGAAGTAAAGAGGGCATTCAGTCCGTGGCTGGGGTGGGGGCATGGACAGATGAGAGGGGTGCCTTAAGGACTGACTTCTCTTGGTAGCCCTGGCAGCACAGTGGTTATATGCCAGGCTGCAGCCCACAAGGGCAGCAGTTCCAAATCGCCAGCTTCTCTGAGGGAGGACAATGGGGCTTTCCGGTCCAGTAAAGGGTCTTGGCATTTCACAGGGGCTGTTCTATCCCATCCCACACAGTCCCTGTGGGTCTGCATCAACTTGATGGCGGCGAGGAAGGGCAGCAAATACAACCAGGAAGCCACTGACAGCTGGCTATCTGCTGACCTCCCTAGATCCACCTCCAGCCAGCAAGCCCGGGCCACCTTTGAAAAAACTAAATCAGACTGATCTCTGACCAGTAAGTCCTCCCGGTGATATTTTGCTTCTTTAACCTCCAGCCCTTCTAAGGTGGTTAAGCAATTTACCTTAACTGTACTGGGGACTGTAACTTTCCAGGGAAGTTTAAGTAATGAAGTCCTTCAAACCTGCATTCTTAATATCTCTGTAGAATATGTGTAAGAATACAGATATTCTGGGTATTTTCACTTAAAGAGTTTGCAATACTTAAAAGATTGTGATTTCAATTTGAAACGTGTAATTGATTTCACACTTGTGATATTAAATTGAAAGATGTAAAAACATTAGACTTCATGTTGGAAACAGTATGGAACGCTTAAGAGAAGTTGATTTACTCCATTTAGGTGTTTGATTATTATTATTTTTTAATTTGTTTATAGGCTTGGATTTGCTTATTAGGTTTCTAAGTCAGACCCAGGAGACACTGGAGATGTTAGAGAAATTTAGATATATTAAAGGTGTAAATGAGGTTTAAAGTGTTGAAGGGAATTGAACTACCCAGGGATCAGAAGTAATTGCTTAGGGAAATTTAATGTTAAATCTGAACTAGCCAAATGTTAATAAAAGAATAAATGAAAGAGACTGTTCTTATTTTTAATATAATAAAGACTAGATCTAAAAATAGGATTATGAAATTCGGAGGTTGAAGTACATTTTTGAATGCGCAGCTTTAATAGATTCGATATTAATTTAAAACCCAATTAAACAGAGAAAGCCTTTTTAAAATTCCCTTTGGACAATACAACTCAAACTGAAAGTCAGCTCCAGGAACTCGGGGTCTTCCTCCGCCTTGCTTACCCTGCCTGCTGCCCGCAGGCCTTAGAGGGTGTCTGCACCCAGCAGGCACCCAGCAGGCACCCAGCAATGCTTGGCAGAGGAAGGCATGCACGTGGGGGCTTTGAGCTGGAAATCCTCTGGAAGCAGTTTCCTTCACCACGGTGAGGACGACCCAGGAAACCAACCAGTCACACAGGTGTTCCTGGAAAAAACTGGTGCTCCGTGGTATTCTTGGATATCAAGAGATTGAAATCTGGGGCAAGATTTCCAAAGGACACTGTGAATGATAAGCTCCCCAAGTATGGGACTGGACGGCTGCTGGTTGCAGGGAAGTTGTAGGAAGAAGCACATTTGGAGTGTGGCTGGACATTGGCAGATCAGAACTAACCTACCCAGCCCCAGGCTCCTTCAGGGAAGCCGTCCCAAGGGCAACTGGAGTCAATGCCAAAAGCTTGGCTACTTGCATCCTGTTGGAAGCTTTGAAAAAACCCGAGTGAGAATGATGTCCTTTATCCCTTACATGTCTGAGCTGTGGCTTTTCCAAAAGAATGCAGACTGCTGGGAAGGTCTGATGAGAACAGCAAAAGAGAGTGAGGGGACAGCTGAGCGATCACAGCAGACCAAGAAGAGGCATGAAGAGAGAAATTGAAATCAATCTGGCGAGTACTTCCAAATACTCAGATAAATAAGTCAATAAACATGCTGAAAGATGTATCCCTAATCTGTACTCAGTAGGAGGCCTTTTAGTGTCGTGGGTTACACCTTGCGCTGCTAAATGTCAAGGCCAGCAGTTCAAACCCACCAGCCACACCAAGGGATAAGGATGAGACTGTCTGTTCCCTTGCAGATTTATGGCCTCAGAAACCCAAGGGGGTAGTTCTGCTGTGTCCTCTCAGGTTGCTGCAAGTCGGAATGGACGTGATGGCAGTGAGTGTTGTTCTTTTGCGGGGTTCGTGTCGGTTTTATGTGCCTCGTATACACCAAGCAGCGCCAGGAGCTGAAGATAGTAGCAGTGAATAAGACAACTATGCTTCCTGTCTACATGGGGCTTTTATTTTAGTGCAAGTCCTTAGGATCAGAACACATCTCAATAGAAAATGTAAAGGAAATCCTGCCTGGCTTATCATTTCACATGGTGCTGACTACCATAAAGAGTAAAATAAAAGCAAAGGAAGACAGCAGAGAGTGAAAGAACTTTATTAGACTGTCCAAAACATTGGATGGTACCCTAGTGATGCAATAGTTAAGTGCCCACCTCTTAGCAGAAAGGTCAGTGGTTCAAACCCACCAGCTGCTCTGCAGAGGAAGATACAGCAGTCTGCTGCCATCAAGTTCATAGCCTTAGAAATCCCACGGGGCAGTTCTTGTCTATATTACAGCTCAGGATGAGTTTGAATGGCTCACAGCAGGTTTGGATATTTTGATCAGGACATTGAGGGGCAGATTATAGTTCACTTGGAGTCTTGAGGTGAAAATACAGAAAACAGAGAAAAGGCTGCAAATAGGGTATCCTGAGAATCAGTATCTCTAGAAATACCAAACAGCTTTAGGCATCAGCATGACAATTACCTCTAATTTCCCCCACATGATGGCAGCCTTGATTTCTGAGATTGTATACTTCTTCTTTGCCCCTGAAAATCACACTGACAGATGGCTGTGTGGGGATGGAGCTGTCACGATGGGGTCTCTCATGCTAGTGCTAAGGAAGCCTGGGTCTTCTGGATCTAAAACACACAGTAATCTTCCTGGCAGCTGACTTTACATAAAAATATATGAAACATGTTTGGCTGTGAATCAGGTATGTGAAGGAGGAACATGAGCTGGCTGTGAGCAAGAGTGCGTCACTTGAAGCAGAGATCCAGAGGAACAATACTATTCAAGAAAGGTTTCTTTTTCTCTTCTCCAAACTAAGTAAGAGGCTAGCAGAACTTTATTTTTCAATGCCTTTAAAATTTGAAGAAATCTTTTGCTCATTCTATATGGAATATCTCCCCACTAATGCAGATACCAAGCAGCCCTGGTAGCATAGTGGTTACACACTGGGCCACTCACTGCAAGGTCAGCAGTTCAAAACCACCAGCCATTTCACAGGAGAAAGATGGGGCTTTCTATTCCCACAAAGAGTTACGGTCTCAGAAACCCGCAGGAGGCAGTTCTACCCTGTCTTACAGAGTAGCTGTAAATCAGAACCAATTTTGTGGCAGCAAGTTTGGAGTTTTGGGAAAACAGAAACCCACCCAATATCCCTGATGTGAGACCATCCACTTTTTACTTGATTACTTCCAGCGACGAGAAGCTCATTATCTCATAAAACCACCATTTCTCTTTCATTTGGCTTAACTGCCATACCTAGAACCCCACTGGTAACGCATGATCATTTGCCCTGACTGTTTTTGCTCTGGCTTGCTAGATCCTTCAAATTAATTTTCTGAATCCATCAAGTAAGGAAGACACACATTCAAGTTCAAACCCTCTTCTCTTCTAATCTTAAGTGACATGTTGTTGTGTTTTCAGGAGCCCTGGTGCTGCACTTGTCTGCTAACCAAAACGTTAGTGATTCCAATCGACCAGCTGCTCCAGAGGAGAAAGATGTGGCAGTCCGCTTCTGTAAAGACCACGGCCTCAGAGACACTGTGGGGCAGTTCCACTCTCTCCTCCAAGGTCTCTATGAATCAGAGTCCACGAGCCAGGTGGCCATGTGTCAATATCAGCTGCAACATAATAATACAGCTGCTCATACAGCCCTGCGGATAATATTATTTAAGCTTCTTTCCAGTAATAGATTCTACTACAAATGAAACATTAGCTAGAAAAACAGTATATCATTCTGGAAGTTATTAATATCTTTATTCCTATGATCAAAGCTTGACTATACCATAAAATTCTTATTTTGGTTAATGGCTAGAAAATAATACGAATAAAAGTCCTTCTCAAAAGGATTTACTTATTGCTACACCAGTATAACCATCGTGAAGTAAATGAGAAAATACATTCTTTTAAAACTTTGATTTAAATATTTTAAGAAACAGACAGGAAGTTAGGGGGGCACAGATTACTGAGAAAATCTAAGCCAACACAGGGAGTTAATTGTTTTAAAAGTTACTTCAATTACTTTACAAAATGTGCCTATGTAAACAAAGGTACACTACAATCCATGCTGCCTCCTTGACTCTGATTCTTAGAGGAAAATATTCCCGTCTTTCTGCGGGAACACTAATATTCAATCATGTTCCCTCAGCGTTATGCAGAGAACACACAGAGACATTTGTGTAAGACAGAGTGGCTCTCCCCAGAAGTTACCAACTGACCAGCCTCATTCATCTGAGTTGCCCGTCTTTGAGATGGTGAATCATTTCCTTGACTTTCAAATATTTTCCACATCTCACGCAGGCCTGTTCTCCGCTTATTTTCTTTTGAAAATATTACTGCTCCGTCATGGCCAGCTACTTTGAAAACCTTAATTGTAATAATAAACTCTCTGGCTCATTTTGCTGGGCTTCAGATCTCCCTCACACGGGGCACTTAGGATGCGAACTACAAGCAAGAAGTTAGGAGGTGCAGCTCCCAGGAGCAGATGGGGGAAAGCCTTCTGCAGGGCACCTCGAGGGAGGGCATTATCCTTGCTGGCAAATGCGGGGCCTGTAGTCGCTGCTCTCCAGCAACACACAAGCAGGTAGGTG
The DNA here is from genome assembly GCF_000313985.2 of Echinops telfairi. Lineage (NCBI taxonomy): Eukaryota > Metazoa > Chordata > Mammalia > Afrosoricida > Tenrecidae > Echinops > Echinops telfairi. The sequence continues at coordinate 26,960,970 of NW_022107432.1, read as the reverse complement.
TCACTGACCTGCTCCTGTACACCTGGAACTGGTTTCAAGCACGCAGACGTGGGGCAAAGGCACTGAACATGGAAAACTACACGTTGCCGCACCTCTTTGCCTTTACCTGAGTAGTTCCAGAGGGAGTGAGGGCAGAGCAGATGGCCCGCTCACTCCCAGGAGCCACAGCAGGAAGGTACATCAACGAGAAAAGTGACCACAGCCTACGCATAGGCCAGAAAGCCTCCGTGCTACCATGATGCTGTCAGGACTCTGTGGGGCTCTCCCTCCATGTCTCCGTGAGTATGCGTGGCTTCTCTGGAGCAGGGAGAAGGACCAGAAACCCCAGAGCCAAAAAAGGCTCGGAGAAGATCCACACAAAGCAGTCTGCTCACTACACCTAACATCACAACACTGCTGCTTCCCTTGCAACTCTCAAGGCAGTTTGTTCCCACAAGACCCTTATGCACTTCGGGGCCTCACTCACTCAG
>NW_022107432.1:26957932-26959218 GCF_000313985.2 Echinops telfairi | reverse complement strand
AAATTTATATACTCACTATTTGTAACAATACCCAATTGCCAGCTGCCTCACCTCTCCCTGAAGGCACACATTTCTGAGTCTGTAAATTGACAATATCTATAGCCAGAGCTTCCTAAAGGGCATTCCAGATTAAAGAAACATAATGACAATAATATTAAAAATATAACCAATATGCTACTAAATCAAAAAATATTGCTCCTGAATCCTAGAAACCTTTATTAAACAAGAGAATATAAAAATGTGAAGCTATTGCTTCTCACCATATCCTCCATCTAGGTTTATACACTTCTGAAAGCACAGTTTCCATCTTTCTAACCCTTTGCGTGTAGGTAAAATTCTGTCAAAGATAATTCAACATTGGTTGTAGCATTACGTTGACAGGGAGCTCCCAGAAATTCATGTCAGGCTCAGAAGAAGCCATGGTATGAAGGACAGCATTGCTATGGCAGGTGGATCTTGGATGAAGGCAGAGGATGTCAGAAAGCTGTTTACTTGTGTCTTATTGACTATGCAAAAAGCATCCTCTTGTGTGGATTCTAATAGATTATGGTCTACATTGAGAAGAAAGGGAACTCCTGGACTCTTCACTGTACTCACGTGGAACCTGTACAGGCAGTTGTTCAAGCAAATCAAGGGAAAACCTCGTAAACATCGTTTACAATCAGGAAAGGTGTGTGCCAGGTTGTATCCTCTCGCCGTACTTACTCAATCTGTATGCTAAGCAAATCTTTTGCGAAGTCAGGACATATGAAGAAGAATGCGGCATCAGGATTGGAGGAAGGCTTATTAACCACCTGTGCTATACAGATGACACAGCCTTGCTTGCTCAGGGGGACTTGGAGCACTTGCTGGTGAAGAGCAAGGACTGTGGCTTCAGTGTGATTATAACTCAATGTAAAGACAACCAGGATCCTCACAACCGGACCAGAAGACAAGAGACTGGAGAAAAGACGGAAGTTCTCAAGGATTTCATCTTGCTTCAATCCACAGCCAAGGTCATAGAAGCAGGAGTTAAGAAATTAAATGACATGTATATTGCCTGGGGCAAATCTGCTGCACAAGACCTCTTTAAAGTGCTGAGGGGCAAGGATGTAGCTTTGAGGACTAAGGTGCACCTGAGTCAGGTCAACGTGTTTTCAAGTGCCTCATATTGATGATGAGTTAGTTAATTGTGCCAGCCTGGCCGATAATCACATGTGGGGCTGGTTGAAAGGCGGAGGGATAAATGGGTGGTGAAGCCTCACCTTTCTAGTTCTCGGGTCTCTTGTTTTGTGATGGTTGCAGCT
>NW_022107432.1:26931018-26955765 GCF_000313985.2 Echinops telfairi | reverse complement strand
AATGTGTCTGACTGCATCATTGTAATATCTCTTTTATCTCTCATGCTCTCGATGACTTTAATATAATACTTATATATCTCAACCATACAATTGTGCATTACTGAACCTGTGGGTAGTACTAGCAGTGGGTGGGGCTGGCCCCACTCCCCCCTATCCCCATTTAACTTAACACTACAGTAACCTTCAGAGGTGACTTCTCTGCCTTGAATTAATCTGGCCCAGTTGATCTCCTTAGAAGCACTGTATTGATTGGACATTTTTGTGAAAGCCCTTCAATGAGACAAGTAAATTACTGAGAGACGCTGTTGGCAATCACCCATATTTTGTTCCTAATAAACCCATGCATGCATTACATGCAGCCCTAGTCCCTTACTTGTGGACTTATCCTCATATGTAAGAGGGGGCTTCAAAGCATTCGTAGAAGCAGTCCATTACCTTATCATGTCATTTCCCCACCCTCAATCTTTGGAAGCCTCTCATATAAAGAGACAAGGATGGAGGCAGAAAGTAGCCCAAAATGGAGGCTGCAAATGAAGTTGGAAATACAGCACTGGAGCCCGTCCGTGCCAGAAAAAACGAAGACGTGCTTTCGGAGATACACTGGAAAGATGAGAATATTGCCCTTCACACATTTTTACCACCAACTGCAGCAGGAAATGTATTTAACATATATATTAACAATGAAAGCAAGAGTTTTATGAAATTTTATTATGCACCATGGACTCCAATAAAGTACATTGATTTCATAACCTGCTAGATCATGAATAACAAAATTTGAAAAACATAGGACTGAGATGAAAGTGAGGAGAAATGGGAAATCTTTATGAAGTTAGTCTATTTTTCAGGGCATAAGGGCACAGACTAGAAGAATGATTGTGGGACTAGAATACAAAATGCTTCAAACAGGAAGTATTAATGAATGAATGCTGAAATTAAGAAGAGAACCTTTAGCAAATACAAAAACCTTTTGCTTACAGAAAATAAGCCTTTTGACTGAAAATGTGGTTATATCATCATTTTATCTCACACATTTTCAAAGATCAATAATAAAAACAGCCTGAAGTCTTGAATTAAGTGGCAAACGCTCAGGAGAAAGTTAACACAAGGTCCCCTGCATAGTCAAAGAAGAGCAAACGGCTATCAGGCATCTCTACTGTAGCCTTGGTGGAAAACAGGAATTTCAGAAGAGAGAGAGATTTTTAAGGTTGGGGGTGGGTGGGTGGGGGGAGGGACCAAGAGGGAAAAACACTGAAACAAGAACTTCCGAAATGAAAGAAGAAAATGTTAAGAAAATTTAGCACATGCTGGTACTTGATTGATGTAATGATAGTCTCAAAACTGGGACTATGTAAGCCTAAATGAATCTATTCACCATGAGGAACATGGGCAGAGGGAGTCTGGTGGAACCTTTCCCACAAATGACTGGTGTCAATGTAACTGATATGGTTATGACATAGCGAGAAAGGACAGAGAGTGCCGTGCATTACAGAACGGCTGGGAGCCCTGCTGGTGCTGTGGTTAAAAGCTCAGAAGTTAACAGACACGTTGGTGGTTCGAAACTCACCAGCTGAGAAAGACGTGGCAATCTGCTTCCACAAAGGGTGGCAGTCTTGGAAACTCTGTGGGACTGTTCTACTCCATCCTATATCGCGGCTGCGGGTTGGAGTCAACTCAACAGCAACAGGTTTGAGATTTCTGGAATGTAAGTGGGTTCTAACTACCTTAACTCACTAAGTCTCCAGGGCTCCACTAACAAAAATACTCAAACAATTCACTGCCATCAAGTCGGTGCAGACGCAGAGACCCTCTAGGGCAGGGGGAGAACTACCCCTGTGAGTTTCCGTGACTGTAACTGTTAATGGGGGGAGAAAGTTCTGTCTTTTTCCCTCGGAGTGGCTGATGTTTTCAAACTGTTGACGTTGTGGCTCACAGCCGATGCATAACCACCATGCCACCGGGCTCCACTAAACAGAATAGGGAAGACGAAATAATCAAAGAAACAATAGCCGAGAATTTTCCAGAATTAATAATTATAGACATTTATCTCCAGATTTAGCAAGCACAATAGGGATAAGTACAAAGAAATTCACATAATACATATACACAAAATAAAGCTCTTACAAAGGATGCTAGAAAAGAAATTGCCTTGAAAAGGCCAATTAGACTAATAGTAGACTTCTCAAGAGGAAATGAAAAGGAGCTGCAATAGTATCTTCAAAAAGAAAAAATAATTCTCATACACGAGTTCCATAGGCAGACAATCTAATTTAATCAAATTAAATAAATACTGACAGTTAATTATTAGCAGACCCTTTCTGAAGGAACTACCAAAGAACTTAGGGAGGAAAGAAATGGAAAGCATTAAGATGTGGAAAAAGCAATAGTGAAGGTGTGTGTGTGGGGGGTGGTGGGGGGAGACCCTAGGGAAAATATGTGAGAAAATACAAACACTGACTTTACAAAATATCAAAATTTGTGTTTCATTAAAAACAAGGTGGAATTAAAATATTTAACAATGGGGAGAACTTGATTAAAGTTAATTATATTGATGACCAAATTCAAGATATTAATTTTTGACTTCAAGAAGTCAAAGATGCTCACAAAATCTTAAGGGTGATCACTTTTAATTAAAAGGGTGTGTTAGACTGGGTCCACTAGAGAAACAAAATCAGGACACTTATGGCAGAAATTGTTAGTTATTATGCAAATAGAGAGCCACTGGCAATCTTAGGAAGAGATTAATCCATTTGGTCCAGCCAAGACATTGGTCAGTGATTACGCAATGTTGTTGTTAGGTCCCGACCCAACAACCCCTATCTCTGTACAACAGAATCAAACGCTGCCCGGTCCTGTGCCAGCCTCATTTGCTCCGATGTCTGAGCCCATTGTTGCAGCACCATGTCAATTCATTCATCGAGAGCCTTCCTTCCCCTTTGTCGTCGCCCCTCCACTTCACCAAGCACAATGTCCTTCTCCAGGGACTGGTCTCTCTGGACAACATCTCCAAAGTACACAAGACAAGGTTTCGTCACCTTTGCCTCTAAAGAGCATTCTGGCTGCACTTCTTCCAAGAAAAACCTGTTTGTTCTTTTGGCAACCCATGGTGTTTTCAATGTTCTTTGATGACACCATATTTGAAATATATCAATTATGCAATAGTGAAAGAAAATCCATCCAGAGGGATTAAGCCACTTGCCTATTGTAAAGAGGAAACCTAACAAGAGTTGACCAGAGACAAAGTGACAGGCAAAGAGAAGAGGAGGGAATAGAGAACAGAGGGATCCGTGCCTTTAGCAGATGGTTTTCCAATGGAGCTAAATATGCTGTAATACGGACAAAGGGCTCTAATGCTGAAGACAGCTAGAGACCAGAGCAAGAGAGAGCTCGCTCACCACCATGGATGGCTAACAGGATGGCCTGTCCTTAAGGGCCTGTCTGGAGAAGGTCTACATGGCCAAGGGAAAGGCATGTGCTCTTTATTTGGGGGCAGTCTTTTAGATCTTGCCTGGGTACTTCTTGACAATGATCCTGAGTGATTCCCTGTAACTTCTAAGCTAATTTTGCTCCTCTGACTTCCACAATGATCCTGACCCCAAGTTGAAGTCTGCTACTTGCCTAATAAACCTCAACAGCATGTGTAGTTCATGAGTTCCCTGAGATTATTGAATTCAACAGAGAGATGGAGACAGAGAAAGAGCAAGCTGAGGGGAAGGGACTAGTTGATGTCAGAAATGAGAATGTTCTGGGCCTCTACTCAAGTACTGCTTCAATGTAAGAACACTTTGTTCTATTGACCTAGCATTCCATGATGCTCACCTTCCCAACACGATCACCGAAGACAAAGTGGGTGCATAAGCAAATGTGGTGAAGAAAACTGACGTTGCCCGCCTATCAAAAGATATAGCATCTGAGGTCTTAAAGGCTTGAAGATAAACACCAGCCTGTGTGATCACGAGGTGTCAATAAGATCAGATCTCAGACACCAAAGACCCAGAACAAAAATCGTATCATTGTGAATGAGGGGGGAGTACTGAGTGGAGACCCAAAGCCCATTTGTGGGCAATTGGACATCCCCTTGTAGAAGGGTTGTGGGAAGGAGACAAGCCAGTCAGGGTGCAGTATAGCAATGATGAAACATACAACTTTCCTCTAGTTTTTTAATGTTTCCTCCCCCCACTATCATGACCCTAATTCTACTTTACAAATATGGCTAGATCAGAGCATGTACACAGGTACAGATAAGACCTGGAAACACAAGGAATCCAGGACAGATAAACCCATCAGGGCCAATATTGAGAGTAGCCATACCAGGAGGATAAGGGGAAGGTGGGGGGAAATAGGGGGAACTGATCACAATGATCTACATATAACCCCCTCCCAGGTGGATGGACAACAGAAAAGTGAGTGAAGAGAGACATTGGTCAGTGTAAGACATGAAAGAAAAAAAAATTTATAAATGATCAAGGGTTCATGAGAAAGGGAGGGTGTGGAAGGGAGGGGGGAAATGAGAAGCTGATATCAAGGACTCAAGTAGAAAGAAAATGTTTTGAGAATGTTTGTACATTAGAGGCAACAAATGTACAAATGTGCTTGACACAATGGATGATGGATGGATTGTGATAAGAGTTGTACAAGCTCCCAATAAATGATTTAAAAAAAAAAGAAATGAGTATGTTCTAGTAACTTGGAGAGTCATTATGCTACCCATTGGTCCAGTTGTGAGGATTTGGGTCTTCTTTCCATTGCGTTGGGATCCATACTGAAGGCTGCAATCCTTCATCTTCATCAGCAAGTGCTTCAAGTCCTCAGTTTCAGTAACCAAGATTGGGTCATCCACATATCACAGGTTGTTAACAAGCCTTCTTTCCATCCCGGTGCCCGTGTTCCTTCATTTAATCCAGCTTATCTGATGATTTTCTTAGCACGCTGATAGGATAAGTATGGTGATAGGACACAACACTGACACACATTTCCTGATTTAAACCATGCAGTATTGCCTTGTTCTGTTCACAAAGCTGTCACCTGATCAGGTAGAAGTTCCTCAGGAGGACAATGAAGGGTTCTGGATTTCCCATTCTTCTCAAAAATGTCTATAGTTTATTGTGATCCCCATAGTCAAATGTCTTTGCATAATTAATTTTTTTTAAGTAAATATCCTTTGGTACTCTCTGCTTTGAGCAAGATCCATCTGCTATCAGCCTTGTTCCACGTCCTCTTCTGAATCCAGCCTGAGTCTTGAGCAGCTCCCTGCCAATGTACTGCTGCAACTGTTGTTGGGTGATCTTCAGCAAGACTTTACTCATATGTGAAATCAATGACATTGTTCTATAATTTGAACATTCTGCTGTGTCGCCTTCCCTTGAAATGGGTGCAAAAATGGAACTCTTCCAGTGAGTTGGCCAAGCGGCTGTCTTCCAAATTTCCTGGCACGGATGAGTAAGTACTTCATCAGCCTGTGGAAACATTTCAATTAGTATTAAATCAATTCCTGGAATCTTCCTTTTGGCGAATGCGTTCTGTGCAGCTTCAATGTCTTCCTTCGGCACTATTGGTTCTTACGCATTTGATACCTCCTGAAATGGTCGACTGTCAACTAGTTCTTTCTGCTACAGTGACTGTGTATTATTTCCATCTTACTTTAATACTTCCTGCATCATTCAATATTTTGCCCAAGGAGTCTTTCAATATTATAACTCAAGGCTTGAATTTTCTTGAGTTCTTATGATTTCAGTCATGCAAGTGTGTTCTTCCTCTGGCTTTCTAACTCTAGGTCTTTGCACATTTCATTACGATATTTTACTTTGTCTTCGCTAGCTGCCCCTTGGAATTTTCTATTCAGCTCTTTGACGTCATCATTTCTTCCATTTACTTTAGCTACTCTATTAGTAAGAGTAAGTTTTAGAGTCTCTTCTGACATTCTTGTTGACCTTCTGCCCCCCCCCACCACCACCCCATCTCCTTTTAACAACCTTTTGCTTTCTCCATGAACAAGGTTCTTGATCTCTTCATCAGGCCTTCTGTTACTGGTGTCCAGTGCGTCAAATCTGTTCCTAAGATGGTCTCAAAATTCAGGTTGGATAGAATTAAGCTCTTATTTTGACTCTTGTGGGCATGTTTTAATTTTCTCCAACTTCAACCTGAATTTACATATGCGCAATTAATGACCTGTTCCACAGTCAGCCCCTGGCCTGGGTCTAGCTCCTCTTACTGAGCTTCTTAATCGTCTCTTCCCACAGATAGAGTCCATGTGCTTTCTAGGTAATCTGCCTGAAGAGATCCGTGTGTGTCTCCTTCTGAGTTGTTGAAAAAAAGTTATTTTCTATGAAGTAGTTTGTCTTGCAAATTTCTGTCATGTGATCTTCAGCTTCATTTCTATCACCAAGACCATATTTTCCAAGTACTGTTACTTTCTGTTTTCTACCAAATTTTTCATTCCAATCACCAATGAGTATCAACACATATTGATTTCATGTTTGATCACTTTCCAACTGAAAATGGTGATAGATTTCTTCAACACTACTTTTATGGTTAGTGCATACATTTGAATAAAGTGGTATTGATTGAAGGTCCTCGAAAGTAGATAGATAAATCCTATCACTGACAGCATTGACTGCAAGATAGATCTTGCAATAAATGCAATACCATTCCTCTTGGTTGTGTAATTTGTGGCAATGTATTTTCTGACTCAAAATGGCCAATACCGGTCCATTTCAGCCCACTATCACCTAGAACAGCTGTCTATGCATTCCATTTCATTTTTGATGACTTCCAGTTTTCCTAGATTCACACTTAATGCATTCTAAGTTCTGATTATTAGACAGTTTTACAGCTGTTTCTTCTTAATGTGAGTTGTGCCCATCAGCAAATAAAGTTTCCAAAGGCTCCATGCCCACAAACATGGCTTCATTCATGTCACCATGGGTGGCTCTACTTTGATAAAACATCACATTTCCAGTGCTTTCCAGCCCCAGGGGCCTGTTCCGCAGCATTATGTCTGACAAGGTTCTGCTTCCAATCTTTAGGTCTTCAGTATATGACAATGTTTTGATGATCTGCTCTTAGTCTGGATGCTCCAGTGGAACCTATTCACTTTGGGTGACCCTGCGGGCATTTGAAAAGCTAGTGACATTGCTTTCAAGATCACAGCAACACGCAAGTCATTACAGAACAACAAACTGGCAGACAAGTGTTGGACCTACATTTTAAAAAGTAAACTTTAAGAGTAAAAAAAAATGTTCTGCAAAAGTAATCATTACATTAATATAATGAGAATAAATCACAGGAAGATGTGATTCAAAACTAGTAGAATAACATCAAAAATGTAACACATTAACTGACAGAATTATAACTTTCTATATGTATATATTTACCAGGAGGCTTCAAAACGTTTGTGGGGAAATGAAATTTAAAACTAAAGGTACTTTTCCACAAATGTTAGCTGTTCCACTGTATCTATGTGTATGTGTGTATACACCTATTTATAAACCGACATACAAACACACATATGTAACCTACTTGTAATTTCATATACGCTCTCATGTATCTATTCGAAAGTTTCAGGAGAGAGATGGGGCTTTCTACTCTGATGAACATGGAGGATCTCAGAAACCCACGGGGCAGTGCTCCTCGAGAGCACGATTGGGCTGCTATGGGTTGGAATGGACTCAGTGGATGGCAGTGAGTGGAGATGACACCAAAGTTGGAGCACCCTTCTCTTGATTCTCAAAAACAACAACAAAATCATAGGGACATAGAAACCTTGCGCCACGAAATCAGCCAGCTTGAACTAAAGGACCATGTAGCATCACGTACAGAAGCTAATAAGCTATGAAAAGACTTTAAACAATCTGAACTCGAGCCTTGAGATCAGGCATCCAGTGTACAGCTTGATCAAAAGGCATTAACCTCTAAACCTCAAGTATCCTTGGGATTGTTCCGCCTGGTTTTAATAAGTATTTCACTCAAAAACGTTAAATCGAGGCTGTTTTTTGTCTTCCTCTGAACAGAGCTGTAGGGTGAGTTACAGCTTGAGAAGAGGCCTCAGCCCCCTCACTGAGTTCCTCTTTGAGTTTGGGGTGGGGTGGGGATCCCCAAGCAAAACCCAAAGACAATGTCATGGGTGTGGTCCGAAGAGAACCAAATCAAATGAACCAACAGTTCTCCACAAGTTCCCATGAGCCAAAACCACTGGATTTCACTCAGCAACCAAGACCTGCGTTGGACCCCTTCCTCAACTTGAGCCAATTTTTCCTAAGCCTCAGACATGTCAGGACGCTGCTAAGCTTGAAGGATGAGCACAAGCCTAGATTTTAAAAGACTAAATTTGAATAGCCAAGTTCTAGAACGTTATGGAGTCTGTATAATGGAATAAAATTAGTATAAATAAATCATACAGGGCCCCAGTACCCCTTGCCAGATAAAAGCATTCTCTCCCCACACATTTACTAGAATATTTTTAAAAAGAAAAGAGAGAGACGAATTTGGGCACCGATGTTTTAACAAACAAATGACAGCAGCATTATTCTCAAAAGAGAAAGGACAAGCAAGGCACATGCTGAAATAATATAATAGCTAAATTTACAACTAATGTCTTCGTAAAGACAGACTTGGTCCAAACATCAGTTTGTATATACTGTTAAAAGTTCTACGGTTATAAAGATAGTGACAAAAGGGAGCCATCAGGTTATAAAGATAGTGACAAAAGGGAGCCATCGTTTAAGTGGTTCATACAGTACTGGCTTGTGTGGAAAACAGTACTATGTGTGCTCTTGCATGAGTTTACATCGGCCAAGTTATGATTTCTCAGGCTCTCTTTTTAGAGTTCAATAAATTGGCTTACCTTATATGCTTTTTTAAAAAAATAATTTTATTGGGGGCTCTTACAGCTTTTTTTTTTTTTACTCCCCACCCCAGCCCCCGACTCCCCGCTCTTACAGCTCTTATCACAACCCATACATCCCTTGCGTCAAGCACATTTGTACATATGTTGCCATCATCCTTTTCAAAACATGTCCTTTTCAAAGCCTATAAGTAGTTCCAGATCTGTCTGTTGACCTTTATGAATATTTTCTGACCAACTCCATACATCCCTTGCATCAAGCACATTTGTACATATGTTGCCATCATCCTTTTCAAAACATTTTCTTTCTACTTCAGCTCTTGGTATCAGCTCATTTTTTTCCCTCACTCCCCCATCCTCCCAAACCCTTAATTATTATAAATGATTATTATTTTCTTATCTTACACTGTCTGCTGTCTCCCTTCACCCAGGTTTCTGCTGTTTGTCCCCCTGGGTGGGGTGTTATATGTTGATTATTGCAATTGGCTCTCCCCTTCTCCCCCTAACTACCTCCTACCCTCATGGTATCGCTACTCCCATTATTGATCCCGAGGGGTTTATCTGTCCTGGATTCTGTGTGTCAAAAGTTCTTACCTGTATCAGTGTACATGCTCTGGTCTAACTGGGTTTGTAAGGTAGAACTGGGGACATGCTGGGAGGGGTGGGGCGCATCAAATAATTAGAGGAAAGTTGTATGTTTCCTTGGTGCCATACTGCACCCTGACTGGCTCATCCCTTCCTTGTGACCCTTCTGAGAGGAGATGTCTGATTGTCTACAGAGGAGCTCTGGATCTCCACCCAACCCGTTTGCATCAATATGATTGTTTGTTTTAGGTCTTCCGATGCCTGATACCTGACCCCTTTGATACCTCATGATCACACAGGCTCCTGTGCTTCTTCCATGTGGGCTTTGTTGCTTCCCAGCTACATGGCCACTTGTTTATCTTCAAGCCTTGAAGACCTCAGGTGTATCTTTTAATAGCTCAGCACCATCTGCTCTCTTCACCCACTTGCTTATGAGCCCATTTTGTCTTCAGCAATCATGTCAGGAAGGTGAGCATCACGGAATGCACGGAATGCCAGGTTATTAGAACAAAGTGTTCTTGCCTTGAGAGAGAACTTGAGTAGAGGCCCAATGTCCATCTGCTACTTTAATACTTAACATATAAATATGTGTACATAGATCTAGGCCCCTATCATTATATATATATTTCCATGTGTACATGTCTATATTTATACCTCTGTGAATGTCTTTTGCCTCCTACTTTTTTCTTCTATTACCTTTTACTTTACTCTTGTGCCATTATCATGTTAAACCTTCATTTGGCTTTCAGTAATTCCTCTCGGCTACAATGCACTTGATCAAACCCCACCAGGCATCCTATGCCCTCCTCGCCATCAATTTTAGATCACTTGTTCCCTTGACGCTGGGTATGTTGGCTCCCTCTTTCTTTTTCCCCACCTCCCCCTTTGGTCCCATTGTTTTCCTCTCGGGATTGTTTGTCGGCCTATCTTATATAAATAGACGTGGGCGGGAGGGTGGTGGGGGAGCCTATAAGTAGTTCCAGGTCTGTCTGTTGACCTTTATGAATATTTTCTGACCAACTCTAATGAAGTGTCAAGCCCTGCCCCCGAAGTCTATTTTTGGTATTCCTGGGAACTTCATTGCTTTGCTCCCCTGCTGCTCTTTTGCACTTCCTTCATGTTTTGCCCAGGTGTTGGGGGTAGGGGTGGGGGGTCAAACCAGGCACCATTCCCATCCTGTGTTTTCAGTGTTTTCCTCCTAGTACTATGTGTCAGTGAGTGGATGCTGTGGCTAGTGGTGGAGTCAGCCCTATGGTCCTCTCTGTGCATTGGCTGCTCCGAGCAGGAATATCATCTTTGGGGCTTGGTAGGCCAAAATGCGGTTCTCCTCTCCTCTCCTCTCCTCTCCTCTCCTCTCCTCTCCTCTCCTCTCCTCTTCTTTCTCTCTCTCTTTCTCTCTCTCTCTCCTTCCCATTTAGTTTGCTTCCTTGTGTTCTGAGCCGACTCACCCCTCTCCCCAGCTGTATCTTCAGTGTTAAGGTAAGTCTTGAAGAGGTATTATCTTCACTGATGCGTATCTTTTCACAACAGGGTGGGTGATGGAGTAGAGACAATGGGAGAGACAGGGCAAGGAAGGGAAAGAGAAGCTAAAAGAAGGGTCACCAGTCTTTTGAGTTTCTAAATCTCCCCTTCTCTCCCACCCACCCCCTTTCTTTCTCAAATTCCCATAGGCATTTGCATAATCTTATGCCATCTCCCTTGAACACCATCCAGAATGCCCTGCTTCTGAATTGACAATTTGTTTTACAATCAATGCAACATGTCCTGTGACTGGGCTTTTATTTCTTCCCTGAAAGCTATTGATGATGTGTCTTACAAGTTCTGGCATTTCAAATAATGCAAATCCAGTTAACTTCCACTCCTCAAGGAAAGCCTCGGGGCTTTGACAGGAGACATGGTAGGGAATCCTAATCCAAACTAACAAAGAACTAGCCCATTGCCAATGATTCCATACTGGATCACAGTAACCCTAAGTCCAGAGGAGAATGTCTGTTGGGTTTCCAAGACTAAATCTTTCTCCCATGGAGTGGCTGGTGGTTTCAAACTACCGACCTGGTGAGCAGATCTGTGAGTAGCCCACTATACCACCAGGGAATCCTAATAGTGGGCAGTATTTCCCACAGTTTCTCTCTCTCTCTCTTTTTTAATCATTTCCCACAGTTTCTCACTCAGTGCTGGCTTCCAATGGTTTAGACCAGTGGTTCGTAACTTTCCTAATCCTGCTACCCTTTAATACAGTTCCTCATGTTGTGGTGACTCCCCAACCATAAAATTATTTTTGTTGCTCCTTCCTAACTGTAATTTTGCTACTGTTATAATTCGGGTGACCCTTGTGAAAGGGGCGTTGGACCCCCAAGGCTCATGAGTCACAGGTTGAGAACCGCTGGTGTAGACTCACTCTCAAGTAAGTGAAATGAATAAAATACAACAAAACCAACACAACATGGGCGGGCGCATATATGAGTGCACACGTGCAGGAGGGAAAGCGGGTCAGATACTTTTAGTGGACAGATTGTGCTTACTGGCCGATGGACTTACCCATAGAGATCTTAGACAAGATGCTACAGGTGGAAGAAGAATGCAGCAGACAGGCAAAACAAGCAAATAAACACACTCATTAGCAACAGGTCGCTCACAGTGGTAATAGGACAGAGACCAGCCCTGTGTGGTTCATGCGGCTGTAACTTTCAACAGAAGCAGGCGGCATCATCCCTCAAGACGATTGGTGAGGTCAAGTCCCAACATTTCACTTAACAGTCAAGTGCCCACACCAGAGAACCCAAGGCTCCTCATAACAAGCAGCAAGCAAGCAAACACCCCACCCTCCTTGACAAAGCTTCACACAAACAAGCAATGGGAGGCCATTAATCAAGCAGCTTTGCTACCAGGGCAGGATGAGTTATACAGCCGGTGATACAAGGAAGAGATTACAGAAATGGAGAAATAGACATACTATCATTCCGAAGACGTGTACTCAAACTCATCTCTGTCATAAGCACCTATTAGACTAGGGAAGGAATTCACTGCCATCAGGTCAATGCTGACCATAACTGTTTACAGTTGTCCCTGGGACACAAAAAATTTTTTTTTTAAATTGCTGACCTTGAGGCTCGCAGACCCGTGCATAACCACTCTGGCATTAGGGCTCCTATTTGGGTAAGGTAGGAGTCACGTGGAAAGAAGGGCACAGGTAGGGAGTGCAAACATGAATGACACAACACCTGACCTTAGTATGTGCCCTGTAAAAGATGCAGACCAACAAAGGCAACTACAATACGATCAGGACCAGGTACCAGGTATTCTGAGCACAGGGACCAGGCTGCAAATCAGTCTGTCTGGGAGTGTCAGGAGAAGTTCTTATACAATGACATAAAGTAACACCAGGCATTTTTACACCACAACACTGAGACTGCAAACACCAATCCGAGGATATGATTCACTGCCGCAATTACCATTGCAACAAATGAAGGATCTTCATAATATAACAAAGCTGTGTGTTTCTACTTTTCAGAAAAATATCCAATTAGAGAAAAACAAAGCAACAATCTTCACTGTCTGTTTACAACCAACTGTCAGAACCAAATAGTTCATACCATTAAATGTGCTCTGTTGTGTTTTGTCCCATTTTCTGGCCCTTGCTCATGTTAGGCTTCTCCATCAAAACGGTACGTGATAGGGTACCTTTATATTGTACAGAGCATGCAAGAGATCACGGGGTAGCTCAACCCCTGAAAAATAAATCTAGAATCTTTTCTGGTCACCAAATGGTGTTTTATCTTTCTCGACTACTCTCCTTTGTGTTCAACCATTCAAGCAATTCATCAAGGGACACACACATAAAAATCCCAAACCAAGCTTCCACGTAAATGATTAGAAGATGTGTAGAAGGGTGGGTGGGTGGTGGGTGGGCAAAAAGCTCACTAACTCTCACTTCTCATGTCAGAGTTAGAATTTTTCCACAGAGAAATGGAGAATCGGTTGTTTCTTCTCTAGTTTCTGTGGACTGGAAATGTAATGTCTGGCCTTGTGACAAATTCCGCCATAACACAGTCAACTGCATGCCCAATGGAATTTACTATAATGGGATTTAACGGTATTGGCATTATGCATAAACTCAAGGAAAAATACATCTTTGGGAGTTATGAATCTAGGAAGAGGCACACCTTTAGAAAGAACCGAGTTAACTTTTTTAATATTTGTGTTTCTTTCAGAGGAAAATGAAGAACAGAATTTCCTTTGATTCTGTCATTCCACAAATATTTCTGGATGAGTACTATAGACCAAGTACTGGTCTAGGTCCTGGGACTGCGGTACCTAATTTACGGTAAAAAACCGGGGGTGGGGGGTGAGGGAGGCAAGAACAAGGTCAGAAAGTACAAGTGCTGTGCAGAGACCGAAAGCTGTGCCAGGAAGTGATGCCATCTGTTAGCCTGGGTGGTTAGAGAGAACATTCTCTAAGATGGTAACATTGAAGCTGAGATGAGTGACAGGAAGAAGTCTAGAATCTTTGAAGCCCTGGAGGCCAGACAACAGTTGGCCCTCAGGAATGTTCCTGGAATGGAAAGAAGGTTCCCTAGACCTGCTAGACTTAAACCGCACTCTAGACCTGGGCTAGAGTAAGAGGGCGGAGTGGTAGATCTGTGAGGCCACGGCGGACTAGACCCTGTAGGGCTTTATTCAGAGGGAAGGGACTCTGGTGTGATTTGACATTCAAGGAGGAGCCCCTGCAATGCTTTCACTAGGGCAATGATCTGTTTTATGCTCTCCAAAACACATTCTCAAGTTCATTTTGGTTGCTGAGAGGGGAGCATCCTACGGGCCAATGAGAGAGTAAGGGCTGGAGGGCTGCTACAACTTGGTTCGGGTGGCAGCAGTGAACACGGAGGCAAGCGGATACAGTGAACCCTCGTTTATCGCGGTTAATCAGTTCTAGACCCTACCGTGATAAATGAAATCCGCGAAGTAGGATTCCTCATTTGTAAATCAAATATTTTCGTAGTTAGAGCATAGAGGACATGAAAAAACACCCTTTAGTCACCATTACACTCGTATTACCCAATTTATTAAACGAAAAAGGGAAAATGCAGTAAAACATTTTGGATGTTACAATTATCATTTATTATTTATTATATTATGAAGTACAACGGATGGAGCGAACGGAAGACTCATTCAAGTCGAAATGGCATGCAACCTCCACGATTTTCTTGCCATCTTTGATCATATCCAAAAGTTTTACCTTTTCCTGGATGGTGAGCATCTTCCTCTGGCGCTTATGTTTATTGTCAGAAGGCTTAGAAGAAGCAGCTCGTTTAGGAGCCATCATAGGGCTTAGATAAAATTTCTTAAAAATCGCAAACAATTACAGTACACTGTATAAAAGCAAAAATGCATCTGATACGTAGTTCTGATATGTAGCGATGCAGACAGAAGCGTGTACAGTATGAGCCAATCAGTGGCAGTAATGACAGAGCATGCGCTGTTACGCAAAAACCGCGACAGAGTGAAGCCGAGGAAGTCGAAGCGCGAAGTGGCGAGGGTTCACTGTATTTGGGGAGATCCTTTATTGGTCAGTTGCTAGCACTTGCTTAAGGGAGGTGAGGAACAGGGAACCATCAAGAGTGATTGTAGCCAGTTATGAAGATGAGGACAAATGAAAGAGGGCTAATCTGTGGGGAAGAGGATCAAGGTTTAAGATTTCCGTAGGCCATGTTACTTATTTAGGTAACCATTACACATCTACCAGTTAAAATGTGATTAAAGAAGTAAGTCTGAGTTCTGGGGAGGGGTCAGAGCTAGAGATGTAGATTTGGGAGTCAATGACACAAAGATTGCATTCAAAGACATGGGGTTGGATGAGATCACAATAGGATCAAAGAGGAAGGAGTTGGTCTAGGTTTTAAGGGTGCATAGAAGGAGCAAGGACTGAAAAGGATCAGCCAATCGGGTAAGAGAATAGAACAGTGTATGAGTGGATCAGAGTCCTCTGGGATTCAGTGTTAGGAAGATATATTTGGGGAAAATAGCTGTGACATCTGTGAAAGGGGAGAGAAATGGATGGATTGGAAAGGAAAGGTTCCATACCACTGCTCAGTTCTATGAAAGACTTCCATATGAAGAGTTCTGGATCCAACATTGTTCATCAGGGGAATCCTGTGTACGTAAAGGATGCTTACATTTCCACCATGATAGAAACATTTGGCAGCTGAAGTCTGTCAGTCAGACATCTCCCCATTGCAGGCATCTTTATAAGTACCTGTGTTAGGCCAGGTTGACTACAGAAACAAATCCAAGGACAATCATATGTATGGGTAGGAGAGAGTGCTATATTAGGAAGTAATTATATATCAAGCAAACATCCCAGCCAAGTCCCCATTAAGTTTGTAAATCCAATGCTATTCCATAAGTCTAATACTAGTCCATAAGTTCCTCTTCAGACTCTTGCAGCCACATGCACTGATGCAGAATGCAGGAACATCACTGGCCGGTGAGTGCAAAGTCTTGTGGATCCAATGGCAGTGACAGCATCACAGGGCTCTGGCAGCTCCCAGCATGGCTTTTCCACAGGAAGGCGTACGCAGACAGAGTGTGTAGCCTGCCTCCAGAGAGAAAAAGCAGGAAGCCGACCTTGAAAAACCATTTATTTTGGTCATGCCTCTAACAGGGGTCATCAAGCTGCAACCCAATTGACAGACTAAACTCCACCCAGATTTTCTTATGGATGCCATATTGGCACAAAAAACCGAACAATCATAGCCCACCCCTTCACTTTTATAGCTTCACGTGGACACAAAATTAGGTAACTACCACACTACCACAAGGTGATATTCACATAACCTTGGAGGAAAGGTGCAGTTCAAAGAGGAGGACAAAGGTAGGTCTATCAGATGCTACCAAAAGAGCAAAGACGACAAAAATGGGTACTTGGCCATTCTTTTTGGCAATATGGTGGCCATTAGTGACCTTCACAAAAACAATCACAGAATGTCAAAGAACACAGTCGGTTCACTGTAAAAACTGAATGGGAATTGAAGAAGTGGAGACAACACTATAAACAACTCTTTCCGACAAGTCTGCTGAGAAAAGGGAGAATAGAAATAGGGGGAATATGTGGAAGAAATATGTGCCAATGAAGGGCTTTGTCTTATACTAAGACAGCAGACACTGAAGGATCCCATGGATCTGGGAAAAGCAATGATGCGTCAGGGCAGTGGTTCTCAACCTTCCTCATGCCGCAACCCTTTAAATACAGTTCCTCATGCTGTGGTGACCCCCAATCATAATATTATTTTCATTGCTACTTCATCACTGTCATTTTGCTACTGTTATGAATCATATTTATCTGATATGCAGGATGTACTTTCACTGTTACAAATTGAACATTAAAGCATAGTGATTAATCACAAAAACAATATGTAATTATATATTATGAAATATTTATTTGTAATTACAAATAAATGAAATTTTGTCTTGAAGCATGGTGTAGCATGGGTAACAATCTTAATATAACAACAGTAAACTACATTGCTACATTTTGCGACAGTATGCATAAAAAGCCAACGTCAGTGTGAAGGTTGAGATAGTTTCTTTCTCACCACATGAGAAAGTCTCCGGGCAGTCTTTGCAAGAGCACAACGAAGATCATCTTCCACAACAAGTCTACTTTTGTATTTAGACTTGATAACCAACAAGCTGGAAAACCCTTTTTCACAAAGATATGTTAATGGAAATGGAAGAAGAAGGCACAACACAGTCTCAGACATAACAGGATATGACTGCAAACACTTGATCCAGACTTTTGTAGCTGGCATTGTAGAGAAATCCGTTCTCGCTGCATCGCTGTTAATAAGTTCAATGAACTCCTCTTGTGCTATCTCAGGAACATCATCAACTTTGAGAACGGGCTTCTGGCAAGTGCAAAAGGGGTGTCAGATAGATATGGAAAGTACAATAAAATTTCATCTGCAAGCATGTGCAAGTGTTCTTTCACAGAAATTATCATCGTAATCCTTTTGTTTTGTTAAATGTCATGTTCCTCAAAGAAATCAGATAGGGTAGGCAACATGTAAATTTTATTTTCATCCCTTTTTTTTTGTTTTTTTTTTGCCAAAGTTGACGTTTCATTTGGAATGATCAGATCTTTTCAGACAAATCGAGGCATGTTGTATTTGGTCCTTGTAGTGATAAATTTAACTCACTCAAGATGGCAAAGATGTCAACCAATAAGCTGTTTTCTGCAGTTCACTTTTATCACTGAAAAGTGCATCAAACTGAGGTCCTGCTTTCTGATTAAGAAACCTTTTGAGTTCATTACGAAGCTTAAAAACACGTTTTAAAACTTTTCCTCTCGACAACCATCTCACTTCAGTGTGAAATAGCAGAGCATTATTCGGCACATCCAACTCGTTGCACAGTTGCAAAAATAGTCGACTGTTTAAAGGGCTCGCCTTTACAAAATTGACAGAACTTATTTTGCTTTTCATTACTTCTTGTAACTCTTGTGGCAACGTCTTTGTTGCTAATAATTGCCGATGAATCACACAGTGAGTTCTGTTGACTTTTGGTGACTCATTCAGTACCAAACATTGAAATCCAAATCAACATCCTAGCATAGCTGGAGCACCATCTGTGCAAACACCACAAACCTTTCCCCAAGACATCTTATGCACTTTCAGAAATGAACCAACTGTGTCAAATACATCACGTGCAGTAGTTGTCATTTCAAGAGGTTTGCAAAAAAGAAACTCATCTTTAATGTCACCATGATTAATACACCTCACATAAACCAGTAACTGTGAACAGTTTGCAACACCTGTAGATTCATCAAGCTGAATGCTAAATATTGTAAGTAGAGCATATTTAATTTCCTGGATCACCTGATCAAGAATATTACCAAACATGGCATCTATTCTTCTGCAGGCAGGGTCATTAGATAAGGAAATTGCACTCAATTTCATAACAAATTTGTCTCCGATCATAACTTGAACAATGTCTTTGGCCACTGTCAACAGTAAGTCCTCAGCAGTGGTGTGAGGTTTCATAGCTCTGGCGATTCTGAGTGCCACCAAATGTGAAGCTTCAACGGCTGCTACGTTTTGTTTGTGGTACTTGCCACCAGTGTTAAGTCTGGCTTTCTTGAGTCCATCAGCTTTCCTTCTAAAATAGTTGGCATCCTTGTTGGCAAAGCTCGGATGCTTTTAGTTTGTTCAGCTTCATAGATTTGGCTGGTAGAACTTCACAACAAATAACACATTGCGGTTTCTCAATTTTTGCTGTAATTATTGAGGTAAAACCATACTGTAAAAAAATCCTCACTATATTTTCTTTTCTTAATGTTCTTTACACGATCCATTGTCATGGGATGGTTTGCTAATGAAAATAATATATAACAATAGCTTTAATAATACAAAAAATGATACATGGCATAGTTCAGTCAATACAGTTCATTAAAGTTTACTATGATTTACCATTCTCTGTGCTGTTTTTTTTTTTTACATACCTGTTACTATCACAAGGGGGCAGTATTCGCATCAACCACAGCTGAATATTAAAAAAAACTATCAGCATCCAGATTAAGTTCCCATGGTACAGATATTTTTTTGCAGTAGTTGATGATTTTATATTTACCCAGTAATTATAATTCAGGAAGTGTCGTTTTACCTCCACCACTGCTGCTTTCAACACAGTAGCTGCTTTCAACACAGCAGCTGCTTTCAACACAGTAGCTGCTTTCAACACAGCAGCTGCGCTCTACACATGTGTGACTGGTCTGCATAAGTACATTATGGGGCCAACCCTGTCACATACACCTGTATTTGTGTGGGGTGTATGTGATGGGGTTGGTGCGATGATGCCATGATGCTGGGTACTTGCGTGTGGTCGTATCTGCAGGTGGGCGGACCCGCCTGGAGACAGAGGAGCAAAGTCTCGTTCCTAAGGCCATCGGAAATATGTGTTTTCCAGTGGTCTTGGGCGACCCCTGTGTAGGTGGAGAAAGCATCAAAGAACAAATAGCTTTTGTCAGGAACTGGGAGCTCAGTCTATTCACAAGAAGAAGAAAGCCACAGAGCTGCACACAGTCAAAGGCTGGTAGATTTGGTGGTAGGGGGATAAAGTAGCACGTGTCTAACTGTGTTTACTTACTCAGGGAAGTATGAGCTGAGGGTATGAATTGAGAGTGAATGGAAGGGAATAAAATGTAGACAGAGAAGGATTAAGTTGGGAAACAGCCTCTGGAAAATGAGCATCCAGGAGCAGCATAGTAGATTGGAAGTATATTTAAGGCAATATTGAGATGTGTGGGCATGCATTTAGATTTGAGACTGATCAGTACAGCTAATGTCTTGCCCTAGCAGTATTCAGTGGCTCGCGTGTGGGCATGGAGTAGGTGGATAATGAAGTTTAACGGGAGAGGAGATTTTACTGAATAGAGGGCAAGAGCAGAAGATGGAGGGTGACTGGGGTTTCTCACATGGGGCATGGCCGCTGCCAAGACAAGGCTAGTGCAGTGACAGTGGTTGAAAAGTTATCTGGCCTTTCCAAACTCCTACAAAAACTTTTACTGCTATTCTCCCTCCAACTGGGCAATCTCTATATTATTCTTCCTCTGTTGCAAAGTAAATTCATAGATGCTGGAGCTTATAAGTAGTGCAGTGCAAAAATATGCCATATGCATTTCTTTTTGCTGTCACTGACTTTTAACAGGTTTGTCTTTTTTTTTTTTTCTAATTGCTCTACTATAATGAGGGTTGGAGTTTTTCAACCACCTTATACTTAAATATTTCTTCTTATTTGGATGACATATAAAAGAGTTTATGGTTAAAATAAACCAAACAGCTTAATATGGCATCTTCTTATTAAATCTTTGCCAGGAAAGAACAAATCGTATTTTAATGCGGTTAGCTTTAAAATGCTGCCACATCGACCTTTCTTTGGCAATCTCCCCTAAAAACGAGATAGACTGAAAATTTCCCTTTTTAAAGGAGCAGACTTTCAAAGGGGCATTTAAAATATGTTCTCTTTGCACAAAGAAATTTGATCGAAAAGAAGCTACTTACACCAAAAAAATTAAAAAAACTTTTAATCAGCTGCTTTCTCTTCCAGTCCTGACATCACAGTTCATTTCAGAATAAAACTTAAATACACTACTCTGGGCTAGTGGTTGGAGAAAACATAAATGATTGTGCTCACGGTTTTGAATTTCTGGTCCAATGTCCTAGTTGGTTGGTACCAGCCCAGGGCTGTATTCAATGTAATTCCAGTCAACAAGAAGAGTAAGTTTCAAGGGAACCAGGCTTTCTCCCATGACCCAACAACATCCCACATTAGGGAAAAAACAGACAAACAAAAAAAACCATGAAGCAAATTTGTCAAGAACAGGACCTTGTATAATTGAACCACCACCCCCAACCTGAACTATAAACAGCCATTCATTCAACTATCCTATTTTAATGAGAAGACCTGAATTATAAATTTTGCTACTGTTGGGTTTTATTTCCTTTTGCTTCTACAAACCCACTAGTTTCAAAGTTTGCGTGTGCCTACGTCCATATAGAATATAGACTATAGAATTCTATGAAGTTATAATGACCCAGAGACCCCAAAGGGACTATAACGGGGCTGTATCTTTTATTTTCAGTGTTTCAGCATGAAGAAATGAAGTTCCACGTTGGGAAGCTGCTGTGTTGGAAAACACATCACTGCCAAACAAGTCATCCAGAAGCAGTAAACTGTAGCAAGCCCGGTTCCTAGAGTCCAGAATCCACGTACTGCAGCTGCATTCAATGGCAGCGCCACAGCACAGAGCCGAGAGGATAGAAAATGTGAACGGTCTACACTGCAGATGAATTGTAAAGACAATGAACAATGCATAAGGAGTGGTGAGTGTGGGGGGCAGGACAGAATACCCCCCCCCAATACAAACAGACAACAGAATGATGACGATATCAGTTCTGGGAACAAACTGACAGGACCTTAATTATGTCAAAAATGGGGTCATTGTGAGAAATGAATACTAACCTTTCATGTTGGGTTCTTAAGAAAGAAGCTACATTTGAGCCTTTGATGACTTCATGTTTTACAGAGAATAGTGAGTTGTTGGCAAAGAGTTCTTTTCTAATAGCACTGAGGATAAGTAAATGTGAGCTTCTTACTCCTTAACATCAAAGAATATCACTTCTTGATTCCTTCCTGGGCAGCAGGGGTGGGGGCTGGGGTGGAGGTGGGTGTAAAAATCACCCTCTTTTGAAGTACGCAGCTGAAAGCACTAGATGAGGACGGGGTGCTGATTGATAATTTGGTTTATCAACGCTTACTTGTCATCAGCACGATTAATTTGAATTTACTTTGTTATGCTGAATGTTTCTAAAATAATGCAGGAATCACCATATTATTCATCACACTTAGGTGTGTAGTACAGTGGTTAAGAACCTGTACCTGGAGCATTTATTAGACAGATGGCCTCAGTAGGTCACGAGGTATGTATGTGTTCAGCTTTTCTTTTCTGTAAAATGAGGAGACTCTCTGTGCTTACTTTTCATTATAATTGAGGGGATTAAATGAGTCCATGTAAAACACCTGGGGTCTTAGAGGCTTGAAGGTAAACAAGCAGCCATCTAGCTGAGAAGCAACAAAGCCCACATGGAAGAAGCACACCACCCTGTGTGATTACGAGGTACCGAAGGGATCAGGTATCAGGCATCAAAGAACAAAAAAATCATATCATTGTATGCTCACCTCCCTAATACGATCGCTGAACACAAATGTGTGCATAAGCAAATGTGGTGAAGGAAGCTGATGGTGCCCGGCTACCAAAAGATATAGCGTCTGGGGTCTTAAAGGCTTGAAGGTAAACAAGTGGCTATCTAGCTCAGAAGCAACAAAACTTCATGAAAGAAGCACATCAGCCTGTGTGATCATGAAGTGTCGAAGGGATGTTATCAAGCATCAAAGAACAAAAAAATCATATCATTGTGAATGAGGGGGAATGTGAAGTAGGGACCCAAAGCCCATCTGTAGGCAAGTGGACATTCCTGTACAGAAGGGTCACGGGGAGGAGACGAACCAGTCAGGGTGCAGTGTAGCAATGATGATATAACTTTCCTCTCGTTCCTAAATGTTTCCTCCCACCCCGCCCACTATCATGATCCCAAGTCTACCGTACAAATCTGGCTAGACCAGAGGATGTACACAGGTACAGATAGGAACTGGAAGCACAAGGAAAACAGGATGGATGATCCCCTTCAGGACCAGTGGTGAAAGTGGCAATACCGGGAGGGTGGGCTATAGAGGGGGAACCAATGACAAGGATCTACATATAACTTCCTCCCTGAGGATCGGACAATAGAAAAATGGGTGAAGGGAGAGGTTGGACAGTGTAAGATATGACAAAATAATAATTTATAAATTGTCAAGGGCTCATGAGGGAGGGGGGAGCGGGGAGGGAGGGGGAAATATGAGGAGCTGATCCTAGGGGCTTATGTGGAGAGCAAATGTTTTGAGAATGATGAGGGTAATGAATGTACAAATGTGCTTTATACAACTGATGGATTATGATGAGTTGTATGAGCCCCCAATAAAATTATTTTAAAAATAATAATAAATACACTAATTAATTAAGAAAGCATCTACCAATGAGGATCATGAGAGGAACAGCTGGTGCACTCCATTCAAAGAGGGCCCTTTTTCCAAAACAAAGGAATGAGGACTGTGCAGGAGGAATCGTGTAAGACCTGAGGCTATAGTGGATCTGGTACCAGGCTTATGAAGAACAGCACACAAAGGGAAGATTCCTGGAACCCAGAGGCAGAAGAAGAAAGTTGCACAGAGGGGGCTGCTTTGAGAAAGAAATGATCTTCAACAGGAAGGAAGCAGCTGGCTCAAGGTGACCTGGCAGGGGAAAAGCCAGGAGAAACCCACTTCCATCCTCCTGTCCTCCTCTCCTCTGACCTGCTGGGTCTCCCCATTGAGCACACCCACAGGAAAACCAAAGGACAAGGTGCCAGTTGAAGAGTGCACCCAGTTGAGCCTACCGGGACAGACAGCAGGCTGAGAAAGGGGTCAGTGGATCTGTAGCGGCAACTGGAAGTTGTTAGATGGTCCTGCAGCCATCTAATGATTTCATACAGCTTACCGTGGACAGATGCACATCACTCTAATTAAAAGACACCATCTAGCACCAATCAGGAAGATCGGCTCAGCTATCCTGTGGTTCAAGATGAACAGAACTCTATTTCCATTTTGACGGCTAGAGCCTGGTAATGAAGAACTCTCTGTTGGCTCCAGGGGTTAGGACTCAAGGGAAAAGATGAGGAAAAATGCATTACACGAGCCATGGTAGCTCCCAAAGAAGCTGCTACAGCATTCTGCGATGAATAATGATTAATGAGTGAAAACTCAATGATGAATTAGGAGGAGATTATTAATATAGGGGAAACCTCTGAGAAATATTCCCTAGAGCCTTGGAATTGAGAAAGGGAGAGACCTGAGGAGGAAGCGGAGGACTGTAGGTAACTGGGCTTTTGACTTACTGTGAAGACATAAAACCCAATCCTGAAATAAGTTGACAAGAAAACGCTTGGAAAGAGCAACCTGAAACCCATGTTCTTGAAAAGTCATCATTTTGGAATATCATGCGGGGGGGGAGTATCAAAATATATTAGCTTACTTGTAAACCACAAAATGTAAACATGAACTATCATCAGATCATTAAGCAAAGTTGTTACAGAGTTTACTACTAATGCACATCCCAATGAACATTTGGCCCCAGAGTCAATAACAATGCAAAGTGTCATCTTCGTTTTTTGATAAATCATATTTATTGCCTAGCAAAGGGAGAAGACTCAAAACATGTATTTAGATTTACATAACTAGAATATTCGATATAATTAGCTTAAACCTTATAATACAACAATTCACAATAAGGGCATAAACAAAGACAATACTTCCTTTTAATCTGCTATGCCAAACTACTGCACAATCAAAACATATCCAAAAGCACTTGTTCACATAGATGATGGTAAAAAGAGTGTGTGGATCTGCAAGGTTGGTAAACACTAATGTAAGCCAATGATAAGAGGATGAGATAGGGAAAATAGGGTAGACGCCAATTCTGAAAAAGTTTGCATGTGAGGTCTTTAATAAGGGGCACACGTTCTTTTGTAGAACATAGTAAGTCACTAGCGGTTTTCAGTAGGCAAGGGGTGGAACATGGGTCACGTATTACAAAGACCCAGAAAGCAGCGCAAATGGCCTCGGGTCAAGAAATGAGGACCTAATGTCGGGGGTTTAGATGGAGAAAGAATGTTTTGAGAAACGATGTACAAATG
>NW_022107432.1:26926410-26929837 GCF_000313985.2 Echinops telfairi | reverse complement strand
GAGGGGTGCCACAGAAAATACAGGCTCCCCAGCTATTTTGAATTTCAGATAAACAATGAATAATTCCTTAGTCTAAGTATGCCGCATGCAGTATCTGAGACGTGGTTACACTATGTTTAAAAAAAAGATGTTTTAAAGTATTGCTTGCTTATCGAAAATTTAAATTTAGCTGAGCTTCCTGAATTTTCACTTGCCTGACTCTGGCAACCCTGGTGGCAGTGCATTAGAAGACGAACTTCTGCAGGGGGCAGTGTGGGGTGGGCATGGAGACAAAGGCATCCAGGAGAAAGACTTCTGAGGGAAGAGGAAGAGAAAAGACAGGTGTGTGCACAGGAGGCCCAAACGGGGAGGGGTCATGTCTGACACCCTTTCTCAGTAAGGTCAGAGTCTGAACTGCTCAGTGTAGAATGAAGTTAAGCGCCTAAGGACAGGAGAGTGGGCAGAACTCCCCGCTCACTTTTGTAAATCCCAGTCATATGAGGAAAGTTTGGGCCTCTGGAATTTCTTTCAACCCTAGGCTCTTATGAATCAAACACTTAATGTATAACTGCTTCAGTATTGCTTTTGTTGTTACCTAATTTTGAAAACAATCGCCATTCTTTTGTCTAGCAGTATATGTATATTCTATCATACCACGAGAGAAGATAACGCTGTGAAGGCTGCTTGGTGTTAAAACCACTAATAAAAAAGAAAATGACTGGTTTCTTAAGGGAAAATTCCAGGAGGATTAGGGGAGGGTGGGGGGAGAAAGGAGGAATCAATCACAAGGATCAACTAGAACCCCTTCCCAGGGGGATCAACAACAGAAAAGTGGGTGAGGGGCGACCGAGGACGATGTAAGATATGAAAATAATGATCTATCACTTTATCAAGGGTTCCTGAGGGAGGGGGAAGAAATGGGGAGCTGATATCAGGGGCTCAAGTGGGAAGAGAATGCTTTGAAAATGATGATGGTGGCATATGTTCACATGTGCTTGACATACCGGATGAATGCATAGATTGTGATAAGAGACGTGAGAGACCCCAATAAAAGTATTTAATAAAAAATAATAAAAAGAAGAAATTTTAAAATGATGAGGCAAAATGTAAGTCTCCACCTAACTTACAATATAAAGTTAAAACATGTATATACAAAAGAGAGAGAGAGAAATATGTCTAAATGAGTAAACTTGGTTCTAGCAAAGAACCCTGAAAATACCATGGAGTGCCAAAAAGGCCAGCCAATCTGTCTAGGAAGAAGTACAGCCAGAATGCTCCTTTGAGGCTCACATCTCACGTCCTTTGGGCATGTTGGCAGGACAGACAGGTACCTGGAGAAGGACATTACCCTTGGTTTAGGGGAGGGGCAGTGAAAAAGAAGACAGCAAGATGGATTGGCACGGTGGCTGCCACCATGGGCTCTATCACAAGCACCACTGTGGGATAGGCAGTGATTCAGTCTGTTGTACAAGGGTCGCTACGGGTCACCTAACAACCACAGTAACAACTGGAAGGAACACTTATCAGGGAGAGGAAAGCCGTTGTTTGGAGAAAATGCTAGACTAACTACACATTCAAACTGTGTCATGGTTTAAAACTACACCACTTCCATGCACACCAGAACTAGACACTGCCTGGTCCGGGGTCATCTGCACCCATTTGAGGAGGCTATCCGTGAGCCCGGGGTTGCAACAACTGTGGCAATCCTTCGGACAGAGTGTCTTCCTCTTTGTTGCTGGCCCTGTTTCACCAGCATAATGTCCTTTTCCAGGGATGGTCTTACTGATAACCTGTCCAAAATACGTGAGATGAAGTACCACCATCCTCAGTCCTAAGGGGCATTCTTGGCTGTATTTCTTCCAAGACAGTGGTACTTTCATATTCTTCAGCCACACCATAATACAAATGCATCAACGTCCCTGCATTCTTCTTCATTCATTTTCCAACTGTCACGTGCCTCAGAGGGGATTGACAAAAAGCACGGCTTGGGTCGGGCATCCCGTCGTCCTCAAAGTAGCATCCTTACTTGGTCTTCACCTCCTTGAAGGGTCTTGGGCAGGAGGTTTCCCCAATGCAAGATGTCACTTTGATTTCTTAACTGTTGCTTCCATGAGCAGTGATTGTGGATCCCAGTAAAATGAAATTAATTCTTGCCAGCTTCAATCTCTTCTCCACTTATCCTGATGGCCAAGTTATCCGATTGGTCAAGTTGCGTAAGCTTTTGTTTTCTTACGTTTAGTTGCAATCCATAGTTAAGGTTGCAGTCTTTGCTTTTCATCAGCAAGTACTTCGAATCCTTGGAGTAGGAAAGGTTGTGTCATCTGCACATCAAAGGTTTTTAATAAATCTTCCTCCAATCCTGATGCCGAGCTATAGTCTAAAGCCCTGGACTATTTGTTTAGCACACAGATGGCGTAAATGTGGTGAAAGGATACAACTCTGATGCACATCTTACCTGCTTTTAAACCAAGAGCTATTCCCTTGTTCTAGCCAAAGGACTGCCCCTTGGTCTATGTACAGATTCCTCATGAGTGCAATGAAGTGTTCTGGACTTTCCATCCTTCTCGATATTACCCATAGTTTGTTATGATCTACAGAGTCCTATGCCTTTGCATCGCCAACAAAGCACAAGTAAACATCTTTCTGTATTCTCTGGTTTCAGCCAAGAGTCATTTGATTATCAGTAACGATATCCCTTCTGCCATGTCTTCTTCTGAATTCAGCTTGGCTCTCTGGTAGCTGCCTGTCACTATACTGCTGCAATCATTTTTTACTGATCTGCAGAAAAATGTTACATGCATTTGAATTAATGATATTACTCAATAATTTCTGCAATCTGCTGGGTTATCTGCCTTTGGAATGAGCTAAATATGGATTTCTTCCAGTCAGTTGGCCAGGTAACTATCTTCCAAATGTCTTGGCATAGAAGAATGAATGTTTCCATTGTTTCATCAGCTTGTTGAAATATTTCAATTGATATTCCATCAATTTCTGAAGCCTTATTTTTCAATAAAGTCTCAGTGGAGCTTGGACTTCTCCTTTCAGTACCATTGGCTCCTGATCATACGCTGCCTCTTGAAATAGTAGAACATCAACCAATTTTCTAGAGAGGTAGATAACATCAAGTAACTTTTTAAACAAATTTTTTAATATGCCAAAAGTCTGGTAAATGGCTGATCACCATAAGGTCTTAAACATATTTGAACATGTTTACAATTCAAATAAATTAATTTATGTATTTTTATAGGTCTAACAAAGATCAATAATGAATACATTACTGAGATATTTTCACACCTCTGTTCATCAAGAAATCTCTAAGGGGAAATATTTTTTATCATGGCTACCCTTTTTTTAAAAATTAAAAGATCATTTTTATTGGGGGCTCTTACAGCTCTTATAACAATGCATACACCAATTGTATCAAGCATATTTGTACATATGTTGCCAT
>NW_022107432.1:26923238-26925636 GCF_000313985.2 Echinops telfairi | reverse complement strand
TGAGCAGGTGCATTGTCGTGGTGACAAAACCAGTCTCCCGTCGGCCACAACTTAGGCCTTTTTTGTCACACACGGTTATGCAATCTTCTCAGAACCTCTAAATAGAAAGCTTGATTAACAGTCTGATCCGTGGAATAAATGCACTAGAAATGCACTACAAGTCATTTTTGTCAATTCACTAAGTTGACAGATGTTCAGAATGAGGCTTGTCATCAATAGATATTTCATCTTTTGGAAACAAGAAAACAACTCATACACTTGAGTTTTTACCATAGTGCTGTCCTCGTAAGCTGGGTTCAACATCACAACAGTTTCTGTGGCATTTTTCCTGAGCTACACGCTGTTCTCAAAAATTCACAGCTGTACAATGTTCTCTTAAATTGGCCATCACACAAAAAAAATGAAGTTTGAGCAAAACTGCTTTTATGAAAAAATTCACTGTGACCAGGGAGAACCTTCCCAGGTGACATCACTGGGTGCACTAACTCAGAGCAGTTGCTTGATGCTCCCTTAGTGGGAAAAATAGTACTATGAAAGCTCTGATCTGCCCACACAATTCTGGTTTGGGGGGGTGGGGGGAGGTACTCCCTCATATACACACATATGTCCATCTATATGAGTCTACATATGCATCGATGTGTGTGTACGTATAGTTGTCGTTAGATGCCATTGAGTTGGTTCTAATGCATAATGACCCTCCCTACAATGGCAGAAACCCTGAATGAAAATACACGACTGCTCCCGTGCCACCCTCACAACTGCTGTTAGCTTTGAGTCTGTTGCTGCAGTCACTGTGTCCATCTATAGTCTTAAGAACCTTTCTTTTTCACTGACCCCCTATTTTAGCCATATTGTGGGGGGAAGCCCCCCCAACTCACCGTGGGTTCCACAGCCGCAATTGTAGGGCGATCATAAGTAAAGATCATAGTAAAGTCATAGAGTATGAGAGATAGACAAGAGACTGAAATAATGGAGTCAGACACATTTCATGGTGGCATGCTCACCTCAGCCTCACTTGGTGGTCCACGTGGAGATGGGAGACCAGAGGGCAGGAGAGAGGGGGAAGGGGAGGACAAGGGGAAAGGGAACAGGGGAGCAAGGATCAGGGGAGAGAGGATGGGAAGAGCCAAGAGAGCTCTTTATTGCTAACCCAGGCTTATATATCTTTTGGGGGCGTGCAAGCGCCCTAATTACAGGTAAAGACATACATCACAGGAAGGGGTTGTCCTATAGGTAATAAAGCAATGAGAGGGGGACAATCTAGGGATATACATGCAATAGGAAGAAGAGGGATTGGGGTATACATGTGACAAGATGGGCGGATCCTAGATTCAGGATGGCAGCCTAACACTGGATACCACTGAACAGGTTTGACCTGTTCTCTGGCTCACTATAGAAACCATTTTCGGTAGGGTGTAAACCCCATCTACAGGGACCAGACTGATGGCTGCAAGCCTTTAGGGAGAAGTAGCCCATTGTCCTTAACAGAAGGGAGTGGTCCCCTCTTGTGGTGGGACCAGACAGTTGTCTGGCAACTGACTGCCTTCAGGGAGGCTGTCTCTAAGAATCTGACCTCCCACCATATGCTGGCAAATAGCCTCTAATGTTTGGCATATCTTTGGGGGAGACAAAGCTGGGGGAAAATCTCTTTATAATCCCACAGTGTATCATAAATAAAGAAGACTTAAAGAATAACTGAGCCTTTGAATTAAAATGTTGGAGAAGAATATGGAATAGACCATGGACTGCCAGAAGAATGAGCAAATCCGTCTTGGAAGAAGTACAGCCAGGGTGTTTCTTAGAAGGGAGGCTGGTGAGACTTTGCCTTTAGGGATAAGTAGCCCATTTATCCTTAATAGCAGGGAGTGGGCCCTACCTGTGGTGGGCCCAGACAATAGTCTGGCAACTGACTGCCTTCAGGAAGGATGTCTCTAGGCATCTAATCTCTCACCATATGTTGGCAAATAGCTTCTAATGTTTGGCATGTCTTTGGGGGAGACAAAGCTGGGGAAAAGTCTCTTTATAATCCCACACCATATGATGTCTTTCTTTAAGAATGGTCCCTCCAGACAGCATGTCCGAAGTATGTGAGACAAAGTCTCTCCAATCCTCCCTTCTAAGAGCTGTACTTCTGGTTGTACTTCTCCCAAGACAGATTGTTCAAAAACAAACTCACTGCCACTGAGTGGACGCTGAGTCATAACGAGCCTATGTAGAACTGTCGCTGTAAGTTTCCAAGACTGTAACACTTTACAGGAGTAGAAAGCCTCGTCTTTCTCCCACGGAGCTGCTGGGGGTTTCAAACTTCTGACCTTGAGGATAGCAGCCCAGTGAGGAACCACTGTGCCAGCAGTCCTCCTGTATTCATGCATCTAGCCATCCATAAGATGTTCACTAT
>NW_022107432.1:26918192-26921063 GCF_000313985.2 Echinops telfairi | reverse complement strand
AGCAAGAGAGAAAGAGGCGAGGCTCGCCAAGCCATTTATCTCTCTGCCCTTCAACTAATCTCACATGTGTTCATTGGCCATGTTGGCAAAACAAACCTACCTATCACACCATATATACCAATAAATGTGGTGTATTTCTAGGGGTCACTTTTTATTGTATATGTAGTTTTAGCAAGTAAAGGAAAGAGGTTGCTAAGGGCATAAATCCCAAGATATTAAGATTTTCATAACTTGAGTCACATGGTCTTCCAGCCCCATGTCCATGTCTTGGGTGATAAACTATGAGGTAGGACTGTACTTGCCTCCTAGACATACCCTATGTCCTAGACAGTCCTAGGTGCTTTCTTTCTTGATCACAGAATCTCAACTTTTTGTTAGACACATTACCACCCAACTAAGAGAATTATATTCCCTTGCTAGGTGTGGTCATGTGACTGAGTTATAGTTAACAAGAGCTAATGGAGGTATTACATGTGGCTGTCAATAATTCTCTGTAAAAGGGGGTCACTTTTGCTTGTTTCCTCCTCTTTGTGACCTAGCAGGTGCATGTGAAGGTGGGAAGTCAGGTAGCCACGTTGTGCCACAACCTGATGTGATGTAGAAGAGCAAGAGAGATGAGCCTGATGGCGACGGAGCTCTCAACACAGCCTTGGGCTACTTCCAGGTTATTTTCAATAAATACCGTCTGCTCCCCCAAAAGGTTTTCAGTCTTGAAGGGCCACTAGGTAGGATCATTAGGAGTCAAACAACTCAAGGGCAGTAGGTTTGATTTGGGCTTGGTTTATTCTGGCAACACCAACTTCCTGTCCTTTGTAAAAAACCTCTCTGATCTCCAAGTGATTCAGAGAGGGCTATCAATCCAGGAGAGGATGCTGCGCAGGCAAATAGTACCCAGACCTCTGCTGACAATGCCCGGTACAGGCGAAGAGCATGCAACCCAAGAACACTCATTTGGGAGTTCTACTGAAGCTAGTCGGAAAGGCATGTTTTGAGAGGCATAACTGGGTCTACAAAATTACATACACTTGGAGTTGCTGGCTAAGTGAAGGAAACTGAGACTGAATTTCAGCATAACTCTAGTCTTTCTAGTTATCAAACTATACATTCCTTTTTCTTTCCTTAAAGTTGCTTTGAGATGGGCGTCTAGCTTTTGTCATTGAGAAAGTCCTAGAAACTAACATTTCTAACATAGAAATGACTGGTCATTTTTCCATGCATTCCAGCAGCAGACTCCGTGCCAACCTGAATTATAAAACAGATGGGAAAACAACAAAACCAACAGTCTCTTAAGATCTGTCCTGTTGTCACCTGAGTAGTCTAGAATTTTGATTCATGCCATCCATATAATATTAGTCATAAAACAGTGTAAGAATCACAAGGAAAGGGAGAGTCGTTGGAGCCCAGCCTTCATCTACTAAAGACATGACACGTCACTGTGAATTTCATCCTTCGGATCACTTAATTTTTTAAAAACCAAATCAAGTGTTTGCACCATCTCCTCATTTAAAACAGAGCTTTGATGTGCTACTTAAGTGTTTGTTTATTCCAAAATCTGAGGGCGATAAGTACTCCCTCTCCCAGAAGCAGGCAGACAGTTTGGCACCTTTCAGTAACCATTTGCCTCGCTAAAGAAACAATTCCTTTTTTATTTTTTCAAAGTGGCAAACAGAACAAATGTGTTCGGTAAAATAATAATAATAAAGGATGCTTCCAAGTTGTAACAAAAACCCTTATCTTTTCACAGTGAGAAGTGAATCTCTTGTTCTCATGGTAAACAAAACCAAGATTAAATCAAGAGAGAAACAAATGCTGATTGTCAAAGATCCTACTGCTGAAGTGTGAACATAAGTAAGTAAGCAAATAGATTAGACTCTCTGCAGAGCTACGAATGCAGGAGAATATTTTATCTATGAATAAGAATAGTTCCAAACACAATCGGCAACACACCCAAACTCACAGTGAAACACACATAGTCCTAAGTGAAAACCACTGTACTTCTATTATCATTTGGTTTGAGGCAAAATCTCGTGAGATAAATATTCTTAACAAGCCAATAAAGAATCCAGCCACCGAGGCTTTCTTTTTATTCCAACAGTTGTCGCTTTTATGGCACAGTTTCTAGCATTCTGAAAGCCTTTTACTGCTCTAAATATGGTACAATGATCTGAACAACACTATCTAATTAGCACGCATTGAGTGCACGGCTGTATAATGAGAATTTTCATTGAGTAAAATAGATAGAAATGCAAAAGCCATCAGCTGAAACAATTTGCAGAATCAATAACCTAATTTGCCTATTTCCTGCAAAGAGAAACACCTTGCACTTACTTGGATAATTCTGGCTAATACATCAACCTGAACGTTTCAGACTTCCTTCATTCCACATCCATTCAGGGGTGTTCACTATGGGCTGGCACTATTATAAGTCCTTAGGGATCATCCGTGAACAGATAAAAATCCACCCAGTTTTAGAAAGCTACATTTCTACTGAAAGCAGAAAGACGACCCCTTGTTAGGGATCACCGGTTGTTTTCAGCTCATCGCGATCTCACGTGACAGAGCCGTGTCCGCAGGGCTTTCTCAGTTGTCTTCTATCAGGAAGCAGGCCCGCAGGTCTTTCACTCACCGAGCAGAGGCTAGACGACATGAGGAGCTGTTTGTGCTACCAGGACTCCTTACCAACAGTCGTAGCGCATAAATAAGCCCTATGAGGTAAGTCAGAAGAAAATGCTGCAGGCACAGAAACCTTGATTAAACACAGAAGCATAAAAATGTGAAGTTCTTGTTTCTTGGCATCTCCTCCATTTAAGTCCATACACTTCTGAAGATGGGGTTTCCATCTCTGAATTCCCTGGAGAATTTAGTGCTCTT
>NW_022107432.1:26915716-26917903 GCF_000313985.2 Echinops telfairi | reverse complement strand
TCCCTTTTGTTTGTGGATCACATAAAAAAAACCCATGTTCTATGTAGCTGCAGACAGCTCAGCTCATAAAAACAATGACAGTATCCCATTAACCCCACGTACGTGGTTCGTTTCTCCCACCCTTTCCCCACCTTACTTCCCTTCTTTTCTGTCCCTTCCCTCCTGCTCCTCTCCAACCCTTGCCTTGATGCAGTCTTTAAAGTCTTATCTTTTTGTGTAAAAACTATTTTTTTTCTTTTTTTCCTTTATAATAATGATGTCATAAAATATCTTCATGAGTTTGACTAACTTTGCTGAGCCTCATGAGCTCTAATTTTATCCACGTCTTGAGGTGTATGAGAGATCACCATTCTTTTTAAAGGATGTATAATATTCCACTGTATGAACGTACCAGAGTGTGTTTCTTCATTGCTCTATAGTCCAATGTTTTATTGCTCCCATCTTTTGCTATTATAAAAATTACTACAGTAAACATAGGTATGCACATGTCATTTTCATTTTGTTCTTTTGATTTATTTAGGATGTAAATAACAAGTCTGGGGATTGCAGATCATAAGATATGTGTATTTGCATTTGTTTAAGGAAGCACCATATTGATTTCCATAGCGGTTATATAATTCTACAATCTCACCAGCAATGTGTGACCATTCCATTCTCTCTGCATCCTCTCCAGCACTTATTATTTTGTTTTTGTTCTACTAATTTAGCAAGTGTGCCGGAGTGAGGTGGTGTCTCATTGTTTTAATTTATATTTCTTTTACTGACAACAAATGCATACATTTCTTCATATGATTGTTGGCCACCTGGAAATCATCTTTAGAAAATTGCAGGTCTGGTGTCCATTTTTTTTATTGGGTTATTTGGTTGTTGTTTTTTTTCAAGATGTGGTTTTCTATATATTTTTTAATTAGCCCATTATCTTATGTGTCATGGCTGAATGTTTTTCTCAATCTGGGCATTCTTTTTTTACTATTGTTTTATTATATTCAGTATTTATCCCTTATATTAGGGCCCTTAAGTTCATCCCTATTTGTTCATTGGTGGTCTTTATGATTTTAGGGTTTAAAGTTAGGTCCTTAATCCACCTTGAGTTCATTTTTGTACATAGTGTGAGGTATGGGTCCTGTTTTATTCTTTTGCATGTAGAGGTTCAATTTCTACAGCAGCATTTATTGAGGTGATTCTTGCCCCCCTACCCCCAATGTGTTTTAGTCCTTTATCAAAGACCAAGCTCTGTTGGTCCTGGTTGAATTTCTGGGTTCTAAAATCTAATCCATTGGTTTTCATGTCTATTGTTGTGCCCATACCACACTGTTTTGATTACAATGTCTGTAGTATAGGCGATTTTTTAATTTGTGACTATAATCTGGTTTTGTT
This sequence comes from Echinops telfairi, assembly GCF_000313985.2. Taxonomy (NCBI): domain Eukaryota; kingdom Metazoa; phylum Chordata; class Mammalia; order Afrosoricida; family Tenrecidae; genus Echinops; species Echinops telfairi. Next base: position 26,916,526 of record NW_022107432.1, on the reverse strand, counting down.
TATAAATAGCGTTTTGTTTGCCCTGGGTTTCTAGTGTTGATGATTAGTTGTCCCACTTTTTTTAATGAATTGTGCTTGCATTTGGATCAGAATCACATTGCATTTATAAGGTGTTTTTGGTAAGACTGACATTTTCACTATATTTAATCCTCCTATCCAGGAGCATTACACATTTTTTCCATTTTTGTAAATCTCCTTTAGTTTCCTGAAAATCATATTCTTTCTCAATGTTCTTTAAGTTTTGGGGAGTAAAAAGCAGCCCGAAGGAGAAAGATCGGAGCTGTAGCAGGATGGTGGGATAAGACTCCCAACGGAATTCTTGTAAGACAACGTTTGCTATCATCGCAGAAATAACATGTCATTGTTGAGTTGGGGGAAAATTTGTCAGCACAACATCTCTGGCCCATTTCTCACCATGTGGTTTCCAATTTTCTTAAAGCTTTTTCATATTAAGTCCCCAAGTTCATCTTTTGTCCTTCAAAATATTAGCTTTTTGCACAACAAAAATGCAGGGCAATCCTGTTCAAATAGTAGGAAACAGCACCGTTAAAGATACTGAAACATACAGTGTTTTTCTGTAGCATATTGTATTTCTTATGCTACAGGGAGATGTGAGTAATGACATAAACTTAAACATTGCAAAAATTAATATGTTGTTGACCTAATTTTATATAATTTGATGAATAGTAAAACTTGGCTATGGTAGCTTTAACAACATGATTTTATGCAAATTAATTTGCTAGGTCACCAAAACTTATATTTTTTTAGCCACTTTGCTTTCAATCAACATACAGTGAACCCTCGTTTATC
>NW_022107432.1:26872765-26915337 GCF_000313985.2 Echinops telfairi | reverse complement strand
GTTCACTGTATTTGAAAGCAAAATCAGATGCCCAAAGTTAAGTTAATGATCAGAAATATTTTCTGGTAATTTCCAATTATAAACTCTTTTCTGTTGATGCAACTGATGGTGGGGCTGAGCATTTCATAGGCTGTGGCGATACTGAGATGGACTTCGGATGAGTTATTTCCAAAAGGAAATTTTAACACGTGTAAACTGATGAGCCTTACAGTTTTTCTAAGAAAATCCAACTCTTTTATACAAGTCGATGCCATGTAAGTCTGAATTTAATTTTACATGTAAATATATACAGTGCATTGTAATGCTTCTGCTGACACTTCTGTAACTTGTGGACGTTGTACAAGAAACTGAAAGTAGCAGGATGACTTATGCACAGTTTAAAATGTCTATCCATCCAATCACTGTATCTACAGTTCAAAGACAATAATTATTTTTAATTGGTTTCCTAATCATTAGTCATTGGTTCATCTGAAGCTTCATATATAAATAGCATTCTCTCCCAATTGAACACAATGATTTTTATATTTAATTTCTATTCCTAAGATTGCAGGTATTTTTGCAATGTGACAATTGTTTTCAAAACTATAAATTCAAAGTTCTTTGAGAATTATTTTCATGGATTGAATTGGGTTCTCAAAAAAATCTACGTGGAAGTTCTAACTCTTGGTAACCGTGAATGTGACCTTGTTTGGAAATAGGACCTTAGAGATGTTACTAAGTAAGTTGACCTTTTGCCACACTGTAATAATGTGCATCCTAGTCCAACATGAATGTACTCAAGTTCACTGCCATCCAGTCAATTCAACTCAGAGCGATCCTGTAAAACAGGGTAGAACTGCCCTTGTGGATTTTTAAGTCATTTACCCACATTTCCCTTTCCAAGCCTGGTGTATGTCTGTTCTTATAAGTGACCTTGTTTATGGCACTTAGTTTTAACAAGCCTAGGAAACTAATACAAATAGTAGTTGTCCCAAATATGCTTTACTGTAATACTCATATGTATTATCTTCAATGTGTAGTAGTTTACTAATAGAGCTTTTTCCTGAGTATTAGCAATTCTTTTCCAAGTCCTCATGACAGAGGTTTATTTCCATGCACCACAGGGATCTGGAGCTGTCCCCAGGGAAGTCCACTCCAAGCCTTTGCCAATGCTGCTGCAGTTACTGGTACCAGTTGGGGTCTAGATCTGCCTTGGTGCCTTGGACTGTCCCACAGCATGTATATACTCAGATCTGCCTGGATTGCCTGATTGAGTCAGTATGAGAGCAAACTACAGCAAGAACACAACCACATGTACAAGTTCCACATGTTCAGGCATACGTCTGCTGTGCCAGTGGTCTTGATTTATAAAACACAAGTTCCAAGTTAAAATCACCCAGAATTTCAAGATGGCAGCTGCAGAGCATGAAACAAAGTGTGGGAGCCTTCTTATTGCTGGGCCTGTTCGGACTGCTTGCCCATAGAGCCATTCCTGCTTCCAGGGCACCAAAAGGAGCTGAGTCTTTGCTCGAAGTTGGATGGGGAGCCATTTGGAAGGTTTTGAAAAGAAAAGTGACATGAGATGCTTAATTTGAAGTCAGCATTAAAAAGGATAAATCTTGCATTTCCCTCCAATTCAAGCATTCAATTCGATGAACTCAACTGTCCCTTTCAGGACATATAAATTTCTGTTATTTTCTCTTTACTTGAGCAAGCATTAGGTGTACGCAAAGTAGAGTACATATACGCACAGTCTGTAACACTGACTAATTTGATGTATTTGGTCCCAGTGAACAAAGCATGAAGGGGTAGAAGACAATTGTGAGACCGTGGCAGCATGTGGGTGCAGGGCTTCTAGGTTACCTTGGTTCCTCTCCTGTTTTCTTTCCTCTATCTGGGCCACAGCCTTTGCCGACTCACCAAGGGCATCTCCTTGTAGTCCATTGTGACTCGGCCTTCAATCTCCACGTACCTGTCAGCTCCTCCTCTTACTGCTATAGGCCTGCTGTGCCCAGTTTACACTGTCAAGAGCAAGCCTCTGAATGGGCTCCGTTTACTTCTATTTGGGCAATGCTTTTAGCCCCAGATCCATCCCCAAGCCGGGGGTGGGGGGGGTGGGTGAAGATCTTAAGTGGCTAAAGGACCACACCGAGAACACGAGTGTCCGTAGCACAGGGAAAAAGTGAAAAGAAGTAAATGGAAAATTGACTTTTACCTCCCAGCTCTGCCTCCACTGACCAAGATGTAAACCCATGCTCCTATTTCTAATGGCCAGGAGGGACGCAGTAACATGGGCAAACGGCGCTGAAAAGCCAAATGGGATGAGGGCTGAGAAATGCCCGTGGATTTCATGACATATAAGTGATTGGTGAGATGATCAAGGATGACTTAAGTGAAACTGAATAACACCCACCTATCACCTGTGATAGAACCATCTATAGAGCAAAGAACTATGAAAGGGGAGATGTAGTTCTAACCCAAGCTCCGCAGGCTAATAATTACCGTGCAACGCTGAGGGAATCCATATGAAATTCTCATGCAAGGTGAGAATACCTGCATGCCTATAAGTGCAGTGTACACGTGCAGTTGAGATCGTAAGTGGAATACAGTACTTGAGATAGTTTATTGTGCCAGCCTGGCTGATAAACACAAGTGGGATTAACTGAAGGGCGGAGAGATAAATGGCTTGGTGAGCCTCACCTTTCTTGTTTCTCGCTCTTTGATCCTTGGACCAGTGTGCAGCTGCCTTTGGCCGATAAACACAAGTGGGATTAACTGAAGGGCGGAGAGATAAATGGCTTGGTGAGCCTCACCTTTCTTGTTTCTCGCTCTTTGATCATTGGACCAGTGTGCGGCTGCCTTGCTTGTTCTGTGCCTCAATTTACAAGCTACACTACCTGTGGGACGCCTAGCCTGTGGACTGTATTGCGGTAAGTTGAGGTCCCTTTAAGACATCTCTGGAGCTAGGGACTGGCAGTTGGTGACCTAGCTGACAGTTGGTGACCTGCCTTGTGATTGGCTGCTGTGCTGAGATAGCCTAGCTCTCTCTATAAATAGAGGAAGACCTGGCAGCAGACTAGACTTGAAGGACTGCTAGTGTCTCACAACTCTCTCTCTGCACTGAGCCATTTGTACTGCTTTATAATTTAACTGTTCATTTCTTGTATTATATATTTATCTGTATATAATTTAAAAGTTCATTTCTTGTGTTACATATCTAATTATCTTTATAAATAAATATATTAAATTATCAGCAATGTGGTTTTATCTCTCTAGAGAACCCTGTCTAACACAGTCCTATTGTGGTTGTCAAGTGCTGGTGAGTAAATCTGCCCACGTTATTCAAAAGTACACTAGAACTTCTGACCCAGAGCACGTGCCCAGCACAGAAGTAACTCCCTAGTTTGAAGAGGACGACTGACATTCTGCTAAGATGGATATGGACCAAGTAAAAGCTCTTTGGAAGGAGGAAGATACTTAGGTCTGCAAATGGTGATGCAGTAGATACATTTACTACTGTACGTTCCCCACCCCATCCCCAACAATTTAGAAACAACAGATTTTATGCATGGCTGTGTGCCTTTTTTTGCCCTAGTCAACTATAATTTTAAATGACTACATTTACAGTCTTTAAAAAAAATGTGTCCATTGTAATCAAGCACGACATATTTGAGTCCACAGAAATGTCCAAGCAGCTCTGCATTCTTTTGCTTTTGCTGCCTATCATTCTTTGGGGGCATCGTACAGAGAATATGCAGCCACTGAAACGATCTTTGCATCACTGCGACTGTCCTAGGGTCCTGAAATACGAATGTGTGATGGAACTGTTTATGTGGACCTCGGGAGAAAGTAAACACAAAAAGAGTTGGGTGTAGGAAGTGTGGAATCATAAGCAAGAAAATCAGAATGAGGCAAAATCTCGAATTAGAATGAAAACTCCTACGGGGGGGGAAGAGGGCACAGATGGCAATGATGGCAGAATGACCCCCCTCGAGGGGGACGAACACCAGGATGGCAGATGTAGGGATAGAAAGGGCGGTGTAAGATATGTTTAAATAATAATAACAATACAAAAGATATTAAGGGTTCAAGAGGGTGGCGGGGGGGAGGGGATAAAGAGGAGCTAATAGCAAAGGGCTCATAAAGAAAGACAATGTTTTGAAATTGTTGATGGCAACATTTATACATTTCCACTTGATATAACGGATGTATGCATTGTTGTAATATATATAAGACCCCCCAATAAAATTATTTATTAAAAAAATGAAAACTACTTTTCTGTAAAAATGGTAGGAAGCCAAAAAGGGATGATGGCTAACACGTATTGAGCACATGCTATGAGCTCACGCGGCTCTTCATGTTTTGCACGTATGGTTCATTTGATAACCATGGCAATACAGTGGGGTAGGATTACAAGATCACATTCTACACTCACAGGTAACAAAGGAAAACAACAACAACAGATGCAGAAAGACTAAGTAACCTGTGAGTGTTGCTAACACAAATCCTGTCTAAAAGTGGGATGTGAACCTACAGTATGGCTACAAACCCAATCACTGTGCTGTATAGCCTTCCAGAATTATTTCTTGAGAGCAAATGTCTTAATTCCTTGAAAACATAAATCCTAATCGAGACTATCCTGCGGCACTTTCTCAGGGCTCTGTAACTAACTATCTGTGTGTTTTAGGTACAGTGCCCGGTACGAAATGAAAAGGCAGAATCCTTTGTGCAGAAACAATTAAGAATTTCGAGAGGGCAACAACAAGGCATGAACTCAGCTCGGAACCCCTTCAATCCCAGGCCCTGTGCAGCTATTTGTGATGCACGCCCACAAAACCATCCGTAGTTTTAGGGCGGGGTGCCTTAACTGAATGTAGAAATAGCTAACCCTTGGTGGCATAATGGGACAAGCACTGGGCTGCTAACTAAAATATCAGCAGCTGGAGATTCCCAACCACCCTGTGGGAGAAAGAAGAGGCTTTCTACTGCCACGACGAGCGGCAGTCTCAGGAGCCCACAAGAGCACCTCTAGTCTGTCCCACGGTCTCTCTGAGTTGAATCTACTTGGCTGTCAACGAGAGGCTAGGGGATCCATGAAAAACAAACACAAACCAATTTAGAATGTGACCACTATTCAGAGTATCTCACAGATCTCTGAACATACATCTTTTCCAGACAAAGGCCATGCGACCCTCTGTCAGTGAATTCCAAATGAGAGCATCCATCAGGTATTGATGCTTCTGGCCCGGGGACACACACTGTGACAACCACTGGCTTCCTCGAAAGACAAGCATCTAAAAGTTTATTTAGATTCATTGGAAAAGGCCTCTGTCCAAAACAAGAAATTCTTCAGAAGGGAACAAAAGTACAAACTCCTTTTATAATAAAGCCCACAAATACCTTTATCCAGAAGGAAAATGACAGGTCCTACGAGACAGTCCCCACCTGCTCATTCTTTCATCGAACAAATATCCATTAAGATTTGACTATGTGTACCCGCCTGGCACTATTCTAAGAGTGGAGGAGACAGCTGTGAACCAAGATAAGGAGTCCTGGCCTTCTTAAAATGCACATTGTAGTGGGCAGAGGTAGAGAATGAACCACTTAGCAGGTAAACCCCGCGTAAAGGCATTCCTCGGAGATATTGAAGGTTCGCTCCAGACTGCCATGATAAACTGATTATTGCAATAAAGCAAGTCAGGTGAATTATTTCGTGGGGGGTGGGTGAGGGGTTTCCCACTGCCTATACAAGCAGTGTTCCCTCCACACTGTAGTCTACGAACAAGAGGAAGATGAGGCAGTCTGGTTCCGTGAAGACGGACACTCCTGCAAACCATAGCAGTTCTACTTTGCCCCACAGGGCTGAGGTGAGTTGGCATCAACTTGCTGGCTCTGGGTTTGGTTGTTGGTGGGTAGCCTATTAAGTGTGTAATAGCCTTATGGAAGAAAATGATATATTGTGAGAATTAACCAAATGTGACAGAGAAACAAAGGAAGAACCTGCTGTTGGGGAAAATGGGGCCAACAGACGTACCGGAGGCAGGGTGGCCGTGAATCTTCCCATGTGCAAACGATGCCACGTCTGGGAAGTGCAGCTGAGTGAGGTGAGTCTGTACGGATAGTGTGCTAACTGATGACGATACCGTGAAGAACATGAGAACATGGTAAGGGGTGAGTGTGGGTGAGGGGCTGTTGTTTCACGTAGGGGATCAAGAAAGGTCTCACTGAGAAAGTACTTGAGCAGGGGCCTGAAGGGCCAGAGGGATCCACCAGAAACAGATCGGAGAGGAGAGGAGGCAGGCAGAAGAAACAAGTACAAAGGTCCTGGGCTGGGAACATGCATGGGATGGCTGGGAAATAACAATAAAAACCTGTAAACATGTATTGAATTATTTACAAATGGGAGGAATGGCCTACTATCCTTTATGGGCAAAATGATACCACTGAGAATGTGAATTTTAGAATGCTGGAAGGAAAGAAAGAGAGTCCTCCACCAACCCAAAAAGCAGAGGATTTCTCTTCTCCATCCCAGAATCTCCGTATTTTGTAACCCAGTCTCAGATAGAGATACCCCGGTCTCACAGAGATAACCCAGTCTCACATACAAATAACACTGGATATTGTGCCTCGTCGGGATTGCTTTTTCATTTTTGTTTGTTTTTTGAACTCTTTTGCTATTGAGATAATGCTCAGGAAGCGAAGCCTGGACATTTTCAGGCTGCAAGTGGGGAAACGTGGATATACTGAAGTTGAAGGATCCTGTGCCCTTGCCACTACGTGCTCTGGATTCCCTGTTCACATTCATGATGACGGCTTCTAACTGAAAACATCTCAGATGTTTCCCTTCCTGCGGGAGCTTATTTGATTTGTGCTCAAGTCAAGCTGGAAAAAGTCAAGGAATTAACTGTGCCCATTCAAGCATGCGAGCAACTCTCACCCAATGATGGGCCAAACCCAAACCAAACCAGAGGATTCAGACTCATCCAACCCCATGTGTGCAGAGTAGAACTGTCCCATAGGGTTTCAAGGTCACAGCCTTTGAGATCCGTAGTGTGAAGCCTTAGTCTGGTTGGGTTCAAGGTGCCAGCCTTCACAGTTAGTAATATCCAGCACTTAACTATCTATGCCACTCAGGGACTTCTTCAACGATGGACCTGAAACCATCAACCTGCATCTATGGTGTCTGCTTGTTAACTAGACTGCTGGTGTTCTCTCCAAATAAATCAGTGGGGTAGCTGTAATGACTACACGAGCCCATGGGGAAATGGAATTAAAGATCATGGAGATTTTCCACTAACTTTTTGAAGATCCTTCCTAGGACTCCCTCTCTCTTGAGGATCTTGTTGGAACACCTTAAGGTCATCCTGTAGGTTGTGAAGTAACATGGAATTGGCTCTGACTCGAAGTGACCCAATCCAAAACACTGCCCAGTCCATCACCATCCTTACAATTGGTATGCTTCAGCCACAGCGTCAATGCCTCTCATCCAGGATCCTCCTCTTTGCCCTGCCCCTCCACTTTACCAGCTCTCCTAGAATATGACTGAAGCAGACAAGACAAAGTCTTGCCATCCTTGCTTCCAAGACGTGTGTGTGCTGGCCGCCCTTCTTCCAAGACAGATTTGTTTATTCTTATGATCGTCCACAGTGTTTTCAATATTCTTTCACCAACATTCATCCTTATCCACTGTTCGATGTTCACTAGCTAATGAGGCATTGAGAATATCATGGCTTGGATTAGGCCCACCTTATCCTCAAAACGGCAACCTTGATCTTCTACGTTAAACAGGTCACGTGCAATAGGCTTGCTGAAGGCAATATGACGTTTGATTACTTGACTGCTGATTCCCTGAGCATTGATTCTGGATCAAAGCAAGATGGAGAGCCTTGACAATTTCATTTGCCATGATGTTGTTTATTAGTCCAGTGGTGAGGATTTGTTTTGTTCTTGGCATTGAATTGTCCATAGTGAAGGCTGATGTCCTTGATCTTCATCAACAAGTACTCCAAATCCTTGCTTTCAGCCAGCAAGGCTGTGTTACCTACACATCACAGGTTGTAAAGAAGTCTTCCTCCAACCCTCGTGCTGCATTCTGCTTCATGTATTCCAGCTTCTCACGTTATTTTCTTAGCACACAGATGTATGCTAGGAAGTATAGTAGAAGGACACAACTTTGTCAAACATCTTTTCTGGTTTTAGGCCATGCAGTATTCCCTTGTCTCGTTCGTTCATGTACAGGTTCTGCGGAAGCACCATGAAGTATTCTGGATTCCCATTCTCCTCAAGGTTACCCATGGTTTGCTACGGCCCACCCAGTCGAATATCTTTGCAGAGTCAATAAAACACAAGTAAACATCTTCCTGGTATTCTCTTCTCCCAACCAGGATCTAGCCAACATCAGCAATAATATCTCTAGTTCTATAGCTCCGTCTGAATCCAGCTTATCTTGTGTCTACTTCCTTGTTGTTAGCTGTTATGTTAGGTCTCTTGTTTTTAACCACGAAGTTGTTCTCTTAGTTGGAAATCATTTTTTAAGATACTACACTCAAAAGTTAAAATTAAGAAAACAGTCATATCACATAGCAGATATATGTAAAGCTATTAGTAAATTCAGTGTAGCAGGAAGTGGAGCTAAGCACAGACACATGTTTGTAAACAAATCTTCTGGTCAGGCTGTTTTGTGGCCAGTAGTTGAGCCCTTTTTTTTTTTTGTCTTTTACTTTTGAAAAATAATTGTGCGGTAATTGTGTGGCTTAAATTCATAAGCACTTGGCTTGTGGAAGGCTGCTATGGACAGTGAGAGCCATCAACTGTGCAGTGACGAATCCCACACTTACGCCCCAGCACTAATAGGACTATATTGGAACAGCAAGTCTGCACTGGAAGAACATCTCTTAGAAGCAAGGGAGGCAAGATTTGGCCTCACACACTTTGAACGTGTTAGCAGGAGAGACCCTGGACAAAGCCATTGCATTTGGTAAAGTAAAGGGTCAATGCAAATAAATGAAGACCCTCAGCAAGGTGGATTGGCATCGTGGCTACAACATGGGCACAACCACAACAATTGTGGGAATGGTGCCGCCCCAGGCCGTGTTTGTGCTGTCAGACATGGGTTCACTGTCCTTTGGAACCGATTCAGCAGCATCGAACAACAACAACCTGGCTGAGGATCAGCAGAGTCCACTTCTCTCTCTGTATTCCATACGTAAGGTGCCCCGGTTGCATCATGATTTAGATTTTGAGCTGCTACCTACAAGGTCAAAGGTTCAAACCTATCAGTCACTCCATAAAAGAACAATGAGGCTGTCTACTCCCATAAAGATAGACAGTCTCAGGAACACTATGTAGGATCTCCATGAGTCAGAATCAACTCAGTGGCAGTGGGCATGTTTTTTGTTTTTATTTTTCTGTCTACATGGTGCGCTATCTTCACAATTGTTCAGTTTGAGCCTCTGCTGGACCCTTGGGTGAATCTATCTCACCGAGGGTCTTCCATTCATGCACTGACCCTCTACTTTATCAAGCAGGATATCCTTCCACAGGGATTGATCTTTCCTGATACTATGACTAAAGTAAAAGAGACCAGGTTTTCCAGCCTCAGTTTTAAGACACATCTGGCAGTTCTTCTTCCGAGGCAGATTTGTTTGTTCTTATGGTACTCCATTTTCAATATTCTTCAACAACACGTTAATGCAAATGTGTCCATTTTTCTGTTGTCTTCCTTATTCATTATCCAACTCTCATGTGCATATGTGGCCATTGAAAATACTGTGGCTTCCATCAGTGCACCCTAGTCCTCAAAGTGGACATGCTGCTCTTGAACACTTCCTAGAGGTCTTCTGCACAGATTTGCCTGATGCAGTATGTCATTTGATTTCCTGACTGAGCACTGATTGTGGATCCAAGAAGATGAAATCCTCGATAGAATCAATCATTTTCCCATTTCTCGTGGTGTTGGCCATTGGTCCAGTTGTGAGGTGTTGTTTTGTTTTCTTTACCTTGAGCTGCAATCCAGACTGAAGGCTGCAATCCTAGATCTTCCTCAGCAAGTGATGCAAATCCTTCTCCCTTTCATCAAATAAGATGTAGCATCTGCCTACTGACTGCTGTTAATAAGTCTTGAAAAAACATAAATAAACTTAGGTATCGGAACGCAAGCTAAACGCATAAGCACTGGAAGGGTTGGAGTAGAGCATACAACTCAGAGGGAACACAGGACAGCCACACCGCAAAAGAAAAGAATAAAACTGCCAAAATAAATCAAGAAAACTATTATAGAACCTATGATACATAGAAAAAAAGAAATAAAATGGGCAGAGCAGCTCCATACTATTAAGGTAATCATCAGAAATCCAAACCATTAAAAGGTAGCAATTAAAGATAACAGGATCTGTAGTTGGGCATATTCTATTTCCTAGCACTCTACTTAAGATTGTAACAGGGCTATTTCATGAAAAGATGGGAGAAATGTCTCAAAAAGGAAACGTTTTAAAAGACATATGTCTTTTTGATAAGAGATATGTTCCCCTATGCGCAGCTTGAGCTGCTGAGATAAAAAATGCTCTTGTCTTTAATTTCTGTAATCTTGTCCCTGAATTCACTTAAAAACAAAAACAAACGAAAAAAACAAGTTAACTGCTATTAACTCGATTCCTACTCAAAGTGACCCTGTTGGCCAGAGTAGAACTGCTCTTGAGGGTTTCCAAGACTATAAATCTCTACAGAGCAGAGAGCTTCACCTTTCTCCCATGGAGCAGCTGGTGGTTTTGAACTGAAGACCTTGTGGTTAGCAGTCCAACACACGGTCCACTGTACCACTATTCATCCAATTGCCCCTTTGCCAGCTTCCTAGGTGCTAATGGATGTAAAGTATGTGCTTGAGGAGAAGATGGCTGTTCTCGGAAGAAACCCAGAACTCTATCTCGGTGGGGTCAAAGAGGAAAGATTGTCCGCTGCAGCCAGAAAATCTAGGCTACTCTGAACAGAAGTAATAAATTATATCCATTGCTTGAGAGAGCCTTCCACTTTTATTAAGGAGTCTAAGGGTAAGTACTTGCCCATTAAAGAAAATATCAGTAGTTCAAAACCACCAGCTTCTCCGTGGAGGAAAGACGGAGCCGTTTGCTTCTGAAAAACTTGGACAGCCTTGGACACCCAATGGGACAGTTCTACTCTGTCCTATTGGGTCACTATGAGTCAAAATCAACTCCACCAGGCATAATTTTTTGGGTTCGGTTTTGTTCTTTACCCTCTTTTACTCCCTTTCACTGGCCCCCTCCACCTATTCTCTCTACATGCTATTTGGCATGTAGACATGGGTGTCTGATTAGTATGTAATCCCAAGAGAGAGGAATTTAGGTGTTCTCCTCCCAAGCCATACATTGGGATGTACTGAAGGTAAGCTAATCCTCTGGTTGGGAGCCTACCTCTATAGCTCTGATCAGGATGTGTGCTCTTTTGCTCCTCCCTGTCCCATTGAAGTAGCAAATGTCCCATCTGGTCTGGTCTGTGCTCTGCTCCGATGAGTCCTCCCCTAAGAACTCTGGAATAAGAGGGACACTGCACTTGTCACCATGGAGTTGGGTGTCCTTGACTATGAATCCCCTGACGTCATGCAGCCTTCGCTACAGCAGAAGGGGAAGACAGATAAAATGAACTAATAGTCAAACTCTATAGCGTATGGTACTGAATGCTAGAGGGAAACAGGGAAGTGTGATGGGAATGAAATTTTCAACAGAGTAGCAAATCATGGATGTCCTTCTTGGAAAGCAGACAAATAAGCAAAAGCCTCAAGTTGCATGAGGAATCGATCTGGCAGATTTCGGAAGGAAGAGGATTCCAGGCAGAGAGACTGTAAGAGCCAATGACAAATCTATACACTTTAAGCCAAGTAAAGTAACGGAGATGGAGTTTCTAGTGACATGGGAGGGTGGGGGGGGACAAGACAGGGTAGCATCTCAGAAGCCAAGTGAAGAAAGTATTTCAAGGTGGATGGAGTTGTCAGCTGTGCCAAATCACAGGCATATCAAATAGCAGAAGGACTGAGAAGTTACCAGTATTGGATTTAGCAAATGGAAGCCATTGGCTTTGGCAACAGCAACCTCAGTGAGGTGTGCCTCAGGCACGGGGCTCAAGAGAAAAACTGGGCCAGGGGTCACTGTCGTCACTGTTTCGGGAGTAGAAAGCCTCATCTTTCTCTCACAGAGCAGCTGGTAGTTTCAAACTACTGACCTTGTGGTTGGCAGCCCAGTGAATCACCAATGTCATATTATTTCCAATGACACTTCCCATAAGGAAAAGCAGACAAAAGGCTATACAGAAACAAAAGGGCAGTGGCTGGAAGGGGAAGTGGAATCAAGGTGGGAGGGGTGGGCAGGAATGGATGCAAAAACCAGTCATGCTGAAAACAAAGGATGGTTCTCTACCTGAAAAACTTTAGGAAGTTTCAAAATAAAACAGATGTGACCAGCTATCTGAAAAAAAGACAAACTCAAATGATTACAAAAAGGAAGGAGATTTCACAAATCCCTGGCACCCAAAGCGACCCAGATTCTTTACGTTTGTGAGCATCTTGGCTTGTGAGTATTCCTAAAATAGCATAAGTGTTGTACATCCTTGGTTGTGTTTGATCCAGTGGGAATATGGTGCTAAGCGAGAATGGCTTCTTTTGAGTTACATTTCACAAAACAGGAGGATGAGGGACAGACTGTGGCAACATGCTTTCAGCCACAGGGAAGGATACACTGATGCATGGATCAAAAATTGGATACACGTGTATATCCATCTGGGTGTGTATAAGTATGTACCAAATATACATGGACATCCTTTCCTCATAAGGATGGGTATACCTGAAGGTTATGAAGTCACTAAAATCACCCCAACGGTTCTAGGACCATTTATTATGAGTGGTCATTTCCCACTGATTCTTGACAAGAGAAGAGTGGATTTACCAGAGGGCTTGCGTCAGCGTCTGCTCCCGAGGGGAAGTTGCCATGATACATGAACCCACTGCCCTGCAGCCCAGGCAGCTTCTGAGGCTGTACGTCTTTGCAAAAGCAGAGAGCCTCATCTTCCTCCCTCAGAGCGGGCCGTGGGTTTGAATTCCAGACTTTATCCAACAGTGGCACCATGACCCCTTATTATATCCAAGGGGGATTCAAAAAGCCCATGGAAAAATGTCATGGTCATGTTTGTTTGTTTTTTTCATTCCTACTTTCCCACAGAGTTTTTGAAGCCTCCTCAGATTAGTAAATTGACACTCTGGCTTATCCCTTATTCTCAGATGAGTGTGGTTCTAATAGTCAGCAGCCTGGAACTATCTGGCTACACAGGAACAAAAGGCACCTAGGAAGCTAAGAGCCAATTAGTTATTACCCTGAGGTAGAGTCGCCATGGGCCAACCAGTATTAAGCCTCCCCGGGGTATACCTCATCCTTTATCATCCAATCGTGTTTGAAACGCTGTACAGAGGAAAGATCATTGGAATGAACAGAAACCCATCTGAGACTCTACCATCAATCGCCCTACCACCCTCAACAATGTCACATCATCTCTGAGATCCTATTCACATAGCTTTGAAAATGGGAACACTAATAGCTATGCTGTCCTTTGCTAGTTTGTGTTGAGGCTCAGCATCGAAATAATACAAGCAGACCCAAAAAAGTATCAAAAAATTAAAAATGAACACACTACCATTGAGTCACAGTCAGAGTTGCAGCTCTGTGGGAGAAATAGGAGGCTTTCTGCTCCAGGAGAGATTTCTAGTCTTGGAAACCCACAGGAGCAGTGCCACCCTGTCCTACAGGGTCTCTATGAGATGACCACAGGTCTGAGTCAGGGGCTATCTGTACAGAAGGGATCACCATTGCAGGTACTGCAGGCTGTGAATACAAGTGAGACACTGACGCACATCACCACAATTCTTTTAGGATGGACGAGCAGATGAAAAATCATTAGCCAACTGGAGCAAATATGAGGAAATCCTACCTTTCAGCCACGGGTTTGGCGATGCTTTCGAAAATGGCGTCTTGCTTTGCATCCTGATCAAAAATCCTTTGAAATCTGCAAATGTTAAAATGATGGATATTTCAAAGCCAAGTCTTCAAAACACCACTGAATTCATAAATCTTGTTTATCTGCTTGGCAACATGCTCCAAATTTACATCACTGGGCTTACCTAACTGAACACAATGTTTCCCTGTAGTCCCAAGCACACTGTGCTGTTGTCCTCCTGGACGCAAATGGGTGGAAAAACAGTATTGCTTTGACACCATCTGCACAATAAATGCCTCTGAAAAACTGCAGCCGCTTTGAACCAAATAATCGACTGTGTGTGTGTGTGTGTGTGTGTGTGTGTGTGTGTGTGTGTTTTCAGCTCTCAGGAGGGACAGTGTGTACAATTGGCACTGGATTCAAGTGTAGATAACTGCCTGGAATGGAAACCCAAGAACAGGATATAACTGCCAAATGCTTGGTGTCTGACCTGTAAGCACAGAGCGATGGAGAGAAAACAGTGAGCTGAAATGTATTCTCCAATGATTCGACACTGAGTCCTACTATCCATTGGCCACTTCATCCTCAGGATGGTTTGCTTTGTTCTGTTAACCATTCGTCAAAAGTCACAAGGTAAATGAAGAGAGAAGCCCTGCACAGAGAAGTCTGCATCTGCCAGACTAGAGGCTTGGGAAGGTGTTAAAGCGCCCGGGTCATTCTCATAGGGCCATTCCAAAAGCTTACATGATCACATGATCACAGCACAGTGGAAGACCTGTGGTGGAAACATACGAGGGTGTGTCCAAAAGTTCACGAAACAAGCGGAATAAAAAGATGACGAAAATGTCCCATGAATTTTTAGAAGCATCCTCGGACAACCTATTATTTTTTCAGTGTGGTAAGTGCTACCAGGGAGGAGCCCTGGTGGAGAACACATTGGGTTACACATTGGGTTGCTAGCCTCAAGGTCAGCAGTTCAAACCCAACAGTGGCCTTGTGGGAGAAAGAGGAGGCTGTCTGCTCCTGTGCAGAGTTACTGCCTCGGAAGCCCACAAGGGCTGATCTACTCTTTCCTAGAGCGTGTCTGTGAGTTAGAATTGACTCAATACATTTGGGGTTTGGTTTTATGGTTTAAGATGCTACTAGTTAGTAAGGCCTTCATGGAAACATCATGATGGAAGGGAGAGAGGGGAGGAGGAAGAAGAGGAAAAAGGAGGGAGAGAGAGAACAACAGACAGAAAATCAAATGGGCAAAGTATTAACAATTGACAAATCTCTCACAAAGGGTTTGTGAGTACTGATGGACTGGGCTGTTCTTCCACCTTTTCAGCAAATGTTAAAATTCTCAGAATGAAAATGGGAGGAAGAAACTTTAAAGCAAAACCTTTCAAACAAACACTTGCCCTGAGAGTGGCTTTATGACGAACTGAAGAACCTCTGAGGTACAGGTGACTGCCCATCCAAGAGCACGTGTTCAATTAAACACTGAAAATCATGACCTCTAGGACTGCCTTTCCAATTGAGGCTTCCAGGAGGATGTCTTGGACTAAACTGGAAATGTAAGATGGAATGAAACCGTCTTTAGCCAACATGAACTTCAAAAGATCCCTGGAGCCGATCCCTCCTCGCCCCCACCCCGTTCATAGAAACAAACGGGTGAAAGTCATACAAAGAGAGATTCTAAGGTAGTCTGGATACTGTGGCAGTTAGCACGCAAGACAATATTTCAGACCACAAAGTTTAGGGAATGTACCTTGCGCCCACAACACTCCTCAGAACCCTGTGGGTGTATTACAGCCTGGGACCTGAGATAGCAGGGGCCCTGGCTGCCCACTTGTTCCTCAGAGCACTGACAACAACAACATCGGAACACAATTGTTGGCAGTGTTTCGGGGGATGATAACTGAGTGCATCCGTCAGTTATTCTTCCTTGTCATTACCCATTCTTTCAGACGCAAAATGGATTCTCTATACAACCGCGGGCACCAAAAGGGAGGCATGGTAAGACGGGGCAGTGGTAAAGTGCTAATGGAAAGGCCAAGACAGTCTACTTCCAGAAAGATTTGCAAAGACTTGGAAGGAGCTCAACTCTGTTCTAGCCAGGCCAGCAGTGTGTTGGGTTGGGTATGAGCCAAAGAGATGATGGAGTTTTCAGCAAGATCATTGCATCAGGCACAAAACCTGTGCCGAAAGGTACTTTATCCAAAATTAATTGGAGCACTTTCAATCACTAATAGAGCTATTCATTCCACAAACCAGTATTGAGTGCCGACAATGTAGCAGGCACTTCTAACAAGGTTTAAATTTGGGGAGAATATAATTTTAATACAATACCGATAAAGCATATTGAATTCGTTGAGGAAAAATTACATCCTCCCCTATTTAAAATAACAGGCAATAGAACGACCAGCCCTGGAGACGGGCTCCATTTATTGGCTTTTCCCCGACACATTTTAGAAATGGAGATTTTTTTTTCCCCCGCACCAATGTTTACAATAAATCACATGATGCATATTAAACATCAAATATCATCATCAAAAAATATTTCATTTTCTGCAATGTAGTCACACAGTAATCTGAAAAGGCATTATGATCAGCAATCTTCCGAAAACCACTGAGGCGAAAAATAAAATTGCAGCGTTAGACAGGATTTTAATAAAATTCCGTCTAATCTTTTGCCGAGGAAGAAGTAGAGGCCGACACGGACAAAGTCATTTCCTGATGTTGCTGAAGCTAATCAATAACATGTTTTGCGGCGTAACTTCGATTTCTTGGTTCCCAGGAGGTCCTGCGTGTATCAGAGAATGGTTAGTGCCTTTGTCTAAAATCCACTTCAGACGGAAAGTGTTCTGATCACCTCCCTCACCAAACCTGTTCTCCCTGTAGTCTTCCTCATCCCAAACCGGAACTCACTGCCATTGGGTTGGGTCTGATCCTTCAGGACAGATTCAAGCTGAGGCTTAAGGTTTCTGAGACTGTAAGTCTTTAGGGGAACAGACAGCTTCCTTTTTCTCTCGTGGCGTAGCTGGTGGGATGGAACTACCGACTTTGAGATGAGTAGTCTGGTGTTTAACTCACAAAGCCGCTGGGCCCCCTTTTCCTCACCTCCCCTAAAAAACAAACTCACTACCACCCAGTCAATGCTGACCCACAGCAAACCCCTGTGGGTTCCTGAGACTGTTTGCAGGAGTAGAAAGTCGAGTCTTCCTCCCTCCGAGCTATTAGTGATTTCAAATTGCTGACCATGCCATTCGCAGCCCAATGTCTAACCACCACACTGCGAGGGCTCCCCTTTCCTCACGCCAGCAACAGAAAAGGCCATCCTTCCAAGCGTTCAGTTCTTGGGCTCTCCTTCTATTGCACTCTATCCCCAACTCATCAGTGCATCCTATCAACTCTGATCTTACAGTCCAACTCTTTCCCAGGATGTCCACTGCTAACACCCTGCGGCAAGCTGGGGTTGCTGAAATAGCCTAACTGCCCCACCCCACCCCTACCCCCAGGCCTTGTCTGTTGGTACTTATCTCCACAAGGGAGCCTGGGAAAACGTGAGATTATTTCACTCCTCCATTAGAAGCCTCCATGGCCTTCCTGCCACACTTGGGGAAAAGCCTAAAACCTTGCAATCATAGTTAAAGGCCTTTAGGATCTGCCCTGTCCCTGAGCCTACTACCACTTTCATTCTCTTCTCCTCTGTCCCTCGCTAGTCCCACAGATCCCGCTGCTCAACATGCCAGGTACTTTCCCACACACTCTTCCCTCTCCCTGAAATCCTCTGACCGCTGAGAACCGAGCTAAGAACCAAGCGGCTGCTTCTCCATCTCCTCCGGTCTTGGCTTCCAAGGTGCCTTTCTGGTCATGCCATCACTGCCTTTGTGGCTCCTCATGATCCTCCTCTCCCTGCCTTCTTCTCCACGGTGTTTGCCATGCTCGGCTCTCTCCGCCCACCACACCTGTGAGCACCATAACACAGCCCGCCGCTCCACACATTTACGATATTTATTGATTACACGATTTGCTTGAGGGGAGAACATCCCTTCAGATGCTTAAATATTTCTCTCCAAACTATACCATTGCTCATTTCTTTCTTTTAAATGGGAAAGCCAATATTTCTGACTCAGAGGGAAGAATGCAGAGACATGAAAATAAGCAAATGGTGGTTTCCGTTTCCGTTCTGGTTTTTCCCCAATAGGCATAGGTTTAGATGCTCTGTTTGTGGCTCCGTAATTCAAGCACGGCTTCGGCATGAAGCCAAAAGATAGCAATGGGGTCGGTTGTTCCTCAATCCAACAGAGCCCCATGTTGAATAAAATGTTTCAGCAAAGAGTTGCTTTCTGAAGTCTGGCTTAAGTCAGTTTCCCTGAAGTCACAGTAACTAAGTATGTAGCATGCGCACATCAGCGGGCAGATGCCCCCTTCAAAAAAGTGCACGATGTATTAATTATGGGCTACTTCTTACAGGATATAGCAAAAGATGTTGGGATCACAGAGATCCGATGGGGACTGTCTCTGTCATGGCTTCAAGTGCTACCACTCCGGTGTGCACTTATGATGAAAAGAGATGTGATATGAAATAGGGATGGAGGTGGGGGGGTGTATGTATGGACAAGTCAAAAGGTAGTGCAGGCAAAATCAAGAAACCTTTATTAAATAAGAGTGACAAAAGGTAAAGCTACCAATTATACTCCTAACATAGGTTAATTCAGAGCAGCCACATTTCAAGTTCAAGAGCTGCCTGTGTTGTGCGTAGGGGCCACACAGTGGTGGGCTGCACAGATACAGCAAGTATGTAAGTACGGAAGCATGTGCGTAAGCAAACATGCGGTCCCTGTATCATTTGCGCTATAGAGAAACTCCTTGGATGAAATCCCTATCTTCAGTAAGTTTAGCTGTGTGCTGAACTCCCTCAAGTGCTAAAGCACCGTTGGCCAGGTGTAGGAAAAGGATGACTGTGGGAGTTACATAATCTGGTGTCAATTTGAGGACTGAGAGTGTAGTGGTGGAGTCTAGCCTGTCAATCAGGTCATAGTCAATGTGGCCTCTGTGTGGGCATGGCCTTCCCCTGGGAATTCTGGGAACTCCAGAATTTTTCCTCCTGGGAGGTGGAAGACACTTCTCTCTCTCTGCTCACTCCCTTGGAGACTCTCTACTGACAAGACTCACTCCCTGAGAGACACTCTACTGACAAGACATGTTGCGCTACACCCTGGGAGCTGGAGAAGCCACACGGACCTACCCTGATGTAACCAGACCTCTGGAGCCAGAGAAGCCACATAGAGACCCCTGCCAGTGCTGAGATGCTTACAATGCCCTTGGGTCCACAAGACATCCAACTGACTGGCCTGTGATCCTCCTGCATTCGGCATCATTGCAAGTATTTCGTGAGTCTGAAGAGGACTTTATAGATTTGCATAGGACATATGGCCTAAAATTGGACTTATGGACTTGATCTGGACTGGGCTGGGACATTTTCTTAATATTCAATTGCTCTCGTATATCAACCTCTTTCTTATATACATATGAGTATGTCTGTGAATTTGTTTCTCTAGTCTACCTAGACTAAGGCAAGGACCTGGAACTAGATCAACAGAGGCGGGAAAGAAAAGCTGAGATCTTAGACTATGATCTTGGATACACACATACACCATCTTTTCAACCTTCAGCCCATTGGGAAAAGGCCATTTGTGTTCTATCTACTAAGTGAGATAGACTGCCATACTGCCATACTGCATTCACCATATAGAAGACACTAAGAGCTTCACTCGCCCATGGCCACTGAGTCCATCCAGCAACCCTACAGGGTGGTGTAGAACTGCTCCCCCTAGGATGGCCACAATGGTCTTCTTCACTCAGCCTCCTCTTTCCCCATAGAGTGGCTGGTGGGTTTGAACTGCGACCCTGCAGCTAATAGTCTAACACTTGACCTAGTATCCCTCCCAGGCACCTTCCTGACTTCACAATGGACCGTGTACCAGAGTTGGCTCAATAATAAAACAGTAGCATAGGAGCGATCTCCACTTACCTAAATCTGTAGCTTTCTCGCTTGTTATTCACAAACCCATCTGCCAAATCACGTGGCAAGATAATTTCCAAGCTCGGTATTGATTTTTCATCTTCATCAACAGAATAGATCTATAAATATGGACACAAAAGGCAAATGTTAAAAATGTGACTTGACCTATGATATAGGTCAAGTCAAATGGCACTTTAAAAAAGTTATTCATTGAAAAGTCGTAAGTTGCCTCACTTGGACAACATTCTCCTTGGATCTGTGAGTGGACTCAAGCAGATATATGGAACTGAACAAGAAGAAAGAAGCCTAAATAAATGGTTCATCCAAGCTCAAATCATTTTTGAACGATCTAATATTCAAATTGGAGCATCTGAGGGTCTCTGTTGTTGCTGATACACAAATAGCCCTGACAACAGTAACATGGGTCCTAAGTATTGCGTGGGGATTATGTACCAGAAAGTAGCATTTTACTGCATCCAACAACGGTTTCAGAGCGTTTCTGAAAAGTTAGCCACAGAGATAAAAGGGCTAGATCTGAGCCTTCTCAGAGAGCTCACAAGAATGCTCTGATTCAAGTTACGTTCAAAGAACCCCAAGCTTCCAGAAGACATATTCAGAGAGTTGAAAAAAGGCTTGTAGTTTCAAAAGGCACATACGTCTTTGATGCCTTTTTTCTGGGTTCTGGTCCCAGCTCAGACACTAATTGGCAAGTGACCCGGGGTAAACCATTTCGCCTCTCTAAGCTTATACGCAGAGATCAGCTTAACCCGCATCCTAACAACTCTATTAGTCTCCCATTCTCTTCTTGGCTTCCTTATTCCCCAAGTTATTGGCCAGAGAAAACAAGCGTCAACCCTATCAAGAGGTCATGTGAAAAAATGAAGAGCGTAAGATTTGGTGTCGAAAGATCCAAGGCGGAGCTCAAGTCGCCAGCTGCGCCACCAGCCACTGCTTTCCGAATTCACATTCCTTGCGCCTGCGTAAAATCCGCGGCCTGCTGGAAGGATGGGATGATGTCATGGTAAGGGAAGTATTTTGTAATGCGCCATAAAAAGGTTACTTGTTAACATTTAGAGGTTTTTTAAAAAGACGTCTTGTCTTTCACCAGGAAATAAAATTCTTTCTAGCAGGCAATACTTCCTGTTTAAGACCCATTTAGATGCTTGATTTTAAGGGGGTGGTGGTGGTGGTGGTGGGTGTGTGTGTGTGTGTGTGTGTGTGTGTGTGTGTGTGTGTTGGGGGTGGGGAGTCATCTTAAGCAAGTGAAAGATGCTCCCGACGGCTGAATCATTTTCCAAAGTAGATTTGTATGGAAACCTCTCATTTAAAAGTGTGAAGACTATGTAGGAAAAATGTCGTCCCATAAAATGAAAGTGTGGGTAGTTAATGGCTTCAGGTTCAAGATTTTCTGACTAGGTTTCAAACTTATCTTCTATAGGGGAGGACATGAAAACAAAGCAAAATGAGAACGATGCTTCTCGGCTCAACAGGTGAGTGGAATGGACGTGTGAAGTGTGATGCATGCAGCAGTGAGAGGTACCATTCAGTAAAATACTCTGTACTGCAGAAGACAGAGGCAGGCAACCCCCCAGGCAAATCCATCCCAGCAGTAGGCACGATGCCCCTCCATCACTCTAAGAACTCATTCTTTGGAACATTAAGGACCTTGCCCTTATTACCAGAAAACTTGCTGAGTGTCACTTACTGGTTATCTACCTGTAGTCATAAAATATGCATTATTTGAGATAGGCTCATTTGCTCTTAGAAGACAATCAGAGCAAATGCAATCATGATTGTGAACATGTTTGGAAATGTAAAAAACGCTGTCCAAAATTGAAAAGAGAGGCATCATCATTGTTCAAATCACCAAAGGGCATCTTACAGATCTTCCTTATTGACCTATAAATGGTTGCAGTTTCTTTTAAAGTACCTTCGGGAATGAGACCAATAAAGTCACGGAGTCACAAAATGACAAGGCCAGAAAGAAAACATCTTCCAGTCACTCTGGGCTCCCAATAATAGGCACAACGATATGTCCAACTTTTGCAGGGGATAAAAAGATACGGAGCTGAAACGTGAGCTTTCTAAGAGAGGAGGTGAATCTATTGATTCAATAGTCGCCATGTTTTCACCAGAGAGAGAGATACTGGTCTTCGCCTGGGAAAATTTGACATTACGAAGATCTCATGTGACCCCTGAAAATAACCACTGGAGAATCTAATAATCCATCCCACAGGCTCTCACCAAAGAAATGTGACAGAAAGCATGTGCAGATATTTAAATAATGTAATTTTAGGAAAGGGAAAATTCAATATTGCGCACAAGGTTAAACATCAGCCCCCTAAACTTCTACACACACACACGCACACACACACATCCCCCACGCGTGCTCTTTATATTGACAAACACCTGCCTCTGAGTGTTGAGTCTGGGTAAGCTCAGCTCGACATTTTTAGCTAAGAATATGGGAGAGGAGCAAGGTCACACATGATAGAATTCTTTTTTTTAAAAAAAAGGAAGTTAAACTCCCTTCTTGTTCAGCTTGCCTAAGAGGAGGAAAACTCGTGGTTCCTTTTTCTTCTGAAAAAGACAGAAAAGCCTTTGGGATCTTCACACGCTCCTTCTCCTAATGCATCCCCTGAGCAAGAGGACTGATGGTGATGGTGAAGGAGACACAATCTTGTCCTTGTTTTAAATACTGGGCATGGCATTAGGAAAATACTGAATTATGAGATGATCCTACCAGGTAGAGGAAAGTTAAAGATTTGGGCCAGGAGGTAAACTATTACTAATACAAGGGTGAATTCAACAAAACCACTGTTTTTGTTGGATGCGACCCAGTCACCTCTGACGGACAGGGCCCCTAGGCATAGCAGGTCCTGTCCTGCCCTCCTAATTGTTCTGTTCAAGCCCGTTGTTACAGCCACTGTCTCAATCCACCTTGCCTGGGTCTTCTTTTTTGACCCTGCCCCTCTACTTTACTAAACCCGGTGCCCTTTTACAGGGACTGGTCTGCCCTGATAACAAGTGCAAAGCCCATGAGACAATGTTTGGCCATTCTCAGTTCTAAGGGGGTTCTGACTGTGCTTCCACTAAGACAGGTCTGCTGGTTCTTCCAACAGTCTTTGAACATTCCTCGCCGGGGCCATCATTCAAATGCGTCCCTTCTCCTCTGGTCTTCCTTAGTCACCGTCCAGCGTGCACGAGCACACGAGGGGCCTGAACATACCATGGCTGCAGTCAGGCACACCGTAATCCTCCAAGTGACGTCCTCACTCTTCACCACTTAGAAGAGCTGCGGCAGATTTGCCCAATGCCATACGTCTCTTTTGATTTCTTGACTGCTGCTTCCATGAGCAACGAGGGTGAATCCACGGAAAGTGAAATCCTTGCAAATTTCTCTCTTTTCTCTGCTCATCGTGCTGTTGTCCATTGGCCCCGTTGTGAGGGTCTTTGTTTTCTTCACATCACTTTATAATCCATAACGAAGGCTGCAGTCTGTGGTGGTCCTCAGCAAGTGTGTCAAGTCCCCCTCGCTTTCAGCACGCAGGGCTGTACCATCTGCATATCACAGGGTTCTCAGGTGCCTTTCTCCAGCCCTCGTGCCAGGTTCTTCTTCATACACTCCAGCTTCTCCGAGTATTTGCTCCTTTTACAGGTTGAAGATGTACGGGGAGAAGCCCTGAAGCGCAGCTTTCCTGATTCTAAACCATGCAATGTTCCCTTGTTTCACTTGAACGATCCCCTCTTGGTCTGTTTACAGGTTCTGCACCAGCACAGTTAAATGTTCTGAAATTCCACTTCTTTAAAATGGAATAACAACCCACCCCCCTACCCCCACCCCATTTTATGATCTACACAGTCAAATGTCTTAGCATCATCCACAAGACACAAGCAAGCATCTTTCTGGTACTCTCCACACCCCCCACCCCAAGGCAAGATCTATCTAATGCCATCCATGATACCCCTTGCTCCACAATGAGGCTATAAGCCCCCCCCCCAATCACAGAAACCTTCATTATATTACAAACATCTAAGTGTTAAGCTATTGTTTCTCAGCATGTCCTCCATTTAGGTCTATACGCTTCCGTACACAGCCTCCATCTCTCTACATCTTTCTGGAAAAATCCTGCACTCTTTCGTGAACACCACATCAAAATGGCATTTTTAGCATCCTCAAGGGACTCTGAGGTTGGAGAACAAAGGGAAGTTTGGAGAGGCAGGATCAGAGCTGTCGGGCAGATAATGTAAGGTTTTCCAATGGTGTTCTAGGACATGCACTGTCATGATGGTGAAAAATAATTCTTCATCAAAACTTCCCTGGCTTTATTCTCCCCAATGCAGTTCTCAACTCTCTTAAAACTTCTTCATGACTGTACTGCATTCTTCGAGAAAATTGACCAAGATTACCCGCTTAGAGTCGCAAAAACCATCACCAAAACCTTCTAACCTGACCTTTCTGTTAACTGGCCCCTCTGAGGCCCCTCTCTGACGGGATGTTTTCCCCGAAGGCACTCTTAATAAGACTGCAAAATCAAAATCGACGACTCACAGGCAACAAATCAATTCTGACTCCTAGAGACCCAGGTGGTGCCATGAGTTAGGTGTTAGGCAGCTAATCACAAGGTCGCAGTTTGAAACTACCAGCTGCTTCTCGGCAAAGATGAGGCTTGCTACTCTCATAGAGGCTGACCATCTGAGAAACCCACAAGGGCATTTCTGTGTTGTCTTACAGGGTCGCTAGGAGTCTAATAAGACTAAGACAAGTAGTCTAGACCACTCGGCTGAGGCATGCATACGTGCACGTCTTGTTGGGAATAAACCATACTACAGGAACTAGAAGCCGAGCAGCAATGCCGTTTGATTGAACTTAAGCTGCCTTGCCTAAATCCTCACGTTGGAAGGTTTTGTAAGAAATGCAAATAGCTTTGCAATCAAAAACCAAAACCAGACCAAATTCTCTGTCATTGAGTCAACGAGGACTCCTAGCGACCCTAGACAGCAGGGTAGAACTGTTCGCCACCTTTCTCCCTTGCCACCAAGACCTAATTCAAAGGGCAGTTCCGCCATCCACCACTCAGGTGGCTTGGTCACATGTAGTGGTTATGCATGTGGCCTACTCACTGTGGGGTCAACCATGAAAAATCCCCATCTGGTCAGTGGGAGAAAGATGAGGCTTTGTACTCCCATAAGCAGTCCCAGGAACGCAGGGACCGTTCATATAGGGTCACCAGGGGTGGCCATCGACTCCATGGCAGTGAGTTCATGGTTTTGCATTTTTTGTTTGTCTGTATCTATGAAACAAGTGGCTCCCACCTGGCAGGGTTCTTGTAAGAATCAGAGAAAATGAAGATCAAGCGCCTGCCACAAGACCATTTCTCAAGAAGTGTTAAGAATAACTACATTCTTTTCCAGACCCAGTTTTGCCTCGTCTAAGAAACAGGTAAAGTAGAACAGGAGCCATCCGTTAGGCCCCGGAGCCCAGCAAAGGCTCGCCTACTATTTCTGCAATGTACTTCCGTCAAGGTCCCTGCTTCTGCCGCAGAATGTCACCTGCCTCACGTTACTCAGGGCCCACTTTGTAGAGAGAACGAGCCCCAGTGTGCGCTTTGCGTAGCTCTAGCTGCATCTTCTCAGACACGCATGCACTTAAACCCAGCTTCCACCCCCGTGCGGCGACAGACATCTGCGTCTGTCGGTGCGCCCAGCAGGATCCAGCGCCAGACCAGGTGCCTCCCACCTGGACCGACCCCTCGCGGGCAGCCCCTCCCCCACCCCGGCCCGAGGCCCCGCCGCAGCGCGACCTCCGCGCTCCGGCCCGTACCCCTTGCTGGTACTTCCGGACAGTGGGCTTCACCCTGGCGAAAATCTGGATCGTCTGCTTCACCATCTCCTCCACGGCTCGGCACTGACCCTTGACCTCCCTCCGGCCCGGCCTCCCAAAACTTTCCCGTCTCAGCGACCCGCAGCCTTAGCAACAGTAACTAGGGACACTACCCAAGGAGCACCGCGACAACCAAGACCCCGCCCTCTCCCCCTAATTGGCTTCTGGGCCCGGGAGGCGGCCCCGAGGGGCGGGGTGGGGGCGTGGGGGCGTTGGAGCGGGGCTGGGAGAGAGCGAGCCCTGTGTCCGGCCAAGGCTCCGGGCTCCGGGCTGAAAGGGGCTGGCGCAGTGGACCGATGGGGCTCGCAGCACTGACGTGCACGGTCCCTTATCCATCCTTTCTTTTTCTTGTTTTCTGTACCTTCATGCCATTTTACCACTTAGGTCTTTCTACCTCTGCTACAGGCCAGCTGGGGTTCCTGGGCGGAGCAAAGCTGCCCTCACCTGCTTGAAGAGGACAGATTATCAGCAGGCAATTCCAAGGGACGGTGTTGGAGGAAGCGTGGGTTCTGTGGGAGGTCACTTGATCCAACTTTGGAGAATGGTTTGGAAGACGACCAAACTGAAGCCAGGGGGGACTGTTTCCGGCACAGTGACGATGTCAAGCAAGGCTGGGCTCCTTGGAAGATAAGGTTAGCCCATGGAAGGTGCTCGTCATTAAAACCAAAGGAGCTATCACGACGCACCTGTCCGGATCATTGAAGATTAAAACATAAAGAGCGATAACACCAAATGCTGGCGGGGATGCCAGAGAAATGGACTCACTCCCACTGTTGGTGGGCATGTATACTCTATGAAGAAAGAAAGGTACAGCCTCTATGGAAACCAGGCTAGCAGTTTCTTACAAAACTCAACATGCAGTTATCATACATCCCAGCAATTGTATTTTGGGGCCTTTCTCCCAGAGAAACGAATACTTGTGTTCAGACAAAAACCTGCACACCATTCTTCGTGGCGTTTTTCTTCCTCATAGCACCAAACTGAAAACAACATTCTTCAATGAATGGTTCAAAGATCCCGAGCAGTAAAAATGAAGGAACTACTGATAACATGTATCCCCTTGGATGAATGTCCGGAATGGGTGAGAGAAGCCAGACTCAACGTTTCCATGAGGGTAGGATTTCATTATGTAACATTCTTGGAATGACCAAACGATAGACATGGAGCCCAGGTGAGTGGTTGCCAGGGGTTAGGCAGGTGGGGAGGAGATTGAGGTGCCTTCTGATGAGCTGCTGTGTATCTGGACAGCCGTGGTTGCCAGTAACATGAGTCTCCATGTGTGTTAGTGGGGGTAGACTAGAGAAACAAATCCATAGAAACTCATGTGTTGAAGAGAGAGTTTTATATAAAGGGTAATTGTACAGTAAGAAAGCATCCCAACCCAGTCCAAGCCCATAAGTACGATATTAGCCCATTATGTCTGATACCAATTTATAAAGTCCTCTTCAGACTCAAGAAACACATGCAATGACGCTGAATGTAGGATGATCACAGGCCAGGAGGTAGAAAGTCTTTGGATCCAGTGGCCGTGTAAGCATCTCAGCACTTGCAGGGGTCTCCACGTGGCTTCTCCAGCTCCCAGGGCTGCATCAGGTAGGTCCAAGTGGCTTCTCCTCAGGGATGTCTGACAGGGATTCAGCAAAGAGAGGGAGTCTCCTGCTTCCAAGGGGGAAATACTGGAATTCCCAGAATCCTTAGGGGAAGGCCATGCCCACACAGAAGCCTCATTGGCTATGACCCGGTTGACAGAGTAGATTCCACCTCTTCACTCTTAATCCTCTTACGTCCCAGATTGACACCTGATTATGCAACTATCACACCATGTGACGTAGAACGGCAGAGAACACCCAAAGGAGTCCATGCAAAACCGGTGAGAACCAATTCAGATCGATGGACTGTACCAATGCCGGTTTCCTGCTTGTGCTATTTCACTCTGGGGAGACTGGGGCATCCGGGATCTCTCTGTAGTATTTCTCACAACTGCCTGCAAATCTACAGTGATGGCAAAATGAAGAGTTCAGACCAACAAAAATCAAACATTGTTAAGAGAATGAAGAGAGAAAGCATCGCCTAAGGAAAGGTTTTTGCAAAACACAAATCTGAAGAAGGAGTGACATTTACAATACATAAAAACTCGTAATAGGACAACAAACCCCCAAAAGTGATGGACGGGGGTGGGGCCCATGGCAGTGAGTTGCTGCTATAAGAGAAATACCACAGTGAAGCGCTTTAAAGATCAGGACAGTAGTTTCTCACAGTTTGGGATGTTGGAAGTCAGAATGGAGGGTGGCGTGCAAGAAACGTCCTTGCTTCTGGGTGACCTCCAGGTGGAGCCCCGCCTCCCCACCCCTGCCTCACCCCTGTCTCTTAATCTCCTTTTTACTTTAAGGGAGGGTGTTTTCAGGACTATTCTACTAAGCTTTGTACTACTGCCTGCAAGGTTGGCAGCTCTTCGGCCACCGGCAGTTCAAACACATCTGCCCCTCTTCAGGAGAAAGGTGCTGGGAGGATTTCTAGCCTCAGAACCCCTACTAACTAAGAACGATGTGGTTCGACATCAGCAGGCACTCCACAGGAGAAAGACGCGATGGTCTTCCTCCACAAAGAGCTACGTCCTGGGGAATCCTATGATCAGTTCCACACTGTCCCATCAGGTTGCTATGAGCTGGAGTAGACTTGATGGTAGCAGGTTTGGGTTTGGGTCTGAGTGAGAGCCGCTCATCGTGACCCCACGTGTTTTTCTAGGCTGTAATCTTGACAGAATCAGACTGTCCAGTTCTTCTCCCAGGGAGCCTCTGGCGTGGTTTGAACCGCCAGCCATTGGGCCAGCAGCAAGCACTTTACCATGCACTTCCAGGTGCTTGATTCAAAGTCTTCAGACTATAATTCGATTTATATGCCATTCAGTGAAAAGCAAGACTACCAACAACAGAAGCCAGTGACGAGGATCAGAAGAAGGCTGCTTTCAAGGGGGCACAAGAGAGTTTTCTGAGCTGATGGCACTAGTTCATATCTTACTTGTGGTTATAGGGATGGCACACGTTTGTCAGCACTCAGGTTGCTGGTACTGTCAGTGGGCCACCTACGCACCCCTCTGTGAGACAGAGGAAGCTGAGCATCAAGGATCGTTCTTGGCTATGACCTCAGTGGGAGCAGTTCATCAGGCCTCTCTTCCAGGGAAGAAACCGTGGCTCAAGCCATCGACTTTTAGGTTAGCAATTGATGGAAAATAGCTTGGCGTCATACAGTCCCATGGATTCCAACTCACAGCCACGCTGTGAGTTGGATAGGTTACAGGAGAGGCTCTGAATGATCGTATGTTTGATATTTTCCAGGAGTTTTGAAAGGGTGACAAGTATAGGGAAGCTGGTTGGCTGGTCCTTCTTACAATGGAAAGTGTGATTGAGGAGAGGGATAGTCTCAGAGCCTCAGAAGCACGCCTGAGGTGCAGACTAACGGATTTGAAAACTTCCACCTACGCTACAAAGGAGAGCCTTCTCTCCTCTAGCAAAAGAGCTGACATTGCTGAGAACCAGGTCCAGAGTCTCATTATGCGAGTGGCTGAATTACAACGGCAGCTGAATTGCAGATCTAGAGCAGTGTCTGAAGCCAAAGTGAGAACATTGATCGGGAAAAGTTGGGATCCTGAAACATGGGATGGGAACATATGGGCTGATGATCCAGAAGAGGAGGCTATTGAGCCCTTAGAAACGATTGACCCACCCCACTCCTGGTACCAAAATGTGTTAGACAGGGTTCTATAGAGAGATAAAACCAAATTGCTGATAATTAAATATATTTATTTATAAAGATAATTAGATATATAACAAGAAATGAACTGTTAAATTATATACAGATAAATATAACAAATGAACAGTTAAATTATAAGCACTACAAATGGCTCAGCATTGTGAGAGACTAGCAGTCCTTCTCTCTCTCTGCTGCCAGATCACCCCCTATTTATAGAGTGAGGCTATCTCAGCACAGCAGCCAATCACAAGGCAGATCACCAACTGTCAACTGACCACCAGTCCCAACTGCCAATCCCCAGCTCCAGAGATGCCTTAAAGGGACCTCAACTTACAGAGACACAGTCCACAGGCTAGGCGTCCAACAGGTAGTGTAGCCTATAAATTGAGGCAAAAAACGAGCAAGGTAGCCGCACACTGGTCCGATGATCAAAGAGCAAGAGACAAGAAAGATGAGGCTCACTGAGCCATTATCTCTCCGCCCTTCAGTTAATCCTACTTGTATTTATCAGCCAGGCTGGCATAATAAACTATATCAGATATCTAGCTTTAAAACCTGGGGGAAAGTTTGGCTGAAAATACAGACATGGGAGCCACGATGAAGTTGGTTTTGTTTGTTGTTTGTTTCCAGAAAATGGACAAGTCGTTTGAGAGATGTTAACCCTCCTGGAAAAGGGGACTGCCAAGAGGCTGAAGAGAACAGCCAGAGAGACGTGAAGGAGGGAAGACCGTGCCATGTCATCAGTCTAAGGGACAGCGACGTTCTGAGGAGAAGAACATGTTCAACAGGGTCAAATACGCACTGAAAATTCCACCTGTCAACGTAGCTATTAAAGGTCATTGTTGGATGCAATCAAGTCAACATCAACTCAGAGTGACCCCTCAAGGTTTCTAAGGCTGGTACAGTGGTTCTCCACCTTCCTAAGCCCCCTGCCCTTTCATACAGTTCCTCATGTGGTGGTGATCCGCCAACCATAAAATTATTTCCGTTGCTACTTCCTCACGGTCATGTTGCGACTGTTATGAATTTGGCGATCCCTGGGAAAGGGTCGTTCAACCCCAAAAGGGGTCGCAATCCACAGGTTGAGAACCACTGGGCTGGGCTCTTTTCCAGAGCAGGTCCACAGCTGTTTTCTCCTGTTCAACAGCTGGTACAGTCAAACACCCTGCCTTGAGTGAGCAGCAGAGTGCTTTAACCACTGCACCACCAGCACTCCTTAGAAAGTCATAGCTGATGCTGTGTGCCCTGGAGTCAATGTCGACTGGTCACTGCCCTGTCTGTATAGCACAGCACTTCCCCATAGTGCTTCCGAGGCTGCAAACTCTCAGCACACGCAGGTTGCCCCATCTTTCTCTCATGGAGCAGTGGGTGAGTTTCAAAACCTTGACATTTTTGGTTCACAGCTGAGTCTCTAACCACCATTCCTTGAGGGCTCTGAGGAAGGTGTTAGCAGCCAGATTAATAAGGTTTCAGTGAAATAATGGGGTCTGAAGTCAGGTCATAGGAGACTGGGTTGTAAGTCAGGTTAACTAAATTAACTAAGGCTAAGAAGTGGAGGGAGCCACGGTGGCGGTCAAGATGGGCAACATTTTCTCAACTTCAGTTGTGATGTAAAGGGCAATCAAGACGCGGAGTGAAAGCTAAAGGAATCCCATTAGGGAAGGTCCTGTTCTTTTTTATCCAAGGCAGGAAGGCCGATAAAGGAAAGAAAGGTTACCGTTCAGGAACGGGAGACTAGCAGCACCTTGAGGTGGCATCATAGTCCAAAGGCAAGTTTCTGAAGGAGGTCAGAGCAGGATTTAGACAGGACGCAAAACCAAACCAAACACCTTGCCATTGAACCAATGCCAACTCTTCCACACCCTTTTAGGGGAGGGTCGAAGTGCCCCCTGAGATTTTCTGAGACTAACTCTTCACAGGAGTAGAAAGTCCCATCTTTCTCCCGAGAAGCAGCTGGTGGTTTCGGACACATAATCACCTTACCACCAGGGATCGATCCCCTTAGAAGGAAAGTGCACTAAAAAAAAAAAAAAAAAAAAGTCACTGTCATCTGTCCCTTCTGACTCATAGCCACCCGTGTTAGTCTGGGTACATTAGAGAAACAAATCCACCAAAACGCATGTATAAGAGAGAGTTTTATATAAAGGTGAAGTGCGCATGAAGAAAACATCCCAACCCAGTACTGCCCAAGCCCACAAGTCCAACATTAGCCCATATGTCCAACACCAGCAAAGTCCTCCTCCATCTCACAAAACATACACAATGATGCCGACTGCGGGAGGAAAGCTGAGTCAGTGAATGTGTAAGCATCTCAGTGCTGGCAGGGGTCTCCACATGGCTGCTCCAGCACCCAGGGTTGCATCGGGGTAGGTCCGTGTGGCTTCTCTTTGGGGATGTCTTGCAGGAAGTGAGCCTTGTCAGCTGAAGCAGGGAACTGGCTAAGGCAGCTGCACCCTTGCCCAACCATCACAAAGTAAGAGATCCGAGAACTAGAAAGGTGAGGTTCACCAAGCTATTTATCTCTCTGCCCTTCTATTAACCCCACATGTGTTTATTGGCCAGGTTGGCACAATAAACTTTAATTATCTCACCACCCTAGAGGAACTATGAAATGGGATAGGTCATTCCCTGCTTGTTTCCAAGAGTGCAACTTTCTATAGGAGTAGAAAGCCTCGCCTTTCTCCTGTTCCAGAACCAGTGAACACACTTCCAGCATTCGTCCCAGACATCATTGGCATTTTGCTAAGAGAGTGCAGGATGAGGCAAAAAGCCAAGTGAGCTGGGGTCAATTGCAAAAAAAGATCACTTGACATGTTGGATGATGAGGTCTAGGGTGCTTAAAGGTGTTAGAGAAGTTAGAAGGAAGATAAATTCTTTGGAATGGGTAAGCTCCTCAAAAGCAAAAGCCCATGTCTAATTCCACACTGTACTTCTTGTGGCCATTGTGGAGAAAAGGTCTATACAGATAGTAAAAAGCAATCAAAAGCCCAAAATCCACTTGCAGGATCTACTTATGGATTAAGCCTCCAGGGAATGCCCTCCAATCACAGTTGAGGGGTGTGGGTGGCCCTGTTGTCCTACAGAAAGCAGTGTAAAGCTGGTGAGGTGCTCATGGTTAGGGAAACATGTTTTATCTTATCGTTTTATCTCCCCTATGTTCCAATTTGCTTGACTTTTTGATATTTTCTGCTTCTTTTCAACTAAGCTTTTTGTCTGTTGCTTTGTTATTCTTGTTAGTTCTAGTCCACTTATTAGTTAATGTGTATCCCTATATTAAATTCAGGATGGGAAAATCTGTGGACACAGTAGCTGGATTGGTGGTTCTTTGGTGGCAGAGAGGTTTGGAGGACACGGGGAGCTAATCACGATCGTGCAAGAACGAAGACAAGGTTCTGAAATGGATTGTGGTGAAGATGCTACAACTCTTCTTGATATGATTGAACTATTGAATTGTATGATATGTGAACTGCACGCCATAAAACTGTTGGGGAGGAAGGAAACAAACAAAACTCCAATTTTGTTTTCTGTATTGAAAATAGTGCTGTCTTCAGAATCCTTGTTCAATGACTATTGATTATTACTGGCGGTGGGTGACAAAAATGAATCACCCCAAGGTTTTGATCTCAGGGAACTTTAACCCTTTTGGGGGTCGAACAACCCTTTCACAGGGGTCGCCCGATTCATAACACTAGCAAAATGACAGTGATGAAGGAGCAACGGGAATAATTTTATGATTGGGGGGTCACCACAACGTGAGGAACTGTATTAAAGGGTTGTGGCATTAGGAATGTTGAGAACCACTGCTTTAAAGGGAACTAGATTCCACTTGCATATGAGTAAGTCCATGATAAGTAGAAGGATACAGAGTGATCGTTAAAAGCTTCCTAATCAAGTTGGCTTTCATATGACGGGAAGTAGAAGGAGGAGGGAAATCTATGGATCCAGCAAGTGGACACTTTCTACTTCCTGCCTTGAGTTCTGGGTCATCAAATCCAAATGCAGTGGAGAGGAGGAAGTGTGGGCTCAAATACCGCTTTCATCATTCCTAAGGTTGTGACCTTAAGCGAGTTATTTATATGCTTAAGTTGTGGTTGCCTTATCCAACAAACATGGACAAAACAATAACAATATCTACCTGTTCTAGTGGTCATAGAGGTCAAGTGGGAAAATATTAATGTAGTGTCTGATGCACAACACTGGCAGACCCTGGTCTTTTAAAGCAGCGCTTCCAACAGGTTCTGTCATGGCCGACAAGCGAAACAGCACCAGACTGGAATGTTTACAATTTGCGTGATTGGTCACCGTCACTGGGACAGGAAGGATGATGGGTCAAAGCCAAGGAATGGGCGACTTAAGGAGCCCCTTCAGGAGCCTGGTTGGATGATTGGTGGGACGGTGGAGAACCTCACCCATCCAGAGCAGCTCCATCAGCTGCCGTCTTTGAGTGGAGCGCCACGATCTTTGAAGCCCTGCTTTGATGTGATGAAAATGTTTCTCCACTTAGGTAATGGGGAACCAACACCTCCTTGCAACCTTGTCTTTATCACAGTCGCCTTCACCTGCTGCCCGTGCAGCTTTGAAAGCACTGAAAAAGACTTTGAATGTTTTCTGACATTCAAACCAAACCCAGTCCAGAGGAGTTGGTTCTGCGCCATAGGGTTTCCAAGGCAGTAAGACTTGTCAGGGAAGCAGATGTGAACATCTTTGTCCTACAGAGCACTCGGTGAGTTTGGGCCTTACTTTCTGGTTAGAGGCTGAGCTGCTTGAACTGCTGCATCACCATGGCTTCTTGTTGCAGGAAGGCCAGGCTCAATAAGAGCCAGATGGGCCTGTTCCCACTGATCTACAAATTCTTAACGACACAGTTAGAAGCAGATCTCATTTGTAACTTGGGGATTGCCTGTATTCAAAAGGTTCAGACCTCTGGATGACAATTATATATGGCGTACATATTATATAGCTATAACCTTTTATTATAAATGCCTC
Source organism: Echinops telfairi (assembly GCF_000313985.2). Classification (NCBI taxonomy): domain Eukaryota; kingdom Metazoa; phylum Chordata; class Mammalia; order Afrosoricida; family Tenrecidae; genus Echinops; species Echinops telfairi. The sequence continues at coordinate 26,880,733 of NW_022107432.1, read as the reverse complement.
TCAAAGAGCAAAACTATGATGTAAGAAAGCCTGGGAATTGCAAATATAAATACCTCTCGGGCCTAGAACAATAATGCAGCTGTGGGAAGCATGCAGGTATATGACAACAGGGAGTGGTAGAGGTCACCCACAACTGGAGCCTGGTCATTCTAGCAAATAGCAGATGTGCTGTATGTGGTTTTGTTGCCAACTATGCCCTTCTCGCCATTTTCCTTAGCGTACTATTTTGCTTGTTTTCCCACAGCAGCATGTGCGAAATACTAGCACTGCATATTTACCAAAACACCTCGAGTTTGGGGGGCGAGGTTGGCCAAAGACGACATGACATGCACGTTATTTTCGTAATAAGGTTGTATGTGCCCCCAGCTCAAAGGATTCAGATTCAAAATGGTGAAAGCCCAATGCCACCCAAACACAACACATCCGGGCATCTCCAGTTCAGAGCGCCTCGTGTCTGATCCCGGCAGAGCAGACTTTGGTATCTGCCAGGCTCACGCCTCTGACAGGTTTACCTAAAGCGCCAACAGATGGCTCTAATGCAGGCTAGATGGCTGGCTTGCACAGAGTACTTAATGCCTATTACTTAATGAGGATTGAGTAGATTTTGAAATTAAGTCTCCACATGTGTGTCTTTTTCCCGCCTGAATTCACCTCCAGTAGTATTATTGTTTATGCCGTAAGTACTTGCTTACCTGTGGGAATCAAGACTCCATTCAGTTGTTTAAGGTGAAAAAGACAGGGATTTCGACTCCTTTAAAGAGTTACAGTCTTGGAAACCCACAGGGACAGTTCTTCCCTGTCCTATCAGGTCACTAAGAGTTGGCATCAACTCCATGGCAGTGAATTTGATTTTGGAAGTCATTTAAAAGATTTCAGAGTTGCCAAAATAACATATAATCTCACCAAGCAAATTAGCTAGAATTTATAAACCTCAAACATGACATACATTAAGCTGGGTCTGAAATAGATTTAGCTATAGCTAAATTAAGGAGCCCTGATGCTGAGGTGGGATAAGCATTGATTACTAACCACAGGGTCGGTTGTTCAAACCAACCAGCCACTACTCCAAGGGAGAAGAGTAAGGCGATGCGCTGCTGCAGTAATGACCAAGAGTCTCGGAAAGTCCCTGGAGCACTTCTCTCTTGTCTTACAGGGTTGCTGTGAGTCAGAATCGCCTTCCTGGCAGTGTGTTTGTTTGATAGGCAAGCGAGTTGGCTTTTGCTTGTCTGTGTTTCGGTTTGCTTCTGAGAAAACTCACAACCATGCTCCAGCACTAGTTTCCAACTACCTCTTTCGCTGTTGGCGCTGCCACTATAAAATGCATCGTTTTTCTTTATATGTCTGAAGAGGGACCAATAAAACATGTATGGGCTGGTAATTTTGATATTATAGAATATGCACATAAATACCTAATTGCCGTCAACCTCCCCCTCCCCTATTTTATATGTGGCTTTGGGGACTTTCTGATGTTCTCCAGTCCTTCCCTGCCACAGCATGGCACCTGATGACTATACAATGAGCAAGCATTTCAGACAGGGACCTGGCGGGAGGTGGGGGGTGTGATATGGGAGCCCTATTAGCAGAAAATACACCCCTTAACTGGAGTCTTCTCCTATGAACTTGCTCAAAGAAGCAAGAGCAGAAGCCAGGATTTTACAACTTCACAGTCGGTAGCAATATTAATAAAACAAAAGGCAATTGTTACAGATTGCCCCTTGATAGAAAAGCTGCTCCTAAAGGACAGCACCTCAGGCTCCGCCTACATGAGCACTCCGAGAGTCCCTGATGGGGGATTTTGTGGAAAGGAAAGATGGGGAAGAGATAGAATACCTTCTTGGAGTCTCCTTTTTTTTTTTTTTTTTGAATTCCTTTCTCACCTGAGGCCCTGGCCATCGGTCTCAGAGTGACCAGATCTAGGAAACAGACCAAACCAAACGGGTGCTATGACGCCAGCTCCAACTCCTGTGTGTGGAAGCAGAACTGTGCTCTCTAGGATTTTCCGTGGCTGATGTGTTTCGGAAGTAGATCACCTGGCCTTTCTTCTGAGGCACCTCTGGTCAGTATGCAGCTGAACACATTCACCATTTGTACCACCTAGGGAATCCTGATACCAGAGGGGTTTTATTTATCCCTAATAGGCAAAAATAAAGGGAGGGGAGAAGGAAGCCTTGCTTTTATTGTTTCTGCACCAAAGGGAGGCATACCCAGAGTGTTTTCTGGTCCTCATTAAATGCCAAATAATAACAGCATGCTGCTAAATTGCAGAGCAAGGAGACCGCAAAATCTGCAATATATAATTTCAGCAAGGAATTTTCTTTTGAGAATATGTTCAGCTAATTTAAAGCATAATTTCATTAACATAACCATCTTTCCACACACAGCAGAGTGGAATTCGTACAATTTTACCAGCACTTGGGTTTGTAGAGTTGCAGTGGAAATTGTTGGGCTTGGTCAGCATGGATTACTTTCCATTCCCCATGGGATGACGGATGCGGGGTTTTGCCGTCAGGCAAACCTCCTCTCCTGTTGGTGGGGGGCACAGGCCCCTCGCACCCCCTTTGTCTGATCCTCTTCCTGCAGCCCTCCTGGGACTCCCCTTGAAAGGCAACATCAAAGCCCTTTGGGGCTGGAAGCTGGTGGCCAGCCATATGGAATCACAGCCCGGGCTCTCGCCGGGTTACAGAGTGGAAGCATAGGAACCAAATGACAGTGCCATGGCACCGAGGGGAGCCGGGTAGAGGCTCCAACTTTGAATGGAAAGTCTGACTGTTTGTGTATTTATACGCAGGCTCCTTATAAACAAGCCAAATGATGCACCAACGTCCCAATAAACCAAGGGATGGGCTGAGCTAAAAATAGCTCCAGACTGCTTCTCTTTTAAGTAAATCACCCACCCCGTCCTATCTCCTCTGGGTGTTTGCATTAACATGTTTCTCTACAGATTCCAGAATGGGGGGTGGGCGGAAGTCTCCGGATGAATGTTCTTGTTGTCATCATTAGCTGCCATAGAGACCACTTCCACTCAGGGCTGCCCCACGCACAAGAGGATAAAACATGGCCGAGCCCCATGCTGTCTTATCATAAGAGGGTCTGCGGTGATCCACAGGACTTTTCTTGGCTAAGTTTCAAAAGTCCGTCTCCAGGCCTCTCTCTTTAGGAGGTCTTCATCTGGAAGCTCTATTGCAAAACTGTCCACCCTGGGTGATCCTGCTGGTATTTGAAATACAGATGGCATGGCTTATGCACTAGAGCAGTATGCATCTTACCACAATATGACAAACGGACAGTTGGGTGGGGGGAACCGTACATCACGTATCATGAAACACAAGATGATGTGGCTCACAGGGTCAAAGGCCTTCATCTGGTACGTGATTGTTGCTGTGCTGTCCAACCATATCTCACCCATGCTGGATGTAGTTTATCTAGCATCCTAATCCTTCCGGAACGTGACTGAAGCTAGGGAAAACCCATAAAGGGATGAGCAGGGAGATTGGACAGAGACACAACAGAAAAGCAAGCCAAGCAGGCTGGATGAAGAACACATCTCTGGTCTCAAAAACGCCTGTGCTTTTTTGCATAGGCAAAAGCTTCCCAAAGTTTGATGGGGAACCAATGTACTGATGTCAAATACAATTCTGATGAACTCGGTGAGCTGGTTTTCAGACTTCAAAGAAAAGAAAAGCAACTTAGATGGAGAAAGGGACCACTAGAGGCACAATACCTGATAGCAGTAAGAATGGGAATTTGATAGACAATAAGGAAGCATGCCTAAACAGTACAACGCAAGCCCCAAACATCTATGCAGGACATTCAAGTAAGACTGAAATAACCCTTGAGGGAGGATTGGAGGCCTTGAGGGCATCGCAGAAGGTGCTAGGCTGGGTTGTCTAGAGAAATAAAACCAGCGGCACTCATAGATGTCTAAGAAAGAGCTTTATATCAACAAGTAATCTTATATCAAGAAGGCATCTCAGCCCAGTCCAACTCAAGCCCGTAGGCTGGATGCTGGCCCTGTTCAGACTCTTGTAGCTGCAGGTTGATGATGCGGAGACTTGAAGTGGGAAGCCGGAGGCCACAGGCTGATGGGTACAGAGTCATGTGGATCCAAAGTCAGCGGAAACATGGCAGGGTGCGAAGAGCTCCTAGGGTCCGTGGACCACATGAGGCCACCCCTGGAAGCAGGCAGAGTTCCAGCAAGCAGATGAGGCAGATGAGGCAGAGGAAAAGGGTGGAGTCCTCGGTGTCTCTCTTAGAAAAAAGGGCGCGCTTCCCAGGAGGCACCCTCAAGTTGATAGTCTGGGCTCTACCCCTACACACGTGCAGGTTGTCATAAAAGTCTAACTGCCACACAGATGAGTGATTTTCCTAAGGAATCCAGGCACCAAGGGGAAGAGCTATCTTCATTTATTGTGTGTTTGCTTTATTTGCTCACAGGTATGTGAGCTCATCTCATCCCTGCCGCAGACTTTTGAGACAGGCCTTCTTTTCCCATGTTGGACAAGAGAAGACTGAGACAGAGGAAGCAGCTGGTCTAAGGCCACAAAGATTGTCACTAGGATAGCTGGGATTTGAACACCCACCTGCTTTGAAGAGAGACTGCACAATTTAGAATGATGTCCTTATTCATTTTCTAGAGTGAACCCACACTGAGTGGCTTACAAGAGTGGTAGTCTCCATGGAGGCTCGGAGTTTGAAACCAAGGCGTGTGCTGTGTGGATTCCTTCTGAGAGCCCAGAGACAGGATCTGACCTGTGCCTCTAGAGAGGTCATGATGGGCAAGCCTGCTGTGCCTTGGCTTGTAGATGGATCACTCCCCATGTATGGCCCTGTCTTCCCTCTCTGTGTCTCTTCTATTTAAATATGGACACCCACCATATTGAATTCGAACTCATACCAAATGGCCGCTTAACTGATAATATCTTTAAAGGCCTTGCTTCCAAACAAGGCCGAACTTATCATTACTAGGGGTTAGGACATCAATATCTCATTTGGGACGATACAATTCAATCCACACCAATGTCCAATCTGAAACAATATTTTACTCTGGAAGTTCTACAACAACCTGTCCACTCAAGGGGATCTTGCTGGTAGCTGAATTACAGGCAGCCCCTCTTCTAGCATCCCAGCAATGTGTAAGCCACCACTGTGTGACTTACAGATGAGCGGTGGCACCAACAGCCTATAGACGACTTCATTGCAGACATAGCATAATTTTTTTAAGATTTGAGGTTTATAAACCCCTGGCTACTTTGTCTGGTGCAATTATGTGTTAATTTGGCAGAACATTTTAAAAAGAGCAACCCCAGATCACTCAGATGAGCTCATTTTGCCAGGGTCCCAGGCAATCCTGTGGCAGAGTGGTTACATGTTGGACTGTTGACCTCAGGGTCAGCAGTTCAAAACCACCAGCGGCTCCGTGGGAGACAGATGAGGCTTTCCACTCCCATAATGACTTACAGACTCAGACACATGCAGGGGCAGTTCTAGCCTGTCCTAGAGAGACGCCATGATTCAGAATCGCCCAATGGCCGTGAGTTTGGTTCCTTTGCTCTGGGCCATCCAAAGACATTTTCCGTAGCTGCACAAGGATTTGGGATATACTGGTCGTCTCAGGGGCACGAGCTCCTGCTCTTGCAAACAGTCCAGTTTCTAAACCCCAGATGGAGTGTGCTTCTGTTATAGAGTTGGAACGTTGATCCTCCCTGACTTTGAGTCAAAGCTTTTTGAGTGGCAGGTGGTCTAAGAGCTGTCCAATCGAAAGGAGCTCAACTCACGTCCTGATACAATGACCGAACCGATACGCTCTTCTCATTGATAACCCGAGGGTGAAAACAACCTTTCTCTCCTAAGGGTGTGCTAGGGATCGCGTGACATCGCGTCTGTAAAGTGCATATCAGAAGCAGAGTAGGGGGGAGTGAGGAGCTCATTACTGAGGGCATCCATTGGTGTTCGCTGTGTTCAACCTTTTGTGCTTCATGGAAGCTAGTAACACTTTTCTTGTTTTTTCTCAAGAAATAAAATTATTTATCGAACGAGGCAAATCTGCCTCACAAAACTTTATTAAAGTGTTAAGGAGTGAGCATTTCAATGTTTTTGTCGTTGTAATTTAAATCCATTTGCTTTCCCAGAGGTTTTATTGGCATATAATTCACGTATCATACAATTCAATAGATCAATTACTTCTAGAAGAGTTGTACAATCATACCCATAATCAGTTTTAGAACATTTTCTTCCATCCTGAGCTCATCATTATTAGCTCCCCATTTCCCCCCAACCTCCTCTAAGGAACCATTAATCCAGTTAATGTCTCTATAGATTTACCTATCCTGGTAAAATTTAATATACAAAAAACAAAAAAAATCATTAAAAAACAAACAAACAACAACAAAAACTTAAAATGAATAACAAAGTAAAACAGATACAAATCTCAATAGAAAAGAAAGCAGAAAATATTAAAAACTAGACCAAATATAAAGGGCTCCAAAGGAAGATCAAATGGTAGGATGTTACATTTTAATCTACCTGCATCTGCCTCAATGCACTTTCCAATACAGCCTGCATGTTAGCAAAACTCTTCACATCCCAGGTGATCACACACCTCTAACCTTCACCTACGCTAGGACAGAAGCTAGGACAGAACGGGGAGCTACATACATATCTGAGGTGGGGAATACCAAGTGTGATGATGTGGCAGAGGGAATTTTTTAAAACAAAGAGAATTTAGAAATCAAATCCATTTTTTCATTGAGGGGTCTGTATTGAACCAGAAGAAAACAGAAGAAGACCCTCAACCACAGGGCTGGACACCGTGGCCAGAAATGGTAGAAATGCATCTAACACATCAAATGGTAGAAATGCACCGTGGTAGAAATGCATCAAACACAGCAATTGTGAGGCTGCTGAAAAAGACCGGGCAGCGTTTCGTTCTGTGGTGCACAGGCTCTGCTGCGCATCTGAACCAATTCGACAGACCCTAGCCACCACCACACCAGCATTGCACACTGCCGTTACAACTCCAATCCTCTCTTTGCCTCCTCTTTTAGAAATTTGAACGCACGGGCCTGGTGTTCTCCTCTTGTGCTCTCCTTTCACAGAGAAAGAAGCCTTCCTCTTCTGCACAAGTTGCCTTCATCCCAGACCGCGGAGAAAGAGTCCATGCTATTATCGAGAGATGGAAGGTGCAGCCCCAGGGACTCCAGGGAAGACGGGCGAAGAGAAATGAGGTTGGGGAGGAGGAACGTAGAAAAGAAACACATGGAGGGGGATCGCGCAGCCCGCAGCAGTTTGACAGCAAACACAGATGGTGGCTTGCACAGGCAAGACTTCTCCAGGGAAGCCCAGCCTCAGGAAGCAGTTTGGAGCAGGAAGAACGATCCATTGATCTGCTGTCTCCTTTCCATCTTACACTCCTCCTGCTCAGAGCCAGCCTCACAAAGCATTTTCTCTCCCAAGAGACCAAAGTTGTATGACACAGACCCTTTTGGGTGGCATCGCAGGGAGTCGGAAGCTCGCAGGTGCAGTGGTTTCTCCCTGCTGCTTAACTCCATCGATGCTGGCTTCCTCGTCGGTGGAGCAGAGGCCAGGGTTTGATACTGTGAGATTGGCCTGGGCCATCGCTAGAGAGTCTCTGCTCATGAAACCAGACAAGTAGCCAAGGCCCATAGCCACCTTAAGAAGCCAGGTGGGCTGAGCTGGGGTTCTCGGGGCAGGGGGGCAACAACGAGTCTGTACACAAGCCAAAGCCCTTCTTTCCACCGAGCACTTGATTCCATCCTTCCTCACCCTCCTGGGATCGACTCCATCAGTTACTTCTTCAAAAACCCAAGCTCACTCTATTGGCTCCTCCCCTCCCCTTACCTGCCTATTTAAGTCTCCCACATCCTAAGGTCAGGCCTCTCTGTTGGTTTGCCACTTTTCCTCCTTGAAAGAATAATTGCCTCCATATTTTCAAAATGATGCTCCCTTAGT